>NC_132792.1:145692177-146352177 GCF_048418805.1 Vulpes vulpes | reverse complement strand
CTCATACCGAGGGAGGTGAAGTAGGCAGGCTGGTAGTTTTAGGAGGTGAAGAAACCATTTCCTACAAGACTGCTGCCAATTTACACTCCACTAAAAGCGCACGCCTGTACTGCCTGCCTCATGCCCTGCCAAAGAGCCTTCTAATTCATTCTATCAAAAGAAAAGTAGTACGCACTGTTTTATCTTATATTTCTTGATTATTAGTGAGATTGAGCATCTTCACTATTTATTGACATTTGTATTTCTTCTGAGGATGGCTTATTTTTATAAATTTCAGGCACCATTTCTCACCCTTCCGTTCTGAGACTGTAATTTGACTGCAGGATTCTGTTACTCTCAGTGCTACCCTTGTCCCTAAGATTACTTCAGATTACCTATAAATCAAACACTTAAGACTGCAACTAGACTATCAGGTAGCTCAAGTGCAGTACCATAAAAAAATCTTTGCTGGTTATTCCGTCCATAGGTATCACAGAAGAGGACAAGGCAAAACCCAACTTCCTTACCCCAGTTTCCATAACTATGTTTTGTACCATGTAGGGTAGCATGTAAGAAAAGTCTGTATTCCCATCAGTTTGCCTACATCCTTGAGCTGGTCCTATGGCCAGAGAGCTTGTCATCATTCTGGACAATGACCCCAGCTTGCCATTAGCACTGTTTTTAAACCAATCAAACTTCATTCCAGTGTCCAGTTCAAATTTCCTTTTATCACTGTGGGGTTCTGACCATAGTATAACCATCTCCAATATAGAAGCTTTTTCCATACAAGAACAGGTACCAAAAAATTCAGACCCCAATTTGTGACATCTCTTTTGCTTCTTATGATCATTTTCCCTTTCAGGAACTACTCTGATTGGGTTTACCTAAATTTATTTCTGTATTATATCTAACGGTCCATCCATCACTCGACTCTCTCCCTTTTCATCTCTGCCATAATCTTTATAAAAAGTGAAAGACCAACAAACATATGGTAGCTTTGACTGTAAAGGTTAAAGTTAATAATAGTTTTGCTCGCAAGTTAGAAATTGTGTCAAATAGCTGGAGTCTTACTCCTCATGCACTCTGATGTAAATAAACAGCACTGTCTCCAGAAGAGAGCTACTCTATAGTGAGATAGAAAACAATGTAGTTTTCAGACAGTGTTTCAAATCCAAGCCTTTGTAATATTTTCTTTTTTAAAAAACTATATCTGACACATAACCTTGTATTCGTTTCAGGTGTACAGCATAGTCTTTTGATAATCCTGTATATTACTCAATGTTTAACCATGATAAGTGTAGTCACCATCTATCACCATACATTATTACAATATTATGGACTATATTCCTTATGGTATACTTTATATCTCCATGCCTTTTTTATTGTATAACTGGAAATTTGTACATCTCAATCCTCTTCACCTCTTTCACTCATCCTCCACTGCTCTCCTCCCTGGAAACCACCAGTTTGTTCTCTGAATGAGTTTGTTTCTGTTTTGTTTGTTCATCTTGCTTATTAGATTCCTCATAAAGTAAAATCATATGGCATTTGTCTTTCTCTAACTTATTTCATTTAAGATAATATCCTCTAGATCCATCCACATTGTTGCAAATGGGAAGATCTCACTCTTTTTCATACCTGAGTAGTATTTCATTGTGTTGTGTATACAAACACATAACATACACACACATCCCTCTTATCTTCCTTATCCATTAACTTATTGCTTCTCTTCAGATCACATATATCTTTTGTCTCTGTAACATATTCTTTAAAATGAAGATATTTGGGGCACCTGGGTGGTTAAGCATCTACCTTCAGCTCAGGTCATGATCCTGAGGTTCTGAGATGGAGCCCTGCATTGGACTCTCTGCTCAGCGGGGAGTCTGCTTCTCCCTCTGCCCCTCACTCTGCTCATGCTCTCTCTCTCTCTCGAATAAATAAAAATATTTTTTAAAAAATAAAATAAAATGAAAGTATTTTCAACTTGGTTAATAAAATCTAATTCACACACCTGACAGACTAGATACATATGGAGAAAAACTATACTTTCCAATTCTGCATAAAAAGAATATGACTTAGATTTATCAGTCTTTTATGATTCAAGGTTTGCAACCACAAAAAGGACATGAATTAATAACTTTTCCTTCTTCATAATTCCTCCATAATTTCAACCCAGTTATTTATTCAACATAGCCTACCATGTGCTACATTTTCACTAATTTCCCCAGCAATACTAACCTGCATCACATTTACTTTTTGGTAGTATATTAATATAACTTTTGCCTCTGTTAAATATTATGATTGGTATAAATAATAATTTACATTTGCTTTATACTTTAGTGTTTGCAAACACTTTCTACATATATAATCTCAATGAATATCTTCCTTCACAACTCTAATACATGACAATATACTACAAAGCTCCAAAGGTAAATCATATCAAATATTTTAAGATTTTAACAAAGAGCAATAGAAGTATTAAAAAATCAACCTACCATCCCCTTCTTACCTTGCTCCAAAAACAACTCCACATTAGCACTGGTGGTTCATTTTCCCAATTTGAGCTTTTAAAAAATACACACTGAATTTCCCTATATTGTATTTCAATCAATTGCCTAAGCTGAAACTACAATGTCATAAATAAAGTACTCGATCATAAATTTCTCAAAAGACATAAAATCAAAGACCCCCAACACCTACAAATTAAATGCAAAAATACAAACAATGAAAAAGAGTTATATAAAATTCAAGTTGATCAGTTAGTAAACCAGTCTATTCTGAACAGACTTAGTCCTTATTCTCTGTATTAACATTATAACCATGCACCAAAATCATCTTGGTATACTCTTTTCATTTTATGTTTTCTTATAAATTATGGTGCTATGGGAAAAAAGTCAATCACCTTTCAATGTTTGACTGCAAAAGCACTCCTTAGAATAGCAATGATATGAATTATTTAAATACAGGACTCTCCCTGAAATGAAGGCTATCTATAATACAGCATACACTTAAACTAGGGTATATATTACAATATTTTAAACACCTTGAAGATTCCCAAGCCTCTTATGACTCTATATTTACACAGCTGATGAAGAATGTCAGGATGGAGAAATTAAAAAAAAAAAAAAGGCCTAGAAAAGAAACACAGCTTTTACAATTTTCATACAAACAAATGTTACCTCTATAACATCTTATCATATTCAAGCATTAAGAGGCCATGTTTATAGTGAGCACTATAAAATATATTTATAAAATAATATATAAAGTTGAATTGATTTTTAAGTCCATGATTGAAGCAGCATTTAAAACCAACTGTCGTTGTGTGGAGATGTATAAAAATACTTAACTATTCCATTTTTTGTTAAACCCATTTCTCAATAGTGTTATCTGTACATTCTAAGTTTTCCCAAATTTCAGAGCTTTTTGCATTAACCTGTGAAAATAACTTAAGCAGAAGTTTGCAACTTAAGAATTATTGCCCTGGGATACCTGGGTGGTTCAGCAGTTGAGCGCCTGCCTTTGGCTCAGGGTGTGATCCTGGATTCCGGGGATCGAGTCCCGCATTGGACTCCTTGTATGGAGCCTGATTCTCCTCCCTCTTCCTATATCTCTGCCTCTCTTTCTGTGTCTCTCATGAATAAGTAAAAAATCTTAAAAAAAAAATTATTGTCCTGCCATTTTGCATTTTTTTCTTATTCTTAAATGATACAAATAATTAAAAGTTGTGACACCCGGGTGGCTCAGCGGTTGAACGTCTGCCTTTGGCCCAGGGTGTGATCCCAGGATCCGGGATCAAGTCCCACATCAGGCTCCTTGCATGGAGCCTGCTTCTCCCTCAGCCTGTGTCTCTGCCTTTCTAACTCTCATGAATAAATAAATAAAATTTTTAAAAAATAATTAAAAGTTAATCTGTCATCTTGGAAGGAAAGAATTGATACTTTATTCTTTCCAACCACCATAAGGTGATTAAAAGGCTGCACATTTCATCTAAGCATAAAAATGATCAAAAAAAGTATGGTTGGTAGAGCAGATTATTCAAGATATATGGTTTTCAGCCTCAGCAGAGGTTCATAACAATTTTCCTTCATGTGTGCATGCACATGCACATACACACACATGCATATACACACCTGTAAACACAGAAAAATGTTTATATCTCCAAGTACTAAAATTATGTACTTAATTATATCTGATGTGCTGAAATTTTAGGAACTTATATAAAAATAGGACAAGGCCTGATCTGAGGAATTCTAACTAGTGTGAAATCCTTCTGTTAACATATCCTCTGCTGGGGTTGTTTGGGTACAAAATATATTAACTCTTCCATTACTTCTTTACTCAGGGTTGATTCGTATGGTTAGGTGACATTTGGCAAAAAGCTATACTAGGAAAGAATGTTCACATCTTACTGATAGACCAGAATGACTTGGTATCAGAAGGTCAGAAGGTGACTACATCATGACTTAGTGCAGACTCAGATGAAGCACCCCATCAGGCATTCCTGGAAACTCTGGATAAAGCCAAAAGAGGTTACTTGTTGGTCTAATCATTCCCATTTAAATTTCCCTGGAAGATACTATAAACACAAAGGTGTGTGTGTGTATATGTGCATGTGTGTACATGTGCATAATCAATCATTGTAAAAATAATAAAATCTTCTAATTCCATTTTTAAGTCATACCAATGATACAGTAATTGAATTAGAAGATTTCATGATTTTACATTGATCAGCAGAAATGCTAGAGGAAGGAGGTAAAAACTAAATGATCTTGAATTTACTGAGAAAATCACATTCCAAAGTGCATCAATTGTTTAAAAATCTTAGAAGATGACATATAATTAATCATTATTATTATAAGATTTCAGCAGGATTACAGCATTAGTTTATGCTAAGTAACGCAGCTTGAAAAGGCTCAATAAATCTTAGCTAAATTAAATCTCAAAGGACAAATTAACATAGTCACCTCTAGTTTTACAACATAAATAGATCTGAAAAGAAAACAAAGACTATAGCACTTGAAAGTATAGAAATCTAGTACAGTACTAGAGTAATTATTCCAGAATAATAATTCCATAGAAAATACATAAGACAAACCCTCTATGAACTATAAAAATACGTAGAAAGGGCATGAAGATTAAAATAGTGATAAAAATGATAGCTATGTACATATATTAGATATTTTAAGTATTCAATCTCTCAATATAAAAAAATTGTGCACATGATCCAAATTTTGGGGGAATGCGAAGGGATATCAACCTTAAAATTTATCCATCTAGATTACCAGAGGGGATGCATGAAGTAGATGGATGGGATTAGGAGTACACTTATCTTGATAAGCACTGAGTCATATATGGAACTGCTGCATTACCACACTGTACATCTGAAACTAATAAAATACTGTATGTTAACTCCATTGGAATTAAATTTAAAAAATTACCCATCTAGGTTTAAAACTTTTAATATCCAAAACAGTGTTCAGAATTTTAAAAAACTTTAAATAGGGGACAATTCCAAGCATTTTTTTTTTAAGTAAGCAATACAAATAGTTATTTGGGATGTTAACATCATATGTAAACACCCATATGTAAATGTTATGCAATGTTAACACCATATGTAAAAACAATGTTGCTATTTTTTAAGCTTTAATGTATCTCATTTCTTAGTAATACCATCAAACTCCTTAGCTACAATTACTGATATTGAATGCTAAATGACAGCATATAGTACAAAGGAAATTTAAATACACACATAAGACCCATATTCATATATACAACAAATAAGCCATCATCACCAAAATAGAAGTTCTAGATTCACTGGATCAAAATATTTATAATCTTATACCCGTATTAAGAAGTTAGGTAAATTATGCCTATATTGATATTAATTTATATGCACATACACAGTCATTCTAACACATAAGGTTAAAACTCTGAAACTGTAATATTTAGTCCATGTTAAGATTTCTCCTCACTGTAAATCCAACATAGAATTAATACTTCTAAATACTTTCGAACAGTTCTTACCAAAAACATTAGAGATTTCAGTTTCAAAGCACAGAGAAAGATCACTTTTCAAATATTTTGTAATTTCCAACTTACTAATGATTCTGTTAATATTCACTTATATCCAGCGTGAAATACAAGAAGTAACACTGTGTTGTCAAGAAAGAGTACATAGCTATAAAGCCATATGAAACAAATCTGGTATCTATTTTTCTTCTAAAAGTTTAAAATAAGTTATTAAACTGGCTTATAATACAACTGAAACCTAAACTTGGTTTTAAAAGGGTAGACAGTCGGGATCCCTGGGTGGCGCAGCGGTTTGGCGCCTGCCTTTGGCCCAGGGCGCGATCCTGGAGACCCGGGATCGAATCCCACATCAGGCTCCCGGTGCATGGAACCTGCTTCTCCCTCTGCCTGTGTCTCTGCCTCTCTCTCTCTCTCTCTCTCTCTGTATGACTATCATAAATAAATAAAATTTAAAAAATTATAAATAAATAAATAAATAAATAAATAAAAGGGTAGACAGTCCTAGAAAAGAATATCAGGCTACAATATAACAGGGTCAAATATCTGATGAATATTTGAGGAAAAGACAGAACATAAAAACAAAATATAGCCATAAAAAGCTAAAATCTTCTAAAAAGAGCAATGTGGTGTGTAGGCAAAAGAATGCATACCATATATCTAAGTTAAACCAGCCTAGGTCTGAAACTCTTTTGTACTTTCTAGCTATTAGCTGGCTAATGTCTTGGTTCCATTACTTAACCTCTGTGAGCCTTAGTTTCATTGTCTGTGAGAGAAGAATAATAATACCTACCCTACAGAACTAAAAACAAAAGTACTGAGACTAATAGAATCTTTTAATTTCATATATATATGAAGTATATATATAGACATACACATATACATGCATACATGAGTAAACTCGTACAAAAGATACATACTGTTTTGGCACAGACTATATTAGGATAGTAATAAAACATTAAGTTTATGGTATATAATTTCACTGACTTTTGTGTTGTTATATTTTTAAAATAAATGGGGAACAATAAATTATCTTCCTTCACTGGGTTTCAAATCCAAATTAACAGAATTTTCAAGCCCTAAATTTAAAACAACCCAGTGTAACAAATACTATATGATGGGAAAATTCTACAGTAAAAATTTTATGTTAAAATGAGTAGGTGGGGCAACCCAAGTAGCTCAGCGGTTTAGCGCCGCCTTCAACCCAGGGCATGATCCTGGAGACCCAGGATCGAGTCCCGCATCAGGCTCTGGCATGGAGCCTACTTCTCCCTCTGCCTTGTCTCTGCCTCTCTCTCTATCGGTTTCTCAAATAAATAAATAAAATCTTTACAAAAAAAAAAAAAAAAAAAGACTAGATGGGAGACATCTCATTAAAAAAACAAACCCTAAAAACTTCTCTTCCCTAAGAAAATTTCCATTTTGCCTAATTTAAAACTATAGATTATTTGGGGCATCTGGGTGGCTCAGTTGGCTAAGCATCTGCCTTTGGCTTAGGTCATGATCCCACAGTCCTGGGATGGAGCCCTCTGTTGTGCCTGCTGCAGCGGGGAGCCTGTTTCTCCCTTCTCCCTCTCCCTCTGCTGCTCCCTCTGCTTGTGTTCTCTACAATGTGCCCCCCCTTTCAAAGAAATACATAAAATCTTTAGAAAAATAAAATTATAAATTACTAAAATTCCTCTGAAGTTTTTTTTCAAATATATGAAATATTCAACCTAAAGCGAAATTGGAAAACTGTGGAGGATGACAACACTTACTTACAATGTCCAGATACTGCAAGAAGAAATACCAGAACTAATACCCATTATATATCAGAATCTGGTTCTAAGGCAATTCAATCCCACTAATATCAATGAAAATATTAGAAGTTCATCCCAAGATAATTTTAAGAGATCTATGATGCAAAAACTACAGTGCTATTTAAAGACAGAATGTAAGTCCTAAAAACATTCACATATTTTGTTTAAGTTATACCACTAAATTATTTTTTTAATGAAGAATGAAGGTGTCAAAGTTTCTGCATACACACACATACAGGCATATATACACATACGGCACTTCCCTTCTTCAACAGGCAAATAGGAGAGGACAAGTAAATGCATGAAGGAATGTGAAAATACCCAATGAATACAACAAATGATTATCCTATTTGTCAATTCCCCTCTGAAACGAAGCAAAGCATTATACATTTTTTAACCACAAATAGGAACGACTAGATTAAATTGCCAAATGAAAACACGCACACATACACATGTGTACACAAGCATTTAGAATTCTATAGTTCCCTACTGTGCAACTCTTTATAGTCAGTACGGTAAACCATTTTATGTTTTTACTAATACACCATGCTTTTCTGTATCAGAAATTTTCTGCATTTGGAAACTAATAAATTTGACCCAAAGTATATTCAATAATTATTACTAATAACAAAACGTGTTATAATACAGTTCTGCTTTTAGAACAAATGGTTTTTCAGTAGAAAAAATAATCTCTTTATAACCTAGAAACTAGATAAAATGCAGTTTCAATTATTCATTCCTAATGAATACACATAACCTGTTTTTTAATTAAAATAAATCTGAATAACCCACTACAAAAGGACTATTCCTAGATTATTTCTTCTAAGTCTTTAATATCATAATTGAATTAATATACTCAAATGTATAATTGTTTTACTCACAAAGAAATATATCCTATTCTACTGTACAAAGAAAGTCTTAAGAATTCGATAAATTTTAATTACACAAAATACTAATTTTCTAACACATTTAGAGTACCAAGTGAAATTTACATTGTGTATTTTTCTTATATCAATTAACCAGAACAACAAAATCTTTTCTCATTTCTAGTTCTCATCTATTATTCTAAGGACAGAACATTTTTGGATGTAAAGATATTCTTTACTGAAACTATGTCTTTTGTTTTTCATGAAAACATTACATTTTGATATATTAAATACAGCTAAAAATCTTGTAAATTTCTAACCCTACAGTCACTGTAATGTACTTCAAACAAAACAAAAACACAAAATAAGCACAATGTAAGTGTATTTACTTTCACAGGAAATCACTGTAACTTAAAACTGTGAAACACTGCCCTCTACAGTCCACTGAATTAAAAGACAATTCAATTTCTCTAAATCACAATATAATAGATTTTCCAGCCTTGTTTTTGAAGCAAGATTCTCCTGCACTACATAACGCTTTTTTCAAAAACAGGTTAATCCTAGGGCAGCCCTGGTGGTGCAGCAGTTTAGTGCCGCCTGCAGCCCAGGGCGTGATCCTGGATCGAGTCCCACGTTGGGCTCTCTGTATGATGCCTGCTTCTCCCTCTGCCTGTGTCTCTGCCTCTCTCTCTCTCTCTCTCTGTCACAATAAATAAATAAATTAATTAATTAATTAATTAAAATAAAATAAAATAAAATAAAATCTAAAAAAAAAAAACAGGTTTATCCTAGTTAAATGCCTATTTCAAATATACTTCCACTTGTTAAGGTTTCTCCTCCTCTCTGACTCACTCCAAATTTTATGTGCAGCTAATTAGGCATTAACTTTCATGTTCCTGAGTAGGGAATACAGTATTTAACCCAATTAAAATCTAACCAAATTAATCCACATATGATATATCTGAGAAAACATGGATATAGCCATATAAAAGAGGAATAAAGATACTGCATTCAGAATTCAATGTATACAAAAAAAATAAAAGAATTCAATGTATACAATGCCTTAACTCGATTTCCTATTAACTTGGCACTATTATAACTGGACAAGCTATATAGAGCAAAACCAACCCTTCCCCAGCACCACATACAACACAGCTGCCAGATCATTTCAGTTCAACATTTACCGATCCTCTTCTGCTTCAGATACTGTCCTGGTACAGGGAATATAAATATAAGTAAAATATAATCTTAATTTGGGTAAATTTACAGTGTAATAGAAGAGAAAGAAAATTTATATTCAAAGTGCTAAGTACAATGAAAGAATGAACCACAGAGAACAGCCACTTTGCCTATCTCAGTAAGGTTCAAGGAATGAGGAAAAGATTTCCAGAGATGAAAGAAAATACACTGAAACTTAGTCTTAAAGGACGGGCATAAACTAGGAAATAGAATGCTAGCTTGAAATACTTAGAAATACTTGGAAGGTAAAATTAGTGAGACTTGATAATGGGCCCCTAAGAAGTAGTAAGGAAAGATGCAGGGTTACTCCTAGGTTTTTCCCTTGAATTAACTAGATATATGGCAATACCATTAAGTAAGAATAAAAAAGAAAACAGCTGACGGCAGGTGAGGGGGTAAAGAGTTCTACCTTGGACTCGTTGAGTTTGAGGCCCTACTGTAACACTAAAGTAGAAATGCTCAGCAAGAATTTCAACACGTGAAACTAAAAGTTAAAAAAGTAGAGCCACACAAGTTGATTGTGGCCTGTAAATGTGTTTGATTCGGTTCACATTGTGCTTACTTTTTTTTTTTTCCCCATTTGCTTTTGGCTTTGGCTTTGCTCACCAAGTTATAGGAAATAATTCTACAGGTTTTAAGAAGCAGATACTATGACGGCAACTTCCCTTATCTTGTTGGTTTTGTTTTTTGTTTTTGTTTTTTTTTTTTTGGTTCTTTACTTTCCATTTTTATTTTTATTTTTCTAAATTTTATTTAAATTCAGTTAATTAACATATAATGTATTGATTTCAGAGGCGGAGGTCAATGATTTATTAGTCTTATATAAAACACCCAGTGCTCATTACATCACATGCCCTTCATAATGTTCATCATCTTTTTTTAAAAAGATTTTATTTATTTACTCATGAGAAACAGAGAGACATAGAGGCAGAGATACAGGCAGAGGGAGAAGAAGCAGGCTCCATGCAGGGAGCCCAACGTGGGACTCGATCCCGGGTCTCCAGGATCATGCCCTGGACCGAAGGCGGCGCTAAACTGCTGAGCTACCCAGGCTGCCCTGTACTTACCTCATTTAAAAATCAAGAGATGTCACTTAAAAACCTAGAATTCATATCCCATCTGGCACTCACAGCAAAAACTGGATGGAACTAAGGTCCAATTCCCCTGTTTAAATAGGGCCTGCACACCTCTGTAAACTGCAATCCCACAACTATGTATAAATTTCAATCCACTTCATTCTTTTATGTTAATACGCTTGTCTCTATAGGCATTTTTCTTTTTCTTTCTTTTCCTTTTTTATGACCAGGGTCCAAAAAGCTCTAATCAGAATCACAGAAAAGATTAGGGCTAAAAAATAAATTTATAATCAACACAGGTTATGGTTAAAACTGCAAGAACAGTAGGGAGAAATTTCAACATAAGCTGAATCCTTAGGCAAAACAATATTTAATCATGCAGACTTTGTACTTTATGATATTCCTATCAACTCAAAAGTGGCCTTCACCACACTGACATCTTAATTCAAAATTCACTTTCCCTGGGTTGCCTGGTTGGCTCAGTTGGTTAGGCATCTGCCTTCAGCTCAGGTCATGATCCCAGGGCCCTGGGATCAAGCCCCCTTCCCTGCCAATCCCAGCTCCCTACTCAGGGGGGAGTCTGCTTCTCCCTCTTCCTCTGCCCCTTCCCCTACTCATGCATTCTCTCATTCTCTCTCTCTCTCAAATAAATAAAATCTAGATAAATAAATAATCTCCCTAATACTGACTATAAGTTATGCCCTGGTACTTGAAGAAATGAGAGAGGAGCCAGAAAAGGGTTAGAAATACATCCTAAAAGGCAAATGTAAAGACATTAGTATTATTTGAGAAGGAAATTAAAATAATCTAAAAACTATTTACTATGTTCCTTCTATGGCATCACCCTGTAGGCAGTATGGCCAGGATACAAAGATGAACCCAATATAGCCCTAAACTTTGATATAGTACTATCAAGTATAAAGGTTAGATGAGGTTCTAAGATGAGAGTTTTAATATATGAGAAGCTGTGGCTTAAAGAATGATTCTCTAGCATAAGGCAGCTAAAGACAAGAAATCCAATTCCGTACTGATAACTGAGAGTCAACAAAATCTGAATGACGAAAAAATGATCAAAGAAGAGAAGTTTTTCGCAAAACTAAAACCACACCCGCCCAATAATTTTTTAAATATAAATTTCAAAAATTATGATTACCTTTAATAGGTAAGTATACTTTATACATGTGAATTTATATACTCCAGTAATGTTCAATGAATTGAGAAGTAGGACAATGCTATAAAAAACACAGATAAATAGTAGCAAGTTTTACAAAAGGCTAAATGGCTACTGGACAGCTAGATAACCACTTATTTAGCTATCAGAACAAAAGAGAGTGTCAGTTCTCCCACCTATATTTATCCTCATGGACAATACATAAATATAATATGAGAAGCTAGTCTGAAAGTCATCAGACTAGTAAGGTGAAGAGAAATAGTTATTAATAAGATTCCAAGTAAACATAAAAGTTTCAAAAAAATCTACAGATTAAAAAAAGAAAAAAGGCAAGAGACTAGATGGTTAGTGAGAACCAAAGTATTAACAATACCATTGAAATGTACTGAAAGCCTTAGAAATTTCTGAGTGAAATCCCCATCTTATTTATAATGAACTTTGCTCCCTCTGGTGGCCACAAGAGGTTTTGCTAGAGTAGACATGGAGGTAGAGGGCAGAAATACGACTGCAGGAACTATCTAGATTAACCTGCATCTCTACGTTAGACAAATAAATGTTCACTTATGAAGACTACTTTTTTTAAAAGAAAGAATTTAGAGTTTAGTGTTACGAAGGTAGCCATGCAAATTACGCAAACAGTCTCAAGTGGATAGATACTTTTGGGACATGAAACTGAACGAGTATATGACATGTGAGCAAAGAACTTACAAAGTTTCACTTTAGAATCTTCCATACTGCTTGAATATTTATTTTCATATGCCTATATTACTTTCATTAAAATATTATTTTAGTATTAAACCTGGGTGTCTCAGTCGGTTGAGCACTCGACTCCTGATTTAGGTTCAGGTCATGACCTCACAGTCCTGGGATTCAGCCCCAGTGGAGCTCTGCACTCAGTGCATAGTCTGCTTGAGATGCTCTCTTCCCCTCCCCCCCTCCCATATGCCCTTGCTCTTGTGTGCACGTGCTCTCCTCCTAAAACAAATCAATAAATCTTTAAAAATATATATTTTTGAACTATAAAGAAAAATACCTAATTTTTTTACAAGTTTCAATGAGTCTATTCCCCTTATTTAGAGTAAAAGCCATAATCCTTATAACAGACTATTCCATGAGCCCCTACTCTACTTCTATTTCTCTACCCCCCTCCCCATTGCCATATGCCTATTCAGTCCTCCTTGCAGTTTCAAGAGCACACAAGACATGATCCTGTCTTAGGGATTTGCATTGGCTGTCCCACCTATACAGAATGCTCTTCCCCAAACGACAATATGGCTCACTCACTCCTTCAAGTCTACAGCTCAATCTCAGTGAGCTTTTCAGTGAGCCTTTCCTGACCATCTTTTTTTTTTTAATTTTATTTATTTATTCATGAGAGATACAGAGAGGGGGGAGAGAGAGAGAGGCACAGGCAGAGGGAGAAGCAGACTCCATGCAGGGAGCCCAATGCAGGACTCGATCCCGGGTCTCCAGGATCAGGCCCTGGGCCAAAGGCAGCGCTCAAACCGCTGAGCCACCCGGGCTGCCCCTTCCCTGACCATCTTACTTAAAATTGCAACCCCACTTCCTGTACATCCTGCCCTGCTTTCTTTTCATAGTTCACCTTTAGATACACTATAATAGCTACTTATTACTTATGCTTGTAAGCTTAAGAGCAGGGGAGGTTCTGCTTTGTTCACTGCTATATGCCCAGCCCCTAGAGCCATAACCTGCATGCAGTTAAGTATACAATTAATGAGAATGAATAATATCAATAATAACAGATATCCAAAAAAAGAAAAGGCCTCGTTTTATATTTAGTTCAATGTGAAATAATAATCTTACAGATTAGGATAAAAATTGGATTATGTATGCAAAATACATATTAATCTTTTAATAAATGAGATCTACAGTGAGATCATTGTGTCAAGGATGTGTATATGTATATTTCTGCCTAATACAGGACCAACAGATACTAAATAAGCTCAAATTAAATCATTTTGCTATGAGTACTCAAAAGCCTTTATAAAGGACTCAATTTAAAAAAAAAAAAAAAACAGTACTTACCACACTGTGCACCTTGGAACAAGAATCTGTTCAAAGGGGCTATAAAAATATCAAGTATTAGCTAGAAATTATGGAAAAACATTTAATCCTTTAATTTGGAAAATGTCACCTTCTAGAACTACTAATAATTTATTGGGCTATAAAAACACATCCTTTTGTCCAGAGTGAAAAATACATTAAAATTGCTATAGGACTTAGAGTTTGGCGGTCCTACTTTATATGTCAATGATAACTATTTAGAAGTAAGGCAGCCACTTCAGAACAGGATTACTTCATGGTTCAGAGCATTCACATTAAAAAAAATCTTAACCTCCCAAGTGCCAAGAATCAATTAGGTAGTAGTCAGAAAAAACAAAGTGACTGGGATGCAATTATTTTCCAATTTCACCAGTTTTTACAAAATTGCCTTGACTATTTGTTAAAACATCAAATTATACGCTTAAGATTACACATTTCATGGCATATAAATTTTTTAATATTTTATTTATTTATTCATGATAGACAAAGAGAGAGAGAGGTAGAAACACCAGCAGAGAGAGATGCAGGCTCCATGCCGGGAGCCCGACACAGGACTCGATCCCGGGACTCCAGGATCGCACCCTGGGCCAAAGGCAGGCACCAAACTGCTGAGCCACCCAGGGATCCCTGGCACATAAATTTTTAAAAACAAAACATCCCATTAAAAACAGTGAACTTCAGTTAGTAAGCTTGCTTCTCATTAGTAGTATAGGTTAACGATTCTGGGCAGCCCTGGTGGCCCAGCGGTTTAGCGCCGCCTTCAGCCTGAGGTGTGATCCTGGAGACCCGGGATTGAGTCCCCATGTCGGGCTTCCTGAATAGAGCCTGCTTCCCCCTCTGCCTGTGTCTCTGCCTCTCTCTCTCTCTGTCATGAATAAATGGATAAAATCTTTAAAAAAAAAAAAAAAAGTTAACGACTCTGAAATTACTTTGTGTATTCTAAGTTTGAACAAATGAGTAAATACAATGAGAATACTGGGAGCCAAGGTTCTGTTGGGAAAAGGAGTTATAAATATGGGAAGAGGGAAGACTAAAATGTGCCCTGTAGGTTGGGTTGGAATTAGAGGTATCAACATGAATTTATGGTTTTTAATATCTAAGTAGATAAACACATAAATACAGACGTAGGAGACATGTGAGAGAGGGTTATGCAGTTGTGTGTGCAAAATACACATACATACATCTGTATCTACAGTGAACACAGAGATAAGTATATATGATATAAATGTCTGTTTATATATACATACATTTGAGTGTATTACTTAGGTCTGTCTGCTTAAAGGGCCTATAAAGAATGACAACCATTAGCAATAGACATATCCAACATCCAGAACTTGGTTTCTAGATACCATTCTCTATTGAAAGAAACCAGAGAGAAATAGCCAATTCCACGGCTGGGGCAGGGAAAAGTAGGAGATGAGACAGTATAGAGGCACCTGGCTGGCTCAGTTGGTACAGTTTGTGACTCCTGATGTCAGGGTCATATGAGTGCAAGCCCCAGGTTGGACACAGCACTTATTTATAATTAAAAAAAATACACACACACACACACACACACACACACACACACATGCCTGTGTAGTGGATTTGTGTCCCCCCAAAAGATATCCAAGTCCTAACCTCAGGTGTCTGAGAATAACACCTTATTTAGAAATATGGTTTCTGCAGATATAATCAAGTTAGGATGAGCTATATGGTCAGGGCACTTGAGTGGCTCAGTGGCTGAGTGTCTGCCTTTGGCTCAGGTCATGATCCTGGGTCCGGGGATTGAGTCCTGCATCGGGCTCCCTGAAGGGAGCCTGCTTCTCCCCCTGCCTATGTCTCTGCCTCTCTGTGTCTCTCATGAATAAATAAAATCTTTAAAAAAAAAAAAAAAAAAAAAGATGAGCTATATGGTCAACTAACATTTGACAAGAGAGCCCTCAATGGAGAAAGAATGGTCTCTTCGATAAACATGCTGGGAAAACTGGATAACCACATGCAAAAGAATGAAATTGGACCCCTATCTTAACTTACACAAGTAACAAAAATTAACTTGAAATGGAGTAAGGATTTAAGCAGAAGAATTGAAACTGTAAAACTCCTAGAAAAAACCATAGGAAAAAAGCTCCTTGACATTGGTCCTGGCAATGATTTTTTGGATTTGACACTAAAAACACAAACAACAAAAGCAAAAATTAGCAAGTGGGACTACATCAAACTAAAAAGTTTACACACAGCAAAAACAGTTCAAAATGAAAAGGCAGAGCAGCCCAGGTGGCTCAGCAGTTTAGCGCCACCTTGGGCGTGATCCTAGAGTCCTCGGATCAAGTTCCACATCAGTCTCCCTACATAGAGCCTGCTTCTCCCTCCACCTGTGTCTCTGCCCCCCTCTCTCTGTGTCTCTCATGAATAAATAAAATCTAAAAAAAGAGAGAGAGAAAAGAAAAGGCAACCTACAGAACAGGAGAAAATGTGTGCAGAGCATATTTTTGACTAAGGGTTGACATCCAAAATATATAGAGAACTCACACAGCTTCACAGCAAAAAAAAAAAAAAACCCCAAACAATCCAATTTAAAAATGGGCAGCAAAACTGAATAGACATTTTTCCAGCAAAGACACACAAATAGTCAACAGGTATACAAAAAGGTTCTTAACATCACTAATCATCAGAGGAATGCAACTCACCACCACAATGAGATATCTCACACCTGTTAGAATGGTTATCAAAAAGACAGATGGCAAGCACTGGCAAGAATGTGAAAAAAAGGGAACCCTAGTATATAGTTGGTGGAATGTAAACTGGTACAGCTTAACTATGGTGAACAGTTTAAAGGTTCCTTAGAAACTAAAAACAGAACTCCACTATGATCCAGCAACCCTGCATCTAGTTTTACATACAAAGAAAATGAAAACAGGACCTTGAAGAGATATCTGCATTCCCATGTTCATTGAAGAATTACTCACAGTAATTACAATAGCCAAGATATGGAAACAACCTAATGTCTGTCAACAGAGGAATGGATAAAGACAATGTGATATACGTACACAATGGAATTTTTTTTTAAGATTTATTTATTCATTCAGAGAGAGAGCAAAGAGAGAGGCAGAGACAGGCAGAGGGAGAAGCAGGCTCCACGCAGGAAGCCCGATGCGGAACTCGATCCTGGGTCCCCAGGATCACACCCCGAGCTGCAGGCGGCGCTAAACCACTGTGCCACTGGGGCTGCCCTACACAATGGAATATTATTCAGCCATGAGAAAGGAAATCCTGCCAGTCGCAACATGAATGGACCTTGAGAGCATTAACAATATTTGTTCTTCCAATCCACTAGCATGAAGTTGCTTTCCACTTCCTTGTGTCTTCAATTTCTTTCACAGTTTTATAGTTTTCAGAGTATAGGTCTTTCATATCTTTGGTTAGGTTTATTCCTAGGTAGCTTAATATTCTTGGTGCAA
Organism: Vulpes vulpes; assembly: GCF_048418805.1. Lineage (NCBI taxonomy): Eukaryota > Metazoa > Chordata > Mammalia > Carnivora > Canidae > Vulpes > Vulpes vulpes. Next base: position 146,334,516 of record NC_132792.1, on the reverse strand, counting down.
CTGTAAATGAGACTGTTTTCCTAATTTCTATGTCTCATGCTTCATTATTAGTGTGTAGAAACACAACAAGTTTCTACAAATTGATTTTTGGATCCTGGAACTTACTGAGTTCATTTTTTAGTTCTGAATTCAAGTTTTTTTGTGGAATCTTTAGGGTTTTCTATATAGAGTATCATGTGATCTGCCAATAGTGTTTTACTTCTTCCTTACCAATATGGATGCCTTTTTTTCTTTTTGTTGTCTAACTGCTGTGGCTAGGACTTTCAGTACTATGCTGAATAAATGTGGTGAGTTAACACTTTTCTTATTCCTGCTCTTAGGAGAAAAGCTCTCAATTTTCCCCCATTAAGTAATGATGTTTTCTGTGGGTTTTTCATATACAGCCTTAATAATGCTGAGGTATAGTCTCTCTAAACCTACTTTGTTAAGGACTTTTATCATGTACTTTGTCAAATGCTTTTTCTGTGTCTCCTGAAATGCTCATATGGTTTTTATCCTTTCTTTTATTGATGGGATGTAACACATTAACTGATTTGCAAATATGGAACCACCCTTGCACACTGCGAATAAATCCCACTTGATCACAGTGAATGATTTAAACATATTGTTAGATTCTGATTGCTAGCATTTTGTTGAGGATTTCTGCATCTATGTTAATCAAAGATACTGGCTTGTAATTGTTTTTTTGTGGTGTCTTTACCAGTTTTTGGTATTAGGGTAAGGCTGGCTAGAATGAATTTGGAAGCCTCCTCCTTCTTCTATTTTTTGGAATATTTTGACAAGAATAGGTAGTAATTCCTCCTTAAATGTTTGATAGAGGGGCGCCTGGGTGGCTTAGTCAGTTAAGTGTCTGCCTTCAGCTCAGGTAATGATCCCAGAGTTCTGGGATCAAGCCTTGTGTCAGGCTTTCTACTCAGAGGGGAAGCCTGCTTCTCCCTCTGCCCTTCCCGCCACCTGCACTCATGCTCTCTCAAATAAATAAAATCTTAAAATAGATAAATAAATAAATGTTTGACAGAATTTGCCTATGAAACCATGTAGTCCTGACTTCTGTTCATTGGGAGTTTTTTTGCATACTGATTCAATCTCTTTCCTGGTAATCAATCTACTCAAACTTTCTACTTCTTCTGCTTCAATTTTGTAGGTTATATTTCGAGGAATTTATACATTCCCTCTAGGTTATCCAACTTGTTGGCATATAGTGTTTCATAATACTATTTTACAATTGTATTTCTGTGGTGCTGGTTATTTTTCCTCTTTCACTTGTAATTTTATTTACTTCAGTCCTTCCTCTTTGTTTTTTGATGAGTCCGGTTAGAGGTTTATGAATTTTATCTTTCCAAAGGACCAGCTCTTGGTTTTGTTTGCTTTTTTAGTCCTATATCATTTATTTCTACTCTAATCTTTATTATTTCCTTCCTTCTGCAGGTTTGGGGCTTTGTTTTTTCCAGCTTCTTTTGGTGTAAGGTTAGGTTGTTTGAGACTTATCTTATTTCTTGAGGTAGGCCTGTATTGCTATAAACTTCCCTCTTGGATCTTCTTTGGTGCATCCCAAAGGTTTTAGATTGTTTTCTTTTTTTTTTTTGGATTGTTTTCATTTTGTTTCCTAGTACTTTTTGATTCTCCTTGGATTTCTTTTTTTTTAAGATTTTATTTATTTATTCATAGAGACACAGAGAGAGAGAGAGAGGCAGAGACACAGGCAGAGGGAGAAGCAGGCTCCACACAGGGAGCCCCACGTGGGACTCGATCCCAGGTCTCCAGGATCACACCCTGGGCTGCAGGCAGCGCTAAACCGCTGCGCCACCGGGGCTGCCCCTCCTTGGATTTCTTCACTGACCCATCATTTAGTAACATGTTGCTTAACTTCTATGTATTTGTGGTCTTTCTAGTTTTGTTCCTGTGGTTGATTTCTAATTTCATAGTACCGTGGTCAGAAAAGATGCATGGTATGACTTCTATCTTTTTTCAATTTTTTTGAGACTTGTTTGGTGGATTATACATTTCATGGTATATAAATGATCTATTCTGGAGAAAGAAGTTCTATATGCACTTAAAAAGAATGTGTATTCTGCTGTTTTAGGATGGAATGTTCTGAATATATCTGTTAAATTCACCTGGTCCAGTATGCCACTTTCCCCTTGTTCATTTTGTTTTCTCCAACAATGTAAGTGAGGTGTTAAAGTCCCCTACTATTATTGCATTACTCTTGACTAGTTCCTTTATGCTTGTTATTAACTATTTTATGTTTGGGTCCTCCCATGTTGGGTGCATATATGATTGTTATATCTTCTTTTTGGATTGTCTCCTTTATTACTACATAGAGTCTTTCTCTGTCTCTTCTTATAGACTGTTTTAAAGTTTATTTTGTGCAATATAAGTATTGCTACTCCAGCTTTCTTTTTTTAAAAATATTTTTATTTATTCATGAAAGACACAGAGAGAGAGAGAGGCAGAGACACAGGCAGAGGGAGAAGCAGGCTCCATGCAAGGAGCCTGATATGGGACTTGATCTCGGATTCCAGGATCAGGCCCTGAGCCGAAGGCAGACGCTCAACCACTGAGCCACCCAGGCATCCCTCCAGCTTTCTTCTAATATCCATTTGCATGGAAAATGTTTCTTCATCCCCTTACTTTCATTTTGCAGTGCCTGAAATGAGTCTCTTGTGGGCAGCATATAGATGAGTCTCGTTTTTTCTTTTCTTTTTTAGTCCACTCTGTCACTCTATGTCTTTTGATTATAGCATTTGATCCCTTTACATTCAAAGTAGTTTTTGATAGATATGTATTTATTGGCATTTTGTTACTTGTTTTATAGTTGTTTCTGAAGTTCTTCTCTGATCCTTTCTTCTCTCTTTCATGGTTTGCTGATTTTCTTTAGTGATATATTTGGCTTTCCTTCTCTGCATATCTATGGGTGGTTTTGATCTGTGGCTACCATTAGGTTTGTATATAACATCTTCTGCAAAAAAAATAATAATATCTTCTGCATATAGCGGTCTATTATTAAGCTGATGGTTGTTTAAGTTTGAACCCACTCTTTGCTCCTCTCCTCCCTACATTTTAGGTATGTCATATTTTACATTCCTTTGTGATTTCCGTGCCTGCTTTTACATAGAAATATTTATTTTTTACTGCTTTTCAGCTTCCTATTTTCATTCTACCATTTTTGGTTTCCTTTCCACTGAATCCCCTTTAATATTTCTTGCAGAGCTGGTTTAGTGGCCATCAACTCCTTTAGTTTTTGTCTGGGAAACCCTTTATCTCTCCATCAATTCTGAATGATAGGCTTCCTAAAATATTGTTGGCTACAGATCTTTCCCACTTGGCACTTTGAATGTATCATGCCATTTCCTTCTGGCTTGCAAAGTTTCTGTTTTAAGAGTCCCCTGTTAGCCTAATGTGCTTGCCTTTGTATGTAACTGTCTTCTTTTGTCTCACTGCTTTTAAATTTTTTTATCATTATATTTTGCCATTTTAATTACAGTATGTCTTGGTGTGGATCTGCTTTTGCTGATTTAGCTAGAGGTTCTGTGAGCCTTCTAGATCTGGGTATCTGTTTCTTTCCCCAGATTAGGGAAGTTTTTAGTTATTATTTCTTCAAATAAATTTTCTACCCTCTTTTCTCTCTCTCCTTCTGGGACCCCTACAATACGAATGTCATTATATTGGATAGAGTCACTGAGCTCCCTAAGTCTATTCTCCTGTGTAATTCTCTTTTCTCTCTTTTGTTTAGCTTGATTACTTTCCATTTCTCTGTCTTCTGAGGTCATTAATTCATTCCTGTTTCTTCCATTCTGCTGTCATTCCATCAAGCCTGTTGCTCTTTCATTTATTCAAAGTTTTATCTCTGTGATTCCTTATCTCTGAGTTAAGGGTCTCACTCATGTCTTCCACTCTTTTCCCAAGTCCAATGAGTATCTTTATCATTATTCTAAATTGTCTATCAGGAATGTAACTTATATCTGTTTCACTTAGATCTCTAGCTATGGCCTTGTCCCTTTCTTTCATTTACAACAAATTCCTCTGTCATCTAATTTTGTCTAAGGTTCTGTGCCTGTTTCTGTGTATTAAGAAAGTCAGCTATGTCTCCTGTTCTTGAGGGTAATAGCCTTATGAAGAAGAGATCCTATAATGCCCTATGGTATAGTTCCCAGTGTGTTTCCCAGGACCTGCTGCTACAGGTACTGACTCTAATGTGTGCTGCATGTGCTCTGCTACTGTGTTCTGGCCACTTTATCCTTCAGGCCAGTTGTCTGCAAAGGCTCTCTTTGCCTGAATGTGGACAATATTTGGTCCTTGGTGAGTTGTAAGTAGGTGTGCTCTGGTCTACTTGTGAAGTGACACCTATCACCAACCACCACGAGAACCAAGGCCCTGCAAGACTTGGGCCTCTGTCAGGAAGACATGGTGCAGGCAGGGGTTTGGGTTGGTCTACTAGGGGAGAGGCCCTACCAGGCTGGGACTGAGGCAAAGCCTGACTGGGAAAGGTGGTCGCACCAGAGCACGGGGGCAGGGCTTGGTGTAAGCAAATTAGGTAACGAGTTTTAGCACTGTACTGGTTCCCACAGGTGACTCTGTGCTTGTGCTGTGGTGGAGAGGGAAATGGCACCTGCCAGTTCCCTTTTTCCTGGAGGGATATCTCCATGAACTCTGCCTCTCTTGGATATACTCGGAAATGAGCATATAACCTTCCCACTGTGTGCCCCAGGTCCTCTTCAGAGTGTTTCTACACTGCATGTCTGCAGGCTGTTGGTCCTGCCTTCTCTCCAAGAGCAGCCTCAGTGCCTATGGGCTCTCCTAAGACAAGCCCATTGACCTTTAAAAGTACAGGCTTTAAGCCCTGCTGATTACAAAAGTTCATGAAATTCAGGCCCTTCTTGAAGCCCTTTCCAAGCCAATTGCTATGGGGATTCGTTTTGCTCATGTGCTCCCCTGTGTGCTAACCTGTCTTCCACTTTTTTCTGCAACCATGGCTCCCTCCCCATTGCAGCACCACACTCCATTTCTCTACCAAATCACGTCTCTGTACTTTCTCCATTCTTGGATGTGGCCTCTTCTCTGTCTTTAGTTGTGAAGTGTGTTCTGCCAGTCTTCAGTTCAGTTTCTGGAGTATTTAGGATGATTTGATAGTTATCTAGTTGTATTAATGGAAAGAGGTGAGCCTAGGGTCCTCCTACTCCGCCACCATCTTCCCAACATCTGCTAACACAATTTATATCTTAAGTTTACATCATATCCTATGTTAATTATATCTACATAAATCATAGTAGAGGGAGAAATAAAGTGAAGTTTGAGGTGGGCCCCAAATTCAATGACTAGTGTCTATGTAACAAAAAGGAAAGGGAGGTTTGGATATGGACATGCAGGGAAGAAGGCCTGTGAAGACAGGCAGAGACTGGAGTTATACTGCCACAAGTCAAAGAACACCTGTGGCCACCAGAAGCAGGTAGAGGCAAGAAGGATTCTTCCCTGCAGCCTTCAATGAGAGCATGACTCTGCTAACACTTGATTTTGGACCTCTAGCTTCCAGAACTGTGAGAGAATAAATTTCTGTTTTAAACTACAAAGTAAAAAAAAAAAGTAAAAAAAAAGTAAAAAAAAAATAAAAAATAAATAAAAAAATAAAATAAACTACAAAGTACCAGTTTGTGGTACTTTGCTATGGCAATTCTAGGAAACTAATACAGTCTATAACATCTTGTGCCAAAAAGAAACTGCTCAAAGAATGATGGGGACATATCAAAAGGACACAAGAGCCATCTTGAAGGAGCTCCCAGTGACCAAATAAGTAATGACAGTAATGGGTTATAACCCAATGAATAAAAAAAAAAAAAATCCGTAAGTATATATGGTACTGATATAAATACATGAATATTGGGAGAAGCACCAGCCATGGCCCCTGAGCATTGCTACACCTTAAGGCTCTGATTACTCTTTACCTGGGCTATTTCTCAAGGTTGTGTATGCAGCCAGTGACCCTCAGGGATGAGGTAATGTCTTCCCAACCCCTGAGAAAGAGCAGGCTTGCTTCCATCTATTATGAAAGTGGTGAATCCCCAAAGCTCAGTGCTTCTTTGCTATAGCACAACCCACTGCATATGCAGGAATCCATCTAGGCCCACCTGCATCATCCCTGTGGGACTTGAGGGATTCGAGAAACCAATGCAAATCAAATGAATCCCATGCATTTTGTCATACCATGAATAATAAAGTCCTTTGGCTCAGACCCAGGAGTCTTGTACCTCTGCCGTCATCTAAGAAACAGTAATAGGCTAACTTATTAGCTTGCAAGTAGGGTACAATCTTAGATCTTTCATAGTTCTTGACAATGAATAAATTAATAAATAGGGGAGAAGGGAAAGCCGATTTTTATAGTGCAATGCCAAATGGTAAATGTAGAAGAAATGATGAAGTTGGAAAACCATTAATGGATATTAAAACTAATGGGTGAAATCTGATGAGGAAATGATATTTACAGTCTCAAGCTATCTCCCCGCAAATTACTGATCACTAAGGGAAAACTAGGAATTTTACAGTAGAGAAATTTGGTAGACACCACGTTAAGCAAGTGATCAAAGTTAACATAACCAGTATTGGGACAAACAGACATCCTGTATCTCCTGGTACAATGCACTAAGAAGGACACATTCCGTGGTATTTCTCCTAAAAATGTATAATCTGAATCTAATTAAGAGGAAACATCAGACAAGCCCAAACTGGGACATTCTATAAAAGAGATAGCCTATATTCTTCAAAACTATCACAATCAAGAGAGGAAAAGAAGAAAGGCTAAGCAACTGTTCTAGACTAAAGGGGACTAAGGAGACAACTAAATACAGTGCATTGATGCTGGATTGGATGATGGATCAGAATGTTTTAAAGTAACTATGAAGGAGAGTTTTTAAAATAAATGATAAACTTGAATATGGATCCTAGATTTAACAAATAATACTGAATCATGTTAAAACTCCTGATTTTGAGAAAAAAAGTAGTACACCACTGATTGGAATATAAATTGGTACAGTCATTATGGGAAATAGCATAGAGGTTCCTCAAAAAACTAAAAATAGGGGACACCTGGGTGGCTCAGTTGATTAAGCATCTGACTTCGGTTCAGGTCATGATCTCAGGGTCCTGGGATCCAGCCCTACATCGGTCTCTGAGCTCAGCAGGGAGTCTGCTCCTTCTCCCTCTGCCCCTCCCTCCACTCCCTCTGCCCCTCCCTCCACTCATGGGCGGGTACCCATGGGCTCTTTCAAATAAATAAATAAAATCTTCTTTTAAAAATTAAAAACAGGGGGATCCCTGGGTGGCGCAGCGGTTTGGCGCCTGCCTTTGGCCCAGGGCGCGATCCTGGAGACCCGGGATCGAATCCCACGTCGGGCTCCCGGTGCATGGAGCCTGCTTCTCCATCTGCCTGTCTCTCTCTCTCTCTCTCTGTGACTATCATAAATAAATAACAATTTAAAAAAAAAATTAAAAACAGAACTCTCGTATCATCCAACAATGCTACTTCTGGGTATACATCTAAAGGAAATGAAATCAAGATCTTGAAGAGATACGTGCACTCTCATGTTCACTGCAGCATTGCTCACAATAACCAAGATACAGAAACAACCTAAGCGTCTACCTAGGGATGAATGGATAAAGAAGATGTGGTATATATACAAACAGTGGAATATTATTCAGCCCCGAGAAAGAAGCAAATCTGTCATTTGTGACAATATAGGTGAACCTGGAAGAAATTATGCTAGGTAAAAGAAACCAAAGATAAATATGATCTCACTTTTATATAAAATTTAATGAAATTAAAAAGTCAAACTCACAGAAGCAGCAAGTAGATTAGGTGGTTACCAGGGGCTGGCGGGGATTAGGAGATAGGGAGATACTGGTCAAAGAGTATAAAGTTGCAGTTGTGTAGGATGAATAAGTCTAGATATCTAATATACAGGCATGATAGAGACACCTGGGTGGCTCAGTTGGCAGAGCACATGACTCTTGATCTCCTAGGTCATGAGTTCAAGCTCTACAACGGACATGGAGCTTACTTTAAAAAACATTTTTTTTAAATTTTTTTAAATTAATTAATTATTTATTTATTTATGATAGTCACACACAGAGAGAGAGAGAGGCAGAGACATAGGCAGAGGGAGAAGCAGGCTCCATGCACCGGGAGCCTGATGTGGGATTCGATCCCAGGTCTCCAGGATCGCACCCTGGGCCAAAGGCAGGCGCTAAACCGCTGCGCCACCCAGGGATCCCTAAAAAAATTTTTTTAAATAATAATAATATACAGGCATGATGACTACAATAAATAATACTGCATCGTGGGACGCCTAGGTGGCTCAGCAGTTGACACTCTGCCTTTGGCTCAGGACGTGATCCCAGAGTCCTAGGATCAAGTCCCACATCGGGCTCCTTGCATGGAGCCTGCTTCTCCCTCTGCCTGTGTCTCTGTGCCTCTCTCTCTCTCTCTCTCTCTGTCTTTCATGAATAAATAAATTAAGTCTTTAACAATAATAATAATAATACTTCATTGATACTGAAAATATGCTGAAAGAGTAAAAATCAGGTACTCTCACCACAAAAAAAGGTAACTATATGAGAAGAAGATATATTAATTTGTTTGACTGCAGTAACCATTTCATTACATGTATATCAAATCACAGTATGTACCTTAATATATACAATTTGGGGTGTGTGTGGAATGCCTTGCAGGGACTCTGAGTCCAGAGGGTCTACAAAAGAAAAAACAGAAATTTCAAAAGAACTCATGACACCAAAAAGTCCCAATTTTTATAATGATGATGTAGTTACAGAAAAGAAAGTCCTTGTTATAAGAAATAATGAAGTATTTCGTAATTAAGGGACATAATATCTGCAACTTATCTAAAATGGTTCAAAAAATTTTGAGTGTGTGTGTAAATAGGGAAAACACTACACAATTGATGTATCTAAAGACTATCCAAAAGTTCCTTGCACTATTTCTGAAACTTTAAAAAAAATTATATCAAGTATACATTAGTTAATAATGTACCACTATTAGTTATTAATATATTAGCTAACAATAATATATTGTATATTTGATACTGCTAAGAAAGTAGATACCAAGGGTTCTCAGTATCAAAAAAAAAAAAAAAAAGGTTAACCTTGAGAGGTAATGAAAATGTTAGTCTGATTGTGAGAATCATTTCACAATGTATAAATATATATATATCAAATAGCACATTGTGTTGTACACTTTAAATATATATAATTTTTATTTGTCAAAAACAACAAAAATAAGTTATGCCAAAATACAAACTTACCCTTCTCCCGCGGCAAGAAACCAAATAAGGCAAAAGAACCGCCTTGACTGGATAATCAACAGCACATTCTTTTTTTTTTTTTTTTTTTTTTTGAAAAGATTTTATTCATTTACTCATGAAAGACACAGAGGAAGGCAGAGACATAGGCAGAGGGAGAAGCAGGCTTCCTGAGGGGAGTCTGATGTGGGAATCCACCTCAGAACCTGGAATCATGACCTGAGCCAAAGGCACACTCAACCACTGAACCACCCAGGTGCCCCTCAACAGCATATTCTTGAGATAAGACAAATAGAACAGAAAACACAGTCAAGGGTTTACATTATAAAGCACTGTTCATTTTCTTTAAAGATTTTATTTATTTATTCATGAGAGACACAGAGAGAGGCAGAGGCATAGACAGAGGGAAAAGCAGGCTCCAAGAAAAGAGCCTGATGTGGGACTGGATCCTGAGACCCCGGGATCATGACCTGAGTCAAAGGCAGATGCTCAACCGCTGAGCCACCCAGGCATCCCAACACTGTTCATTTTATACTTCACTTTATAGTCTATGGAGCTTTGATTAAAATAGTTACTACCTTTACTTGAATTTTTTATACACATACAACCCCGTAAGTTTAGATGGATACTATACATACGTTTTATACACACACACACACATGTCCATGTATGTAAATACATGTAAATACAAAACGTCAGCTGTGGAAAAGTTTAAAGAGTGAGGCTCTGGACTCCAATACATATATGTCCAAATCCTAGCACTATCATTTATTAGCTGGCTAATCTTGGGCAAGATACTAAACCACTCTGTATCTGAATTTCCTCATTTTTAAAATGCAGACAATAATAGTTTCTAATTTAATTCTTAAGATTCTTATGAGGGCACTTGGCTGGCTCAGTCAGTAGGGCATGCAACTCTTGATTTTTGGATCATGTGTTTGAGGCCCACATTGGGTGTAGAGATTAGTTAAAAATAAAAAAATCTAAAAAATAAATAAACAAACAAATAAATATAAAAAAATAAAAAAATCTTAAGATTCTTATGAAGATTTCAAAGACAACACATGTAAAGAGCTTAACACATTCAGCAATGAGAACTATTATTACTTCACTGGTTTCAGAAACTAGTATCAAAAGAAAATGATGCTTTAACCTAAAAGATAATAACTGGAATATCAAATGTCTCGAGATTGCAGTTATGATATACTTCATATCAGTCAGAAAGAAGGGGAAATAAAGCTGAGTCACAGGAGATCAGCTCAGATGTTTAAATTAAAAACAAAACGGGATCCCTGGGTGGCGCAGCGGTTTGGCGCCTGCCTTTGGCCCAGGGCGCGATCCTGGAGACCCGGGATCGAATCCCATGTCGGGCTCCTGGCATGGAGCCTGCTTCTCCCTCTGCCTTTATCTCTGCCTTGTCTCTGCCTCTCTCTATATATATGACTATCATAAATAAATAATAATAAAAAAAAATTAAAAACAAAACGTAAACAAAACATAAAATTCCTCTTTAGAACTAGATTATGGATGGCAAGAAATGTTGAGAACAATGTATTACAAGAATGATCTTTGATTTTTTTTTTTTTTTAAGAGAAAGAGAGTGCATGCACATGTGGGGAGCGTGGGGGGAGCAGAGGGAGAGAGAATCTTCAGCAGAGGGCTCGATCTCACAACCCTGAGAGAATGATCTTTATTTGAAAGTGCCTTTGATTCAGCTTGGTTTTCTCAAATTTATGTTCAATAGGTGAGATTTACATATTTTTAAAAAGCACCCATACTGCTGTTTAAATTTCCTTAAGGAAGAACTACCTAACCATGTGGACTCTGCAACCATTTGTAAGAGTTACAGCTAACAGGGGCACCTGGGTGGCTCAGTCACTTGAGTACCCACTCTTGGTTTTAGCTCAAGTCATGATCCATGAGTCATGAGATCAAGCCCAAAGTCAGGCTCCAGGCTCAGTGAGGAGTCTGCTTGAAGATTCTCTCCCTCTGCCCTTACCCCAGTTCCTGTGCACCCACACATTCTCTCTCTCTCTAGTAAATAAATAAATCTCAAAAAAAAAAAAAAAAAAAAGAGAGAGAGAGAGTGCTGGTTAACAGATTTTTATTTAGTAATTAAGGTATTAAAGGTAAGAAATCATAAATTCTGTCATTTATCAGAACTTACAAACTCAAACGCCTACATAGGCCAGGCATCAGAAACAATCATGCAAAATCAACAGGGAAAAAAGAACTAAGACCACTGAGACTGAAGAGTAAAGTACTCACTGAAACACATTCAAACTCAAGTTTTGTTTTGCTTTTTAAACATTGTGGCATACGTGTTCAGGCTGTTCAGCTGAGAGGGACATGTGCTTTTACCACTGAATTTCAGATACCAAGTCCTTAGGACCTTTACAATAGATACACATTTGTATACAAACTTGATATTTCATAAAAGATATTAACAAAACGGAATATTTCTGAAAATATTCACGTACATCAAAAACATCAGGAAATGTTTCAATGACTTCAAAAAGGTAGTCATGCTCAGCAGGGAGTCTGTTTCTCCCTCTCCCTTTTCCCCTCACCACCTCTATCCACCCCCACCTTGTGCTCTCTCACTCTCAAATAAATAGAATCTTAAGAAAAAGAAAAAGAAAAAGAATGTTACTTAAGCCTATGCTTGGTTTTCAACTTTTAATTGAGAGGAAGATGGTACGTTTTTGGAAGTATTACTTACAATCATCAAATCTTACCTGAGGATTCCAACCTGGATCTAATTTCTTAACTACTGCAATATACTCCTGCATTGCTTGGCTGGGGCTTGAATCACCAAGTGCTTTCCATGCTTCCCTAGAGTAAAGAATATCCAAAATGATCTTTCACTATCTATGGAATTAACACAAATGGCACATTCCTTCTTAGTATTAAAAAATTGGTATGCACATTTTAAGAATGTGAGACACAGATATAATAAGCCATAGATGAGTAGTTCTCTTTTTGCATTCACAATAGTCTATACCAACACACACCTTATACCCCATCACCAAAGGAGCCTTTTTAGACTTTTTTTTCCCTAATCACCCTCCCCCATGAAATTGTATAACACAGATACACAACTCATATATCAAATGAGCTTTGGAAGACCACAAAAAATTATAATATCCACAATTTTACAACTCCTCAAAACCCACCTTTCATCCCTATTGAGAATGTATGACCTACAGACCAATAAAGTAGTTTCCAACAAAAACAAAACAAAACAAAAAGTAGTTTCCACCTTATACAGCATTTTGGTAACATGCAAACCAATCATCACACAAAACAATATTCCCTGAGAAAATGCTTTGAATTTCTTATGTAAGCTGTGAGAAAAACACCTTCCGCTTCTGCTGTTTTCTCATCTCTAAGCTGGTAGTAGTGGATCCTGAGGCAAGAACTTCAAAAGTGAGGAGTGGTAAGGACAGAAGTAAGAATTCTATTGAGTAAGAAGGTAGGGACTACCTACAGTGTAAAAACCAAGAGCAATATTTTAGTCCCGTGCCCCCTTCTGAGTCATCCTCTGTTTCTTTTTTCTGCAAGCTGCCAAGACAGGCTCCTTCTTGGTTTTGCCCTGCTAATTCTTTCTACATTCAACCAGGAAGTAGATCCACTAATTCACTGTAAAACAGTGCGGTTTTTTCACTACCTTCCTGCTCCCATAATGATATAACATCTTTCTGAAATTTTCCAAATTTATTTTTACTGACTCTCTTGCGGGTTACCTGTATACATTCCAACACACTACCCCTAAATATATCCACATATATCAAACTGAGGAAATTTAACATCAATACTATTATATAAATACAGATCTACCTTCAGATTTCCTGCATTTCCCAATAATGCTCTTTATGGATTTCTTCTCCAAGACCATGAGTCAATCAAGATTCACACATAGCATTGAGTTTCATGTATCTTTAGCCTTTCTTTCATGATACTGATATTTTTTTAAGAGTCCAAACACCACTTGCTTTATAAAATATGTCTCAATTTGAATTTTTCTGATTGTTTCCTCACTTACAGGGTGTTCTTGCCCAAAATCATTAACCATGAGGAGAATCAGGTTAAACGTTTTGGCATATGTATCACACTGTATCACACTGGGGGCACATACCATCAGTTTTACCCATCATCAATGAACGATTACAGACTTGGTAAAAGCAGTATCCCCTTTTGTCTTCCTTGTAATTAAAAAGTAAACTGAGGGTCAAATTGTGTAAATGCTGCTCCTCAGTAGTTTTTCATCTATTGGTTTCAGCACCCATTGATGATTCTTGCCTGAATTAATATAGAGGTTTTAAAATCAAAACTTTTTAAAATTACTAAAAACAATGAAAAACCAAGCAAGCATGGGGAAGAATGCTGAAGTTATAAAATTTCATAAATTAAAACAAAAAGCTCACAATGAAAGTTGCATCAAGTATCCTCCACAACAGTAGTAAGGTGTCGGGAAACTGTTATCATCAGCAAAGAAAGCTTCTGCCAGAATGGAAATCAAAGCACTGCTTCCTTCACTGAGAATGTCCTACACAAAAAAAGCCAGCTGAACTAAACATGGGCTTAATGACATAATAATTGATTTACATTCAAGTTCAAGCTTTGCATCTCTTTACAGCTGGGTAACAAAGAGTTCATAGACAGGTAACTTGTCAGGGGACTTCATTTTGAGTAGCACTGCTCTAGACTGTAAAGTTAGAATCCATTTATAGTATAGCACTCTTCATATTTCTCTTTTTTTAAACCCTATGCTTTATACTTTTAATTCCATGACTGATTCTCCAGAGTCCTTCCTCCTATAACTAAGAGTCTCTATTGTATATAGTTTTTCTTTTTTTCACTTAGACAAGGTAAGAGTAAATAAAGCCTGATATGATAAGAAGGAACTTCTGAATTAGAAGTAAAAAAAACTGGGAACGGGATAATCTTTTTATGGATTCAGGAAAGTAGACTCAGTATCTTTTTTTTTTCCTCCCTTTCTTCCCAACCGGCTATTATAAGTACTTATTCACTATGGTGTGGGTGGGGCAAGTTCTAGAAGAGCATTAGAGTTAAGAAGATAAAATTAGGAATTTATCCTTTTTTTCACCCTTCCTATCCTCCTGTCCTCCTTCCAAAGATTCCTCCACAGGGCATAAGTTGTTAGCCATTAGAGGATGCATGACAGGATAGGAAAATCTCAAGCAATAACTCTTACCATCACTCTCTAAGAAGCTATTCATATGTAAGAAGAGTATGTCTGTTGTGAACTATGTATATATACCAACATCATGGCATGAGAATCCTTTAGGAGACTTAGCTTAAAGCGGATTCTTTTAATCTCTCTCCCAATTGCCTGTTGTTAGCACAGTCTACAGCAGAGATTAATATAAAAATAATTCTTTAATCTGCTCACTACTTTCTAATTCCTAAACACCTAAACCATTTCCAACAACCTCATTAGATTTCGAGAATTTCTTACCATTTCTGCTTTCCTTCGAAATCAAAGAAGCTTGGTTTAGGAGTATTACAATTTCCAACTTTGACCTAATTGAAAGGAGAGAAAAAAATAAATCAAGAACTTATTTTTCAAAGAAATGCCAGAGAAACTTTTATTTTTCACAGGTATTATGTATACTCAGCAACTATAAGTTAGAAAATATTTACATCTATTAGTCTATTAGAATAACAAAATTTAACATTCTTTGCAAAGGCAAAAAAAAGCGAATTTTAAATACAGGCTGCTTTGGCTTACAGTATAAAACAACCATTGTCTAATACTGTGATACATTAAAAAAAGAAAAACACTGTGATACAAAAAAAAAAAAAATTCTGATACAATAAAAAACTTGCATTCCTAACCTAGTAGACAAATTATATATACAAAGCAAATTATTAATACAGATTATGTACTCCTTATTAGCATTTATTATATAGAAAATTTTTTAAGTGTGTAATAAACAAGCTTTAAAGTACAGTTTATCAGAATTTATAATATTGTTTATTTATGGTGATTCTCATTATACTATCAGCATTTTATCTCTCCCAAACTCCAGGATAAAGTACACTATTTGTAAAGTATCCTATTATGAAACTAATTGATACAACAATAGATGCTAACAGCAGTGCAAAACTTTTCAAGGGTTTTTCAACAATATAAATTCTATCTACTCCACAATAATCTTTTCTTGTTTGTAGTCAATACTTATTTGTAATCCTCAAATAATATTTGTAGTGAACTATATTTTCATCGTCAATAAACATAAATGAAATTTCACACCAGTGCCGAATTCATACAACCCATGATTCCCACTGCCAGAAGCAATCTCTTTCTGATGAACCCTCACAGCTTTTTCTCCACTTTCCACTTTTACCTGGTGTTAGAAAGTTTTGTGTAGTCTCATCTTCCTATCAGAACACAGCCTCTAGGAAACCATTCTTAACTCCCTCCCTGCACCTTTTATGGCGCCTAACCTGAGGTAGTAAAAAATGTTTGTTGAATGTGGAATGAACGTGGTAGGCACGTATCCAACCAAACACCTACCTTTCTAATACCACAATCCAACTCCCGTCTACTTCTCAGAGACCTTCTAGCCATCTACTGTTACACACTTGAATTTTGCTAAGATCACACTGATGTGTACTCGCTAACCAGACTGACTTCTCACTGCTTTGAGTACTTTGATTCTCAGTTTCACTCATTACCACCCCCTCTCCAAAATGCCTTCTCTTCCTTCAGCTTTTCACAGTTTTCAGTCCCCTCTAGGTTGAGACTGTAGGAATGCTTGGTCTCCAATGATCTCACCCATCTCTGAAGTCATAACAAATAACATCTCCATCATTTGCTTAGCAATTAATCACACGGCCCTCCGATGGATATTACAATGTACACTTATACAGGAACAACTCTAGAATAAGTGGATGAGGGGAAAAAACAGTGAGAGAGCAGGAACTGCATTTCTTCATCACCGTAAACCAAAAGCTTCATTTGTTATGGTAAATGAGCCATATAAACCATCCTGCTAGGTTTGCCATTATAAACCCATTGTAGAAATGAGTACAGAGAAACTGAGGAGGGTTGTCAGAGTTCACACATTAGCAAATCCTGAATTAGGAGTCAGCATTTGAATTTAGGATGGTTTGACTCCAAAGTCCAATATTCCTTTTCTATACCCCTCTGTTTTACCTGCCACATCCTATCTAAGCCTCAATTCTGGCATCTCCAATATCACCAGAACTACTGGATTATCAGAAACAGGAGAGAAACTATGACACATCATAAAACCAGCAGTCATTACTCTTTGTTTTTTTAATGAGATACTAGCCAGCGGTAGAAATAAATACTAATATCTCTATTTCTCCTACAGTTACAGAAGTCTCAGCCAGACACCCGGTCACCCAGCTAAACATTACATGTGACTGTGCAACTTCAGTCTAAGTTCAGGGGACTAAATGTACATGAAAGTGATATAAATATCTTCCTTGAAAAGAAAGGGAAAACATGCATGTAGTGATGGGGAGCCATCTTTGGCCATGGAAAGAGATTTGAGGTAAACAGTTCTCAAACTTTTTGGTCTCATGATCCCTTTATACTCTTAAAAAGCACCCCAAGGAGCTTTGTTTATGTGGGTTGTATCTATCATATTTACCATATTAAAATTTAAAAGATATTTTTAAAATATGTATTATTCATTTAAAAATAATAAACTCATTAAGTTAACATAAGTAACAAAATTTTATGAAAAGTATATTCTAAAGCAAAAAAACTTAGAAGAGTGACATTGTTTTACATTTTGCACATCTCTTTAATGTCTGCCTTAATCTATTGCAATATGTTGCTTTGGTTGAAGTATATGAAGAAAATGTGGCTTCACATAGATGCACTGTTAAAAAAGAAAGAAGTATTTTAATAGCATTTTCAGATAATTGTGGATACTCTTCTTCAATACGACACCAAAACTCAGTAAGTGGCAGTTTCTTTAAGGTTAGATGCAATGTGGACGCTGATGTCACATCAATGAATTTTTCCTACTGTTACATTAAAATCCTTGGTCTAAGACGCCTGAGTGGCTCAGTGGTTGAGCACCTACCTGCCCCTGGCTCAGGGTGTGATCCCGTGGTCTCAGGATCGAGTCCCACATCAGGCTCCTTGCCCTGGAGCCCACTTCTCCCTCTGCCTACCTCTCTACCTTTCTCTCTGTGTGTCTTTCATGAATAAATAAATAAAATCTAAAAAAAATAAAATAAAATCCATTTGTCTGACTTGCACTTTGAATGGATCACACATAATTTGTAACATTCCATGCAATATTTGGGACATATGGTTCACTAAGTTATACATTCCTTCCAATGCTGACACATTTCATTATACAAGAGCCAAAGTTTACAATCATTAAAATCACCATTAATCTCATCGAAAAAGTTTTTAAGTATTAGGAAGCTGTCAAGTTCATGTGACACACATTTGCCAAACCTCTAATTTTCACTTGAAGGCTCAAACACGACCATTGGCAACAAATACTGGCAGTTGTTTTCCTTAAAGTGACAGGCTCACTTCATTCACTTTGAAGAAGCCATCTGCCAAATACTCAAATTTAAATAACCATAGTTTATCTGTGAGTTGTGCTATTAAGGAAAAATGATGTTTCACATAAAATGTGGACAGCTCAGCTTGCAACTCAAAAATTACACAAGTGCTTTTCCTCAAAATAACCAACATAATGCAGTGTGCAGAACTGCCTTGTGTGTACTCCCCATTTCATCACATACAATATTAAAAAGACCTGTACTTGAGTTAATATTTAATAAAAATCAATAGTTTTTACTGCTTTATCAAAGACATTTTTAAGTGAAATTGGCTTTTTTTTTAACTGAGTACATGGTGGTAAAAATATAGGACTACTGGTACAGTTTGCTGCCCAGCCTTGATTCATGCTGATGCACCAGCAGTTTTACCACACAGAAGAAAGGCAAATATTGTTTTAGTATTATCATGAAAATAGTTCTGATCTTATAGATCTCCTGAGAAAGTCTCAGGGATTCTCAGGGGTCTCTACACCATAATTTGAGAACTGCTGCTTTGGGGATGGCTGAACTACAGGACAGAAAAAAACTAAGCCCCTGGGTGATCTCATGAAGCAAAATCACCCTACCAGCCCTAGATCACCTACCTCCAGACCATTATGTGTGATGAAAATAAAAGCTAAGCAGCTGACCTTGTATTCTGAAACAGAAGCTTCTGTAATCCCCAATTCAAAGAATTGTTCTGGATCAGAAAAGACTGGACAAATAAAACTACAGGGTTTTAGGACATGATGAGAAACAGTTTCCAAATCATTAATAATGAATCATAAGCTATAAAGCAGAGTTGCAAAATGTGCCACCTTAACAGAACAGTATGTTCTGATACATACAGGATATATCCAGTGCCCTTAAAACAGAATATTTTAACAAAGGGGGCTAATGGCAAATGCCAGTGAATTATGTGTGAGCAGGTTAAAGTAGAACATGCTGAGAACCTTCACTGTGCTAGTGTTGAAGGGTCCTGTAAAATGAAGCTAACAGGGATTTGAAATTTTCATTGTCCTGGAGTTTTCACAGGAGTCAATTAGTGATCTTTTGATGGGAAAGTGTAGGATAATGTGGAGTACCAAAAGACTGTTCATTGGTTCATTTCTATTTGAAACTTCACTAAAAGATGATTTTGAAGCCACAGGCTTATGTGAGGCTAAAAGAGCTATTATGTTAGGTAAGTTTGGAGCTCTGCCTAAGAAAAGAAGGCTCACAGCTCAGCTTATTTTTATCATCCTCCTGGGGACAACTATTTCATTTGGCCTCCAAAATACAGTGCTACTCCAAATACAAAACATAATTGTTTCATGAGAGATTCTGATCCACCATGCAAAAATTATATTGGCATTTCAATTTTATTATTTTATCAAAGATGCTAATCAAAAAAATCAAAGATTTTTAACACTATCTCAGAATTCTGTTAAAAAAAAAAAAAAATTAGGGTAGCCCTGGCGGCTCAGTGGTTTAGTGCCGCCTTCAGCCCAGGGCGTGATCCTGGAGACCTGGAATGGAGTCCCATGTCGGGCTCCCTGCATGCGGCCTGCTTCTCCCTCTGCCGGTGTCTCACCCTCTCTCTGTGTGTCTCTCATGAATAAATAAATAAAACCTTTAAAAAATATATTTAGGGGCACCTGGGTGCTCAGTCAGTTAAGTATCTGACTCCTGATTTTTAGCTGAGGTCATGATCTTGGGGTCATGGTATGGAGCCCTGCATCAGGCTCTGCACTGGGCATGGAGCCTGCTTACAATTCTTTCTCCCTCTCAAAAAAAAAGAAAAAAAGAAAAAAAAATTTAGAAGAATGGATGAAAATTGCATCCCAATGTCATATCTAAGTAAGCATAATCCTATTTTCTAATAATGAAGAATTTTATTTCCAGATACAGAATATTTCTAAACACCTTAACATGGAGTTCTTGAAAGGGTGAGGGACACACCACTTCCAGGATTAAGTGAGTATACTTGAGACAGAATGGTTACCAGTTAACAGATGACTACAGTTCACTGATAATCCAGAAATCAGATACTAATAATGATGACACTAATATCAGTAATAAAGTTATGTCCTAGAAAGAAAAAGAATGTTCTCTAGGGAATTTGGAGAAAAACAGTTTTATGCTGCCCGAAGAATTAGCAGTCAGACATGTTAAAGGTCCTAGCAGAATGTTCAATAAACTCTTGTTAAATAACTGAAAGTCTCATTTTGATGTTATTGGGACAAGGTAAATAACCAAAGAGAAAAAGATATCCAGAACTTCTGCAAGAAAGAAATTCCAAAGCCAATTCAAGGGCAATTTTCATTCAACACTGTAATTTATACCGTATGTATCTACAGCTATGTCTCTCAAGTCACTTTAACTGGTATTCATAATTCAAATTCACCAGTCCTCAAAAGATAGTTCATCGCTATTCAGTATAATCATTGAAGAATACAGAGGGGTCTTTTTTTTTTTTTTAAGATTTTATTTATTCATGAGAAACACAGAGAGAGAGTGAGAGAGAGAGAGAGAGAGAGAGAGAGAGGCAGAGCCAGAGGCAGAGGAAGAAGCAAGCTCCATGCAAGGAGCTCCATGGAGGACTCGATCCCGGGACTCGATCCCGGGACTCCAGGATCACGCCCTGGGCCAAAGGCAGGAGCTAAACTCTTGAGCCACCCAGGGATCCCCTACAGAGGGATCTTAAAACTATTTTTTTTTTCTTAAAAGAATGCATAAGGGAATAGATATCAAGAAGTAAAACAACGGTAAAAAAAATTTTTTTTAAGATTTTATTTATTTATTCATGAAAGACACACAGAGAGAGGAAGAGACATTGGCAGAAGGAGAAGCAGGCTCCATGCAGGGAGCCCGATGTGGGACTTGATCCCCTGAGCCAAAGGCAAGACGCTCAACCTCTGAGCCACCCAGGCATCCCTAAATTTTTTTAGTGAAATAAAATGTGCTCATTGCTTCCAGTGTTCCAAAGAGCTGGAGTTTTCCTAAAATGTTATCTAACTCTTCTTAACAATTTTCATGTGTTTAAATCTAGACTCCTCATGTAACTTTCCAAGTCTCTTGAAGGAAAATAGCACCATGCTTTTTCTTCTTTGCACTCCCTGTAGGCTAACACCCAAGTGTTTTGCACATAAAAGATGTTATACAACTATTGATTGATTATGATAAAGCAATCATTTTTCCTTCTGGTACCTATGACTCTTTGAATGCTAAATTAAACATGTCTTACATGACATTAGGATTATTATTTCCAGATAAAGCTCAGAGCCTTAGTCAGAGTCAGGAGCTACAATCTAGTTCCAGTTCCCACTCATCTGTCCCTAAGACCCTGGACAGGTTATCTACTCTCTTTGGGCTTCCGTTTCCTATCCCCCAAAGGAAGGGGGTTGTTTCACCTGGCGTTTACCAGCTTTAAAATGTTTATAATTGTATCTAACAGTCAGAATTCCTGCCCATTAAGCCAAAACACAAGTCTAATATATCTGTGATTTTTAAAAATCACAATAATAAAACTAGTAATGGGTTATTTTGCATCACCCTTTTATTACGATCACATAATTCTCCAGGATCTCACAATTTCTTTTTTAACATTACTTCCATATGACCATGTTACTTCCATAATTACCTCCATGTGACCCTTTGGCAAGAGTGAATGATAAACCTTATTTCATCATCCTCATTTTACAAAGGTTCTGAAGCTGGTAAAAGCACGAGTGCAAGGTCACTGTGCAAGTCAGAGAAGACACGGGAAACTGTCATTCGGTGTCCAACCACCTCTGTCTCCCAGGACAGCGGACAGGCCCTTTCCACATTGAGAATGATGCTAATGCTGTAGGAGACGACCACACACACACACACACACACACACACAGCAGACTTCATCCCACCTAGCCATCAACCAAGCACCTGTACGATCACATTCTGGGGGACAGAGAAGGCCTCTCCTGTCGCTCTCCCGCACCCACCCCCTTCCCGGGACCTTACCTGCTTGTACCTGGCATACAGGTACAAGAGCTGCTCCCGGCTGGCCACCTGAACCAGGCCCTGGAGGTGCGCGGCAGCCTGCTCGAAGAGCTCTGCCAGGCTCCCGGACGTCTCGGTCTCGGGGCTCTGGAGGGACTCCACCTCGCCGGAGTCGTCCCCCGAGCTCAGCTCTCCGCCGCTGTCGCCCGTGGTGGCCCCCGCGGTCAGGAACGGCGAGGCCATGCGTCCTCGCTCGCCCCGCGCCTCCGCGCCCGCTCAGTGCGTCCCAGGCCGCGCGCGACGCCGGCTCGGGGGGCCTGGCCCACCCGCCTCGGGCCTGAGCCCGACCTCGAGTCGGACCCACGCTCACTCGCTCCGCGCGGCCTCCCGTAACTCCGCCCGCCTCCCACTTCTCTCCGGGCGTGCAGGGCAGGCCCCGCTACTGTCGGCGGCTCGCCCGGCCCACCCGGTCTCCTGCGGCTTCCTCCGGCCGGCACCGCGCTCGGGCTCGACTCGGAGCCCCTCACCGGCGAGGGGGTCTCCCGGCGGCGCAGCTGAGAGATCCGGAAGGGAGGGCGGCGGGCGGCGCGGGCGGGGGGCGGGGCGGCGTGCGCGCGGGGGCGGGGCGGGGGCCGCGTGCGCGTGCGCGCGCGGGGGGGCAGGGCGGGCAGGGCCGCGCGCCCGAGCACGTGTCCGAGCACGCGCGCGCCCGAGCACGCGTCCGAGCACGTGTCCGAGCACGCGCGCGGGGCGAGGCGCGGCGGCGGCGGCGGCGGCGGGCTCTGCGCCGGGTGCACCCACGTCCGGCCACCGGGCACTCGCGGGGCCACGCTACGGAGCTGCAGCTCGGAGAGACTCTCCTCAGTCGTTGGGATGTCTGTTCGTCGTTGCACCAAAATGACTATTCAGAGTCAGGAAACCGTTCTGGGAATAGGCCCTCGGGGCGGGGACGGTGGCCCCCGGGTGCTAGTGTGGCGGTAGGAGCGGAGTCGCGGGAAACACGGAGCCGAGGACGAAGGTTCCGCCTGCGCCCGCCTCGGCGGGTCGTGTGGCCCGGGCGCCCCCAAACTGGCCTCGGACCCCTGCGCGCGCATCTGTTGCTCGGGAGCTTGGCTCCGACTTGAATAACGGGTGAAAGCCCGGGAGGCGGGGCTTTCCGCTCGGACGCCGCCTGCTTGGCTGTGCGCCCCTTCCTCGGGGCGGGGCGGGGTCGCCCCCCGCTTCCCCCCAGCCGGGCCGCGTTAGCACCGGGCTCCTGGGACCGAGCCTCGGCTGTCGGGTTTTGCAGACGCTGAAGTGCCCTCAAGGAGCTGAACACTAAACCACACAAAAACTGCGACACGGTTATGACAATCAACTTGTACTTAGGGGTTATTACGCCCCAAGTGTCGTAAAGCAAAAACGGAAACCCTGAGTGTGCATTTAGTGCTCGGAGCGACGTAAGGAGCACCATCAAGATTGGTGCAAAGACGGTGTCTAAGGAGCGGTTACTGGGCGCGTGATTCCGGCCGCCGGGCAGACGGGGAAGGCCCGACGCTGGGAGAGCTGGGCTCGGGGCTCCACGAACATTCCTTGAGGTTCTGGAATGTGCCCGTTTGTCTCTGCCCTCCAGGCACTCGCAGTCCATCCAATCAAGGGATGGCTGATGGACAAATTCTTGTGATTAAAATGCGATGATGATAATAACTCACCGAAGCCGTTCACGTGTGAGGGACTTAATCCCGACTACTGATGATAGGTACAGTTATTTGCGCTGTGTACGGAGGAAATCACAGAGAGGTTGAGCGCCTTGCCCAAGGCTGCACAGCTAATCAATAGAGAGGCAAGGAAAAATTCAAACTCATCCGTTGTTTTAGGCAGGGGTTAGTCTGTCTGTGGTGTAATTACAGACAATGAACCTGAAAAGTACAATGAAGGGAGGATGCAGGGACCTTTGTAGCTCTCTGTTCCTAGAATTTTTACTAGAAACGTGAATTTAATGTTATGGACAGCTTTTTAGGCCGTTTATATGTTTTTTTCTCCTTTAATCTTTTATTTATTTATTTATTTATTTATTTATTTATTTATTGATAGTCACACAGAGAGAGAGAGGCAGAGACACAGGCAGAGGGAGAAGCAGGCTCCATGCACTGGGAGCCCGACGTGGGATTCGATCCCGGATCTCCAGGATCGCGCCCTGGGCCAAAGGCAGGCGCCAAACCGCTGCGCCACCCAGGGATCCCCTCCTTTAACCTTTTAAAGGAATTATTAATAAAGTTTCTCTTGTAATGAACTATATTAACAATAAGTTAATAGGAATTTGATGAATTATATTTATAATTGAAATTGATAAGTTAACATACATTTTAATACATTAATAGATTTCCTAATTTTAAGTGATACTTCTCTTCCTGAATAAACCCATTCTGGTCCCGGTCTTGCCTTTTTTTTTTTTCCCCCATATCTGTGGGTTCTGTTTGCTGACGGTAGTATCTTTACATCTCTAATTAAAGAGGGCATTAACCAATAATATTCCTTTTTTTCCCTATCCTTTCTCAATTTTGTATCAGGGTAGTAGTATCCTTTAGAAAATATTTAGAAAAAAAAAGAAAATATTCAGAAAGTTTCATCTTTTTCTGTATTCAGCAACAGTTTAGATAACATGAGAATGAAGCAAGCAGAATTCTCTTATGAACAGAAGTATACAGCAATTCTACTTTTATCTGGTGAGAATGCATACATGTGTTCACTAAAAGCATGTACAGGAACATTCATGGCAGCACTGTTTCTATTTCTGTTTTCCCAAACTGGAAACTCCCAGAAGTCCACCAACAGTAGAATAAATATAGTGTGTTTACATAATGGAGTACCATTCAGCAGCAAGAATGAATTAGTTACAATTAACAACACATGAATGAATCTCTTAAACATAGAACCCAGAAAGCCTGATACAAAAGAACCCCTATGTTTCCATTCATATAAAGCTCAAAATCAGGCAAAACTATTCTGTGGTGTTAAAACCCAGGAGGGCGCAGTCAATTGTACTGGGTGGCTCAGTCAATTAAGCATCTGATTCTTGATTTCAGCTCAGATTATGATCTCAGGATCCTGAGATCCAGCCATTGTTAAGCCCAAGGTGGAGGTCCAAGCTCAGTGGGGAGTCTGCTTGGGGTTTTCTCTTTCCCTCTCCCTCTACCCCTCCCCCTGCTCATGTTCTCTCTCTCTCTCTCTTTAAGATTTTACCCATCCATTCATGAGAGACACACACACAGAGAGAGAGACAGAGACATAGGCAGAGGGAGAAGCAGGCTCCATGCAGGGAGCCTGACATGGGACTCAGCCTGGGTCTCCAGGATCACGCCCTGGGCTGAAGGTGGCACTAAACCACTGAGCCACCTGGGCTACTCTCTCTCTCTCTCTCAAATAAATAAATGAATCTTTTATTTTAAAGCCACCAGAGTGCATAGTCTTGAGTGAAACACTGGTTACACAGGCATGTTCACTTTATGAAAGTTCACTTTTATACTTTTGGGAACACCTGAGTGGCTCAGTTGGTTAAGCATCTGCCTTCAGCTCAGGTCATGATTCCCAGGGTCCTGGGATTAAGCCCCAAATTGAGTTCCCTCTCAGCAGGGAACCTGCTTCTCTCTCTCTCCCCTTACCCCAGTTGTGCTTTCTCTCCGCTTACCCCAGTTGTGCTTTCTCTATCTCCCTCTCTCTCTCTCTCAAATAAATAAATAAAATTTTTAGGGGCAACGGGGTGACTCAGTTGGTTAAGTGTCTGCTTTTAACCCATGTTGGGCTCCCTGCTCAGTAGGGAGTCTGCTTCTCCCTCTCTCTCTGCCCCTCTTCCTGCTGGTGCTCTCTCTCTCTCAAATCTTTTTAAAAATTATACTTTTCAAAAAAATAAAAATAAAAAATAATTTTCTGTATGTGCATTAATATTTCAATAAAAATATTAAAAATAGCACATGAAAAAGGAAGACAAGAAGAGCCCCTGCCATTCCAAAACTGGCTGGACACTCACGGCTAAGCCATATTATTGTCCTATTAGAAATAATCTCATGGAATCCCAACCTCGGACAAGGTCATTATAAAACCATGATAAAATAAGATAAGGCAAAGCACTTCATGAATCTGTCTAAACCACAGACAAAAACAAGATCACTCTGTCCCACAAAATATCAAACACCCTTTCTTTTGGCCAAATGAATGGTTACTACTTCTTTACAAATTACAGCTTTATTCCTGTATTAGACTTCTTTCCCTATAGATAAGGTTTATTGAGATGCCCAATCATAGAATTGCCCTGGCTTTCTCACAGCATCCAGTTGAGAACAGATCTCTGCTATTAGACTCTCCCTCTAGTCATCAGCCAAAGTCTAAATTATCTAACAGCTGCTTTGAACACCTTTTTATTGTTATAGCCCGTAGCTCCCAGTAGTGTGTATTCTTCCTCCCTGCAACCAGAAATAAATACCACTGGGTTTACTAGAGCTGACTTCCTGGAGGTCTCCAGCAGAAGGACATTGAAATTTGAGAAAGTTTGATTTCTTGAAGATTCTATTAAAACTCCCAAACTATCAGGATCTGGCAACTTTGGGGGAATAAATCAATTGGTGATTTATCCTTGGTAGTTTCATTCAAGCATTTCTTGAGGACTGTAGGGAACTGAACATGTTTTTCCAAATCTAAAATTTTTTTTTTAATTTTTATTTATTTATGATAGTCACACAGAGAGAGAGAGAGAGGCAGAGATACAGGCAGAGGGAGAAGCAGGCTCCATGCACCGGGAGCCTGACGTGGGATTCCATCCCGGGTCTCCAGGATCGCGCCCTGGGCCAAAGGCAGGTGCCAAACCGCTGCGCCACCCAGGGATCCCTGTTTTTCCAAATCTAAAGGAAAAAATCAGCCAATACATTGGAAGACAGGAGAAAATATTATAATTAGAATGAAAGTATAACAATCAGTATTAAAGATTAACAACTAATATGGAAAAATTACTGATTCAAAGGGATCCGCCAACAAGTCAAAAGCAGTCCAAAGTGAGCCAGGGAAAGTTAGGAGAGAAGTTGTCAAGAGCTAATCAGTCTCACTGGTGGTGGTTGCCTTGGTGTACATGTGTTCATGGCCCCCACCTGCTGCTAACAGTGAGTCACTCTTGCAAATATAATAAATATTAATAACATTATATGCATAGTACACTTTATACAAATTCAGTGAGTGATGTTCTGAGAAATACA
The DNA here is from genome assembly GCF_048418805.1 of Vulpes vulpes. NCBI lineage: Eukaryota > Metazoa > Chordata > Mammalia > Carnivora > Canidae > Vulpes > Vulpes vulpes. The sequence continues at coordinate 146,307,461 of NC_132792.1, read as the reverse complement.
GTTTGGAAGCAAAGTAAGTCCTTAAACTGGAAATTTCTTTAAGTGATTCTAAGTAGTGCTGCTAACTTTACTAAGAGATCTGAATGTTATGTTATGAAAATACTACCCAACAATGTTTGCTGGTATTTTCCAGTGTTAATATTCACTGAAAAGTACTTTAAGTTCAAAGAGAAGATTGTAGCATACTGCAACATAACATCCTGAACTGACCTAAAACCTGAATTAAATAAAAGTGATACCTGTTTTGATGTCAAACTAGTCAGAACAAAGAAAATATTTGGGGTGGGGGATGGGGGACACCAGGGTAGCTCAGTCTGTTGGGCATCTGACTTTGGCTCAGGTCATGATCCCAGGATCCTGGAATCAAGGCCACATGTCATAATTATCATGATCAGCTTGCCTTGCTGCTCCCCCTGCTTATGCATGCTTGCTTGCTCTCCCTTTCTCTCTGTCAAATAAATAAAATCTTAAAAAAATAAGTAAGTGGATTTAGCACAATTCGGTTTTGTAAACTATTGACCTTTTTTTTTTTACATTACCATTAAAATATTCATAATTCATCAAAAATGTTAACTCCTAATATGTTTTAGTTACAGTGTTAAACTCTATGGATAAACAAGATTATCATTCTTCTCACTGTCTCCAGCATCCTGGACCTCCTTGCAGCTCTTCTTCAAACCAGGCATTATTCAACATCCTCCTATTTTAGTGCCTTTATGTTTACTAGTATCTCTTACTACAGTACTCTATCCCCAGATTTCTATGCAGTTTGCCCTCACTTCCTTTGGGTCTTTGTTTAATTGTTGCATTAGCCAAACTTTCCTTGGCCACCTTATTAAAAATCGCAACTCCATCTTCCCAACACTCTATCCCACTACTTTAGCACTTATTGCCACCTAACTAACAATATATTTTACTCATTTGTTTTATCATTTCCATATAAGTGCCAGAAAGGCAGACATTTTTGTCTGTTTTATCACTGTTGTATTCCCCAGAGTTGGCACATAGCTAAATCTTTATTGAATAGGTAAGTGAGTGAATGTATAAAAGACACAGTCATTGTTCTTTAAGGGCTTAGGATAGTAAATGAATAGGGCAATAATATATAATAAGCGATGTGGAGAGAGCATCCAGACAGAAAAGTAGCATGAGTAAAGGCACAAGAGTATAAAAATAACAAGCAATATTGCTTGTTTTCACTTAATAATAAGTTTCCATAAACAAACAGCAGAAGTGTAATTACCTGTTTTTCTCTCAACAACACAAGCTAAAAATCAAAACATATGTTAACCTACTCCTAAGAGGAATACCTTGCTTAACAAAGACTGCATTATTTTGCAAATATTGGAAAGAATGGAATTCTTATAGATCAGTGGCTTATTTGTATGTCACTAATCAAATTGGTGGTATTTACCTAGACATAATCTTCTAGGCTATCTGTGGCCTTTAATCCAACTCTTTAAGTGCATTAGTGGGATGCTGGCACATAGGCAGATAAGCAGGTAGAGAGAGATATTAGACTATATTATCTAATTTGCATAATCTTGGAGTTCATTTGACCACCTTTAAATACAATAATTAGCAGATTATACTAAAAGAAGAAGAAGAAGAGGAGGAGTAGGAGGAGGAGGAAATCACAACAGGGAAATCAGAACTCTGACCTTGAAATCTTTATGAAATCTGTATAATGAATAAAATTTAATGACAACAAACACATCCTCAAGCTCTCAGGAAGTTAGATATTTCCTACTAAATATTAAGAAAAAATGTGATTAATTTTGAGACCTCCTCCATCCCCTGCCTTAGTAGAGGCTGTTTTTTTTTTCTTTAAGATTTTATTTATTTATTCATGAGACAGAGAGAGAAAGGGACAGAGGCAGAGACACAGGAGAGGGAGAAGTAGGCTCCATGCAGGGAGCCTGATGTGGGACTCGATCCTGGGACTCCAGGATCAGGCCCCAGGCTGAAGGCGGCGCTAAACCGCTAAGCCACCAGGGCTGCCCAGTAGAGGCTGCTTGATGATAATGGATGAGCTTTACTCTATACAAATAACAGAGATTTCTGGAGGATGTGTTTATGGGTTTAGAAACTGACTTGATAGAATCTTGTGCTGCTTATCATTACATGGGTTCAAATACAAGGACAAATCACATGCCATAAAGCAAAATAGGATTAAATAATAAAAGCCTAGTATATTCTTAGTTATCAGTCCTGAAGAGATTCCACTGGTAAAATGAACCACAGAGCAGTACAGAAAACCAGTGGACTCAAGTAAGTGGGTAGTGATGGCTCATTTCTGCCCCACATTTGGAAACATTTTGGTTGTTGTCATTGTTAATACATTAGCTAGTACATTAATGGTGCTGCATACATTTTAGTAAATGTAAAGTCACTTTTAAATTTCATATTGTTATTTTGACTTTCTGAAAATTAATCAACAATGAATTTTTAAATGCTCACTTATTAACTTTTCAGATAATGTAATACAGTAAAAAGTCCACAGGCCAGGAAGTCTGCTATCATTTTTGCCATCAAATAATTTAAATTTTAGTTGGAGAAACAAGATTAGTACTCATGAAAAAAATTAGAAAGTTAAATAACACAGTAAAATTAAGTACAAAATCTTGTGGTACACACTGAAGCAAAATAATGATAGGATTTTTTTAGCTGGATATCCTCCCCATGAAAGTCCTCAGTTGAGCTCTGTTAGTTTTCACAAGGAGTCTTTTAAATGTTGAATGATTTGCATGAGGCTTGATATGTTTAGGTGGGTGTCCAAACAGATCTAATACACAGATCTCCTAATATGTAATATGTGCATATATATGTGTGTGTATATTATCTATTTATTTTTATTGAAGGGTAGTTGACACCCAATGCTGTAGTCTGGGGTTTTTCTCTCTAGTAAGACACACAGTGCTCAGTATTCATTAAATGAAAAGGGAGCTATTAGTCAATTGGCAGAAACTAATTTAAACTATTTGTGGATACATTAAAAGTAAAATCTTTAAGGAAAATATCACTGAACTTGAAACCAAGAAACTGAAATTTTTCTTCTCCATCTCTGTGATCTTTTTCTGGGTACAGTTACTTGTTTAAAGACTAAAGAGTCCAGAAAGTAAAAACATAACTAACATATTGTGACTTCATAAAATATAACATCTTTGTATGAAAAATGAGGCCTGGGGCACCTGGGTGGTGCATTGTGTAAAGGGTCTAACTCTTAGTTTCAGCTCAGGTCTGATCTCAGGGTGATGATCTCGGGGTCCTGAGATAGAGCCCCCTCTGGGCTCTGGGGTCAACGTGGAGTCCGCTTAAGTTTCTCTCTCCCTCTGCTCCTCCCCCACCCCACCACAATCTCTCTCATAAATAAATACATACATACATAAGTAAATAAACACATAAATAAATAAATAAATAAATAAATAAATAAATAAATAAATATTTTTAAAATAATAAAGAAAGAAAGGGAAAATGAGGGCCGGCTGTGGATTTGTTTTTTTTGTTTTTTTGGGGTTTTTTTTCCGGCTGTGGATTTGAACCACTTAACCCAGGCTTTGGATGGCTGGCTGTCATCTTGCAGGGCACCGGCGGAGTGGAGATGTAATATACAAATTGACCACATGATGGCAACACAGAGCCAGGTTTCTTTTCTGCCAGCGCGCAGGTTTGCTGGATTATCTTTGTCCTTTGGGTCTTCATGTTTAGGAAAGACATGGACCTCACGCACAAAATGGAACAATTGTTTATGTCATTTTTATATATTTATTTTAAACAGAAGCCAAATCCTAATTTTTCTTCTTTAGACTTAGAACCCAAACTGAGAATGAAGAGAAAAACAGCCTTTGTTAAGATGCTCTTGGCTTAAAAAAAAATGTTCTAAGTACACTTAATAAGTGTAAGTCTAATAATAAGTACACTTATTATTCTGAATGTTGTAATAAGAAATAGAGGTTATACAGCATAGAGCAAGATAAACTTAGCTCTCCAAATCTACATCATTACCACCTTGACTGTTGTTGGTTATTGTTTTTGCTTTTATTAGGTTTTCTTTTCTTGAAAAAAAAAAAAAGTGCTTGCACCTCACCCTGTTCTTCCAAATATTTGGGGGAACTTTCCGTTTAAAAATGACATTCTGGGTACTCCTGGGCAACTCAGTTGGCTAAGCATCAGACTCTTGATTTTGACTCAGATCATAATCTCAGGGTCTTGAGATCAAGCTTCATGTTGGGCTCCGTCCGGGCTGAGCATGGAGCTTGCTTAAGATTCTCAATCCCCCTCTCTGCCTCCCACCTCATGCTCTCTCTCTCTCTCTCTCCCTCCCTCTAAAAAAAAACTTAAAAAATAAAAAAGTGGGAAGCCTGAGTGGCTCAACAGTTGGGCGTCTGCCTTTGGCTCAGGGTGTGATCCTGGAGTCCCAGGATCAAGTCCCACTTTGGGCTTCCTGCATGGAGCCTGCTTCTCCCTCTGTCTGTGTCTCTGCCTCTCTCTGAGTGTCTCTCATGAATAAATAAACAAAATCTTAAAAAAAAAAAAGAAAGAAAGAAAAGGCAGACTCCTTTAAAAACACTGACATTCTAAAATATGCAATAAAAGATAAAATATTTAGTATGTATATCTTGATATATGTTTATTAAAGTTTAAAAGGCTCAGCAAGTGAAAATGTACCAAAATTAGAATTTTCATATAAATTTTCTTTATTTTTGCATTTATCAAAATATCCCGTTGTTGTTTATCTTAATGTCCACAGCTGAGCATCATTCTGGAAGAAATCATGACTTTCATGAATTTTGTGGCACTTAGGCTTGCAAGAGTTGATTGGACATTAGTAATCCAAAACTAGAAATGGTTTTCATCATCAAGAAAATCTGGTCAGGCAGACACACATTAAACAGTTTTGTTTGTATTACCTTAAAAATAGAAAATAACATTCAGGTAGTTCTTTTTTTTTTTAAGATTTATTTATTTGAGAGATCAAGTAAGGGTGAGGGGGAACAGCCGAAGGAGAGAGAGAATGCTCCAATTTGGGGCCTGATCCCATGACTTGAAATCATGACCTGAGCCAAAATCAAGAGTCAGACACTTAACTGATTGAGCCCCCAAAGTGTCCCATGATAGTAAGGCTTTAACTTCCATCTCTTGAAATATCAAATGGCTGCCATTATTTTGACTGTAGAATTAAACCTCTTCCTGATCCCCCAAATGAGCCAAACAAATAGTAATGTTTATTTATTAGAGTGTATCAGTAGTGCTCAGAAATAACAGCACTGTAAATCTTACTAACAGAGTTTCCATCACACACTCATATATGTGCATACATGTCACCTGCTATTATAATTGGCCTGAATACTGATGCTCCTGCTTCTGATTTTTTTCATGATGGCAAGGTTTTTTTTAATCAATTGTATATTATTAACATTTTCAAATGTACAGAAAAATCGAAAGAATAGTAAACAATCCCCAAATGTCTATCTCCTAGATTCAACAATCATTAACGATTTTCCATATTTGCTTTATCTATTTATCTATAATTTTTTGATAAGCCATGCGAAAACAAGTTAAGACATCATGGTACATCAAAATCTAAGTACTATAGTATGTGTCTTCTAAAAATAAGAAAATTCTATTATAGGGGATCCCTGGGTGGCTTGGTGGTTTAGCACCTGCCTTTGGCCCACAATATGGTCCTAAAGTCCTGAGATCAAGCCCCACGTTGGGCTCCCTGCATGGAGCCTGCTTCTCTCTCTGCCTCTCTCTCTGTATCTCTCATGAATAAATAAATAAAATATTTTTTAAAAATTCTATTATAAAACCATAATGCCATTATCATACTTAAGAAAATTAACAAATATTAACTATCATGTAGTCCTCTGTATTAAAAATTTCCCAGTTTTTTTCCAAAAAGGCTTTAAACAAACATACATTCAAATTACTTAAAACTAAAATACATGGATATATGTGTAAGTATATTTGCATATGAAAGCCAGAGCTCAGGTCCAAAAGACTTGATCAAAAAAATCAGAGCACTTTACAGTGAAGGTGAACAATCAGCAAGAATTAATAATCATTTCTGATTCTGTGAGTGTATGGATATATAGAAGCATTAAAAGCATTGAGCCTACTACATTTGTGCTTAGTATAACCAAAAGCATAACATATCAGAAGTTTCCTACAATTTCTTTTTAATTGATATACCTCAATTTCATATAAAAGAAGATAAAAATGGAGTCTATTTGTGATATTTTATCCTAAATACGTAATTTGTTGTTTTCTAACCTCTAAACAGTAAATTAGCTTTTCATGTAATAGTCATCTTGCGTAGACCATAATTTTTTGAAAGGGCATGTTATCAATCACAAGCAAAGGAAATATTTAATTATTTTGGTTACATGAAGTTATCATGCTCTTTTGCCTTTAATAATAAGTCTGTTTCATTTTGTGTTTCTATGCATAGTGCAGGGTGACTTGCTTATGAAGAGACATAAGACAGAGAAAGAAGGAATGAGAGAGGGGAGTTTTGCATTGCACACAGCCCCAAACAAAAAGTGGGGGACAAGGCAGGTGGACCATTACATAATCAAGCACAAAATGATATACTGACGACTGTTACTGTTATAGGAATTTAGAAAGGAGGAATGTCAGTAAAGACATCAGGATGCTTCTGAGCTCCTGCAGATGGGAGTTGAGCCTTGAGTGATGGTCAGGTTTGAATAGGAAAAAGAGAGCAAGAAGGGCTTTGCAGGTGAGTGAAAGCATATGAGGAAAGCCATAATAGCACACCTGCAAGAGAGTGGTCTGGGGTAAAGGGAATTGATTGGGAAGCAGGGAGGGAAAAGGAAAGTTAGGGATGAAGTGATAAAGCCATGGTATGGCAAATCTCACAGTTCCCTAGGATGAAGAAACAGATCTGTTCCTCCATGTGTACCCTGCTTTGCCCCAGAAGTAATTTTAGGTACCTGTGACAGTCATTGTAGAAGTACAAGAGTAGCATTCTGCATTGAAAATGGGTGGTTAGACTGGCTTAAGGAAGGGAGTTAAGAACAGAGAGAAATGGATGAATTTGACATTAAGTCAATGACTACAATCCATCTAACATGGTATTCTGTTGACTATGGTTTTCCATCTTTTTCCTTCCTTTTCACTTTGTTCATTGTAATATTCTTGGGACATCACAGCTGACTGTTGACTAGGATAAAGTCATATTAACTTATATCATAGTGAAGTATTTCATAGTCATCCAAAGCATCTATTACAACTGAGTAATTAAAATAAATGGGGCAGCCCCGGTGGCTCAGCGGTTTAGCGCCACCTTCAGCCCAGGGCGGGATCCTGGAGACCCAGGATAGAGTCCCACGTCAGGCTCCCTGCATGGAGCCTACTTCTCCCTCTGCCTATGTCTCTGCTTCTCTATGTGTCTCATGAATAAATTTTTTAAAAAATCTTAAAATAAATGTATTTTAGTTGCTTCCTACTAACGCCTTTATAATCTATCTGGAGCCCAATCTTGGCCTCCCAGACAGATCTACCCTGGCAGGTGCACACCCAAAAGAATTCCCCTTAGGTGGCACCATTCACCCATCTGAGAACTCTGCCCCATTAACACTAAAGGTGTTGACTAGTTGGTTAGTAGGAGTGGACATGAAGAATTTACTGCTGACATCAATCAGAACAGGAAAGGTTATATGGTAGTAACAAAACCCCCTAAGCTTCAATGACTTAATCCCATAAATCTGTGATTTCACCCACACTCTGTTTCTCTGTTCAGCAGTTATCAGAGATCCAACCTGACAGGACCCATCTTGACTTCTGCTTCTACAATCTCTAAAGCAGCAATAAAGGAGAATGTAACAAATTGTGCACTGGTTCTGAAAGGTTTCACTCAGGAATGACAAGTCACTTGTACACCCATTTCATCAGCAAAGTTATATGGTCATAACCTGACTTCAAAGGGGGCAGAGAAGTACAATCCTACCACGTTCGTGGAAAGAAATGAAAGCCAGACTATTCGTGAACATCCCAAATGACATTCATTATCTTACTTTTTTTTTCCTTTCTTCCTCCCTACTTTTTAAAGAAAACATTATTTATTTTAAAAAAAAGATTTTATGTATGCATGTATGTATTTATGTATGTATGTATTTTGTATGTATTTATGAGAGACACAGAGAGAGAGAGAGAGAGAGAGAGAGAGAGGCAGAGACACAGGCAGAAAGAGAAGCAGGTTCCATACAGGGAGCCTGATGCAGAACCCGATCCCGGGACTCCAGGATCACGCCCTGGGCTGAAGGCAGGTGTGCTAAACCGCAAGCCACCCAGGGATTCCTGAAAACAGTATTTAATGAAAAACTCCCTGCTGGGGTAGGGCCACTTGCTGAATGATAAGAGATGTGCTGCCTCATGCCCATTATTCCTTTGAAAGTTCATTCTATGTCATATTTTCTAGTATTCGAATATAATTTCTGCAAATATTGCCCAATCCAGGGACCATCTGTAGTTTATGGAAAATATTAACTGTAGTGAACATAATTGCACTGAGTCACATGTCGGCAGTATCTTCCCTTTTTTTCCCCATGGAAACCAGGAGACATTTTGCAATTTATCAACAAGTGTGCTGCCAGATTAGAACTGAAGGCTTGCCTCCAACTCATGTGCTTGTCCGGGCATGGTCCAATTATCCCTAATGCAGAGAAGAAATAGCTATATATTTCCCACTGTGCCTCTTAAACTTCAGTAGCCGGTTGAGTATTGGGCAATGTGTTCCACTGTCACCTTCCAGGAGGGTCAGTTGAAGCTTTCTGTTTTCAATGTGGGAATGACAAGCATGCCTTAGCAGTTTGGTGGAATTAGTTATCTGATACTTTATAGTATGTTAAGGGCATCGGCCTTGACGTAGAAAGAGCTTTGCACATGCTTGCCACCTATCTCGGGTGTGTTTACTTATTTTCTGCTTTCTAAGTGATTTCCTATTTTGTTTTGCATTTTGCCCCTTGCATGTTTTTAACTTCTCTACCTTCGAATTCCTTTTAAACATGGTTATATGTCATAGGTGAAGACTCGTAATCTCACACTTGGAGTTGTTTTTCCAGAAAAGTAAAAGTTAGGTTTGTCTTGTTTGCCACTGAATCTCCATCGCCTGGGATGGGTCCTGGCACATGGTGCTCAGTAGATACTATATTGGGTTAATAAACAAAGGAATGACCAACAGATAGAGAAGGCATTATTGGCTTACCTGCCTGGTAGTTCTCTATGTATTTTTTTTTAAGATTTTATTTATTTATTTGAGAGAGAGTAAGAGCCAGAGAGATCACAGAGGGATAGGAAGAGGGAGAAGCAGACTCGCCACTGAGCAGGGAGCCCAACACAGGGCTCAATCCCAGGACCCTGAGTTGAAGGCAGATGCTTAACAAAGACTGAGCCACACAGTCACCCATGTTTCTTTTTACCAGTGGCAAAAATTGTAAGGTGCTGGACCAGAATGAGAGACGGAGAGAACTTCTCTGGGTTGAACTAAGCTAACAAGTCCATAGTTTTACTCTCTAATTATTTTAGTTGCTAGATTGTTTTCATCTCTCATTACTCCCTAATCATAGTCAACTTCTCAGCCAAGCTGAGCCACTCACTGACTTTTCTCTGAATGGTCATCCTCCTTGTTGAACTATGTCCCCCACCCCACAAAGATATGTTGAGGTCCTAGCCCCCAGTATCTCAGAATGTGACCTGATTTGGAATTACAGTCATGATAGATGTCATTGGTTAAGGTAAGGTCATACTGGGGGCACCTGGGTGGCTCAGTGGTTGAGCATCTGCCTTCAGCTCAGGTCGTGATCCCAGGGTCCTGGAATCAAGTCCCCCATCAGACTCCCCACAGGGAGCCTGCTTCTCCCTCTGCCTATGTCTCTGCCTCTCTCGGTGTGTCTTTCATGAATAAATAAATAAAATCATTAAAAAAAAAAAGAGATGAGGTCATACTGGAGTAGGGCTGGCCCCTAATGCAACATGACTGGTGTCCTTATAAGATGGCCACATGGACACAGAGACACACAATTAGAATATGGTGTGACAACGAAGGAAGGCAGGGAACTAGAGAGATGGAACTGCAGCCAAAAATGCCAAATACTGCCTGGAAACCAGCACAAACTGGAAAAGGCAAGGAAGGATCCTCCCCTACAAGTTTCAAAGGGAGCAGGGCCCTACTCACTTGATTTTGGACTTGAAACATCCACAATTGAGGCAGTACATTTCTGTTGTGTTAAGTCCCCCAATCCGAGTATTTTGTTACAGCAGTCCCTAGGCAATGAATATACTTCTTATGCACATATGCTTTATTTCTTCTATCTGGTCTTCACCTACGTTGCCCATCTCAAGACCTTCCTTAATATCTTTTCTTGGGTAAAATCTCGAAATTTATCTCCAAAATATCAGATTGGCTGGCTCCCCTCAGCTCCTCGAGCACCTATATCTATTGTGGAGTAGATAGATGGTGATGAAGGAGCAGAATATTCTGAAAAGACTGCTCTGAAGGTAAGGAGAAGTAAAATGAATGAAACAAATGAGTAAATTCAGGGGAAAGCATACTGGTCATTGAGACCAGAGAGGAAAACAAGGAGGAAGCCAGGAATACAAAAAAGCTTGTACACAAAATATTTTAAAAGGCAGGGTGAAGGTTCCAGGAAGGGTCCCACAGCCTATGTGGGCAGACCCCATTCCAGGTTCTCTGGCAGAGGCTTCCTCCTTGCTAATGATACTATTCTGACAAAACTGCTTGCAATGAAATAAATATAGGCAGAACCACATATGGCCCAGGAATTCCATTCCATTCAGAAAAGGTCTGAGAAGTAGTTTAGGAAGGGTTGTGCTATAAAAAATGAGGTCGTGAGATAGAGATTTTGAGTTATAGGTAAAAAGCAAACCCATTTTGAAAGCACTTTTGATAAAAAAGAAAGAGAAAGGAAGGAAGAAAGAAAAGGAAGGAAGAGAGCAGGATGGGAGGGAGAGGAGGAGGTACCTTCTGCCTTCTGGGTGTGCTTATTATTTCCCTCACGGCCTTTTGGTCAAGTCAATTAGATAATAAATTATGCATAACCATCTCTACTGGCTTTAAAAAAACACTTGCAGTGAGAAATGATGGATGTTCTGGTGACCCATGTAAATTTGCTCGGGGTCAGAACAATTGTTACAGCCTGTTGCTTAAATTGTTCTCCCTGTCCCTCTTGTCACCTCCTGGGCTTGGCTACCGAATGACTGTTCCACAGAGTCAACACCTACCTCTAGTGCAGCGCTTATCGCCTGGCATTTTAGTTATCTTTGTTGAAAAAACAATAAGTAGCAATCAATGCAGTGAGAATGAACAAAACAGATATACACACTGGGATGGATGGCGAGGGAAGAGAAGAGGCTGCTTATGGGGGAAGGAGCCGGGAGCGAAGTATGGGGTGAGTCCACCAGCTGTGGGATGGGAGTCAGGGTGAGGCCAGGGAGCAGGTGTGCTTCACCATCAGGCTAAGTACACCAGCAAATCGGAGCCTCCAAAACATTTGGGCAGAAGGAATATTTGGCAGTTCAAAAATAAAATCTTTTTAATAGTCATCTAATTTATTAGAGTCTGTATTTATTTTATGGTTTATAATCTCAACATTACAGTTTATATGTTTTTCCTTTGCTTGGAGTTTTAAATTCTTTTTAAGATTTTATTTATTTACTCACGAGAGACACACACAGAGAGGCAGAGACATAGGCAGAGGGACCCAACCCCAAGACCCTGGGATCATACACTGAGCCGAAGGCAGATGCTCAACTGCAGAGCCACCCAGGTGTCTCCCATTCCTTGGAGGTTTAAAGGCTTTCGTGAAGCTGTAGGTATTTGATTGAGGTAGAGAAATCCTGGGATTCCATCCAAAGGAGTACAGGGTTCAAAGCTGGCATAGTCAGTTCCAACACAGACAGAAGCTTGGGTGTAGAACCAGGCGGGGGGCGGTGGGGGGAAGCTGGTTAGAAAGGGTGAAGTCACTGATAGGAAAGCTAAGAATACCAAATGAGTAGCAAAGTGAGCAAAATAGGGGATGGATGGTCTGGAGAAATCCTGGAAACTTAGGACAGATGCTTGGAAAGGGCCATCAAGCCACTTGTGTGGGTGAACAGGGTTTATTTAAAGAGATGGGAAATGATGAATGGCAGCGCTCAACAACTGCCCTCCACAGGGCTGCTTACCGTCAAGGAGACGTCATGGGCAACGTGGGGAGGCTCAGCCGTTCTGTGTGAAGGAGTAAGAGCCTAAGAATAGCAGGAACCCTGCGGCTGCCTGAGTATAAGAGTGGGCCCCGCTCCGGGCCCAGGGCAAAGGAAGCCGGTGTGTGCAAGGGCACTGCCCCCAGAGGCCACCCAGGGGCGAGGGTCGTGGCCTCTGGTGGCAGGTGCCTCCTCTGAGCAGTTTCATGAACTATTTCACTGGTGGGTGCTGGAGCAGCCAGCCAGGGAGAAAGTCTCTGCAGCCATGGACATGACACCACAGGAGTGGGGAGCCATCCTAGAAATCCTTCCCCATTTGGAGCCAAATCATTTTTTGTGCTATCACTAATTTGCATCCTGCCTATCCCTGAGGCTGGAGACCTGGGGAAGCCTTCCTGTCACAGGGGGGGAGAAGAATGAGTGCCTGGAGTCATAACTGACACTCAGAGATACTGGCTTTGTAAACTCAGCGGGTACAGATTAATCAGAATGTGCTAGAGCTACTGCAGGTGAGTCAGCTTGACCTAACTTAATCAGTCAGTGATAAACAGCTGCTGGGCAGAGGCTCAAGAAAGCCTTCATATCAACTCTTGGCTCTGGTTTGGTTAGTTCAATAACTGGAGGTATTTCCCCGGTTCCTTCCGGTGACAGTCATGCATATGTTAGGGTGACGTGGATGTTGCTAAGTCGGCTTCCCTTCTGAGGCCGCTCTTGCCTTTGATACTCACTGTGGAACTACCGTGCTCCTTCAGGCCTCCACCACCTCTGACTCTGCAGGCCAGCTTCCTGCTCAGTCCTTGCTGCTTGCTCTCTCTACCTTCCCACTGAAGCACAGACATGACCTGTCTCCTTTCCGTTGCTAAACGCCACTAACACAAAGCAGTTGCACATAACAGAGTTTTCTGGAGATGTTGTGGCTAACGAGGGCAGACAGAGCTATTAAGCCTGGGGCAGGAAGTAATTTCAAATGCAACATTAGACATCATTGTTCCTAGAATTGCCTCTGCTGTTGCCTCCACAAGGAATTTCTCTCCGTGTCCCTCCTTGGCGCGCTCAGGGTGTCCCCAAGCCAGAGCTGCTTAAAAAGAGATCAAGAAATACCCCATCCTTCCATCCCATATATATATGGAACTACCATTTATTAAATGACAGGGACTTCCCTGACTGCTTATATTATCTCATTTAATCCTCTCAACAACACCATGTAGATACACTTATTTTATAGATGAAGAAACAGACTCAGAAATGCTAAGTTGGCCTGGGACACAACTTGCCTGAGATCTGAACAGAGCCCCATCTACTCCAAGCCCATGCTCTTTGCAGCTGCATTTGCCGCCTCCTGACCTAGCCCCGAGTTGTTCACATATCCTTAGGTCATCGGAATTCGAATCTATTACTCACCCCTTAACTCAGCAAAGCTTTCTGTAGAGTCAGGTAAAAATTTCCCTAACATTTTCTTCCATGCAATTGAATCCTTTCCCCCAAGAGCTCTATCTCAAAAACAATGCTCCCTCTCCTGAGATAATTTTCATATCCACTCTGGTGTCTTTGTCGCTGAGTTTTTCCTCCTTACCGGCTCTCCTAGATAACTTTCTGCTGTCTCTGCTCCCCTCATCCCAATTGCTCTGCTTTGTCAGCTCTGCTCCAGAACAGCCTCATTCAACACCAGGATTGGGGATCCATTTGCCCCACTTCCTTCTTAAAGTGGGTGAATCCGGCCCCACAGAAAAAACAACCAGGTGATCTTTAACTCATACACAGAAAATCTCAGCTGTTTTCCCCGGTGGCAGTGAGAGAGAAGGAGAGACTCTTCCTTACCTGAAGCTCTATTTTCTTCCTCTTATCTCCTAGACTTTCTTGGAGCTAAGTTTGGCCCTCCATTAGGCCAGGACATTCAGCCTTCCTGAATCTTCATAATTGTTAATTATGTCCTTGCCACTGGTTGGGACAACAGTGACAGGAGAGAGAGCACACCTTCAAAATGGAGTTATAATGGGGAGGCCTGGGTGGCTCAGTGGTTGAGTGTCTGCTTTTGGCTCAGGTTGTGATCCTGGGGTCCTGGGATCGAGTCCCACATCGGGCTCTCTGCAGGGAGCCTGCTTCTCCCTCTGTCTATGTGCCTCTCCTTGGGTCTCTCATGAATAAATAAAATGTTGGGACACCTGGGTGGCTCAGCGGTTAAGTGTCTGCCTTTGGCTCAGGGTGTGATCCTGTAGTTCTGTGGTCGAGTCCCACATCAGGCTCCCTGCATGGAGCCTGCTTCTCCTTCTGCCTGTGTCTCTGCCTCTCTCTCTCTCTCTCTCTCTCTGTGTGTGTGTGTGTGTGTGTGTGTTTCTCATGAATGAAAAATAAAATCTTTAATAAAAATAAATAAATAAAATCTAAAAAAAAAATGAAGTTATAATGTAAATACTGTGGCTGCCCTCCCTGGCCTTGCCCTAAAAGAGTATAACAACACCAACCCACACTCTCACAAAGAGCTTAAAGCAAGCAATGATGAGAAACAACAGCTTTGTACCCAAACTCATATAGTCCTTCTCCAAGCACAAGAGATGAGGATTCATGAACCAGTCAAGAGACTACTTTGAGTACCCATTTGGTATGAGGCAGGCTATCAGGGAAATTTAAAGAAAAGAGAAGAAAGGAAGAAATGCGCACCTCATGGATGGACTTTAGAGCCTATTTCCAGAGATAGGACATGAAAGAGAATTACCCGCATTAGAGAGGAGATGCTGTATGCATGTCGTGCAGACAGCCAGGGCTACAAGAGCTCAGAGGAGGCAGACAGTGCTGACCTCCCTGGGAAAGGAAGACCAGTGGTCAGGCCAGAGACAAGGCTGGCAGGCAAGGAGCCTCCCTCAGTGGGCCGGGAGGGGCAAGGGCATCCT
Source organism: Vulpes vulpes (assembly GCF_048418805.1). Classification (NCBI taxonomy): domain Eukaryota; kingdom Metazoa; phylum Chordata; class Mammalia; order Carnivora; family Canidae; genus Vulpes; species Vulpes vulpes. Next base: position 146,292,348 of record NC_132792.1, on the reverse strand, counting down.
GAGGAGGGCATGAGCAAGGGTGCGGGGGCTGGGATGTGCATGATGTGTTCAAGGGACCATGAGTCATCCCCTGGGCTTCCTTTACAGCTGCCACATAATAGTGGGCACATAACAGGTTATTATTTCGTTTTCTTTTCTTAAAAACTGCAAAAATAAAACAAGACCCAGATTCTCAATATAGAAAACATGCCTGTGATGTCAGTGCCCAGTGACACTGGAGAGGCGAGAATTCCTGAGCCTGATATGAACTTGAACCCTGACAAAATTCTCAACCCTGTTTGCTGGAAACTCCATTTATCTAAGCTGTGGTACAGGAATCTGTCCTTTGGAAATCCTGAAAAATAACCCGGTCCAACCTTACTAAGCACCGAGTCAGCAGTTACTCGGGCTCTGTCATCATTGATCACCAACTTTTCTGCTGTTTTAAAATCCTTTAAAGCTATTTGGAGCCAGGAAATGTCTCTGAGGAAACTAATCCTGGTAACATTACCTACATGAATGGCTTTGTGATGTTACATCAGCAGTTGGGGTGGGGGTGAGTGGTGTTTTAAGGTACATCCCCTGAGGATTAGAAGGCTCTTTCTGATGAGTGCCCTCCTGCATTATGGAATTCCCAGGGATGTATTAAGGGTGGTGGGGCAGTTCCACCTCCAAGACATAAGGAAGATCTTTTTTGCTTTTTTGGTATTTTCTGTTGAAGATGTTTTTGTTTTTCCAGTATTTTCTATTGGGGAATATTAGCTGCCTCTCACTTAAAACGTGTTTTCCTTTATGTATCATCCTTTAAAAATAATTTGTAACCCACCTAGCTTTCCAAAATGGTTACTATACATTTCCAGTGTGTTTAGAAGGGAAATTAATTGTCACCTCATGATTTTAACAAAACACATGTTACCAGAGGCCCGAAGGAACAATCACTTGAGACATTGTGTTCTCTTAGTCACAGGCACATACTAGGAAAAATTCAACTAAGCCTCACCGGGGGTATTAAAATAGCCCTTTCCCCAGCTCAGAATCACATTTCAAAGGGTGCCTAGGTGCAAAGCTAAGCCAAGTATAACCTAGCCATGAGCTAACGCCAGGAATAATACGTTGTTTTCCACTTTGTTTTAAACAACGGAAGGCTGCACAGAGTTGGGAACACCCAGAGAGCAGTGAGCCAGCCGGAGCAGCAGGGAGCTGGGTGACCTTGGACAAGTCACCTAACCTGTCTGGGCATCTGCACTTAGAAAATAAGGAGGGATGCCCATTTCGCCTTAACACATATCGACCAAAGAGAAAATATGAGCAAAATCACTTAGTAAGTGGCAGCGTTTTTCCCACAACACCTAAAGGAATCAAAGAGGTGGCTCTTTGGGGGAAATGAGATATGCGCAAAGCTTCTTTTCAAAAAATGATTTAATATCTTCTGTGTCTTCGATGATTTAAATTTAGCAATTACAGGTTTGTTAATTAATACCCTAAGAAAATACTGTTCTGCTATCACTGTGTCTCCTACATAAGCCATTTCTTTTTTCGCTGTCATTCGTAATTTTCTTTCATTACCTAGAGGATAATGGGTGAGATTTTTCTAAGCGCTTTATGTCCAGAGACAAAAGGCTTTTTCCACTCTTCTCAAGTACACCAGTTGAGCAGTGATTTATTTGACAATATAATACTTTAAAAAAAAATAAAGTAAGGAAATGGAGGGTGTTCCAGCAAGTCATATGGAGGGAGGTGTGAAAGTAAAGTGTAAAAGAAGGAGGAGAAAAGAATATTGAGGAAAGCTGACTAAGAGGACCATCAGGCGAGCATCCCAGTATCTTCAGCATTGAAAGTCGATAACCAAGACCCCTCTGGGTGTAGGTAGAGCTTCCCCATCTCCCTATGATGTCTGGGCTTCAACTGGCCCCTCTGGTCTTCCCACTGCTGTATTCTTGTTTGAAAGCTGATGAGTAAGAATGTGGCACAGCACTTTTCTAAGAGGGCTATGATCTGTTTTTCAAGAAAAGAGAGAGCCCTTGCAGGCAAAGTCACACCAATCTAGTGACCCAACCACCGGTTTTGCTGCCTGAAGTGTGATCACTGTCCCCACTTGGATCCTACCTTCAAAGAGCTTGACTTCTCCCTCATTTTCACAAAATGAGGCAAAATTACTAGCAGAACTGATCCTAAAACACTGGGGAAGGTGACCCCACCCTTACTAAGTGGTGCATGATTTCTCAGCTGTTTGTCAACACTTCTTAATGGGGTATCTGTCCAACCAGATGGGGACTCACAAATGGGCAATGATTGGGTTGAAGCCCATGGTATAGGCTGTGAAAGGATTCACCTGAGGCGGAACACAAGGAAATAGAATTTTATTGAATCCACTGCAAGGGAGCAGCGGGTAAGACTGCAGAGGTTGTCTGCAGGCAGGCAGTGGGTGGGGGGTATTTTTAAAGAAGGAAGGTGAGTGGTGCCTGGGTGGCTCAATTGGTTAAGGGTCTACCTTTGGTTCAGGTCATGATCTTGAGGTCCTGGGTCCAGCCCCGAGTGGAGCTCCCTGCTCAGTGGAGAGTCTGCTTCTCCCTCACCCTCCCTCTGCCCTTCCCCTGGTCATGCTCCTCCCTGTCCAAATAGATAAATAAAATCCTTTGAGATATATAAAATTTTTAAAAATAAAGTGCTTAGCAAAATACCTGGTCATGGTAAGCTCTCAATAGAGGTTAGCTTGATGGCACGTGGGTGGCTCAGTCGGTTAAGCATCCGCCTTCGGTTCTGGTCATGATCCCCAGGTCTTGGTCCTGGGATGGAGCCCTGTATCTGGCTCAGTGGGGCTCCTGCTTCTCCCTCTACTCCCCTCATGCTCTCTCTTGCTCTCTCTCTCTCTCTTTCTCTCTCAAATAAATAAATAAATAAAATTTTCAAAAAAAGAGGGAAGGTGAGGAAGTATGGCAATATATGGAATTTCCCTTTATTGGTAACCATGCTGGGTGGTAAGTAGTCCATTGTTAATTAGGGCCTCTGGCTATTTTGAGGTGGGCCAGCCGATGGGACTGTCTGTATTCAGCCAGGGGGTTAGTTGGGCCACTTTGGGCCCTTTTGCCTCAATGGAGTTTCCACTGCTCAAGCCTGTTGTGTAAATGCGGCCCTACACTGAATAGTTGCCTTTGACCACCTGCTGGAAACTCGATTGCCAGCAGCTCTGACCTCTGCTTAAAGCAGCTCTCAATACCTCCTCACATAGAGATGGAGGCCTATTTGCTGTCTTCCTAACAGGCCTGGGTACTGTAATCTCAGGAATTCCCTCTCTACCTGTTTTGTGAAGGGAATGCCACGTGGCAAGGTAGAACCAGGAGGGCAGTGTTTTACCCAAGTGCCACCTTCTCCACCCATCATCCTCTCTGGTCTCTAGCTGCTGGGGTCTCCTGTCTACCACATGTCCCCAGTCCTGGCTCTTTGTCACCACTAGTGACCACAGTGATAGCTGAGACAGACTCTTTCTATGAAGAATTAGGGAAGTCTTTATTTTGTCTCATAATGGGATATGAGTGAGATTTTGACCTACTTCTGCAACTCGCTAGTGTCAGTGGGTCCCTGTATTTCATGCCCCAGCCTCCTGTAAAGCTTGAAGGGGAGGAGGGAGTTCATTAATGATGTTTATTGAAAGTTTCAAAGATTGCTTCCTATAAATATAACCTAAGCACCACTGACTGCCTCTTCTAAAATTAGTTTCTTAAACAAGCTAATTAATTCCTCTGCTTCCCAGGTCATCTGACCAAGGCCACAATGGAAGTTACATAGGAAAATATCACTGAGAATAAAGCTTTTATGGCCAGGTAAAATAAAAATACTTGGTTGCTGATGGATTTATTTGATAGACACCTGTCAATACTGCAGGGGACAAATGAAGTATTTCTGTCCTCTAGGAACTTACAATCCAATTGAGAGAAATAGTACAATGTAATTGTAATTTAAATACGTTCACTACAAAAAAGGGAAAATGGAAAAAATATAAAAAAGGAAAGTGTTAAATTTTCAAAGCGTTCCTTATAGTATTTTTCTTCATTTTTGTATGCTTTTAAAAATAAAACTGCTACCATCTATGTATCCAATTTTGTCTTTTGCCTCTTCCACTTAATTCACTTACAATGAGTAACAGAAAAGGAAAGCTTTAAACCCCCTTCCAACTTTACAACATATATTGATACGGCAAAGCTTGGTTCCCCCAGCATACTGAATTTTAAAAAGCTGATTAAAAATGTAGTGTGGGGGATCCCTGGGTGGCGCAGCAGTTTGGCGCCTGCCTTGGGCCCAGGGCGCGATCCTGGAGACCTGGGATCGAATCCTGCATCAGGCTCCCGGTGCATGGAGCCTGCTTCTCCCTCTGCCTATGTCTCTGCTTCTCTCTCTCTCTCTCTCTCTCTGTGTGTGTGTGTGACTATCATAAATAAATAAAAAAATTAAAAAACAAAACAAAACAAAATGTAGTGTGGAAAGCCGGGGTGGCTCAGCAGTTTAGTGCCGCCTTCAGTCCAGGGCCTGATCCTGGAGACCCTGGATCAAGTCCCACGTCGGGCTCCCTGCATGGAGCCTGCTTCTCCCTCTGCCTGTATCTCTGCCTCTCTCTCTGTGTGTCTTTCATGAATAAATAAATAAAATATTATTAAAAAATGGAGTGTAAGTTCAGTTTTATGTAAAATACATATATATATTTATATATTTAAGTGGTATTATATATCAGATAATTAACAATAATGATTTCTATGCCTTTGTAAAATATACAAATTGTACATTGTGTCCATGTATACTTTTGTGATTGGGAATAAAAGCAATTCCATTTTTCCATCAATTCCATTTTTAAAAACAGAAGTGTGAACCTCAAACACTCTGTGAAAGCCGTTTTGATTTAAACCTTTACACAGGTGATGTCTTTGGCATTCCAATTCCTTTACTTGACCAGGCTTCCTAATATCATGTCTCAAATATCAAGGATGAAAAACATCATTGCTGGGGATCCCTGGGTGGCGCAGTGGTTTAGCGCCTGCCTTTGGCCCAGGGCACGATCCTGGAGACCTGGGATCCAGTCCCACATCGGGCTCCCTGCATGGAGCCTGCTTCTCCCTCTGCCTGTGTCTCTGCCTCTCTCTCTGTCTCTCTCTGTGTGTCTATCATGAATAAATAAATAAGATCTTTTTTTTTAATTTTTATTTATTTATGATAGTCATCACAGAGAGTCATCACAGAGAGAGAGAGAGAGAGGCAGAGACATAGGCAGAGGGAGAAGCAGGCTCCATGCCCTGGGAGCCCGACGTGGGATTCGATCCCGGGTCTCCAGGATCGCGCCCTGGGCCAAAGGCAGGTGCTAAACCGCTGCACCACCCAGGGATCCACCATAAATAAGATCTTTAAAAAAAATCATTGCTATAGTTACTATGTACTGAATTCTTACTCTGTATCCTGCAGTGTATTAAAAAATTTACATATATGGTTACATTTAATACTCACAATTATCTTCTGAGATAGAATTATTGCTATTCCCAGTTTACAGATGAAGAAACTGAGGCTTAATGAGACAATAAGAGGTGTAGCTAGTTGGTGGAGGGGTCAACATTTGAATCCTGGCAATGTGGCTTCAAAGCTTATTCTTTACATCGACACATATATTCTTACGTTTTCCTTTGCAAGAACCAGGAAGGCCCGTCCAGTTCATCGTTTGGCCAGATTGGGTTTGCTGGGTAGAGAAGGGCATAGTTGGTCTTGTTAAATAGAAGACTGTGGAATTTGATATGAATTACTTGGGATGTTGCTCTCAGGGCTACTAAAGACACTTCTCTGACTGCTCAGGCTCAGCAGCTAGTGACATGGCTGGAGTTAAGCCCAAGAGCTTGCCCCGGAGTTTGCACGCCACTGCAGCCACTGCAGGATTCTCTTGGGGCCTGTACTCGTCCCCATTTCTTGAGAGCATAAGGGGAAGAAGAGATGTTTCCACTGTGATTCAGTCTGGTCCTCTGTTATCTCCATCACCAACTGGCTTGCCCAGAGACCCCATGAATCCCATGGCATTTCTAGGTATTCAGGATGCTTATGAAGCCACTTTTCCACTCCTTAGCTCCTGATTCCAATCTTCTTCACATCCGATATGTCACTTTCCTATTATAAATCCAGACCACAACCAAGAATCTCGGAAATAATTGTACCATGTGGTGAGGCAGGGAAGTTTGTTCTTGAGGATGAGGGTCAAGGTAAGAAAATACTGAGGTTGAAAATCAGAAGATAAAAAAATCACACAGATTTCCAAAGGAGGAAGTCCTAATGGTTTTCTGAATGCACAAATAATAGCTTGTGAGAAGCTTTTAAAGAGCTTTCCTACTAAATCTAAAGGCCCAAGGTTGGGGCTTTTTTTTTTTTTTTTTTTTTTTTTGAGGTTTCTTAATGGAATCCAAACACTTCATTGTGTTCACCAGAGCAGCGAATTGAATGTAAAGTGGCAGCAGACCCTAAAAGGGAGGCCAGTGACTTAGAGCACAATTTGCATGAAATCTTTTTTTTTTTTTTAACGGTATTTCAATGCTCCGATTAGAGATGAGTCTGGCTTCTAGGATTGTTTCCTTTTTCACTACAGGTCACCCTGGAAGGGTCAGCCCCTCCCGTGGCCTCCCAAACCTCACGGGCAAGTTGACACGTGGGGGCGCTCTAAGGCCTCCTTCCCTTCCCAAGGCCACTTCCAACCCCTCTTCTCTCCACCGGGTTGACCCTGTTTCTGGGCCTTTTCTAGCATAACGGTCATTACCAACCTCAGCAGTTTCTTAAAAAGAAACAAAGGACCACACTCTTAATATGCGGAAAAATAATACATGATGTAGTTCTTCGAGGAGCATTTAGGAGTACTATCCTTCAAAAGAATCTCCTGATAGACAGGGCAGATGTTTTCTGTTCTTTTAGAACGACTACTTTGGCTTGCGGATGTAGAGTGCATGTTTAATAAACCTGGAGTGGTTCTGAAGCTGCTGGTTCTCTGATTCTTTGGCCAGGCCTCTTTCCTGCAATCATCTGACTTAAGATCCAGCCTTATTGGGATGCCTGGGTGGCTCAGTGGTTTAGCACCTGCCTTTGGCCCAGGGCGTGATCCTGGAGTCCCAGGATGGAGTCCCAGGATGGTGTCACAGGATGGTGTCACAGGATGGAGTCCCACATCCGGCTCCCTGCATGGATCCTGCTTCTCCCTCTGCCTGTGTCTCTGCCTTTCTCTCTGTGTCTCTCGTGAATAAATAAATAAAATCTTAAAAAAAAAAAAATCCAGCCTTATTTTGAAGGAAGATCATCTTTTAATGAAGACATCAAAACAATAAACAGCAATAAGAATAACACAAAAGAAAAGGAAAATCATATAATCACATTTCCAGTATTTATTCATAAGATGATTTCAGTGTCAAGGAAAAAAAAAATCGCAAGCCCTTTTCAAAGTTGAATATAAATTCACTTAAACATGGAATAGACAGCTTGCCCAGATCTTTTCCCCACCCTTCCATCCACACTAGGCAATTTAATTAATGGGCAAACAGCCCGATGGTGGATTTTTGTGATAGAGTAGCATGAACGATCCATCCTCGCACAGAGTTGGTTGGCACATCACTCTGGCTGCATTACAGAAACAGAACAGAGTCGTATGGTTTCCTGGAAAGTAATTGTTTGGCAGGGCTCTAGCCTCGGCGAATCCACATAGAAAAAGTGCTCAGGTGGCCCTCCCTGGTGCCAGGGCCAGGGTGGATGGCAGAGGGTGGGCGTTGACTGTGTGTGATGGTGCGAGGTCCTTACGGGGTGGGGGAGGGGAGGACACAGCAAGGGAATATAGAGACACCGAAAGAACAAGGCTGTAAATCATTCTTGCTCCTCTGCTCCTGTAATCTGTTCATTTAGCCATCAAACATCTACTCAATATCTATTGCTTGCTCAGCCATGAGCAAAGAGTTTTACATAAGTGAGCACAAGAGACCAACTTTTAAAGGATATATATATTTTTTAAAGTCCATGCCTTTGATAAGATTTCTGTTCAGATGCAGAAATAGCCTTTCAAGAAGTTCTGTAATAAATATATTGAGTTTCTACTCTGTGCAGTGGGGGTGTCTGACAGGTCTCAAGGCTCCAAGTTGAAATATTGATACATCACACTGTAAAGAACCAGCTTTTAAAACCCATTTTATTGATGTGGTCAATGTTATACAGAAGTGCAGAAGAATATTGCTTTTATAGATTGTGGTCATGTTAAAGTTTGAATCAATTAGAAAACATTTCAAAGAATTTGCTGGAAGCCTTTCCAGGATTTTTTTTTTTTTTTTTTTTAGGAGTGGTCAGAAGAACTAACTCCCATCTCAGACGTTAGGCCAATCAGGCATCTGCCCTGTTCCCAGAACCAGCATTTGCTCAGAGAGGCCCTCCTACTACCTTCATTTCTATGTCTCTACAAATATGAGCCTCAAACATAGTCAGTATAGTGTGACCTGCTTGACAGAAATGATCTCAGCACTGTGGCTGTGGGCTCCCTGTTCCTTTCCACTCTCAGCAAATGGCAGCAGCAGCAACCCTTCAGGCACATTTTAAAAGATCTTAGAATCTCCCTTCCATATGAAAATGCCTTTTGGAGACCAAAGGCTTGTGTCTGTGATCTCACACTCTGAACACACCAATAATAGAACATCAGCCTCTTCTTGCACACAGGAGCTGGTCAGGCACTCAGCCAGTGTCAGCCTGTCCCCCTGTTCCTCCTGGTCCTCCGAGCTGGGACCTTGAGGTGCTGCACCAGCGCATGCTTCACTGTTCCTATCCATCATTTTTCCACAAATGAATTTTGCCACATGATGCCAATCTGGATCTACTTGCCAGCATGCAATGATTATAGCAGGAGACCGAAGAAGCAGGAGCTGCTGTTAAAGGAGGAAAGGGCAAGCCTCTCAAGAGTGCTCCAGTTGCCCCAAGACAACACCAGCATTGCCTCCCAGCTTTACTTGCAAACTGGCACCCAGATGTCCATTTGGCTCATCACAAAAGCCTCCAAAAAGGCTCTCTGCAAAAGAAAGTTCTGCACAGAGCAAAACCCACCTTGTTTCACCCTGTTCCATGTTTTGATTTGGGGCAAGACTTTGTTTTCATATTTACAAACCAAAAGGGTAAATAAGGCCCATGATTTCTAAAGTCTTTTCCAGCCTTAACTTTCTAGGTATGTAAAAGTCAAAAGAAAAAACTATCAGGCAGGAGTCATTAAGATTCACCACCCTGTAGCTGAACCAAGAGAATCTGTATTGATAATTATTTAAAAATATTTTGTAGGATTTATTTTAATTTTTATCTAAAAGTTTATAAAATTTATTTAAAATTAATAAATTAATTAACAATTAGTATGGGGCAGCATAAGAATTAGTGGTTGGTGTATACATATAAGAGCCCTGAAATCTGAGTTAAAATACCTGAGTTCCGAGCCATCAAAAAGACACCAAGTTCTACCCAAGGGGAAAAATCCTGATGTGGAAGCTGAATTCAAATTCTAGCTCCATCATTTGCTAGCTGTGAAACTTAGTGCCAATTACTTAAATTTTCAGTCTGTTACTTCATCAGTAAATGAGAATAAACAATGTATTTCTAGATTGTAGTTTAAGATTTAGGGACATAAAGCTTAAATTTTTTTTAAAGATTTTATTTTTAAGTCATCTCTATGTCCAGTGTGGGGCTTGAACTCATAACCCCAATATCAAGGGTTGCAATGCACCACCAACTTAGCCAGCCAGGCACCTCCATAAGGCTTAAGAAATGATTAAGTTCTTAGCGCATGGTAGAAACTCAGTAAATACTCGTTTATGTAAACAGCCTTTCTAAGATCTCTTAGGGGAGGGAAACTAACATATTTTGTGTTCCAGTTTTGTGCCAGAAATTTCTATGACTTCCTCATGTAATCCCGATGATGTGGCTACTGTTGTTTGAATTTTAGCCTAAATTCTTTTTCTCCAGATGTAACACGGACATAATACCTTTCCTACCCAATCCAAAAAATTCTTATAAAGATTCAAATAATTTAACGTGAAAGAGATTTGCAAATTGTTGATATTTATATAAATGGAAATATCCTAGCTGTTGCTTTATTAAACACTTTTTACAATAGTGTTCAATCACTGAACTTGCGGTATTCAGATTCTACCATTTGGTCACTGATTCAGAACATGGTCTCTGTTCCCATTGGTTTTATAACCAGCGACACCAAAATAACACGCTGGAAACTAATGAGAATAGTCAAAAACAGAAATACCTTGCCACTGCAGGTAAAAGTAGTTAAAAGAGAATGATGTGACTTAAAAGATAAATAAATTTAAGGTGAAGAGATTGAGAAAAGGGGAGACATTTTATATAAAAGAAAATAGCATGAAAATAGGAGCCTATGAAGAAATCAGGATTCTCATCCTTGTCATTTATAGGAATATTAAGTACTGCATCATTCATGTAGCAAATATTTATTGAGCACCTATTATGTGCCAGGCATTATTCTAAGTGTCATACAGCAGTGAACAAATTAAAGGGTAACTTCCTTGAGGAGCTTATATTCTAGTAGGTGAGACAGAATAAATTAATAAATTATACAGAATGTTAATTGATGAGAACCACAGAAAAATCAGAGTGGAGCAGGGTGGGGGGATCAAGAGCGACAGTGAGATTGTAGGTGGCAGTAGAAAGAGTGATCAGACTAGGTTTCATTGAGAAGGTAACACTTGAGAATGCATTTGAAGGAGGTGGAATAAGTCAAGTTCCTTTCAGCAGAAGGAACAGTTAACAGTTACAGCCGTGTTTCTCAGGGTATGGTCCCCACTCAGACCACTAACATTTTTTTTTTAAGATTTTATTTATTTATTCATGAGAGACACAGAGATAGAGAGAGAGAGAGGTAGAGACACAGGCAGAGGGAGAAGCAGGCTCCATGCAGGGAGCCTGACATGGGACTCGATCCTGGGACTCCAGGATCACGCCCTGGGCTGAAGGTGGCGCTAAACTGCTGGGCCACCCCGGACTGCCCTCAGACCACAAACATTAACATTATCTGGGAACTTACTAAAAACACACATTTTCAGGCCCCATCAGAAACTCTGGTGCGGCCCAGCAACCCCCCCTCCGGGGGACTACAATGTTCCCTATAAAACATAGGTCTAGTTGGCTTGTGCCAAGCTCGTGCCAGTCTTGTGCAAGACCAGAGAGGCTAAAGTGAAGTAAGAGGGAGAGAAATAGTGGGTGACATCTGGTGAGAGAACAGCAGGGTGAGGTGGGGTCAGAACGGGAGAGATCCTGTGAAGTCTTGTTAGCCATTGTAAGGACTTGGGTTTTCACTCTGAGCAAAACATGGAGACATTTCAGGATGATGACTAGCAGTGACACAGTCTGTTTTGAAAGTATCATCCTGGCTGCTGTTAAGAATAGATTGTAGAGGGGCGAAAGTGGATGAATGTTTTTCAGGAATGAAGGCAAAAGATAATAAACGGAGGCTTGGATTAAGATGGTAGTAGTAAAGATGGGGAGAAGTGGAGACTGAATATATTTTGAAGGGATTTGGAGTCAAGGGATTTTCTGACAGAGTGGCTGTAGGGAATGAGAAAGAAAGATATTGAAGCTGTTTCTGGCTTGAGCCACTGGAAAATAGAGTTGCCATCAATGATATAGGGGAAGGTGCCTTGGAAGCAGGTTTGTGATGAGAGGCAAGGAGGTGGGGTGGAATAGGAAATTCAGTTTGGAACATGTCTGAGATGTCCATTCAACCTCCAAATGGAGATGTTGAGTGAGTAGTTGGATATATGAGCCTGTGTTGAATCGAATCAACTTGTCATCATGCTGAGTTACATGGAGAACCAATTTCCACCAACACCATTAAGTACTGATTCTGCTCATTTCAAATCAAGAATGATATCAGAGCTCTCAGGCTTTTTACTAAGCTCTTTCTTTATAATCCACATATCGAAAAGAGAGATTTCTTTTCTCAACCAGCTAAAAGCTCTCCAGGCTCAGTTCAAGAAACTTCCACCTTCCACCTTCACAGAAAGAAGGTCCTGGCTTTGGAGAAATGGAGGCAGCGGGGTATTCAGCACTCCAGACTTTTGGCGAAAATCAGTAGAATGTCCTCATGCTAGATTTTACCTTTTTATCTGAAGTTCTATCTATGTGGTAATTTAGAGAGGTTTTCCCCCCAAGGGAAAAAAATATATGGTAGCATTAGTTCAGGGTACATGACAAGAAGCTCCAATCATAGACTAAGAGAAAGTGTATGTTATAAAGGAGCCAAACACCTCACTATAATTAACTGTTTTATCAGCTGCTTTGAAAACATATCATTGAGAATTTCCAAAAGAAAAAGACTTGGGTTTCCCAGCTGAGACTGTTTGGAACCTGGTCGCCGGGGTTTCCATAAACTAAACTATCATTAAACATTTTCACCACTGAAGGGGGTCATTAGGTGTGCAAGCCCGTTTGATTTAAATTCCTATTTATTTTGGATGTGGATCTCTATATAGATGTGTGTCCCTAAGGCAGAAAATAAGATCATGACGTTTAGGGTCTTAAACATGTATTTTCTCAAAGGTTCACATGAATAGACTAACTAGGGCTGCAATACGTGGTGGAAATCACACCCAAATATTTTGCCAACATGACTCCCTCGTTTTATGTCCTAGCTCATAAAAATAACCGGGGACTGCCCCAGAGAAGCAATTTTTCCCTTTTACTCACCCACCTGCCACAAAGCAATGTTCAGCTCTGTGTAGACGCTTAGAGCAAGAGGTGGGCTGGGAAAGGTCCAGGATTGCCGGCCCCTGGGGTGGTCCTAGGTGCAGAGAGCAGTGCCTTTAGAGCAGATACAGGCCTGCTGTTGTGTCGGGTCCAGTATTTCCAGGCCAGGTGGAAGAGAATTCTACTCAGAGGAATTATCCTATGCTGATGGGTGCCACCCTGGTTTTCGGCCTTCACTGGAATCTGCCAGTGTAGTTCTTGAACAGACCCTGGGATTCTCCTTTAAGCAGGCCCTGAACTTGGACTACCTCACCTGGACTCTGGTTTCACGGACTAGATTCGAGCGTCCAGCCACATCTTTCCCCAGCCTCAAACTTAGCCTGTCCCTGACTTCATCTGCACAGCATCCCCTGGGACTCCCTGACTGACTCACCTCAAGCCTGGACGTCTCTCTCTGCTTAGGCCTTCCCATGGTGTTTCTACCTGGAGTCCATAGGAGCGGCTCTAGCTGCACCGTATGCTCCTTTTTTTTCAAGATCAGACTCTGGAGCTCTTTGAGGATAGAAAGCAGCACTGAAAAACACAGGGCCCTCCAAGTTTTGCAACATGGCCTGTGGTCCCCTTTCAGGAATAAGAACCAAAATCATTACAGTCAATGAATCCTAATCCCACTTACTCTCAGGAGCGTTGAGAAAGCCTCCCCAGGCGAAGTAATTCCAGGCAGCCTTCTGCCACCATTACTGGTGATGACTCAGCGAGGCTGCCGCCAGCGACGTGGCATTTGGTGACCACGCACTATGACTTAAGACACGGGGTGGGGATGGGAGAGAGAAAGAAATAGATCCATCCAGGACCAGGGTTTAAAGGGTCACTAGTACCCAACTCCCCTCCTGAGACCCCCCCTCAAATGTCTGTGGCAGCAGAAACATTCCCTTTACGTTACTTCATATTTGGGGTAGAGAAGAACATTCAGCTAGTCCCCAGAGTATCTACACCCACCTATGCTCCCTCACATGACACACTCACAAGCTCTGTGACCCACTGAGTAACCTTCCCCCAACCAAACAGGGCAGTGCTCTCTTCCTGTTTCATCAGCACCTCAAAATCTCCGAATGCAGTTATCTTTTAAAAATGAGATAATTACATGTAAAGCACATAGAACAATGGCTGGCAAAGAGTAAGCATTGAGTACGTCTCGCTCTAATTATTATTTTTGTCTCTGGTCTGCAGATGAATTTGCAGTGCCATTTGCCTCTTCAGATGCCAGTATCTTTAATGCCCCTCCCCGCATGGCCAGGTCTCATCTCCTTTGAAACAAACAAACAAAAAACCCAAACAACAATAGCAACAAAAAACCCTAAGCATTATAATTGGATAGGAAAAGGTATGTTATTTGGTGGCTTTTTAAAAATAAGCTCAAAACAAAACTATTCAGGGACATGGAAATTAATTTTAAATGCTTAAATGATAAGCAAGTGTAATATGAAGACCTTGTTTGGGTCCTGATTAAATAAACCAGCTGTAAAAAGATGCTTGAGAGACAATAAGGGAAATTTAATTACAGACGAGGAATGCATGATACCAAAGTAGTGTTGTTAATTTTGGTAGGTGTGATAATAGCATTGTGGTTATGGGTTTGTTTTTGGTTTTGTTTTTGTTTTTTTAAGTCAATATTTTGAGAGATCCAGAGGTGAAATAATATGATGTCTGGTATTTGCTTTCAAGTACTTTGACAAATAGGGTTGCCTGATTGGCTCAGCCAGCAGAGCGTGTGACTCTTGGAGTCCTGGGTTTGAGCACCAATGTTGGGTGTAGAGATTAATTTAAAACAAATAAATTAATTAAAAAGTACTTCAGCAAATAACCACCAATCAAACAGCTGATAGTAATGGTTGCAAGGATGGATGATTGAAACCTAGACCCAAGAGGAAAGTACTGGGGTTGGCAGCAGTCAGAGGTTTAGGTGAGCTTGATCTCTGGGCCGCTGGAGCCTTGGGAGAGAGCATAGTAAGGTGAGACCAGCACCGTGGCGAGGACTGGGGAAAGAGGAGAGAAATCCAACAGTGACTGGAGGGTACCACCTCTGCTTGTGTGGCAGCATCCAGACCCTTTTGCCCCCAGCCTCTCCTTGGAATAAGCCAGCCTATTTCCAACGGAGCTAGATTAGTGTGGTCCCTGGCCACTCCTTCTACTAGACACAGAAAACTTGTAGGGAGTAAAAAAAAATAGAAATTACCACTTTCCCTAGCACCCAGTGCCCCCAAATGTCAAGAATCTCTTAATCTTGCAGAAACAGTCATGGTGTGATTCTGGGAGGCTGGGGAAGGGCTGTCTCTGGTTCTCTTTCTTTAAAAAAAAAAAAAAAAATTATTTATTTATTTGACAGAGAGAGAAAGTGCACAAGCAGACGAAGAAGCAGAGGGAGAAGCTGGCTCTTGGAGGAGCAGGGAGCCCTAAGGCAGGGCTTGATCCTAGGACCCCAACTTCATGACCGGAGCCAAAGGCAGACTCTTAACAAAGACTGAGCCACCCAGGTACCCTCTGTTTCTATTTTCCTAAAATTCTATTTCAAAGGGGCAAGATCTTTCCTATTTAGAGTCAAGAATGAAGCGTTACCATTCTTTGGTTTTGAGGGCAGCTCCTCTATCCTAATGCAAAAGGACCAAGATCACATCCTTCCCTCTCCTGCTGTTGAAAACTAGCGGACCACAGAGGGCCCTGGGTACCAGGAGAATGAAGACAAACTTCAATCGCCTGCTTTGCACCTTGCTAAGCACCACTTACCTGAGTCTCCTGGACAAATGGAAGCAGATGGAGAGGGCACAGCCTGGCCCATTCTCAGAAAATACTCCGGTGGAGGCTAAAGGAGCCCGTGCAAGAGGACCTACATTTCCATATGTGAATCAGGCGTCAGTGATGTCCCTTCTCTCCCAGGCTCTGTTCAGAAAAAATGTCAGGTGCTGAGCATATCCACAGCCACCAAGGACACTCCTTGCGTGCCACTTTTTCAAGTCTCAGTTCTTGAATTTCTGAAATGGAGAGACAGACAGATGGAGACAGGGAGAGGGAGAGGGGATACCGTATTTGCCTCTTCCCACCCTGCGGCTTGGTAAGAGCTAATGATGGAATGCCTGCACCTGGCCCCCTGGAGCAAGCTTTTTGCTGAGGGAAGGCCACCATTTTCCTCAGATGACTTTTCCATTCATCTGATTTGGGGAAGTTTAGGGGAGTTTTGTTTCCTTTCTATTAAAATATATCCATTATATTATTTTTCTGACTCAACTATATCTTTAAAGAAAAGCTGGGTTGTATTCCCACCAGCACTTTAATAATGTTTCAAATGGATTGTAGTAAACTCATGTTCATCCGTTACCTGCAGTCAGGGGAAAATAGACCATCTCGTTGTGGATCTTCCACTTCCTGCCAAAAGTAGGAATCTTGTAAAAACGCTGATCCTGTGTAGGCCATGAGAGAGTATTAAAAAAAAATAGGACCTCACCCAGAAATGGCAGTTGTCCTTTTGTCTTAATAACATACTTCTTCATTTCTTTGGGGACTTACACCTCCCTACCACATCAAGTCCTACTGAGGCTGCCCATCACCATGCCCCATCCCTCGTCTGGTGTCACTGGGAAATACGCCCAACCAAGTTGACCAGTCCAAGGATGTCATCATTCTAATCATTGTCATTAATTCAAAGGTAGGCAAATAACCCAAGCGGACCAAACAGGGCTGTCAAATGCCGGCACAGCACAATCCAGCAGAGCTTGTCTACTCTTCATTGATGTCCTTGTTAGTTTGAATGGATGGTCCAGTGGATCCCTGGCTCTGAGGTCAGTTCACACTCTTGGTGCTCAGAGAGTAGCTATAACCCGAGGGCCTTCCTGCCTAGGCCATATGCTAACTAAAGCATAGTCAAAGGTTCCAAGGCAATGGAAGCTCCTGTGGTTGATTTTTCAAAGCCAGGCCTCAAGACAATACTTTTGAACCTGCTGAGGTCAGGATGAACCAATTCACCTAAGGACACAGTGTCCCAAAAGAGAAACTCAGAAAAACAAAAGAAGGATTTGGGGCTGATGTTCTGGCTCTGTACTAAGACATAAAGATCCTTAAAGAGGATAGACTGTCATCACTTTTTAAAGTAACTACCTCAAGGCCACAGTGTTAATCCCTACCATTTACACCTGCATGCTTCGGGGAATAATAATTTCTCCAGGACCAACCTGGTCCAGCAGTGGTTGGCATGAAAAATACCCTAGGCTTTTCTCTAGGGCAGAGCAAGAAATCGGAATCCCAGATGGGTTAAGACTTGGGTGCTTTTCAAGTTGATGGAGTGGTGGTGAGGGTGTGACGTGGGGGAAGAGTGCCATTTTACTGTCACTGGAAGACACGGTCTACAGCACTGAAGGGAGGCCACTTTGACATTTTACCAGTTATATGTGGAATCTTGTGTCGAGCTTATTTGGCACCACATTTCTACTTTATTTTTGAAAGTACTCTTTAGAAACTGGCACCTAAGGCGGCTGTCTGTCTGGCCTGACCCTCAATCCAGTTCTGAGTCTGTATGATTCCTTCTCTGCACTCTCTATGCTTCCCCAACCTTCTTTACATAGGTCTTGCTATCTCCCACCATGGGGGGGAGGGGGCCTGGGGGCAGGGCGGGCAGGCAATGGATTGAGATAGGAACAGAACTTTGCAGATAAAGGCTAATCTGCATTTGAGACTCTTAGTTGGGATTTGTCTGGGGCCTGCTTGCCCTCTGACCTGTCTCCTGACACTTCACTCCAATAGGCCCTGCCAATGGTTATATTGCCTCACTTAGACCTCTCTGGATTTTTGATCTTATAATGCTAATGAAAGCTTTATCCAATTTATGACATCTTACTAATAATAATGTTGGCGTGCATGGCCCTTATTCTCTTCCCCTGTGATGAAATAGTCTGTGATTCTAGTTGGGACTGATTTTGACTCAGTGTTCCTTAGCCAGAGGTAAACTGTTTCCTTCTATCTATCCCAGTGGCCCCCTAATTTGTAGAAGTTTAAATATTTTCCTGTCAAAGAAAATATCCCAAGTATAAAAGTGTGACTTTAAAAAAAAATTATTTTTAAGATTTATTTATTTATTTATGATAGACATAGAGAGAGAGAGAGAGGCAGAGACAAAGGAGGAGGGAGAAGCAGGCTCCATGCTGGGAGCCTGACGTGGGACTTGATCCTGGGACTCCAGGATCCTGCCCTGGGCCAAAGGCAGGCGCCAAACTGCTGAGCCACCCAGGGATCCCCTAAAAGTGTGACTTTTAAGGGAGTGGGAAAAAAAAATTTTTTTCAGAGTGGGAAAAATTAGAGAGAGAGAGACAAACCATGAGAGACTCCTAACTCTGGGAAACAAACAAAGGAGGTGGGTGGGCAGATGGGGTAATTGGGTGATGGGCACTGAGGAGGGCACTTGATGGGATGAGCATTGGGTGTTATATTATATGTTGGCAAATTGAATTTAAATTTTAAAAAATGAAAAAAAAATTTAGAAATGTAAAAAAAGAAAAAAAAATGGAACCAATAAATAAATAAATAAATAAATAAAGTGTGACTTGTGTGTGTAGGGAAACAGAATGGCATCCAAGTTAGACTACTTTATTTTTTTAAAATATTTTAATTTATTTGAGAGAAAGAGAGAGAGAGAGAGAATATGAGTGGGGTTGGGGGAGGGTAAGAGGGAGAAGCAGACTCCTTGCTGAGCCGGGAGCCTGACTCTGGGCTTGCTCTTAGGACCCCAGGATCATGACCTGAGCTGAAGGCAGGTGCTTAACCAGCTGAGCCACCTGGGAACCCCCAAATTATTTAATTTAAACATGAAATCATATTCTCTTGACTGTGTTTTGCTTTACCTTTTGGACACACAATACCAAAAACATGTCAGAGGTCAGTGGTAGGCATCTGAATTCCCTAAATGGAGCAATTAGTTAGTAAATACTATTTTAAGAGATTCTAACATGAGAAGGCAGCAAAAACTGCTTTCAGGCTCTGCTTTCTGAACCACAGCAAGTAAAACAGATTAGGATTCAAAAGAAATAGAGCCATATTCACTTAAGACATGCAGAGTGAAATGGCCAGGAATTAGCGTCAGGCACAGGCAACATCATTCAGTGAGATAGAGTGACCAACTGTCTTGGTTTGCCTGGGGCTGTCCTGGTTTTAGCACTGAAAGTCCCACATCCCAGGAAACCTCTCCATCCCAGGCAAATTGGAACATTTGGTCATCTTAAAATGGGTCAAGTCACAGACTACAGGCCATGGCCAAAAAAGACTGTCCAGGCATGTATTTGTCTCAATATCTTTGTGCCTTAGTAAAAGAAGAGTTAAAATCCTAAACCTCCCACTCAGAATTGCTAAAAGAAATTGCCTCAATTCATCGCTAGGCAATTTGCAAATGTGAGATGCTATAAAATTATAAATAATAGCTTGAAAGTGATTTTCTTGCAGCTAGTAGACCTTACCTGGCTGACGCCAAGGTCTTGCTGTGTAACTATTAGAGCTTTCCCTATGGAGAAAAATCCAGCCCATTGTGAGTAATTTTACATTTCTTTCATTCTTGCTAATGCTAGGCCACCTCTCAGGACAATACAGAGCAACCTTGGCTCCGATTTTGTTTAACCCAGCTGGATGCAGTCAAATTATGGGCTTCTTTTTGGGTGGAGCATATTTTTGTGGGCTGTGGGAGACCTGTAATTTTTTTTTTTTTTAATGCAAAACCATTTATAGCTTTGGGTGATGTAAAATCCGCAGGGTGCCTACAACAGTGTCATGCAACCAAAGGGCTTCCCGCATGATCCATCTGGGACACAGTGGAGCCAGGGCCTCACCCAAGTCTCTGCCCACCCACTTTCCACATCTCCTGCACTGGTCCGCCCTGAGGCAGGGCAGCAGGCTGTGGAGCCTTTTACTTCTTTCGCTGCTTGTGGCTCAGAGGTTTCAATCACCAGCCAGGTTTTCTTTTTATCGAGAGAGCTATTGTTTGATGCTGTGCATTCATCCATCCATAAGTACCTCATACGTCTGACTGCTAGCTTCAGAACCATGGCAACAGCATAGTTTTGTGCAAGAGTCCTAGATGAGAAGGAAAACCTCATTTTTGGGCAAAGCTCTGCCATAGCCTGGCTGATAAATCACAGGCCAATTGCCCAACCTATGGGACTCCCGTTTCCTCATCTGTTAAACGAGAGGGTTGGATTAAATTAGCTGTAAAGCCTTGCTAGCCTCTGAAGTTCTATGATTCAAGGCAAGAGGGCTAAGTGGTGGGGAATATAGGAAAGAGAGGGAAAAGATAAAGAGATGCAGGGCAAAGTTGATACAGTAAGTTGGAAGCCAGTGCCTTGTAGAGAAAAGGTGGTTAGGGTGAGATCCTCATGCGAAGGCCCAACCAACTACCATTAGAACACAAATAGCTGCCATTCTGTTCTAAGGAGTTTGCTGGGCTTTGATGGGATTTTACTTCCCCCCATCATCACCCTCACTTACAGTCAAGGTGATACTCAACCACTTTCCACTGGGGGGTGGCACAGAAATTACCATGAAGTCAAAAAAGGTAACGTTAAAAAATTAGTTCTAAAAAGCAACTCAGAAATCCATTAAACTGAATTCCATTTTCAAATAGCTTATTTTCTCAACACAACTAAACAACTGCACTTGTACAGATCTGAATTAGTAAAGAGCCTTACAAATGCAAGTTCATGGAAGTTATGACACATGGCATGACTGCATGGGGAGGAAAGAAGGAAGCAGGAAGCAGAAATCGTCCCCATCACTTAGACCAGCCTCCACCTTGGGCTCTACAGTTCTGGGTCCATCGTTATTCATTTTAGGATTCCAGGAATTCTACTTTACTGGGATTTGATGACTTCTGTGATTATAAAGGATCTTAATGGAAGCAGACACCAGAGGAATATCATTTACCACCAGAACTCTTTAGTTCCTGATGTTATTTTATTAGTGGGCCTCAATTACTGCTACTCCCTTTACCCAAATTAACTTCTTCCATGTAGCCCTCAAGGGAAAACAATAATATGTTATCTACCTCAGATTCTTTCATTCTGGGGTCCCCAGAATCCCAAGGGATATGCACAATAGTAACAAAAATCTGAGAGCTGCTTTTGTCATTTCATTTAATTTTTTAAAGATTTAGAGACAGAGAGAGAGCAGGGAGAGGGACAGAGGGAGAGGGAGAGAGAGAATCTCAAGCATACTCTCCACTGAGCCCAGAGCCAGATGTGGGACTCGATCTCACAACTTTGAGATCATGACCTGAGCCAAAAATCAAGAGTCAGGCACTTACTGAGCTATCCAAGTGCCTTACCTCCTTTTTAAAGATTAATTTTTTCATTTTATTTTTTTTTTAAGATTTTATTTATTATTTGACAGAGACAGTCTGAGCACAAGCAGGGGGAGCAGTAGACAGAGGGAGAGGGAGAAGTAGGCTCCCTGTGGAGCACGGAGCCTGACAGGTGGGCATGAGGCTCCATCCCAGACCTCTGAAATCATGACCCAAGCCGAAGGCAGATGATTAACTGAGCCACCCAGGTGCCCCTACTTTGGTCATTTTAAAAGTTGTAGTGATGATGAATTTGCCTGAGTCTGTTGCCTCCCTGAACCTTTGAATGTTTGTTTGTTTGTTTGTTTATTAAAGATTTTATTTATTTATTTATGAGA
The DNA here is from genome assembly GCF_048418805.1 of Vulpes vulpes. Classification (NCBI taxonomy): domain Eukaryota; kingdom Metazoa; phylum Chordata; class Mammalia; order Carnivora; family Canidae; genus Vulpes; species Vulpes vulpes. The sequence goes on along the minus strand of NC_132792.1, from coordinate 146,270,931 downwards.
GATACAGAGAGAGAGAGGGAGAGAGGCAGAGACACAGGCAGAGGGAGAAGCAGGCTCCATGCAGGGAGCCCGATGTGGGACTCGATCCCGGGACTCCAGGATCATGCCCTGGGCCGAAGGCAGGCACCAAACTGCTGAACCTCCCAGGGATCCCCTGTATCTACCTTTATACTCGCTATACTTAAGCAGACACATTGAATGATGCCAGGAATTTACTCAAGTCCAATATCCACTTACTGTTTCATCCCACAATGGCTACATTTATAACCTTGACCCTCTCATCCCTCCAGATATCACCCTTGACAATTTGCATTCAGTACCTATAATTTTTTTTGTCTTTTATTATGGAAAACTTTATATGGATGAATAGATAGATGCTGGGAAACAGAGATAGAAATAGACAGAGAGGAGACAGTATACTAAAACCCCCATGTAGTCATCACTGAATGTCCATATTACTCACTCATTTGATGCCCAGAAGAGGTCATTTTAAACACCCTACACCTTAAACAATGAAATTATTTTTGATAATTTTTATGAAATGAAACAAACAGTAACAATGGTCAGAATAGAATTAGAATTGCAGGCAATGAATTTTCTTTTATTGCACGTCATATACATAATTGCGGCAATAGAAAGGATAAAATAAAAATAAAATCAATAATATAATACTAAAAAAAGGTATAATATTTATTCAATAGTGTTTATATCTACCTAGCAGTCTGAGCTTTGATCCTTTGGTTATAGTCTGATATAGTAATATAGTAATATGTACATAATTGTCCAGTAACTAATAAGTAAATATTAATAAAATGGAAATGTTTATAAAAGGTTCCCTTTAGGCAACTATTAAATAATAACACAAATGTGATATTTTATTTTCTTGGTTCATTCTTCAGTTTTAAAATAATTAACAATCAAGAAAGGAAAATACATTTCAATTTTAAAAATATTACTTGAAATCAGTAAAATGAAAAAAATCAATAAAATGGTTCGCATATGAATGAAAATTTCTACTGGGCAACAATAGTATTACACATTGCTGTTCAGTTTCTGTTTCACTATTTTCAATTTTTAGCACAAATAAACACTCCCAAAGGTCACATAGAATAATTGAATTGAAGTCACTCGTTCTTTTTTTTAATTATTTTTTAATTTTTTTCAGTTCTTTTTCTACTCGCACAATCACTACGCTATCCTAGTTAATTTCAAATCCACTTTTTAAGAGCAGGAACATGTAGTTCAACAGGGTTAAAAATGTGAACTTCAGCAGAAATGAGCTCCTGGTGCCAAACCAGTACAGATTTTATTAGTGTTTTAAATTCTCTGCAGATCAGGAGGCCTGGGTGGCTCAGTGGTTGAGTATCTGCCTTTGGCTCAAGGCATGATCCTGGGGTCCTGGGATCAAATTCCTCATCAGGCGCCCTGCGAGGAGCCTGCTTCTCCCTCTGACTGTGTCTATGCCTCTCTCTGTGTATCTCTCATAAATAAATAAATAAAATCTTTAAAAACACTTCCTTACAGGGGATCCCTGGGTGGCTCAGTGGTTTAGCGTCTGCCATTGGCCCAGGGCGTGATGCTGGAGCCTGCTTCTCCCTCTGCCTGTGTCTCTGTGTGTGTGTGTGTGTGTCTCTCATGGATAAATAAATAAACTCTAAAAAAAAATAAAATAAAAAATAAACCTTAAAAAATCTCTCTACAGATCATGCACCCCTTTACTGTCTGCACCTAGGGTGAACTGCTTCCACCACCCTTCCATATGTTCTAACAGTCTGGGCACTATGTTGCATAGCTGCTCACGTCTATCTAGTAGCAGCTTAGGGACCATGTTCTTCTCATTACTCTGGCTCCAGCCAGGCCAGTCTTAACTTTCCTCTGTGTCCAGCATCCCTGACTTAGTTCACATTAACTTTAGGTTGGATCAGAAAATTTCACTTTGGCAATTCTGCAAGGTACGTGATTTTTTTGCCCTTTCAGAAAGGACTGCTCTTTATTTATTTATTTTTTTAAGATTTTACTTATTTATTCATGAGAGAGAGCGAGAGAGAGAGGCAGAGACACAGGCAGAGGGAGAAGCAGGCTTCATGCAGGGAGCCTGATGTAGGACTCAATCCCGGGTCTCCAGGATCACGTCCCAGGCTAAAGGCGATGCTAAACTGCTGAGCCACCCGGGCTGCCCAGGACTGCTCTTTAATAAAGCTATTTTTTCCTTTCATTTTATTCAAATGGGCCATGTAAAATAGAAAAAAATTTTTTTTAGTTTTATTAAGATATAATTGGCATATAGCATAAATTTAAGGTATACAGCACAATAACTTGACACACAGTATGAAATGATTATGATGATAAGTTTGAGCTAACATCCATAACCTTATATAGTTAGAAAAAATTGTTTTCCCTTGTGAAAGAACTTTTAGGATCTATTCTCTCAGCAAGTTTCAAGTATAGGATATAGCATGTTAATCAGTCATCATGGTGTACATTGCATCCTCCATATTTACTTACCTTATTTCTTTTTAAAGATTTTATTTATTTATTCATTCATTCATTCATTCATTCATTCATAAGAGACACAGAGACAGGCAGAGGGAGAAGCAGGCTCCCTTTAGGGAGCCTGATGCAGGACTCAGTCCTAGGACCCTGGGATCACAACCTGAGATGCTCAACCACTGAGCCACACAGGTGCCCCACTTACTTACCTTATAACTGGAAGTTTGTACCTTTTGACCACCTTCAGTCAATTTCCTTGACCTCTGGTAACCACAAATCTGATCTTTTTTTCTATGAGCTTTTGTTTTTGTTTTTTTAGGTTCCACATGTAAGTGAAATCATACAGTATTCATCTTTCTCTGTTTGACTTATTTCACTTAGCAAATGTCTCAAGTTTCATCCATGTTGTTGAAAATGGCAAGATTTCCTTCTTTTTTATACCTGACTAGTATTAGTATTAGTATTAGTATTAGTATTAGTATTAGTATTAGTATTTTATGGCTGAATAGTATTCCATTGTATAGATAAAGAAGTTTGCTTCTGTAAGACATTACTAAAGCTTTGAGAAGCAGCCACCATATCCATAATCCCACTTGATATCTTTTTACAAAGCACTCTAAACCTCTCATCTTCGTAGGCATACTATCTGAGTCCCATGAGACAATGGGAAATAATTTAACCAAGTGCTTGACTACCTTCTGAAAAGGTTGCCACCTTCCCCTGGAGAAAGGAGAAACTAGCAAATTCAATTCAGCCATTCCACATTTCAAGAAGTGCTATTTTAAATTCTCTGAGAGTATTTATGAACTGGAAAAGACATCAAATGGAAAAGAGATTAACTCAGAGGAGTTTGGGTCACAGCTGAGACATGGAGAAAACCAGTTAAAGGCTATGATGGGGACAAAGACAGATATAAAGGCAAAATAGACCAAAGAGGTGACTCTTTCAGGAAGTCTACTAATTTGACCCCTCTTCCAGCCAAGAGTACTTCTAAAAGTACTCTTTTAGATACTTGTTCAATATTTCTCCAGTGGGACAGAAATATTTTTAAAATTCCATTTGAGATTGCTGTCTGGTTTGGTGAGTATATGATCAAATTACATTTTCACCAGTTACACAAAAATTCTCCTGTGAAGATCTGCATTAATTTGCACCATTTAGCCAATGTATTCCATTGATTTTTTTACTGCTTCCTTATTAATTGGTGCCCTGGGCATCTACTCAGCTGGCACACTCCTTAATCCAGATTTTTATCAGGATAGAAGAATAAGTAATTAGAAACTGAGGGTGGGAGAGTATGATAAAGCCTGGTGGACTATGGGTTATTGCCTTATTTTCTGTTTCTGTTGTTTTTCATTGCCTTTTGTCATTGTTTAACTATTATGCTCTCCTTTTTTTAAAGGTACTCTTTAAGTACCCTTTAAGTACCAAAGTAGCCAGTTACATGACAGCTGTTATGTAGACTGGAAAGTTCTGCAACCCAATTTTAGTTTTTTAAAAAATTCCTTCAGGGAGGGGGCTTTAGATATAGGCAGTAGTAAGTTAGTGTTTGGGATCCAGAATTAATTTGATATGCTTTATCAGCCAGTTCCCATAATCTGGTATAAATAGCATCCATTTGCTATACTGGCTGTATACAAGGAAAAGGGAAAAACTCATACTTTTATGGAATTTCTAGACACTGACTCTGTAGTGGGTTGGCTAATGACCCCCAAAATTCATGTTTACCTGGAACCTCAGAATGTGATCTTATTTGGAAATAGTGTCTTTGCAGATGTAATTATAGGGATCATACTAGACTAGCATGGGACCTAAATCCAACTGAAATACCTTACAAGAGACAGAGACATAGCAAAGAAGGCTATGTGAAGATGGAGGCAGAGATCAGACTTATGCAACCACAAGCCAAAAAATTCATGGAGTCAATAGGAGCCCTCAGAAGCTGGAAGTGGTAAGGAAAGATCTTCCCCTCAGAGCCTTCAGAGAGATGTTAGCCCTGCCAACACCTTAATTTCTGACTTCTGGTCTCCAGAACTATGAGAGAATACATTTCTGTTGTTTAAAGCTGCCAAGTTTTTGGTAATTTATTATGGGCAACTGTAGGAAACTAACATAGCCTTCTAACTTGATGCTAACCCCTGAGGACACCAAAACTCACTGTAGTCCAGTCCACCAGGGGTTTATAGAGCACAGGAAATATGATGTTTTGGCTCAAGTCCACCCCATAGTGAGCCCAACAGGTCCATGGACCCATTATATGGTTATTTCCCAAGTTCCTAGTGTATAATAGAATAGGCATGCTAGGCAACTGATAGAATCACTACATTGCCTTTGGGACCCATGGACTGATGGCTATTTTAGTAACAACAGTTAAAACAGTTAAGAAAAGCATCCTGGAGCATCCTGTTCTAATAAGAATAGTAAATGAAAACCAATATTGCATCCTCAGGGAAATTGTCAACTCTAGTAACACCATCACAGACTTGAAAGATCCCAAGACTGTGATTACTTTCACATTGTCATTTAACACACCTTTTTGGACTGTGAAGAAGTTAGGTAAATTTTGGAGAATGATTGTAGATTATCATAAGTCAATCAGGCACTTTTTGAAGTTGTTTTTCCAAAAATATATAAATAATATATATTTATATATATTTTATATATATATATATTTTATATATATATATTTATATATATAAAATATTTATATTGGAGCAAATCATCTCAGACCCTAACTCCTAAAATATAACTATTGATCCAGTGAAAGCCTTTTTACTCTATATCAATTTACAAGACCCACCAGCAGCCATTTGCTTTCAACTGGCAAGGATTTGCCTCAGGGCTACACGAACTTTCTTGCTTTCTGCAATAATCTAGGCTAAAGATACCTTAATCATCTAAACATTCCACATAAATTATGATGCTCCGTTAATTGGTAGCATGCTAATTGGACCTGAGTAGCAGAAAGTAGCAAGCACCATGGATACCTTACTTACATACCTGTATGCCATAGAGTAGGAGGTAAACCTCATGGAAATGCAGGGGCTTTTTTGGTTTTAAAAGCACTATGTATCATTTTTGATGTGTTACCACAACCCATCTACTAAATAACCCAAAGGTTACCAATTGTGAATAGTACCCAAAGCAAGAGGAGGTTCTACAGCAATTTTTGATCATATGACCTAACAGGTCCAGCCATATTCAAAGTATCAGTGGCAAAGAGGGATGCTTATTTTTGGCAATTCTAGTAGGAGAAACACACTGCAGACCTCTGGGGTTTGGGAGTAAAGCTATGCTCTCTTCTTCAGATAACAATTATTTTATTTTATTTTTATTTTTATTTTTTAAATAGGACTACAGAACCTTGGTAGAGACATTCAGGACATCAATGTAAAGCAAGCTACCCATTATGAACTATGTGACATCTGGTCTGGCAACTTGCAGGTTGAGAGTATGCTCACCAGCAAATGATCAGCAAGTAAAAATAATATATAGAAAATAGGTCTCAAGAAGATTCTAAAGACACAAGTAAGTTGCATGAACAATGCCTTAGGCTCCTACACCACCTAGTCCTGTGGCCTTGTCCCCTCTTCCTCAATATATACCTATGATGCCAGTGGGAGTTCATTGTGATTCACTGACTGAGGGGAAAAAAACTCAGGTCAGTTTTATAAATGGTCACACTGTATTAACCAGAGGTAAGCTGCAACATAATAACCCAAATCAGATGCATGTTAAGACAGTAGTAAAGGGAAATCGTTCCAGTGGGCAGAAGAAGTACATTAGGTTAACCACTCCATCAGGACTGGAAATGGGATAGTGGATTGATGGTCAGGGAATTGGAAAGGATAGGAAGGAAAGATTGGTGACAGAAGGACTGGAAATGATATAAAGAGGGATGTCTTGAAGTGGGCACAGAGTAAAGATGTGTGTTTTGCTTGTATATGCTCACTGCATAGAGGTTATCAAAAACTCAAGATGATAAGTTGACCTATTCCGTGGATCTCAGCCAGACACTCCAGTGCTTAATGAATTCATGTCCCAAGTAGTCATGGCAACAGGGATAGAAGCAACTCATGGACTCAACAATATAGACTTCCTCCCACTGAGGTTGATACAGCTACTGCCACTTTTGAGAGCCTCACCTGCCAACAGTGAAAACCTACACAGAGTGCCTGGGCAGGGGGGCAGGGGGGAACTATCAGCCACCTGGACTCATCAGCCACCTGGACCTTCCAGCCAGCTGGCCAATCTGGTAGCAGGTTCATTACATTGGAACTTTTCCATTATGGAGAAAGCAGGAAAAGAATAGTTAAAGTCAATGAAATCATAGTAAAAGAAAAAATTACTGCATCTTGCATCCCCAGCCAAAAAGAAAGAAGCATGACTTTTGGTTCTGCCCCTTTCGGTTCTGGAGGCAACACATTCCACACCTAGAAATGTTACTCTAGGTAATATACCTGGTAACACCAAAGGCTTCCAATTTCTTAATAGATCCCAGAGCCGGAAAGAGCTCTACAGCAAGTCCAGGCCATTCAGCAATCAGCCCTACTACTTCAGCCACATGATTCACCAGATCTCAGTTCATGGGTTGCACTGGTGGATTTTCCTTAGTGCAGTGAGGGTTTATGGAAAGCTCTAGAAAAAAAATCACAACACAGATCTCTAAAACCATGGAGTAGATTTGTGCCACATCAGAGAATTATGTGTCCTTTGTGAAATAGCTAGCTAGGTGTGTAACTAGGTCCTCGTGGCAATGAGACCCTTAGCCCTGAGACATGAAGTAACCATGACTTTGAAACTGCTAATGAGCTGGATTCTGTTCACCAAGTCATAAAGTTAGGTTGGCCTAGCAAAATTTATCATAAATTGACCATAGTATATCCAGAATTAAGCCCAAGCAGGACTTGAAGGCATTAAACAGTTGTGTGCCTAGATAGCCTAGACCCTATGTCACTCCCTAAGTAGTTGCACTGGGTTGAACCCATGGCCATTTGAGAAATCCCACATGATCAGCTGAAAGACCTGTCCTAGCTTGGTTTATGAATGGGTTTGGGCTGTGGATATTTAAAGGGTAGCCTTGAAAGACAGTGAGTGGTACAGTGACAGTGGTACAGACAGTGAGCACTGTACCTAGCCATCCAGTTTGTATGGTAGGAGAAGTGGCCTAGTGTGAAAATACATGCAGATTCCCAGGCAGTGATGTCTGGTCAAGAGAGTAGAAAGAAAAGAACCGAATGATGAGAGACAAAGAGGTCTGCCATAAAGGCACAAAGATGGATGCAGCCGTGGGCACAAAGTGTGAAGATTTTTGAATCACACATTCACACATTAATGCCCACACTGAGAGTGAGGGTCTCCTTAAATATTGCACTCATAGGCATCTCTCTTGGCTCACCACAGTCCCCACCCTGTTAAAAATTCACCATACTCTATTGCCGAAGCCTGTATGGATTCAAGTAAAAAGGAATAGGTGGATTGTAGCAGAATGTGCTATGTTTTAAAACTGCACAGACCCTGTGCTTACCATGGATGATTTAATAGTCAATGTCAATATTTTTCTTGGAAATGACAGAGGCTTGGAAATGAAGAGGCTTCCATTCCATTCCACAGCGAACAAATGGACCCTGAGTGAAAGTATGCTAGTTTCCAAAGGGAGAAGTTTGTGATGCCCAGACCCAACCTCAGTATAAGGTTTCTCCCAACTACCATGAAGGATTATAGAAAGCATACTTCTCTCCAGTTCTCTGGTTTATTATTCAGATTTAAATTTCATAAATGGAATGAACATGACTGCCTATAAGTGTTTCATGGGCACCTGGGTGGCTCAGTTGGTTAAGGGTCCAACTCTTGATTTCAGCTCAGGTCATGATCTCAGGGTTGAGAGATTGATCCCCAAGTCAGGCGTAGGAGCCTGGTTAAGACTGTCTCTCTCTCTCTCCCTTTGCCCTCCCCACCATCACTCTCTTAAAAAAAAAAAAAAAGAAAAGAAAGAAAGAAAAAGTGTTTCAATGCATCCATATTGAGAATGTCTTAGATTATATTCTTGGTAAGATGAAGATTAAATCATCTTGAGTTTGACACCTATAATAAAAAGTTCTCAAAAGGTGCTTTTTTAAAAAACAAGATTTTATTTCTTTAAAGTAATCTCTACACTCAACATGGGGCTCAAACTCACAACCCTGAGATCACGGTTTGCATGTTTTTCCAGCTGAGCCAACCAGGTGCCCCACAGAGTGTGCTTCTTGATTTAACAAAATCTGGCATTGGTAATAATGAGGTGATATTGTTAGACTTACCCTCTACTGCTTCCTTCCACATGTAGATGAGAACTTAACAGGAACATGTTCTGGTTGCTCCTGTTACTGTAAGTAATCCTGTGTCTGGCCTCACCTACAAAGATAAGTATAAAAGTTATGGAAGTGCTAGGTTGCCCTGGAGAGGATTCTATCAAAGAAATCCATTAATGTGTCAATCCAAACAACAGAGGTGTAACAAATGACTGAGACCATGGCCATCCTGGGAAAGCTAAATAGTAATAAGAATGGCTAACATTTATTGAATCCTTACTATATGCCAGGCACTTTTCTAAGCACATGCTTTGTCTCCTTTGAACTCCATAGTTCCCATATCAGGAAGTTCCTTATTATTTTACAGATGAGAAAAATGAGGCTCAGGTTGAGCAAATTGCCAAGAATCAGTAAGTAGCAGAGTTGGAATCACAATGCTGTTTTGTTTCTTCGAGGGGTGAGCTAGTGGGTGGAGGGATGGGGTAACTGGGTGATGGGCATTAAGGAGGACATGGGATGGGATGAGCACTGAGTGTTATACGCAACTGATGAATTACTGCAAACTACATCTGAAACTAATGATGTACTATATGTTGGCTAATTGAATTTAAATAAAAGAGGCAGGGCAGCCCGGGTGGCTCAGTGGCTTAGTGCTGCCTTCAGCCCAGGGCCTGATCCTGGAGACCCGGGATCGAGTCCCATGTCGGACTCCCGGTGTGGAGCCTGTTTCTCCCTCTGCCTGTGTCTCTGCCTCTCTCTGTGTGTCTCTCATGAATAAATAAATAAAATCTTTAAAAATAATAAATAAATAAGGCAAGCTGAAGAAGAAAAAAGAAAAAAACATATATATATATATATAGGCAGCCAGGCTAGAAGTAAAAGAGATCCAAAGAATGGGGTAGGAGGATAGCGGGATGAAATAGGTAAGATCAGGTGACTCAAGAAATCAAGTTCACAAGCACTAGACATGTAAGAGCCATGGGTATCTTACCAGGTCGGGAGCAGTTCCTGGGAAGCACTGCACCAGGCAGGAGCTAAGGTAGGCTCTAAAGTAATAGGTCATAGAACCAGTATTATACAAGTCCAGAGTGCACATGGATGAGTGTGGCATTACCATATTGCTCAGGTGGGAACATGTTCCTCCTGGGGTATCTTAATAACAAAAGACACTCTGGAAGCTACATTTAGAGATACTTGGCATTGTGGGCTGTATCTTAGAGCCCCTAAAAAATAATGTTTCTTCTGTGGTCTAACAACTACTGAACTGTTTTATTTTATAGTTCTGATGTATGGTTGATACATATCAGAAATTGGGATCCCTGGGTGGTGCAGTGGTTTGGCGCCTGCCTTTGGCGCAGGGCATGATCCTGGAGACCCAGGATCGAATCCCACGTCGGGCTCCTGGTGCATGGAGCCTGCTTCTCCCTCTGCCTATGTCTCTGCCTCTGTCTCTCTCTCTCTCTCTCTCTCTGTGACTATCATAAATAAAAAAAATTAAAAATAAAAAAAAATAAAAAAATAAAACCTATGCCTTTGCTGGCTAAGTTAACACAGAGAACATTTGAGTTACTAAGTGTTCAGTAGCATTTACTTATTTTATAAGGACTTGTAAGGGGAGCCCAGGTGGCACAGTTAGGTGTCCAACTCTTGCTTTTGGCTCAAGTTGTGATCTCAGGGTTGTGAGATCAAGCCCCGAGTCAGGCTCCGTGCTAGGTATGCTGTCTGCTTAAGTTTCTCTCCCTCTCCGTCTACTCCTCCCCCTCTGCACACACACTCTCTCTCCCTCTCTCAAATAAATAAATCTTTAACCAACAATAAAAAAGAAGTTTTAAGTTTTCCCTCCAACAAGTTAGATTGGTATCCAGCCTTTACACAATAGTCAAGCTCTTTTTAAAAAATGTATAAATTAAAGTTTTTGGTAAATTAAATTATATCTTAAATATCTTCTGAATCCAACTGATTAATTTTTTTGAATTTTTTAAAAAGATTTTATTTATTTATTTGAGAGGAGACAGAGACAGAGCATGAGCTGGGGGAGGTTGTAGAGGGAGAGGGAGAAGCAGGCTCCTCACTGAGCAGGGAGCCCAACATGGGGCTCAGTCCCAGGACCCTGAGATCATAACCTGAGTCAAAGGCAGATGCTTGACCAACTCAGCCACCCAGGCACCACCCCCCTCCAAGTGACTGATTCTTTAAGAATATCAAAGAACACTGCTTAACTTTTTTTTAAGGTTTCATATTAGAAGTCATCTTAGAGGGGATCCCTGGGCGGTGCAGCGGTTTAGCGCCTGCCTTTGGCCCAGGGCGCGATCCTGGAGACCCGGGATCAAATCCCACGTCAGGCTCCCGGTGCATGGAGCCTGCTTCTCCCTCTGTCTGTGTCTCTGCCTCTCTCTCTCTCTCTCTGTGACTATCATAAATAAATAAATAAAAATTTAAAAAATTAAAAAAAAAAGTCATCTTAGAGTAGGGAAACATCTGTACAGGCTTTCTATTTTCAGTTCCACCATGTTCCAGCCCCAGTGAATTAGAGATAAGGGAGAAAGTCACAGAAAGGTTATCAGGAAGCCGGGTTATCTCATCTATTTGCTCAGCTCTCCCCTGGCACCTTTCAGTGGTTGCTCTTGCCTGAGCATTCTCTTTTCCATCTGCTTTCTCCCTGCCCCACCACATGCTATTGGAATGGAAACACAGAAGGCATTTGGCTGAAGGTTATTTGGAAAGGCCAACTATAAACCACAGTGGTGACCAGGTGCTTAGTGGCAGCCAAGCTACATGTATGGAAAGAAGTGGGACCAAGCAGGGGAATCTCCATTCCCATAGAGGATGAGGTAGGCACAAAGGAACAGGCATTAGCTGTCGGGACAATCCAGCTGGACTAACAGGTGGTGTTGCAGACGTGGGTGGAGTACACAGCAGGGATTTTGAGAACATGAGATCCATGGGTATCCAGACGTGCAGATAGTTCTCAGTGCTGGGCTGTCTGGAGCTTAGAGCAGGCGCTTTGCATGGGCCACATGAAATAGCTGGGTACTCAACCTGGACTGGGGTTTGTCTAGGAGGACGTTCCTGTCATTGGCCATCCTGATCTGTGAGAAACTGTAGGTGAACCAACAGTTCAGTGGGAGGGTAATACAACATCAAGTTGGTTCAGCAAGTCAAAGATCAGCCACTGAATATAGTCATAACAATTCAGATATATTTTTAAGTCAGGATTCTTTTTTCCCCTTTGGCCGTCTTAGCCTGTCTGGGTATCTTCGGGGAGACCAGTCATCCATGTTTGCCATAGCTGCAAGGCTATCTGAGCAGTCTACAGCTCAGTAGGCATGGAGGTGGGCCTCTGGGGACTCATCAGAATCCTTCTTTCTTTTCAGAAGTAGCTGTCAGGAAACTGATGCATGGACCTGGAAAGCAACCCAGGTATTCTTGGCAATACTTGGGGAGAGGTAGAGAAAGTGGAGAAAAGACAAAGCTGGTTGCTATTCCAGGTGAGAAGAAACATCTGTATGTGGTAGTCCCAGACCGGTGAGGTCTGTGACACTGAGTAGTATGGCTGTGCTGTGAATGCCATCACCCAGACTGTGGTCCCAGTTAGATGACAGGTAGGGAATTGAGAGTCTCAGGTATAATATCGCAAGGGGTCCCATGAGACCAAAGACAAAAGAGGCTATATCTCTTATGTAATTTTTTTTTCCTGTTTTTCAAGAGAGAAGGGCAGAGGCAGAGGGAGAAAGAGAATCCTGAGCAGGCTCCACGCTCAGTATGGGGCTCCATGCAGGCCTTGACCCCATGACCCTGAGATCACTACCCAAGATGAAATCGAGTGGGACGCTTCAGCGACTAGGCCATCCAGGCACCCCCACATCTTACAGCTTTAAGAATGCCGTAACTTGGAGATCTATAAAGCCCTAAGTCAAGCAGAGGGATAGGTGGAGGGAGGGGCAGGTGAGGTAAACCTGAGAGGAGAGTTTGGTGATGGAAGCCAGGAGGCAAACATGAGGCTGAGAGTGAAGCTGAGGCGCTCCGGGTCTCGGTGCGGGTCAGTAGTGGATGGATGGGGTGCGCACACCGGGGGGCAGGCTGACAGGAACCCGGGGCTGGTTCTGTAGAGCTGCCTGAAGAGTGATGTCAGGTCAGGCCACTATTTAGAGGCACACAGACAGAGGAGCAGAATAGAACAAACAGCAGTCAGTTTCGTGCTGTTTTCATCCGGTTGAAGACTAATTTCCTAGTCCCAGAGGTGGAATGGAGAACATGTTCTTTTTCCTCTAGACAAGTGGTTTTCAAAGGCGGATAAAGACACCAATTAAAGGTAAATACAAAAGTGGTTTTACTGCTGCCTCTCAGCCTCCAGATCTGGTGGGCAAGTCAAGTTCCCTAGCACAGGGGAGGGTACGGTTTACAGCTCCCGCCACTCCTGGCAAGGTGCAGGGCATGCTGGCGGCACAGGGCATTGCCACCCCAATCCCTGGCGAGCCCCCCAGACAGCCTGTGTCCACCCCCCGCAATCAGAGAAGGGCCACAGTCCGACAGCAAGGTACAATAGCTTTACCAGGAGCAGGCCCGACAGAGTTCCTGTTGTTTTAGCCCAGGCCACCAGAAAGAAAACCAGAGATCATCTTCTCTATGGAACTAACCACGTACAATCTTTGCGTTACTGAGTGCAGCTAGGTATTCTCAGCCTGGGTCGCCATGCATAGGATGACCACATAATTTATCTTTCAAACTAGATACTTTTAAGAGTGAAAGGGGGCCTATGACATCAACTACGATTTTGACGTAACAGGCGTAAACGTGGGCATCTCCAGCTAATCGAGGCCTAGACCTACTCAACACATACACAGGAACCCAGTCCTCTCTATGTTATGACTAAAAGCTAATCATGCTTTTGAAGTCAAACATAAGGTTTGAGGGTAAGGTGGGATCGCCAGGTAAAATACAATTTTCCCTGTTAAATTTGAATTTCCAGTAAATAAAATAATTTTTATTATGAATATATGCCCAAATAAAGCATGATGTATACTTTCTATAAAATTATTCATTGTTTATTTGAAATTAAAATTAAATTGGGTGTTCCATATTTTTATTTGCTACTGGCAACCCCAGTCTAAAGTCAAACCACTTAAACTTATGTTATATGCTAATCCCACCACAGCGCTTACATTCAAGGTTGTCCTTCGGTTGCCAAAAGGAGAAAGTAGAGGGTAGCATCTCAATTAATCAGTCACCTGAGCTAATGCAATCAGGTTCCCTCAGTTTCTCTGGACCAGGAATAGGCTGGGCCTAGGATGGGGTACCTGGGGTGAGCTGGGCCAGCAGGTGACGGCACCCTCCTGGAGGACAAGAAGCTAAGTGGAGGGCAGCCCTGGTGGCACAGCGGTTTGGTGCCACCTGCAGCCTGGGGTGTGATCCTGGAGACCCAGGATCGAGTCCCACATTGGACTCCCTGTATGGAGCCTGCTTCTCCCTCTGCCTGTGTCTCTGCCTCTCTCTCTCTCTCTCTCTCTGTCTATGAATAAATAAATAAAATCTTTTTTTAAAAAAAAAAGGTTGAGTGGAGAGGCATATTCTCTCAGCTTTCTGTTCACTTTTCCTTGATTTATGCTCACATACATTAGAATCACCTCGGGAGCTTTAAAAATCCAGTAATGTTTGGGCCCCACTTCCGACCACTTCCCCATCTCTAGGGCCAAGGGTCTGACTTCCATGGACTTCAAAAGCTCCTCAGGTGATCTGAATGTTCTAATAAGGACGGTTGTCCTGTGCCCTCACTCTGAACCCCGTGGCCTCCAGTTTTGGTTGTTCGATTTCCCTCCTTTGAATACTGTCTTGGTAGTATTGGCTATTTTGTAGGCCAGAAGACATGCCCAGAACACACGTTCTGTGTCAAAATGGTGGCACAGATGGGATTGACTAGAAGGACTTCTTGTCCCTGCGGAACCTTGTCTCATGCTGACTCCTGGCTCTGTCCAGGCCTTGCACCTGCTCCTGCCTCTCTTCAGCTTTGGCCTCCCCTGTCTTATTCTTCTCTGCTCACAACAAATCAATTCCCAGTTTGTAGCTGGTCTCCCCTTCTCTAGCCCATCCATTGGCTGTCTTCTTTGGCTTGGACCAAGGACCCCCTCTAATGAATGGTCCCTGCAGACCATGATGATGGCATTGGCTGTATTGACTGCAGTTTGGGGCTCTACCTCTCGCTGGTTTCTGCCCCCCTGGATGGGGGGGAGGCAACCCTCAGATTTTAGAAAATCTGGACTTTGCATTTCCAGAAAAGGAATTGGTGGATCCCCCCACGGTGGTATGTCAAAGTGCTAATTTCCCTCTGACAGGCTGGCTGAGTAAACAGTGGTTTGCTTTCCAAATGACAGCAGGAAGGAAGGGCCCGACAGAGGCATACTGCCTAGGCATCATTGAAAATTGACTCTCCTGCTCTCTTTGGAATTTGACCCAATGAAGTTAAGTGAGCTTTGGGCAGTGACCAGCCCAGAGTTCTGTGCAGGATATAGCAGGAGCTCTGGATTATTTATCAAGTACTTACAATGTGCCAAATACTATGCTATTCACTGAGTGTCTACCGGTGAATAAAATAGATATGGTCCCTGGAGCCTATAACTCGCAGCATTGTTATGAATACTTGAAAATTTGATGAACACGAAGGAAAACTAGGATGGAAATAGTGAAGCAGAAAGACAGTAACACACACGCAGTGCATTTTCAGTGTAGCACTCCACACAGGGGACAACCACCCCGCCCCACCTTCTTGGAGGTGCAAAGCTACACACTCAAATTCCTTAATCAAACAATAGGCTAGTGCAAATGGAGTTATTTCTTAGAACCATCTGTTTACACAGCAGCTACAAATTTGTTTAGAAAGAATCCCCACCATTCACAACTGTCTCCTCGACAGATGCTCGAGCGCATTCGTCTCTCGTCTCACCAGTGGCAGTTCAGTCAAGAGGAGGGAGCAGGTTTGAATGTCTGCAGCTCCAGGAACTAGACATGCTCAGTCTCCGTCTGCGCCCAGAGGCTCCTCTCCCCAGCTCCCTTCTGAAGAACAACAATGATTTTAGAGGCATAACAAGGAGGGCTTGCATTGAATTATTAAACAATGGGCATTGAAGATGTGTTTTCCCTGACCTCCTTACCTCTGGCTTTTACCAATCAGTGTTTTCTGGTACAGAGGCACAAATAACTGTCACACCCGAAGCAGATTATGTTCTCCTTTTTGTAATATTTTCCATACTTATTTAAAACCCTTGCATTTTAAAACATGCAACATTGGTAAACTTTAAAACATCACATGCGGTCCTTTCATTTTCTGAAGTGCAACATAAATATCAAGGAGCACAAAAGCACTAGAACAAAGCACTGCTTTGTTTCCAGACCAAGCTCCCTCTAGATTCGGGTGGGCAGCCGGTGGGAGTCTGAACTCCCTCCCCCTAACTCCAGCTCCCAAGACTCATTGTTCTAAATGGTAATATTAACATGTCCCATCTTCATTGGAGGGTAACATCCCATTACCGTGTTCAGTTGTACATTTTCTCTGTGGCATAAAATAGGAGAGGTAACCAATAAAATAATGAGACAGGTTTTAAACAAATAAATAAGAATGTATATAACCCAATGAGCATTGTGCTTTTGAGATAGCCACTTTGGAGGTCAGCATGTTTCCAGAGCTGATGCCATTGCTCGGAAGTCCTGTGGAGTGCTCATTGGGGTGTAGCACAGGGCAAAAAGCATGAGCCTTGGAGGCAGGTGCCCTGGCAGCAAGTCAACTTCTGCCACTTTTGAACTATGGCCTTGATCAAGTTCTTAACCTCTCTCTGAGCCTCAGGCTCCTCATTGGTAAGACGAGAGAAAGGACACAAAAAATGTATGTAGCCCAATAAGTAGCTTTTAATATCATAATTGTCACTAATGCCATGTTTTTTTGAATTGCATTAAAAGATCCTCTACAGTGATTTTTGGGGGAAAACTCTAAGGCTTTAAAATCAAATTAGAAGAACAAAAATGAGTAATAAGTGGCTGGAAATTCTAGTTTTGGGGGAAAAAACATATTTGCTTTTATAGTCACGAGCCTAAAATTTTATGTGGCTCATTAAGTGGCTCTGAAGTCAACTCCAAAAGATGTTTCCAGAATGTTTGGCAAGACCAATACTCTCCTTAGAATTGTGCGAGGGCTCCCTGGGTGGCCATTTTGAAGTGGGTACAACTCCTTTGATCATCTAAGTAAGTTGCATGGTGTTAAAGAAATTCTCTTTGCTTTATAGTCATGCCACATATCTAGATCCTGTAAAAAAGCCTTAATTATTGCAAATCTGCCTTGTCATTTCCTCTACGTCCTGACATACATCTTCCCTTTTTTAAGCTGTGGTATGTAGTAACCAGAGCTCCCCCTCCCTTTTTAAACAATGTTCTCCCTTTTAATATTTGAAGCTTTGTAACTGAAAAGGAAAATTAGATCCAATCCCCTGCTATCAAAGCTACTATCACTCCTTAGTTTCAGGAGGCTTTCAGGTTTCCATTTTCCTTGTCTCACCCCAGATGCCTGGCATACGCGATAGCAGAAAAAACAAAATCTGTTGCATTTTTGGAATGTTATTAATGCATAAACAGCCCAGGGATTGAGACAGCTAAAATAGACACACACACACACACACACACACACACACACACACAGAGGCGCACACTTACTTTTTTTTTTCTTTTCTTTTTTTTTTTTTTTTCTTTGAATCCAGGGAACAAAAAGCAAAATTGTGCTTGAAGAACTTTGGAAGAATCATCGAAATGCATTCTAATCTACTAATTTTCCTCTGACTGCCACCCACCACCACCCAATCTCTATTTCCTGATAGGAAAGCCTCTTTAGGTATTAGACAATGATATTACACAATAGAACTATAAATCCGATGTTTGTGTAGAATTGAAATGGCCCTGCTGAACGCCACCCTTCCTCCCATTAGCAACATCAGAAAGGGAGTTAGTGAGGGGCAAAATCATCTGTTTGTATCTCTGAGTGGATTTTAAAATTGTTTTCCCTGGGGTCTTCTAGGGTTTTTAAATACGAAGGTGTTCATCCAACTGAAAAAAAATTTATGTCTATAAGCAATTTAAGATTCAGTCTGTCTGGTGATCCACATTGTTTTAAAGGATGAGAAAATGCAGTACTAAATGTGAATATGTATGCTGTGTAGGGGAACTTCTGAACCCTTCACTGTCATCTTGAAGCTTTTATGATGGAAGCTTCTGACAGTGTTAGATTGTAAAAATCATTCTCTCATTTTTGGAACTTGACACATCTCTCTGAGCATAACAAATGCAAGATCACAAATAAAGGTGTTTTGACCTCACTAGAAGATATATCTTTAACACAGACAATTCTACTTCTCTAATAAAATTGTATTTGCCTCTCTTCTTTAGTTGGTCCTATCTACCCATCCCCTTCTCTAGTGTTGACGGGATTTATCCTCTACAGTCAGCATGGTTGGCAGCAACAGGGCTGTGTAGATGTAGCTGGCATGGTCAGGAGATTGGTTATGGGGAACCAAGCAAATAAATAAGCATATTGTGGATAATGGGAGCCAGGTTTCTCACTGTTGGACAGCTCTGTATCTGAGTTACAAACACAGAAAGGAAGAAGGCTAGAGTAAACCCTGTGGTGCTAGATTGGAATTGAAGGTATCTGTGTGTACTCCTGGTTTTTAATGTAAATAGATAAATTAGACTTATGTGTTTTTATGTGTGTGTATATGTGGATATATACTTACATAGGCATACATGTGTAAGGACATCACATCCCCACCTATCAATCTATTCTATTCTATTCTATTCTACTCTATTCTATTCTATTCTATTCTATTCTTCTATTCTATTTTATTCTATTCTATCCTATCCTATCCTATCCTATCCTATCCTATCCTATCCGATTCTATTCTTCTGTCTGTCTGTATAATTTCCTAGCTCTCTCTACACAGCGTCTGGAAGTAAAACATCCAAGTAGCAATGAGCATACCTGGCATCCACATATTGGGTTCTAAATATCATTAGAAGGGATCAGATCTGTTAAAAGAAACAGTGCTACTTCAAAAAATGACAGATTCTAGGGCATGGTAGGCTAACAAATAGCCCGCCAAATACTATTCATCCACATCCTGAACCCTGGAATCTGTAAATGAAATCTTAGTGGAGAAAAGATCTTTGCAAATGAGATTGAGTTTCTCCTCAAAATGAGGAGATCATCCCGTATTCTCTGGACGGGCCCTAAATGCCAATACAAGTATCCTTATTAGAGAGAGAACAGGCAGGAAAGAGATTACAGTCAGAAGAGGAGAGAAAGATGTCACCAAAGAGGCAGAGACTGGAGTGATGTGACCACAAGTCAAGGGGTGCTGGCAGCCACTGGAAGTTATGGAGGAGACAAAAGATGGGTTCCCTCCTAGCATCTCCGAAGGAACATGGTCCTGCCATCTAGATTTTAACCCAGTGATACTGATTTCAGACTTTCAGCCTCCAAACTTATGAGAGAATAAATTTTTGTTGTTTTAAGCTCTAATTTGTTATGGATAATTTGTGAGAGCAGCCACAGGAACTAATATAAGTGTTAGGACGGTGAATGATGAACCCAGAACATCTTGTTGTGCTAAAAAGCGAGGTAATGCTCTGGAATGGTTAGGGCATACCAACCAGGACCCAGCTTGAAGGGTCTCCCATTGGCCAAACTGAGGACAATTATTAATCCAAATAAACAAAAATTAAGAATAAAAATAAATATCAAGATGAATATATTAATCTGTTATAAATAAAATAGGAGTCTGTGAGTCTAAAATTATGTAAATAAGTGAAAGAAAACTCTACCTCGCAGTGCAATGCCAACTGACAAATATAGAAAGAATGATGGAATTAGAAAATCATCGTTTGGCAGCCATCATAATAAAAATTGATTTAGGCAAGAAGCATCAGTGTATACTAAAACAAGTGGATGAAAAATTACAAAATAAAACTAGTGAATGAAAATTTGATGAGAAAGAGAATATTAACAGCATCTCACAGAATCTTCCAATGAAATATTTTTTAATTCCTTATTAATAAGTACAAAATCCTTATTTTTTTGAGAAAACTTTTTAAAATTGAAGTATAGTTAACATACAGTATTATATTACTTTCAAATGTACAATAGACATTACTCAGTGCTCATCATGGCAAGTGTACTCTTAATCCCCTTCACCTTTTTTTACCCATCCCCTCATCCACCTCCTCCCCTCTGGTAACCAGCAGTTTGTTCTCTATATTGAGTCTGTTTCAGGGGTGCCTGGGTGGCTCAGGGGTTGAGCATCTGCCTTTGACTCAGGTTGTGATCCCAGGGTCCTGGGATCAAGTCTCCCTTTGCCTATGTCTCTGCCTCTCTGTCTCTCATGAATAAATAAATAAAATCGTTTGTTTTTTTTTAAGAGTCTGTTTTAGTACAAATACTTATTAATTAACTTCACTCTAGAGAAATTTGGCAAAAACCAGCTTAACAAAAGTGACCAAATTGAATTGCACCAATAATGGGGTAAACAGACATCATGTACCCCTAATATGATACACTGCAAAGAACAAAGCATTGCTCTGTGGTAGCCCTGCCAAGTTTGCATGACCTAAAGTTAATCAGGAGAAAATATCAGACCAAATCAAATTGAGGAATATGGTACAAAATAACTGGCTGTACTCTTCGCAAATGTCAAAGACATGCAGGACAAGGGAAGTGGTGAGGAATGAGTCCAAATTAAAGGAGACCAAAGAGTTCTGACAAAGAAATGCAACACATAATCCTGGATTGGATTCGGGACCCATAAAGGATCTCGATGGGACAGATGGTAAAATTTGAATGTAGACTGTGGATTAGATGGTAACATTGTATCAGTGTTTGCACCATAGTTATGTTGGAGGATGTCCTTGTTTTTAGGAAAGGCATAATAACGTATTAAGGGATAATGGGGCATTAGGTCTGCAACTCCTCTCAAACTGTTCAGAGAAAATAGAGCCTATAAACATGCAGATAGAATGAAAGACACATGTGGTAAATGTTAACAATTGGAGACTGGGTGAAGGGCATGGGAAGAATTCTTTGCAGTATTCTTACAACATTTTTGTAAGCTTGA
Organism: Vulpes vulpes; assembly: GCF_048418805.1. Classification (NCBI taxonomy): domain Eukaryota; kingdom Metazoa; phylum Chordata; class Mammalia; order Carnivora; family Canidae; genus Vulpes; species Vulpes vulpes. The sequence continues at coordinate 146,250,011 of NC_132792.1, read as the reverse complement.
AATTATTTCTAGAGAAAAGAAAGGTCATTATTCTTTCATGGTACCTTATCACTCGATTCAAAGAGTCTTTACGGAATGCTTACCGCATTTTTCAGAAAAGTGAAAGGGCACTGGAGGGAAAGCAGAAGACCTGGTTCTGCCACTGTCTATGTCCCCTTGTGCAGGTAACAGCCTCTCTGCCCCTCAGTGGCCTCAGCGTTATCATTCTCTGCCTTTCTATGCCTAAGGCGTTGCTCTCACCACTTCAGTTTTAAAAGGGACCACCAGTGACACAGTTAGAAATCATTGCCATGGAATGGGGAGCAGCTGCTAAAGGATGCCTAATCCCATTTCTTTTTGTGGCATAAAGACATCCGAAAATTAAAATGGTGCTGAAGGCCACTAACCCCATGAAAACAGTACAAAACCTTTCAACTGCGAGGGCTGAATGATGTGGTATGTGAATTATATCTCAATAAAGCAGCTCCAATTGCTGCTGCTGCACTCCTCATGTCCTATCCCCATGGGACTTCATGGTTAGAGCAGGACACCTGTGACAGAAGGTGCTGGATGAGTAGAGAAGACACGTTCTCATCCCTGAGGCAGGGTGGGAAGGAAAAGGATAAACAGTAAAGGATGTTTTAGAGCAGATGGAGGAAAGGATGTGAGGGATGCCTCCAGCTCCAGCTTTCCAGGCCCTGTGGCTGTCCTCTGCTCCTCTCGCTCTGTACCCAGCCCCCCTAGGTGACTGGATCCATATCCATGGCTTTAGCTCTCTCCCAGGGGCTGGGGACTCCTTGTGTGATTTAGGATTAGATTTTTCAGCAACTAAGAGAAAACTAAAATACTACTAGTTGGGGATCCCTGGGTGGCGCAGCGGTTTGGCGCTTGCCTTTGGCCCAGGGCGCGATCCTGGAGACCCAGGATCGAATCCCACATCGGGCTCCCGGTGCATGGAGCCTGCTTCTTCCTCTGCCTGTATCTCTGCCTCTCTCTCTCTCTCTCTGTGACTATCATAAGTAAATAAAAATTAAAAAAATAAAATACTACTAGTTCAAACACTTGAACGAAAGAGAAGTTCTGGAGTTTTTCTTCCTCACATAAAAACCTAAGTAAAGATCCCAGAGATGTTATGAAGCTCCAGGGTATCAGGGACCCAGGCTCTGGGGCACCATTTGCACAGGCTGCACACTGTGCAACTCCAGGACGTGTTATCCACACATACAGCGTGAATGATCTCTTCTAGAGTAGTGCAAAGTGATGGCGTGGCCCAGGATCCTTCTCTCTTGTTGTTCTCCTTTAAGTGTTAACCTTATTGCCTAGGGTGGCAACATTTATCTTCCAGGCAGCAAAACAGAAGAAGGGACAGGTGCAAAAGGAGAGGGCCAGGGTATATATGGGCTGAGTCTAAGGTAAGGTTTTCAGAACTTCTCATATGACATTTCCCTTACATTTCTTTTTTTTTTTTTAAGATTTTAATTATTTATTCATAGAGACACACACACAGAGAGAGAGAGAGAGAGAGAGAGAGAGGCAGAGACACAGGCAGAGGGAGAAGCAGGCTCCTGCCTGAGGTGGGACTTGATCCAGAGTCTCCAGGATCACGCCCTGGGCTGCAGGCGGCGCTAAACCGCTGCACCACCGGGGCTGCCCTCCCTTACATTTCATTGTCAAGATCTTAGTCCTATGACCATACTCAGTTGCAAAAGAAGCTGGGAAACATAGCTTTTATTCTAGGTGTCCATGTACTTGGCCATCTAAAAGAGGGGGAAGGAATTCTAGTACCAAAGAATAAGAGGCAATAAATCTTGGAGAACAACTAGTAGTCTTGGTCATTCTTTCCAGTCCGTGTTTATAATCCGGGTCCATATATTCACCTGTCTCCTGGACATCTCTACTGAGATAAATCACAGACAATAAGACTGAACATGTCCTGCATGAAAAGCATCACGTTTACCCACTCAACTCCCATCCATAACCTGCATCTTCTCCAGTTCTCCATTGCAATGGATGGCAGAGTTATTTACCTATTGGGATGGGAATCTTCTTAGAGTATCATTTCCTTTTACTGCCTACCCTCTACTGCCACCCTGCAAGCTCTACCTCCTAAATGGCTCTTTTTTTTTTTTTAAGATTTTATTTATTTATTCATGAGAGACACACACAGAGAGAGAGGCGGAGACACAGGCTGAGGAGAAGCAGGCTCCATTCAGGGAGCCTGATGTGAGACTTGATCCCAGGACTCCAGGATCATGCCCTGGGCCAAAGGCAGGCACTAAACCGCTGAGCCACCCAGGGATCCCCCCTAAATGGCTCTTATATCCACCTCCTCCTCATTCCATTACTCTAGCTCAGACTCTCATTTTTCTCTGGTCTGGATTACTCTAGGAATCTCAAATGGACCCCACTGCCTCCAGGCTGCACCTCTACCATCCTTTCCCCATACTATACCTAAACACAAACCTAGTTTTGATTCATTTCTCCACAAAATTTTGCAGTGGTTGACATCTTTTTGGTAGTAAAGTTCACTTTCTCTAAGCATGACGCCCACGGCTCTTCATGATCTGGACTTCGGCCTGCCTCTCTCACCCCATCTGCTGCCTGCCCCCCACCCCACACCCTTTGCTCCAGTTGTACTGAACTATCTGTAGTTCCCTAAACTTTCAGTAGTTTCATGCCACTCTGTTTTTGCACATGCTACCCACTCTGTGTGGAATGACCTTCTCATTTTCGTCTGTATAACTCCTACTTCTTCAAAACTCAGCTCAAGCATTGACACCCCAGGAAGTGTTCCTGCATTCCCCAATCTGATTTAGACAGTCTTCTTGCTCCCACAGAGCACCATCCGTAATGATCTCAATACTTGTTTATTTGTGTAGCTTGTCCACAAGACTAAAAGCTCTTCAGGGGATGAGATCTTGTCTTTTTGCCTTTACATCCCTACTGCCTGGCACATAAATATTTCTTGAGTGCATAAATATGGCAGGCTCAATCTTACACATGTTTATGTATAGTATTTGATTCCCATAAACCCCCATTAGCTATGTCCATTTTACAAACAGGAAAACTGAGGCTCAGAATTGTACATGTCAGGGGCCACAGTGCTAGTTAGAAGCGCAGATGGAAATAAAATCCAATGTCGTGCCTCCCTGTTTGTTCCTATTTAGAAAAATGGCATTTGTGGCTGCTATGAATTGAAATATGCACTCATTTTGGTGTTGGTTAAGCTCTATCCTGAGTCCACCATCAGAAATGTGTTTTTGCTCTTTCCTCAAATTCCCGAGTCCCTAAACACAATTCTAGGATCCTTACAAAACATAGTCTAGGCACCTTGTTTCTTTTGTCTTCTCCTGGGGAAATGCCTTTATAAAGCTGTGAGCAGTCTGTGTTTCTTTACTCATCCCCTCCTTCGATGAATATTTATTAAATGCCAACTCTGTGTTGATGCTAGCCTCATTCACAGGAACATGCAGAAACAAAGACGTTTCAGCTATTATCAGAATCTTTTCATCTCTTTGTTGGAGTCTCTGAGATTTCTCCTTATCTAAAGATACAGTTACAAATGAAGAACAAGCAGCAGAGCTGTACTGTATGTTCAAGGTTACATGTTATTATTGTTCCTCCTTAACCGAGGCTTGTACAATCCTTGTATTGGAAACAGGTTTCAGGCACAATAAACAATGTGCTCCCTTATCTCAGATGCATTAAGGCGGTTCAGCGAGTTGTTTACCACACAGGTATTCCTTATTCAGCACTTTCAGACCATAATGACACCTTAAAATTCCCTAATGCTTTACCCTCCCAAAAGGTAATAAGAAATCGAAACTGTGTGCTGCTTTAATGAATTCATTTGCGCAGAGAACAAAGCCATTTTTACATATTCCTGCAATGTCCATTTGACCAGAAGCCAGAAAATTTCACACAAGCAGCACAGATCCATCTCCTGAAATTGATTCTGGTTTTGTCTGATGGGGGGTGGGGTGAAAGAAAAAGGAAGGCACGTGCATATAATTGCAGTTGGAAGCAGTCCCAATCACAAGAGCAGTTCTTTAAAGTTCTTCCTTTGGATTCACCTTAAATTATCTTAATGGAGCAGTAAAGTTTTGTAGGAACAAAGAAAAACCAGGAAAGCAAACTGGGAGTTTTTATCTATCAACTTAACAAATATGGAGCACCCATCGCATGAGGACCTGCAGAAACATGAAAATTAGTCACGCAGGATTCAAGAGAGTACAATACAGCAGGCGAGTTAACAGGCACGCACACACATATGCACAAATGCACACACACATGCACACAGACGTGCACTCATGCACGCACACACACACGCATGCACAAACTGTCTAAGCCTCACCATTCAAACTATCAGAACTTTTGCTACCCAAATTCAGAAACTGAGTAGATCCAGATACGGTTTTCAATAAACCCATCCCTAACCAAAATTTACTATTCACTTACCAAAACTCAAGAGCCTCAGGTAATCGGTATCTGAACTCAGCATCCAAGTTGTCAGCCTCCAGACTCAGGAACCCGGAGGATGTGGCCCTGAATGCCATGAGGCTTGGGGGAGTGCGAGATACCTTCCAACGGGGATACGATTTCACAGAGGACGTGTTTTAACCAGGCCTCGCGGGATGGGTAGAGCTGCTTCTTTCCAACCTCAGTGACATCTGGCGATCCTGTGTTTGTCCCTATGAATGCCCTGGCCCACGGCTCTAGCAGTACTTCCAAACCTTTTGCCACTCTTCTTAAGTCGTCTACCTCCACTCCCCCACTTACTCACTCTCAGCGAAGGACCTCACTTCTTACTTCATACAGCAAGAAGGAGAAAGAGACAGAGGCAGAGAGAAAGAGTAAGCTCTCTGGTCTCTTCTTAGATGGTCACTAACACCATCATAAGGATCCTACCCTCATGAGTTCATCTACACTTAATTCCCTCTCAAAGGCCCTGCCTCTAAATACTGTCACATCGGAGTTTAGGGCTTCGGGTGGGGGCATTCAAACACTCAAACTGTGACAATAGTCTAGCTTTGTATTTCCTGCCTTCCTTTGCTTCTGCTTAGCCTTCTCAGGTAGGCTCCTGAACAGCTATGAGTGACTTTATTTTCCTGACCACATGTCCCTCTCCCCAGTAAAACCACCCACCCTTTCTACACTTCATACACCCCTACTTCATTTCCATAGTCTCAAAGGAAGGAATCCCATAGCAGAATGACTTCTCCATTTGTCTTACGAATTCTATCCCTTCCCAAGTATACAGGTCGATGATAATCATCTTCCATGGTGTTTTTCTGTCTGCCCTGCATTCCTTCCTTCTCTAATTCTCCTTCCCTTTCCACGTGCTTTAGGCTGTTAATAATGGGACTGTGGCTTTCCCTAGCACAAAGTGGGCCCATGACCCAAATAAGGCCATTTGGAGCCTGTTTCAAGGATGGATAAGAGCGCTGGAGGACAGTTGCATTCTTTTCTCTGGGACTGCCAGCCATTAGATGAGCATAAGCCCGACCACGTTACACAGAGTGAGCCTGCCAAAGAACAAGGCTGAAGAGTGGCAAAAGATGCCAAGAAATAGGGTTCGAGTAGTTAGGGACTGAATGTTTGTGTCCCTGCCACCCCTCCCCTCAGATTCGTATGGTAAAGCCTTAACCCCTATGTGATGGTATTTGGAGATGGGACCTGGGCGGGGGTTGGTAATTAAGTTTAGATGAGTTCATGAGGGTAAGGTCTTTGTGATGGGATTAATGCCTTGTAAGAAGAGACCAGAGCGCCTGCCCTCTATCCCTGCTATGTGAGGGTACAGCAAGAAGGCGACCATCTGCAAGCCAGGAAGAGAGCTCTCACCAGAACGTGACCATGCTGGAATCTGGATCTCACACTCCTCAGCCTCCAGAACAGTGAGAAATAAGGGTCTGTTGTTTAAGCCATCCAGATTATGATATTTTGTTACAGCAGCCTGAGCTAAGATAAGTACTGGCAATATTGTTTTTAAATTTTTGGATGTTTCAGTTATGTGAGCCAAAAACTTTTCTTTTTGCTGAAGATTGTTTGAATTTGGTTGCTGTTGTTTGCCATTAAGAATTCTGATTAGTCTTCTTTCTCTATCCTTTAGCTCATTCCTCGATCCAGGAACTTTGGTCTTTTTCCTCAAAACTAACTCCTTCCCTCAACCAGTACACATGCTCCAGATTCCACCTGTCTAGAAAAACCTGCTTCCCTTCGTGTCAACAAGTCAGTGTTGGTAGGTGACAAAGCCTACACTAGTCTGTGGCAAAACAAACAGAAACAACAGTAATAATAAGAATAATTCAGTGAGGTTTTGTGTTGTTAGGCTTATGAAGGTACAATTTAAAAGATTTATTTATTTATTTGAGAGAGAGAGAGCAGAGAAAGGGGCAGAGGGAGAGGAAGAAACAGACTCTCCGCTGAGCAGGGAGCCTGACTCAGGGCTCGAACCCAGGACCCTGGTATTATGACCTGAGCCAAAATCAAGAGTCAGCTGCTTAACCAAGTGACCCACCCAGGCATCCCTTGAGGTACAATTTAATACAGCAAAATTCACCATTTTCACATGCATAGTTCTATGAATACTGAGCAATATAAACAGTTGTGAAGCTACCACCATAGTCAAAATAAAGTATTTATTTGTCAACCCCAAAACTTTCCCCTAGGACCTGGTAAAAACTGATCTAACTTCTATTCCCATAGTTTTCTTTTCCAGAATGTCATATAAATGGGATCATGCACATGTAGCCTTTCATGTCTGCCTTCTTTCACTTAGCGTAATCATTCTGAGATTCATTCATGTTATTGTGTCTTTCATTAGTTCACCCTTTTAATAGCTGAGTAATATTCCATTGTATGATGGTATCATAATTTGTTTACCCATTTCTCAGTTGATGGACATGGAGATATTTTCTATTTTTGATAATTATGAATAAGCTGCCATAAACATTTGTATATAGGTCTTTGTGTGAGCATGTGTTTTTATTTCTCTTGGGTAAATATCTAAGAGTAGGATTGCTGGGCCATATGGTATATGTATATTTAACTTTATGAAAAACTGCCACACTGTCTTCCAAAATGATTATACCATTTTGCATTCCTACTAGCAAAGTATGAGAGTTCAAGTTACTTGACATTCTTGTCAATATTTGGTATTATTAGGGTTTGTTTTTTGGTTTCTTTGCTTGCTTGCTTCTGCCATTCTAGTGGGTGTGCAGTGATATTTCATTGTGGTTTTACTTTGCATTTCCCTGATAATGATGTTGAGTATCTTTTCATGGGCTTATTTGCCATCTCTCTCTCTCTCTCTCTTTTTTTTTCATTAAGAGAGCTTTTGCCCATATTAAAAACTGAGTTGTTTGTGCTCTTATTACTTTGAGAATGTTTCTGGAAGTGAGTCCTTTACAGATATGTTTTTGGTAAATATTTTCTCCTAATCTGTACTTGTCTTTTAGTGGCATTTAAAGGCAGAGTTTTAAATTTTGATGAAGTCTAATCCACCAATTGTTTCTTTCATGGTTCAGGCTTTTTGTGCCCTAAAATACCTTTACTAGGAGTTTTGTTTCTTAATTAAACTAAACTTATTTAATTCAAAGCATTTTTAATTCTAAGTCTATGCTGCTTTCTTTGTTGGAATTAAATTCTCTTTTCAAAAATAATAAAATGATAATAAGAATAGATAGAAGTGTGTGTGTGTGTGTGTTCACATGTGCTTGCCCAGAAAAATAGAGTTGATTGATGATTCTATGTTGGTGTCATAGGTCAGTTCCCCAGAAACAGTCAGAAATTTGCATGTGAAATCTGTCTCCTTGACCAAACTCTACTCAGTCTCCTAAGGCTTCTTCTCCACTAGGCTTTGACCTTGGGCTTCAGTGTCTGTCCTTGTCAGGACTGCATCCCTCGGTTTTAGCAAAAATCCTAAACCAGTTTACAGAGAACCTCCTGCCCTGGATATCTGATCACCTTCTAGACCCAATGAGATCCTTCATCCCCTAGCATCCCCCAGGAGATACCCATCACCCTGGGCTGCCACCAGGAAGAATCTTGCCAAGATGTTTTCATCAGAATCCTCCCTCACCCCCGATGTTTCCTCTTAGTAATTTTCCATCCACTGACCCCTACCCTGTTCCTTGGCTATAAATCCCCACGACTTGTCCTTGTTGAATTTGGAATTGAGCCCAGCTCTATACTGAGACCTCTTTTCTTCTATCTCAGTAGTTCCTGAATGAAATGTTTTTACTGCTTTACCTACTGTCCAGCTCCGGTATTTCTTTGACAGATGGAGGAATTTTATTGGGGCGTGCTACTGGGAACAATCTCTCTAAGAGAGGGCGTGAAACAGGATTGGCAGGGAGGGATGTTGAATTATGATGCAGTTAGGACAGAGGCCTCCCGCTGATCCCACGGGGAGCTCTGGAGCAGCCACGGCCTTTACGGAATTGCCCTGAACAGAAGGAAGGGTCTGGACTGTGTTGTTTCTCAACCATTCCTCCCTATCTGATGAGATGAAGTGTGAAACTAATATAAAGTGAGGTATAGGAGTGAGAAAGATGAAGTATTGGAACTGTAGTAAGTCTTGGTGAGCCTGAGGCAACCCCTCTATAAGGAGAAATAAAACAAAACTAATTAGTCACTTGTGAAACCCTTTCCTTGGTTCTGTGACCTCTGCAACCCAGCAGCCACGTATCCCGGCAACAGTCCCTGGGCTTTATCCCCGGTTTGCATCATCCCCTCCCCCCTCCCCCTGAGGGTAAAGGCATCTTTGTTACCTGTTCCATTGTTTCTGGCCCCCATGCAAAAAGGAGTGACTGTTTTTTCTGAGTCCAAATCTTTGCCCTTTGCAGCTGGGAGATCTGGATGGTAAAGACACTGCAGAGCTGAAAGACCTCCGTGCCCAGTAGTGAATCCTAGGGGGTGTGGACAAGCTTTCTATGCGAAGTTTAATAAAGGCTAAGTGTTCAGGGTTATATGGGAAATGATGTGTGGCTGGTTTTACTTTACATGCCCTGACATCACCGATGCATCATGATGCCCTCTGCCCCACTCCTCAAATTGCTGTCGATCTAAGCCGAAGAAGCAGAGAAAAGCTCGGAGTCCACCCGCCATCCAGCTCCACACAACCCAACCTGAGGATCCAGTAGAGGGAGAGAGGTCCTTCCTTCCCCAGGGTGATGCTCCCGGCGCCTTTGAGTCCTCTCAGCAAAAAGTGCTCCAGGGAGGTGCAACTGTCAGGAGAGGGACATTTGTCTGCTATCATATTTTTAATCTGACCCTCTTGAAATGAGAAGAAACTAGCCTAGAGTCATTCGACTAGCTTGGGGCAGAGCCAGAATTAGAGTCAGATGTCTCGTCTCTCAAGTCAAACGAGCCAGAACCCCTGCGCTCTGCTTGATTCTCCTGTCTTCCCCACCTCCTACATCCACTTAGTCATTAAGTTATTTTGACTTAAAAACAGCTCTCAGACTTGTCCCCTTCTCCTCAGTTATGGGTGCTACTTCTTTCGCTTAGGTTCTACCTACTGTCCAGTTGCAATAGCTTTATAACTGGTCTCTCTGCCTCACTTTCTTCCATCGACAGCCCATTCTGCACACAGCAGCCAGTCATGGTTTTTGAGCACAAATTTGGCAACTCATCCCCCTGCATAAACCTTTCCACTGCTTCCATTCCTTTTCACGATCAAAGGTCAAACTCCTTAGCCATAGGTACAAATGTCATCCTTGGCATCGACAACATTATGACAAAGTGGACTGCAGGCAAAATTAACGGTGGCTTTAACCATAGGATATTCCTAAAACAGGCAGTCTTACAATTGGTTTGGTGGCTCTGGGATGTTTTTGGAGACTCCAAAACTTTCTGTCCTTTTTCTTCTATCCTCACTGGGCGGCTTTCATCCTCAGGCTTTCATTAGGGTCACAAGATGGCTATTGCAACTCTAGATATCACATCCTCATAGGACAACATCTAAATCACAAAGGAAGGAAGGGAGGAAAAGGGGAACTCCTGGCACACAATTCCTTTTGTTGTTGTTGCTGTTTTTTTAATCAAAGATGAAACTCTTTCCTCAATGTCATCCCTCCACCAGACTTCTTCTATTTTTCTAGCCAGAACAAGTGCCATACACAGCCTTGGACCAAGCATTTTCATCAAAGGTAAAGGGAACTGTCTAGATTGGCTTAGGCCAATTGTGATTTATGTCCTGACTCGGGACACTTTACCACCTGAACAAAACCAAAGTTCTGTTTGCAAGAAGGAAAAATGGCTCATAGGATGGCAACCTACAGTGTGTACCCCAATCTACAAGGCCCTTGTACATTTTCTGTACCTACCCCTGTACATTTTCTGACACTCTCTTTTATAATGACCTTTTACTCCAGCCATATGGAACCACTCACACTTCCCAGAATGGTCCTCTTCCCCCTGCCTGAAATAACCTTTTCCCCTTGATAATCTTATGATACTCATTCTTTTTGGAAAATGCAACTGAAATGTTACTGGCTTTGTAAAAATCTTTCCTGATCCTTCAAAACAGGATCAGTCACCCTTGACCTTTCCTGGTCCAGATGGTGTCTGGTACATTGTAGTTGCTCAATAAATATTTGTTGAGAATCTTTACATCTTGTGAGTGTGCTGCCATTTTGAGCTCTCAAGTTATTACCACTGCTTACATTTCAATTAATATCATTACTTTCATTATAGAGCCATGTGATGATTAATTTTATGTATCAACTTGATCAGGACACAGGGTGCCCAGATATTTGGTTAAATGTTGTTTCTGGATGAGATTAACATTTGCATCAGTAGGCGGAGTAAAGCGGATTGCCCTCCCCAATGTAGGTGGGCTTTATTCAACCTGTCGAGCACTTGACTAGAACAAACATGCAGAGAAAGGAAGAATTCACCCTTAGCTTGACTACTTGAGCTGGGGCATTGGCTTTCTCCTGCACTTGGACTGAGACATCATCAACTGTCCTGGTTCTCAGGCCTTCAGGTTTGCACTGGAACTACACGCCCAGCTTTCCTGCGTCTACAGTTTACAGCTGGCAGACTTGGGACTTCTCAGCCTTCAGAATTGTGGAAGCCAATCCCTTGTTTATCTGTCTTACCTGTCTATCTGTTCTGTGTTTCTGGAGAACTCTGTCTGATAGAAGACAGTTAAATTCTGTAGTATAGAAAAATGTTTCTAAATGGTGGGATCAAGTTGCTGAGAGGGAATGTGATTTTAAGGAAGCTAAAATATCCTAACTTGATGCGTGGTCTTCTATTATTCATAATATGAGAATATTATTATTCATCATATTCTATTTAATGGTATCTATGATAAAGAATTCTCTTTCACTCCTGTGTATCTTGCATACCTCTTTTTGCACTGGAGAAATTATCTTATGCATGTCATGCAGAGATAGGGACACTTAGAAAGGCTCATGTGTATTGGGGCAAATACTAGATGGGGGTGTGTGTGTGCGGAAAAATTACAGAAATGCACCGGTGAGATAAAGGGTGAAGGGATGAGTGAAAATGAAGTAGAAAGTGATAAAATGTTAGAGTGGAATTGAGCCCAGGGCGTGGGAAACAAATTCACAATAATGTCAGGTGGTACAGGTGCTCAGCCATAAGTAACATGAATGTACAAGAATCTTATTCCCTTTCAAATGCTCTCTCCATTCTTGTAAACGGTCTACTTCCATAAGTAACCAGGCTTAGGAAGTAACATTCCATCTTCCTGGGAGCTCTGTGCTCTGACCTACGTGACAGTGGCTTAGGGCCATTCCAGCAAAGCAGGTGGGGCAAATCTCTGGTGTTCTGCCGCTGGCAGGTACTGGCTTGCGAAGAAAGGGAAGCAGGGAATGTCTATGCAGCCACAGAACGAGACTTTGAGGAGGAAACTACTCGTATCAACAGCATGAGACCTTGGGGAGGACATGTATGCTTAAAGGGAGGAAAATAAAGGCCCTAAATTAAAGAAGAGAAGAAAAGAAGAAAGGAAGGGAAGATGGAAAGAAAGATAAAGAAGGAAAGGAAGGAAGAATGAAGAGGGGAGATGGGAGTTGAAACCTTGAGGGGTAAATAGGACATGTAAGTTGGTTGGACTGAAGTTGCTTCCAGGAATCTCTGCCTAATTTCTTTGAACTGTGACTCAGGTGCATGTCTGTCCTTACCCAGGGGCATGTCTGTCCTTGTTCTGACAGAACTTTAAACTGTTTACCTCGTACTCAGCCCGAGTGGCTTCTCCATTCTCTGTATCTAGTTATCTATCTCCTTTCAAGGCAAGAAGCATGGATGACCTAGGTACCGGCCTTGTGCACACCTGTCACTGTCATCACTGCTCAGCCCCTTCCCCAACCTTAGGTTCTTTTCTACTGTCTTTTTTAGCTGCCACTGTCCTGTGGTCCTTGGTCCCCCTGGAACATCTGTAGCTGTGGGTAAGGGTCGGGAGTGCTGTGTGCTCCGAAGAAGGGAATGTGGTCACATGCAGTGCTTTCTATTTCATTTCAGCCAAATATCCTCCTTTATTTATTTATTTTTTAATTTTTAATTTATTCATGATAGACATAGAGAGAGAGAGAGAGAGGCAGAGACACAGGCAGAGGGAGAAGCAGGCTCCATGCAGGGAGCCTGACATGGGACTCGATCCCGGGTCTCCAGGATCACACCCTGGGCTGAAGGCGGCACTAAACCTCTGAGCCACACAGGGATCCCAATATCCTCCTTTAAATTCAGAAAAAGTACATGCCTTCTAAACTAGACTGAACCTTCTTGGGGTAGCTACCAAGGACCACCAGAGAGCACCTGCCCTATGGGAAGATGGTTGGATACTCCGTCCTGTAGTCCTTCGGGTGCAGCTGTGTTCCTTTTACTCCCCCACCAGGGAACACAGTGGCCTCTACTATCTCTATGGCCCATAAAATCCGCCCTCCACAACAGAATGAATGAACTCTTTCACACAGCTGCTATGGCTAAATAAGAAACTACTCTCTAAAGGTCTTAAAGGGATTAACGATGATTTTTTACGTCTAGAGCTCTCCGAACCAAGGAAAGAGAGATCTTTTAGAGGACAGAAAAGCCTTCTTGATAACTCTATCATACCTCATGAGATTTAACCTCTCATTAAGACTGGCTCTTTACCACGCCCAGCAAAATATGCTTGATATTCAAAGTAAGTATGAAGTCTCCTCTTTTCTGAACTAAATTTCATATGAAGCACAATCAAGCTAACCTTTTTTTTAAAAAATTATTTATTTATTTGAGAGGGAAAGAGAGAGAGCACAAGCAGGAGGGAGGTGTAGAGGGAGAGGGAGAAGCAGACTTCCCCTTGAGCAGGGAGCCGGATACAGGACTTAATCCCGGGACCCTGGGATCATGACCTGAGCCAAAGGCAGACAGACACTTCATGGACTAAGCTACCCAGGTGCCCTCAAGCAAACCTCTACTGAGCACTTCCCATGAGCAGGTATTTTGCTAAACACTTTGGTTTTTTTTTTTTTTTTATTTTTTATTTTTATTTTTTCATTTATTTATGATAGTCACACACACAGAGAGACAGAGAGACAGAGAGAGAGGCAGAGACATAGGCAGAGGGAGAAGCAGGCTCCATGCACTGGGAGCCCGACATGGGATTCAATCCCGGGTCTCCAGGATCGCGCCCTGGGCCAAAGGCAGGTGCTAAACTGCTACGCCACCCAGGGATCCTCTTATATATTTTTAAAAGATTTTATTTATCAGAGAGAAGCGGGGAGAGCAGAAGCAGTAGGAGGGGTAGAGGGAGAGGGAGAAGCAGACTCTCCACTGAGCAGAGAGCCCAATGCAGGGGTCTATCCCAGGACCCTGGGATCACGACCTGAGCTGAAGGTAGATGCCTAACCAACTGAGCCACCCAGGTGCCCTGCTAAGCACTTTAAAATACACACTTCCCCTACTATCTGAAAGTTCACTTTATGCCATTTCACTTTTGCAAAAGACCCACGTCAGTACCTCTTTTTAATTAACAGAAAGAAATTCAAAGAAAATTTTTGTTTTTGCAAAATGGTCATTGCATTTTTGCTTTAGGTCATCTCCCCTTATGAAAGTTTTCATATAAGTACTCTACTCTCAGAGAGTAGAAGAAACCTGTACGTTATTTTCTTCTCAAACGTAGGTGGTATTATGTAAGATCCTCTTGATTTACCTGAACCAATCAGGTATAAGGCCAAAGGGCATTTATGGGCTCACGAGACAGGCATAGGGCTGACTTCAGACAGGACTGAATTCTAACAATGTTATCAGAACCTTGTCTCCCTCCATCTCCTGGACTGGCTCCACCTTCCTTTGCCTGTTGCCTTTGTTCTTAAAATGTAGGTAGGGGCAGGTGACTGGAGCTGCTCCAGCCAGACGGTCTTCCAGTGTTTGTTCTCAGTGGGAAATCAAGAGCTTCCTCCTGGGTACTCAGATGCATTCTAATTAGATGGGATCACATGCTCATCCCAGAACTGGCCTCAGGGCCAGGGGCCTCAGAGAGTCTCTCCTAGATCACATTCTGCATTCTTGGAGTGAGGTGATGGAGCCCCCAATCAGGCCAGAGAGATATAGGAGGAGAGGATCCCCAAATGGATATTGGGGAAAGAGTTACTCCATAACTCTAACGCACCAAGACATTTTCCAAAACCCTTGTGAGTATTAGTATTCCAGTTAAATATATGAGGAAACTGAGGCTTGGGGTTTAAGTAACTTGCCCAAGATCACTGCTAAGTAATTGGCAGAGCAGAGACTTGAATCCTGTCATATTTAACTAGCCATACTTGCTTTTCCATTTATTCAAAGGAAATGTTTGCTCTTTAAATAAATAAAAACAAGACTGTATAACTAGAGCAAAAGAATTAATGTCAAATTTTCCATAATGAAAATCATCCCTAACTTGCCCTACAAATGTATCCCAGACGACAGCCTAGAAGCCCTCTAAGAAGGCATAACTCTCTTTTCAATATGCCATTGGCCAAGTTCTGCTGTGAAAGGAAAGGAAGGGAGTGTGGCGATTTATTAAACAGACTTTCTTCTGATACCACCATCAAAACGATTTGAACTGAAAACTTCACTAGCTTTAAGAAAATCAACATGTTAAGTGAATTCTTGATATAATTTTTTCTTTCCTAGACACTTCAGATGGGCCCAGCTACCTCCTAGAAGGATTTTGCAATAGTCATCCAGGAGGTACAGTCATTATTGATTTTGTTCTGAACTTTTAACCACAAGTGGCTATAATGTCAGTTATTAATGGTCTTATCATATTGACACAGGGCCATGAACTAACCAAGATAGAGAAAACCATGTGTACACTACAGGATGAAACGCTCAATATAGAGTTAGTAGAGTCCTGGATGTGGCACTCATAAACTCCATAACTTCAGACAAATCACCTTAACTTGCTGGTACTCACTTTCTTCATCTGTAAAATCTTTAAAATGATGATGATGCTTCCTTTATAGGCTTTTATGAAATTCGGATGATATGATGTATTTTAAAATTCCAGAATATCTGCATTCCATAAATGTGAAGTATTATAATCCTTCCAGTCCAAGGATCTGAGAACTCCATGGCTTTGTATTCATACTAACTGCCAAGAGAACCAAGAGGCATACGAATCCCAATCAAGTTAGAAATAAAGCCTGCAACTTTAGCAGCTGATTCTGGACTAAGTAATGGCTGCTTAATAACAGTAATGGCTTGCTGCAAAACAAAACAAACAAACAAAAAGCAAAACCAAAATCAGAAATGTGTTTCATTAGATTGAAATGCAAAAGGAGCATAGAGAAGCATGGCACCAAGTTCTGAGGCAAATTGGCAGTAACCAAAACTGCATGATCCAACTTTCTCAGCACATGTGACTTCTAGATCTTTTACTCTCATCCAAAAGTTTCCACTCAATCCTCATCACCTCACACTTGTCACCTCACATATCATCAAACTCCTTAGCAGGGAGCAGGGCTCAGAAGAAAGACCCACAAGTCAGAAACCTATAGAGTAATTTCACCAAGACCAAATTGGAGCAACAGGTGACACCAAGGACAGACCTTTCAGATATCAAGGTCTAGTGCTGGTAAAAAGTGATCACTGTTGGGGCAAATTGGTGGCCAGGCCTGCAAAGGGGCAGAGGATAAGCTCCATCAACACTAGGAAGTCGGGACGCCTGGGTGGCTCAGCGGTTGAGCATCTGCCTTTGGCTCAGGTCATGATCCTGGGGTTCATGGGATCGAGTCCCACATCAGGCTCCCTGCATGGAGCCTGCTTCTCCCTCTGCCTGTGTCTCTGCCTCCCCCCCCACCCCCCTGTTTCTCATGAGTAAATAAACAAAATCTTTAAAAACAAAAACAAAAACAAAAAAACACTAGGGAGTCATCTTCCTCCCAAAACATTCCCTGGTATTCTTTAGGAGGTTTAAGAGGCCAAAGCAAGAGTTTCTTTCCAGAAATGGTCTGACTGCTGTGTTACAAAATCTATCCCATCTCCATTCTGCCATGAGAAATTTGCTCTCATCTTAAACTAAGTGAGAGGGCTTCACAAGAAATATTTGGAAATCCTGACCTGTGTCTTCAGGAATTTGAAGGACATAGGCACTAGTAACTGACTTTCACCACAAGAAGCCTAAAGGTGGGAATCTGGTTGGAGGGGCTGCCTTGCAGCAGAATGAAGAGCCAAGGCTCACTGGCAGGGCACTGCACTTCCATTGATGGGAGATGGGATAGATTTTGTAACACAGCAGTCAGACCATCTCTGGAAAGAAACCCTTGCTCTGGCCTCTTAAACCTCCTAAAGAATGTTTCTGGCCTCTCTTGCATAGCCTGAAGGTGGGTCATGGGCCGATACTGGCAGCCATTTCACAATATCTTTGTGTGCCCTTCATAGCTAGGGAGTGTAGCACTTCCTTTTAGAATGTGCCAGCTTAGGACCTACCATAGTATTCCTAGCCTTTGCAGGCTTGAGAGGATAGGAGAAGCAACTTTCTGTACAAAATAAAAACCTGTAATCCCACTAGCTTTTTCCTCCTTTGGAAGTGTAGAGAAGTCTCCTTCCCTCCTCTTGTCTGTAACAATTTGGTGTGTATCTTTTTTTTTAAAGATTTTATTTATTTATTTTAGACAGAAAGAGTGTGTGCAGGCACCAGCAAGCACAGGCAAGGGAAGTAGAAGGGGAGGGAGAGGGAAGAGAGAAAGAAGAAGTCTGAAGCAGACTCAGCACAGAGCCGGTCTTGGGGCTCAATGTCATGACACTGAGATCATGACCTGAGCTGAAATCAAGAGTCACATACTTAACCAACTGAGCCTCCCAAGTGCCCCTGGTGTGTATCTTTTTAAGTTATCTTTTATGTTTATATAAATCTAGAAGATAGATAGATAGATGATAGATAGATAGATAGATAGATAGATAGATAGATAGATAGATGATAGATGATATAAAAACATAGCCACACATACTCTGGTTTCTCTTCAGATCGTATAAATCTTTCACCTTTTACTAAAGATTTTTGTGGAGAGGAACACTTCTGAATCTTAACTCAATTTTTTGAGGCCATGTTTTAAACAGGACTATCTGTAAAGTATAAAGAAAGATGTTTGGAAGTCCATCTCTGTCTTCCGTTAAGGCAGTAGGTGGCCTATCATCACAAGATGACTAAGGAAAACTAGTGAGCTAACTGCAATAGGAACATTTTTAGCTTTGTGTGTTTTAAGTGTTATGGTTTCTACTCACAATTAATGTGCTTAGTGCTAAGTTCTGTACTTCGTTATTTTCACTTTGGTTAGTTACTGAAGTGAAAGTCTTTTTAAATAATTTGTTCTTGGGAAGACTGGGTGGCTCAGTGGTTGAGCGCCTGCCTTTGGCCCAGGGCGTGATTCTGGAGACCCAGGATTGAGTCCCACATGGGGCTCCCTGCATGGAGCCTGCTTCTCCCTCTGCCTATGTCTCTGCCTCTCTCTCTCTCTCTGTGTCTCTCATGAATAAGTAAATAAAATCTTTAAAAATAATACTAATACTAATACTTCGTTCTTTCTGGTATGCTTGGGTGGTTCAGCGATTAAGCCTCTGCCTTCAGCTCAGGACATGATCCCAGGATCGAGTCCCACGTTGAGCTCCCTGCATGGAGCCTGCTTCTCCCTCTGCCTGTGTCTCTGCTTCTGTGTGTGTGTGTGTGTGTGTGTGTGTGTGTGTGTTGTCTCGTGAATAAAAAAATAAAATCTTTTTTTAAAAATTGGTTCTTTCTATAAGCTGGTACTAGGAGTTGGTGTACCTTGCTCTATAAAAAACAAAACAAAACAAAACAAAACAAAACATAGCCACAAAATGTTTGATATTGCTCTCATCTAGAGATGGAATTCATGTTCCCTTCCCTTGAGTTGAGAGGCAGGCTCTGATCCCTTGGACCAATGGAATAATAGTGGAAAAGCAGCTATGTGACTTCTGTGGCTAGGTCATGAAGGGCCATGAGGCTTCCATCTTGGTCCCAAGAGACATTAGCACTTGAAACACTGAGCCACCATGAAGGGAATCTGACTCCCCCGAGCTGTGATACCGAGAAGGCCACACAGGGGTTCCCTGGTCAGGGGTCCTAGCTGAACCTGTCATTCAGCATTGCAGCCCAGGCAGCAGACATGAGAGTAAAGACGTATCATAGGAGTACGTCTTCCAACCCCAGTCTTAGCCACACAGTCATGCCTGCTGTAGCTATCACTGGGCAGAGGAAAACCAATCCTGCTATGGTCTGCCTCAATTCCTGACCCACAGAATCCTCGAGCATAATAAAACGGTCATTGTCTTACAACATTACGTTTTGGGATGGCTCGTCGCACGGTGATTGGTAACAGGAACAGACAGAGATATTCATGTTATCGGGGTAAGGATGGAGTAGAAAGGGGCACGATTAGGGGCAGGAAGGCAAGGTATGAGCCTTTTGCAGGAGTCCACATGAGATAGGAGGACTAAATTAAGGCAGTGTTTGGAGGAAGGGGGGGCCCAACTGAGAAACACGCTCAACATTATGCCCCATGGCCCGTGTCAAGAGGGTAAAGCATAGGAGACAGGAGAACAGTAGGGCAGGGACCTCCCTATATACTATGAATGCAGGTCTCCTTTGGCAGATCTCAGCGTTTTCCTGTGTGTGCAGACTCGGCTTTCTTACCCCAGGCTGTGATTACACGGTTTAGTTCCACAAACGGGAGGCCCTGAAGGTTAGGCTGTAGATTACATTAATCAATCCACTTTGTTTTATCTTACATGCTTACTTAAAAGCCTCTTCCACTTAGAAAGAAAATATATGCAAAGTAATGTACAAATCAGCAGAGCCTTGGCATCTTTTTCAGCTGAGCCCTTGTGCCTTGTCTGGGAACAGAGTGGGCCCTGGGCAAGCAGGGTCTGTCTATAGCAAACAGGGTCTGAGGTCACCCTCCCTGCAACAGGGCAGGGAGGTGGGTGGGAGGGACGCGTACAGAAGAACAGAAAGATAAAGAAAAATTGTTCACAGCCACCACACTGACATGTTTCAAGAAACACCAGGCCCAGACTGTAGAACAGTATGTGCAATAAGGTATAGCTTACATTCTAAAAAAGATCTGCATGTGTGAATATGTGCAGAAACAAAAGACCAGAAGCATATGAGCCAAAAATGGTAAGGTTGTTCTTTTTAGGACATAGAATTACTGGGTTTTTTAAAAAAGATTTTTATTTTCTTTATTTTGAGGAGGGGGAGGAGATGGAAAGGGAGAGAGAAAATCTGAAGTAGGCTCCTCGCTGAGAGAGGCATGACACAAGGCTCCATCCCACCGCCCTGAGATTATGACCCGAGCCCAAACCAGGAGTTGGATGCTTAACCGACTGAGCCACCCAGGTGCCCAGGAATTACTTGTTTTTATTGGTTTGTTTGTTGGGTCCTTTGTGCTTTTTTTTTTTTTTTTTAATGTTCCAAGTTTCCTGCATCTATATGGCTTCTGAAAATTAAAATAAAAAATGTTATGTTACAAATCACTGGGCCCTCACAATTTCATCCACCAGCCCATATATATCAGTACTAGTAGTGCCTGCAGGTTCTACCTTAGATCAACATACTATTCTTCATTTTACAAATGAGGAGATTACAAATACAATAAGGAACTATTTCCCGCACAGCATATAGGGATCTTCTTAGTCTTTCTTCAGAATTCTAAACTTTCTCTTACACTCACCCCATTCTCCAAATGTTCAGGACAGCCTCTGGGTCCCCGCTGGTCCCCTCTACGGTGTCAGGTATGTGGTTTTTAGTAACCCATGTCTGTGCTCCTGAACCACTTCTCTCCTCTCTCTCTCTCTCTCTCTCTCTCTCACACCTGCTGTATTCTCCTATTCCCCACCCTCTACCAAGTGCCTACTTTCCAGGTAGATCTCAGTGAGATGTTAGTAACAGTGAACACATTAAACTAATTCACCGCATTTCAATAGCTAATGGCTTCATAGTCACTGGGTTTTAAAAGAGTCACTGGGTTTGTCCAGTTAATGTTCTTGCATCTCTAATTGGTGATACTAAAGCTTCAGTTAAATGCAGATTTTCACGCTTCCATTAAACCCATGTGCAAGGAGGTCACAACCTCTTTTAGCCAAGCAGGAAGGTTTCCTGTAGCCAGGCGCCATCGCCATTACCATCAGAGAGCAGGAGCTAATTTGGTCATGTTGATGGATGCCGAGATGGTGCCCAGACTCATCTACAGTCGGAACTACAGGGCTAGAGTGCAAGAAACTAATTTCCTCCTGGCCTGAAGTGCTCTAGGTCACCCCTGGTTACAGGGAAAATGACACGAGTCATGCGTCTCCTGAGCCAGCTCTTACAGAGTGTTGTGCACAGTGAAGCGCCCCCCCCTCCAATAACAGTCAGTGTATGCAGAATGCATGTTGTCTCACCCCATTAGTTCCAAGTTTTGAACTCCGATATCCCAGAAAAAAAGGTTAGGGCAACTGCAGAATGTGGCAGTTACAAAAAGCACTTCAAACCAATACCCACTGGAGGAAGAAATGCAGACAAGCTTCTGAACTCTAGCCAGTGGGCTGATTCAAAACAAAGCTGTCTCTGCCCAAGAGAATTCCTTCCCTGGGGCGGCCTTTCAATGGTTTGAAGGGTTTTCTGTGGCTGCTTTCTGTGGAGGAGAGGTGAGGATCTTGTTTTGTTTTTCTGTTAAGGTTTCATTTATTAAACAAGTATTTGTAACTACCTACTATGTGCCAAGTACTGTGCCAGGCACTGATGATTCAAATATGAATATGGCTCAGTCTGTGTTCCCAAAGAAGTGACAGTCTAGTTGGGGAATGGCAGTGGGGATTGGGGCAAATGATGAAACAGGTGGAAATAAAATAGATGTTTGGCCCTTAAGAGGGGTATTGAAGGACAGAGATGAGGACGTGCTTAGTCCTCATGCCAGGAGACAGATAGAGGTGGGAATGGGGGGTCGGGGGTGGGAAGGAGGCTGAAAGGCAGGAAAGGGTCTGGAGGAAAGTCTTCACTCCAAGGATAGTTAGTCAACCAAGTGGATATGTGAGGTCCAGCAGAGGACAGAGAGCTGAAAAAGATTAGAACCTGTTCATCGATGAAAGACAGTTCCAACCCTAGATTTTTATAGCAGTGTCTTTTTCCTTTGTTTCTTGTTTAAATCTAAAATTAAAGGTAAGCAGAAACATTCTGTAACCCTTGCAAATTGAAAGGGTACAATCTGATCTGTTCATTTCACACAGTTAAGCTCCTTCAATTCTTCCTTTCTCTGCTGTGAGCCTTTTGGATTCACACGTGTCCTAGAAGATGGATCAGAGAAATATAAATAGAAAAAAAGAAAGAAAGAAAAAGAAAAAGTGAAAGTCCATCCTTTTTAAGTAGTTGGTTTATATTTTATAATCTATTCCCAAAGACATTCGGAGGAAGCAACTAATGTTTCTGTTTAACTGATTCAGTTAAAATGATTGAGAAAAAGTTGGAAACGAAAAGCTACATTTTGACTTTATTTCCTCAATTACCTGATAATTGGGAGATAACTACAGAATATGCCACATCCACTCCAAAGTATATTTACAGGAAAAATGCCAGAGGTCTGTCTCCCTTTCTTTCTCTCTAAATAAAGGGTTTCCAGATGCTCTAGATAAACCTAAAGTATATACTCTTATATGGCAAACTGACTAAATATCTTTCCCTTTAAAACTAATCTTTTAAATTATAAGCAATATATGCTTATGGTTTAAAAGTACAGACAGACAGAACGGTCAGTCATCAGAACTAATCACAGTCAATAGCTTTGTGAGTATATGTATTACAACAACGGGATTATATTGTAGATAATGGCATCTCCAGAATTTCTACGTTAGAGAGGCTTAGGATGGGGCCATCCAGTTGGATGTGAAGGCTGGGAGAGAAGCTTCTTTTGCAGAGTCAACCATTAGCATTTGAGTTGATGTTGATTTGCCATGGTTTGTGGGGTGGGAACTGGAGGAGGTTATGGGAGAATCTAGAGGCTTCTCTGAACTGGCCATGGCAAGCTGTACGTGTCCATGTTCCCACAACTTGCTTTTTTATTTAAAAATATATCTTGGTGGGGATCCCTGAGTGGCTCAGCGGTTTGGCGCCTGCCTTTGGCCCAGGGCGCTATCCTGGAGTCCCGGGATCGAGTCCCATGTCTGGCTCCCGGCATGGAGCCTGCTTCTCCCTCTGCCTGTGTCTCTGCTTCTCTCTCTCTCTCTCTCTCTGTGTCTATCATAAATAAAATAAACAAATCTTTAAAATATATATATATATATATATATATATATATATATATATATATCTTGGTGGTGCCTGGTTGGCTCAGTAGCTTGGGTGTCCAGCTTTTACTTTTGGCTCAGGTCATGATATCAGGGTCATGAGATTGAGTCCCTTGTCAGGCTCTGTGCTCGGTGTGGAGCCTGCTTGAGATTGTGTCTCTCCTCTCCTTCTGCCCCAATCCTGCTTGCATGAACTCTGTCTCAAATAAATAAATAAATAAAAATATGTCTTGAACATTTCACCAAATCATCAACATATATAGATCCACCACCTTCTTTTATAATAGCTAATAGGACTGCATTGTACCTAACTAGACTATTGGTAAATATTTAGACTTTTTAAACCTTTCATTAAGCATTCTCTCATACTTAAGTGCATATATGTGTATATACATTGTATACATGTGTCTAAAAATCTGCTCATAACTAAGAATTTCTATAGAATAGATTCATAGAGGGGGCACCTGGGTGGCTCAGTGGTTGAGCGTCTGCCTTTGGCACAGGTCCTGGGATCGAGTCCCACATCAGACCCCCACAGGGAGCCTGCTTCTCCCTCTGCCTATGTCTCTGCCTCTTTCTCTGTGTCTCTCATGAATACATGAATAAAATCTTTAAAAAAAAAATAGATTCATAGAAAGGAACTTTCTAGGGATGCCTGGGTGGCTCAGTGGTTGAGCATCTGCCTTGGCTCAGATTGTGATCACAGGCCCTGGGGACTGAGTCCTGCATCGGCTCCCCGTGGGGAGCCTGCTTCTCCCTCTGCTTGTGTCCCTGCCTCTCTCTGTGTGTCTCCCATGGATAAATAAATAAAATCTTAAAAAAAAAAAAGAAAAGAATTTTCTAGGGTGAAAGATATATACACTTAAAATTTTGACAGAAAACTGTCATCCTTTAATATATAGTTAATATACAGTTCAATAAACAGTTGTTACGTGGCCCTACTATCATGATGTTGACAATACTTACATGATTAATAGAATGACTGTATAATCTAGGTGTCCAAGACAGAACACTTTTGAAAGAGGAGGTGGATGCTATTAATTATTATACTAGGACCACAGGAATTAGCCAGAACTATCATGGGGAAATGGAGACATCTGGTCACCCTAATAATTATTAACACAAACAGTATTAATAAGAATCGTATTGCTGACAGTTTAAGAAACCTCTGCAAATAACTTAAGAAATTTCAGCTATCCTTTTCTCCTTCCCAAACTTAATGTTGTCGCTCACACAGCATTCAGTGAGCGAGTACACAAATCTTCCAGCAACCTACTTGTCAGATCTTGTCTTAATGACAGCAAACTAAAGGTTTAGGGAAAAGAAGGAAGAATTTACTTTTAAATATTTGGTACCATTAAACTTTTCATTTGAGAAAGGAAGATTCCCAAACTGGGAATCATAGCTGGATATCAAAATATCTCGTGGAATAAAGAAATCATATGGAAAAAAGAAAAAAAAATGTTTTGGAAAATTGTAATAACATTTGCTTCCTGTAAATCTAGCCTCAGCATTGCCTGATAAACCCAAGAGATACGGAAAAGCTGGGGAAAGAGCATAGCATATGTGTTTTTCTGAGGCCTATGACTTGGGTCTCAGCAGGCTAATTTTCAGGCAATCTCTGAACTAATGTTGATTTTTATGGCTCATCCTGAGAGTATATTTCTCTTTGATGCCCTGTAAAGTGCCAGTGGGGCTCAGCCTACTTTTTTGGTTCTTTATGGACAATCCATGACCTGGGATACTAGACACGTGGCCTTCTGAGAGTGTGGTCAGTCGCATGTGTCACTTCTCCTTTCCAAGACTGGGGAAAAAAACTTATCTTGCTCCCAGGCAGGATCAATCTATGGTGAAAATCTGTGTAGGTTCAAGAGAGGACTTGTTCCAGATGGAGGAGAGCCCATCACATGCCTTGTGTGTGTGTGTGTGTGTGTTCCCGTAGCTCCAGCCCCGCCCTTTGTTCTTCATTAAGGATTACATTCCTTTTTCTGCCTGTTATCCAGGCTCAGGAAGAAAGCCCTTGATGGGTTAATGAATCGCCCAGCACACTGAATCATCTGTCTTGTGTTTCTCACTAAATGAGAGGCTTTAACAGATCAGTGCTGAGGTGTTGAGAAGTATGTTTCTAGCTAATGGCAAGCTGTTGAAAATGCCTCAGAGCCCTACAATCCACCACCTGAAGCCAACTCCACCAGAGGGTATTTTCCAAAACGTTTCTCATTTCACCTTTTGTCCCTCAGTTGCTAATTCAAAAAGTGGATGTAATGGCCTAATTTTTTTTAAAGCTGAGTTATTTCAATAAGGTAATGCTTAGTAAGAGCAATTATTAACCTACTTTAATTTTTTTTCAACGTACATCACTATTCCCACCTTCTCACGTAAACTTTGTTTGGATTAAGGCCTATATTTGGCAAAACATTTGAGATTCATTTTGTTTCTGTGAAACTGATGTTTGCCTTTGTCAAAAGCTATCCAAAAGCTGAGATCAATCTATAGATACTAACGAAGATAGCTGAGATGTTTGTTTGTCAAAAACAAACAAAAATTGCCAAACAGTATGTATGGCAGATCTCATTTATGTAAAAATATGTATAAATATAATATGTGTTCGTATATGGATAGAGGAAATTTAAAAGACCGAAATGTGCACCACATTATTAATAGTTGTTAGATCTAAGGGTGGGATTGCCAGGGCTTTTTACTTCCTAAGACATCTGGATGATTTGCTTTTTATACAATAAGCATCTGTTACTTTTCCAACCCGAAAGAGGAAGGAGATGCAAAAATAAAGTTACTAAGAAGGATTGAACTGATTTCTTAGTCCTACAATCAAATGAGCTGAGCTAACCAAAAGCAAACATAAGGAGCTTAGCAGTGGGAAATGAACGAACGGTCTGTGAGGCAGAAGGTAGCACTGTGATATATTAATAAATAGTATAGGTACACTACTCAGGGCAGAGGAAAGGACAAGTGCCAGAGAGACAGAATTTTCCAGGTATTACTCATTAAAAATAAACTTGTTTTAAAAATAAAGTCGTTTTTTAATCCGCTTAGAGAACTTTTTCAAACTCACAGAATTATTTTAGAAAAGCATCATTTTGGTTATATAATCTCATTTAAGAAAATGTTCAACTAGAATATGTCAGATGTTAGGTAGAAGTGCCTGATGGCAAATTATTGATACGTAGTTCAATTATCTCAGCTCTAACCTACTATTTTGAGTCATCCAGGGTGGTGTAGGGGAAATTACATAGGTCTTGAAGATTCAACCTGGATTCAACTCTCCCCTCTCTCCCTATACTTGCAATCTGATCTTGAATAAGTTACTTAACCTCACAGAGCCTCAGCTTTCTAAATTAAGTGCATTTTGTAGCAATACTGCATAGGGTGGGTATAAGGCTTAAAAAATTATCTGTAAAATGCGTTTTGCAACCTGTAAAATCCTCTAGTGTATGGTGGGTACTGAATACTGAGGGAATAAATGACACAGTATTATTCTAGGGTTTGTTAAGTGTCCATACTGAAATGAAAGAGAGAAAAGAGGGGAAGAGGGAAAGATGGAAGAAGGGAGGAAGGCAAAGAGAGGAGAGAGAGAGAGAGAGAAACTCATTTTAGCTTCTTAAGGTGTGGAATTTTCAAAGAATGAAAGTGACCGTTATGATTAAGAAAAAGAAAAAAGTAGCAATGGTTGAACGAAGTCCCTACACAACATTCTGAATAATACCACAACATTCTGAAATTGCCACACACACATTTCATACAGCTCCTGTCATCCTTCAACGCCATCACAAGGGTGATTCCTGATTTTCCAGGCAAAGGCAGGAACTCCCTCCCCATGAAGGCCAGGCATGAAAAGATTAGCTGTGCTAATGAGATTCCATTTCAGAGGAATTAAAACTAATAGAAACAAAACAACTTTCCAGTTGGAGAGAGGAGTCCCCTTACAATGTGAGTTCCCTTCGTGTTAATACCCAAAGTGATAGCTCTATAACCCAGTCTGCTCTTGGGCCCACAGTTAGGCAAAGGGTAAAGTCAAGCATATACTCAAGGATATTTTAATCCTCCTACACAGGTTGTTTGGGAGTATGGAAGCACCTCATCAAGAAGTTTAAAACTCCTGATTTATTTATTTATTTATTTATTTATTTATTTATTATTTTTTAAAAGATTTTATTTATTTAGATTTATTTTATTTATTTAGATTTATTTAGATTTTATTTATTTATTTATTTATCAGGCTCCCTGTGGGGAGCCTGATGTGAGACTCGAGCCCAGGACCCCGGGACCACGCCCTAAGCCGAAGGCAGATGCTCAACCACTGAGCCACCCAGTGCTCCCAAACTCCTGTTCTTTTAGAAAGAACTTGATCTGACAGCTTGTGGTTAACCGGCCCTCCATTACAGGTTCTTCCCTTATCCTGCAGCCCTGGCATTGTCCGCATGACACTCGTGCCCAGCCATGTAGACACAACTTACATTTCAGGGACTTCAAAGCCAAACAGTTTAGAGGTGAGTCTGATGGCCAGGAAAGAGATAGGAACTAGAGTTCTAAATTTGAAGTTAACTGCAAAACTATTGATTTAAAATCCACTAGAGTAGGGGGAAAATGACTGATGATCATGAATGTGGTTAGAAGAGCCTAAAACAAAGCTGATAGATATACATGCTAGGCAGTAGGCAGTGGAGGAAGAGGAGCTCAAGAAGTACTCCAGGAGGAGACCAATGCCAAGATCATCGGTCATCTTTTCTTTCTTTTTTTTTTTTAAAGAGATTTTATTATTCATGACAGACACAGAGAGAGAGATAGAGACAGAGACAGAGGGAGAAGCAGGCTCCCCGCAGGGAGCCTGACATGGGACTCGATCCCAGGTCTCCAGGATCCCACACCCCGGGGCTGAAGGCAGCACTAAACAGCTGGGCCACTGGGGCTGCCCATCGGTCACCTTTTCCAAAGAGATTTTGGCAGCAAGGTACAGAAGGAATTCAGACTACAAATGAATTTTAAGATGAAGCTAGACTAGGGAAGTAGAGCAGTGATCACTGATAATCCTCCCAAGGAGAATGGCACAGAAGGAAAAGTGTCCAGACAGGCTTGGCATCCTTAATTGTTCCTTCCTCACCCATGCAAAAGGCTACAGGCATCCTGTAAACGGAAGCTAGACTCTAGGTATCCATATTCTGAGAAATCTTCCTGCTCTGGTACCCATCCAGTTTCCTGAAACTTTTGGCTCATTCTTCCCATCCCCAGTTACAGATCCTTTAACTCCCATCATTTTTCTCCTCTCTGCCAAGTATGTTTTGGATTGATATCACGTTTGACCGTCACTGTGGTTCTCATCCCGTATCACCTGCAGCACTATCTTAGTCCCCTCTCTGTTCCCCACCCTAGGGATCTACTTCAGCTCCTTCTCAACAGGACACCCAGACCCCAACTCCTGGCCTCCCTGAGGAGGCTTGCCCAGTCTAGAGCAGAACTGGTTCAGAATGAAAGAGATTGGGACACAGGATGGAGGATGATACAGTCAAGGAAGGAAGTGTCAGCTGGTTTCACTCTCAGAGGGACTGGTTAAAGGGAAAGAATCAGTAGAGAAGCAAATTTCTTGAGTGAGTAGGGAAGGCGTTAAGGGTATAGGTGGAGGCCTTGACCAGAGGCTTGCAGCCTCTGAAATAAGACAGAAGGAGATAACAATGAAGATGGGCACAGTTGAATTTGTAGGAGATGAGGATTCTGCTGGGAGTGAGGGGTGTGGAGGTTTGGTAGGAGACTCAAGCTTTTGAAGGTTTGGATGGTCAACTGGGGGAAGGGGAGAGTGAAATAAGCAAACAGCGCTTGGAGTAACACAATGAGACCAGTAGAAGCTGGAGACCCAGAGCATGTAAGTCATTTTCTCCAGAAGTTCTTTAGCCCAGAAAGACCACCGCTGCGAGCCAGGCTGACCACAAGTTCTGGTGATTAAAGCCAGCAGACCAGCCTTGGCTCAGCCTGAGGGTCAGATGCATCGTCCCTAGGACACTGGAGACATCAGAATAGAAGAAACTTAACATCCTTTCAACTCATCTCTTGGCTCTATGAAGGGATGGGAATGCCCTACACACCCACATACATTGATTTGACAGGAGAGTAGTTGACCACATGGAGACATGACCATTTTCCATGATCAAAGCCAGTCTCTCACTTGCTGCACCCTGGCCCTGCCCTGATCAAGCCCTGATGTAGAGTCAGCCTGTTTGCCAGGTTTCCTGCTACATTTGGAAATTCTCATCACCTTTGTTGCCCATTTTCCAGTGGAGGCTCAGCGTGTGGCTTTCCTGGTCTCTTTGCCACACAGGACAGGGAAATATCCTGGGTAAAAACAACGAAAGATTCTGAAACAGGTCAAGTTTTATGTATGAAGTTTGATACAAGGGGAGAGTGCCACTTGGGCCATTTGCAAACTCCGACGGCGTTGCCATCTTGCAGACCACTTCGCAGCAGGGCTCTGGATCCTGGCCCACGACCTCCCTGGGACAGCACTGCTCTAGGGATGTCATTTCCAACAGCCTGGCTGGCCCCTCCATGATGAACTGAGAATGCTCAGGGGTTAAAAACATAGCTGCCGCTGTTCTCCAGAATGAACAACTCTGCACAAGGGTGCTGTGCCCCGGGAACCCAACCTCCACCATCAAGAAATGATATGCTCCCTTCCCTCAGCTGGCAGGAAGACTGCCAGGACTGTAGGGATCTCCTCTCCTTTCCTTGCCAGTCCATCTACCTTCCTGAGAACGTTCTGGCATCCCTGTGGTTACGGGGAGCCAAAGCTCCCTTGTTGCCCAGGATCTTATAATCACAGTCTTAGGATTCCAAACGTAAAGGATAAAAAAAATAAGTGTCAAGCACCCACACATTCCAAAGCAAAATGCTAGACCACCTTTGCAGAACCTGCTGGTCTAGCCATCACCTATCTCTACCCCATAAAAGAGTGAAGGGGAAGAAGATAGTGGGGGGTGACTCAGAGACAATGGGTGGTATGCTGTGCATCCTGCCTCATCCACAAGGAATGGGGAGGAGGGGTTTCCTTCTCACCTCAGGCCAAAAACAAAGGCTTCAGGGAAGACTTAGCAAGTTTGACATAGCCTCATGGTTAGCTTACTAATTTGTGGGGCCCAGTGCAAAATGCAAATGTGGGACCCCTTGTTCAAAATGGGGGAAATAAGGATCCCTGGATGGCTCAGCGGTTTAGCACCTGCCTCCCGCCCAGGACTTGATCCTGGAGTCCCGGGATCGAGTCCCATGTCGGGGTCCTTGCGTGGAGCCTGCTTCTCCTTCTGCCTGTGTCTCTGCCCCTCTCTCTCTGTGTCTCTCATGAATAAATAAATAAAATCTTTTTAAAAAAATGAGGGAAATGGAATTAAAAGTACTAATTTTTTTTTAAGTGGGGCTGTACTATTATTTCTGTTGAAGCCTTGAAGGTCTGCTTTGGACGAAACTCAAGGCCTGGATCCTTTAGGAATTAAAAGCTGAAAAACCATTATGCTTCTCATTAACTGCTTACTACATGCAGTGTCATCTTGTTTAACTTTCATGACAATCCTGGGACACCTGGTTGGCTCAAGGCAGGGTGTGATCCTGGGGTCTCCGGATTGAGTCCCACATCAGGCTTCCTGCATGGAGCCTGCCTCTCCCTCTGCCTGTGTCTCTGCCTCTCTGTGTGTGTCTCTCATGAATAAATAAATAAAATCTTAAAAAAAAAAAAAAGAAAAAATCTCATGACAATCCTGTAATTTTAACAGTTGTCCAACGTCACACCGATAGGGGCAGTGATAGGGTGTAGACCCAGAACTTACAGGCTCCAAAGTCTGGGTTCTTTCTCTTTAACTTTCATGTCTCCCATGGAAGATAGGAATGGGTGGAATGCCAGGCCTTTTGGAGAATCTACTACCGTGCTAGCTTGGTGCTCGGTGGAATGGGTCCAGCTCTTTGAGGATGAGCTGCTTCTGGAGGATCCTCTTCCAGGCCCTCCACATGTGTATATAATCTCCACTATTGACTGTAGCAGTCTGGCCCCACACAGAGGAGCTAGAATGCTGGTGGAGATGGGAACAAAAGTGTCTCTCATTCTCTGATACATTCATTTATTTGTTCATTCATGACAGTATTTAATTGACCCTTCTTCCTCTGCACCCCAGAGTTCCCAGAACAATTGTACTAATTCCTCTTTTTTTTAGCCTTCTCTTTGTCTAGGGAAAGAAAATTTAATGAAAAGACAACTGAGAGGTTATGCACATGATGAAAGGAAAATAAATTATTTCAGAGTAGCATGCTTTCTGAAAAGAAATTTCAACGTATTAAACAAACAAACCAAAAATGACCTGTCTGGCCAATTTCAACGTTTATCCAAGAATTATTTTATTACTTAATTAAGCCATAGCTGCTATCAAATAAAACAAAAAAGGTCATAATTAAGTGGAAGCTGGGCAATGAGGTTGATGGTTTTTCCCCATAAGGCTGTGATCTTGGATTATTTGTAAATTCATAACTGTCTTTGATGCCTTGTCTAAAACATGGTCTGAAAGGCTGGAGCTGCAAAGAACCTTGGCAACAGAGCAAGAAGGGGGAGGATGGCCTCGTGTGGAATCCAAAGATTCCAGAGCTGAAAGTTTCATGGTGGGCATTTCATCAAGTCCCTTTGTCTGACAAACAAGGAGACTGAAGTTCAGAGATGCTACATGAATTTTCTAAAGACACCCACATAATTAAGGCAGGGTTGAGCCAGGAACCTTTGCCTCTTGATTGTGAGTTCAAGGCTTTCCCTGTACATACTGTTATTTTGCCTGTGGTTTATTTCTGGAGGTTATTTTTGTTTACTTGCTTATTTATGTTTAAGTGGTTTTGGGGGGCGCCTGGGTGGCTCAGTCAGTTGGGCATCCAACTCTTGATTTCTACTCAGGTTGTGATCTTAGGGTCATGGGATCGAGCCCCATGTTGGGCTCCGTGTTTAGCATGGAGTCTGCTTATCCCTCTCCCTCCCCTTCAGCTCCTCCCCTCACTTGCATATTCTCTCTCTCAAACAAATAAATAAAATCTTAAAAAAAAAAAAAGTGGTTTTGTTTCCATTTTTTAAAAGATTTTATTTATTTATTCAGGAGAGACAGAGAAAAAGAGTCAGAGAAAGGAGAAGCAGGCTCCCCACTAAGCAGGGAGCCCAGTGTGCGGCTGGCAAAGGCAGATGCTTCACTGACTGAGTCACCCCTCCATTTTTGTTTTTAAAATTATAAAAGTAATACATGCTTTTTGTTAAGAAACTCAAAACTGAAGTCTATAGAGCTAAAAGTGACTCTCTCTTCCACTGCTCACTCTAAATACATTTTTTCTCTGGCAGAAACCTCTTGTTAATGGACTGGTGTGACTTTTTCCTATGCAGTTACAAATATGTCTATCATATCTTTTCTTATAAATGGAAATAAACCATTCATATTGTTTTGAGGTTGGCTTTTTTCATTTAACATTTTCCTGAAGATATCTACCTCATTCTTTTTTAGAAATTGAGATACAATTTATTTTTATTTTTATTTTTATTTTTTTTTAATGATTTTATTTATTTATTCATGAGAACACACAGAGAGGATTGAGAGAGAGAGGCAGAGACACAGGCAGAAGGAGAAGCAGGCTCCATGCAGGGAGCCGACGTGGGACTCGATCCTGGGTCTCCAGGATCACGACCTGGGCTGAAGGCGGCGCTAAACCGCTGAGCCACCCAGGCTGCCCGAGATACAATTTATATAACATAAAGTTGATCATTTCAAAGTATACAATTCAATGGTTTTTAATATACTCACCATGTTGTGCAACCACACCACTATTTAATTACAGAACATTTTGTCACTCAAAAAGAAGCCCTATAACTATGAGCAGCTGGTCCTAATTCTCAAGTCCCGCCAGTCCCCCGGCCATCACTAATCTATTTCTGTCCCTCTGGATTTGCTTATTTTGGACATTTCATAGAAATGGGATCATACAATATGTGGTCTTTCATGTCTGGCTTCTCCACTTTGCATAATGTCTTCAAGGTTCATCCATGTTATAGCATGTGTCGGATTTCATTCCTGTTTATGGCTGAATAATAGTTTATTGAGAAGTCAGCCACACTTTATCCATTCATCAG
Source organism: Vulpes vulpes (assembly GCF_048418805.1). Taxonomy (NCBI): domain Eukaryota; kingdom Metazoa; phylum Chordata; class Mammalia; order Carnivora; family Canidae; genus Vulpes; species Vulpes vulpes. The sequence goes on along the minus strand of NC_132792.1, from coordinate 146,217,121 downwards.
TTGATGGACATTTGGGTTGTTTCCACTTTTCAGCTACCATGAGTAATGCTGCCATGAATATTCTACACATTTCTGTATGACTATATGTTCTCAAATCTCTTGGATGCATTCTTTTGAATTATCGCATAGTATTCTATTATTTGAATTTACCATGTAACCATATTGTCTGTTGATGGACATTTATATTTTACTCATTTTTTCTATTTCAAATAATGCTGCAGTAAATATCCCTATGTATATCTTTTTGAGAGAGATAGCATAGTGTCTACAATCTCACCCAAGAGAGAGTATTACTAGTTGTGGCAAGTGGCTTAGGCTCACTGTGCCTTTGTTTCTTTATGAAATGGGATAAGGGTAGAGCTTACCTCACAGGGTAAACAATTAGTATAAATAAAGGAGTTAGGGCTTGACACATGACATGTGTTCTATAAATGTTAATATGCAAATATTTCTATATGTTAGGTTCCTAGAAATAGAATTTTTAGGTCAAATATTCATTTAAAATTTTTTGAAAGGGGCTTTGGGGTGGCTTAGTCAGTTAAGTGTCTGACTCTTGATTTCGGGTCAGGTCATGATTTCATGGTGTGCATTCTCTCTCAAAAAATTTTTTTTGGGGGAAGATATTGCTAATTGCCCTTTTAAAAGGCTACATCAGCAGAAATGAAAATGCCTATATCTCCACACTTTTGCCAATTCTGGAAAATCTTAAGCTTTTTGAGTTTCAGTTTTAATTTTGTGCATCTCATAGATAAGAATGGCATATTGTTGCTCTAATTTGCATTTCCCTAATTACAACTGAGTCTATGTATCCTTTAATATGCTTATTGGCTACTTACATTTCCCCTACTGTGAAATGCCTGTTTATACCTGAGGCACACTTTTCTATTGATTTGTATACTCTCTTTGCATATGGTTATTATCCTTTTGTTATGTACCTTGAAAATATTTTTCTTTCAGTTTGGTTCTTACTTTTTAATTTCATTATTGATGTCTTTTTGTCCTATTGAATTCTTAATTTTTATAAAGCCTAAAAGAGCAATACTTCCCTCTGGAAGCTCTCCATAGACCATTGAAAGATCAAATTGGAGATGACACAGATTACTTGTACTCACAACTCATTGAGCAACCGGTCACACAGCCCCACCTACTCACAGAGGGACCAGAAGTATACGCCCACGCCCAGAAGGTGAAGAACTGGAAATATTCAGTGAGCATCCTGAATAACTGCCACAATGGTCTAAATCAGAAAGAGACCAATAGAAGCAAGGGAAGAACAATAGAGTGGTAAAGGGTTAGCACGTCTCCAGATATTAGCCGAGAAAACTGTAATCAAGTGACAGAAAATTAATTCCAGTCGAGTTAGGAAGATGTGGCTTCATACAAAGTAAGCCTGGCATATGATTCCAAAAGGGACACATTTTCTCAAGAAGCTGAGGAGATAGAGTTCTTAGTGTTCAAAGAGTGAGCATTGGAATACTGTGTTTGCTTATTAGCCTTCGACTTAATCCTGATGTGAAGGGCTTGTATAGATTATCCAAATATTAAGTCACCAAGCCAGAGGGTATTTTTGAACGCATTTGGGGAGTGGTAGAGCTGTCTGTTCTTGAATAAATGCCTGCCCAGCCCCCATCCTCTGTAAGCTCTCTTAGTATGTGTGTGTGCACTTCCGTGAGGGAAAAATCAATACCTTCTTGGACAGATGGAAATTGAGCTATGTCAAGGCATACATGCATTGTCTGATAGCATCTTTCTGCCAGAAATCTAATATATTGATCAAATTTCCCTAGCAGAGCATCCGCGTAATATGCAATGGAACGAGAGGCTAATGGTAGGAACGTTGGCTCTACATTTTTTTGGAAATGTCTCTTTTCACAAAAAAAAAAAAAAAAAAATCAAAGCTTGAGATCTTCATGCAGGGCACTGCCTCTCCTGATGTGTGCCCTAATCATGCAATTTCTGACAAGGGTAACAAACAATGGGCTCTCCTATCTGCTCCTGTAGTTCACCGGCTCCTTACCGAGGGTGAGAAATGATTTTCTCAGTTGGAACACTCCTGTCAAGCACAGGGTTCTCTCTCCTCCTCTCCTTTGCCTCTACCCCTTCCTCCCCCTACTTTGAGCCAAAGCAACATTCCTTTTTTTCTCCAGTAACAGCAGCAAATGTGTGGGTGGCCATTTGGCTGAGGCTCTATGTAGCTACAGAAGTTGTACCTTTGCATTGTGCACATGCTGTTTTGATTGTTGTTAATAAGGTCTGTTATTACTGTTGCTGTTCTTGTTAAAAGGTCAGGGTGATGATGGGAAGGAGATGGACGGTGTCTCTGCCTGACTTTTCCAGACATACTCATTCCTAGCTCAGAATGATGACACACAAGCACAAGGGTTATTGGCTGACCCTCTGTTCATCGTTGATGAGCCTGCCTTCAGCTGTGAAAGAGGAAGGGACATACAGAAGCAGAGAGGAGGATGTGCCTGTATTTTTAAATAAACTGCCTTGTGATGCAGAAGGCCTATGAAACATTTCAGATATTGAACCCTAGATACATGGAAAATTACTCACAAGTTTTCATATTTTTTTCCCCTAATGACTCTAGTAATCCAAAGGGAAATTATTCCAGTTAAATGACTCATCTAAAACACGTTTTCGACTGTATCTTGGGCAAGGAAGAATCTATTCAGAGATAACAATTTATTATTTAACATTTCGACAGGTCCACAGAAGTATAAGTCAATTGAGTCCAAATAAAGAAATGTGCTATTTTTAACAACATCTAGATGTTCTTGGCAGAAGCGAGGCTACACTTTGTTAGAGGAAAGAACAGGTTTATGATCTTTTGCCTTCAGGTTTTCAATTAAAATGTGACAAAAACAGTATTAAAAGAAAAGCAAAGAAATAGCCTTAGAAATTTTTATGAAGATCCAATGAAAGGAATAACAAGGATAAAAGTAAGCAAACAAGCAAGCAAGCAAGCAAGCAGACACAAACTATGCCCTGGAACCAGAAATAGATGCTCCTGAAATAAAGAAATTGTAATATTTCTATTATTTCATTCCTATTATTGCATAGATTGTTAGAGGAGATGTTGTATGTTGTAATATGCTTTTATTTCCCTATATAAAGGGTACCTCATCCTTTAAAGATGAAAAATATCCTATTGGAATTCTATCATTCAACTGTGCAACAAATCTAATACAGGATTTTTATATTTTCACATTGTTTTCAAACACTTCATATATGTTTGAAATGCTATGAATGTTATGTTAAGAAGCATGCATTGTTGGAATGCCTGGCTGGCTCAGTTGGTAGAGTGTGCAACTTTTGATCTCGGGGTTGTGAGTTTGAGCCTCATGTTGGGTGTAGAGATTGCTTAAAAGTAAAATCTTGGGGGTGCCTGAGTGGCTCAGTCGGTCGGTTAAGTGTATGCCTTCAACTCAGGTCATGATCCCAGGGTCCTGAGATCAAGCCCAGCATCAGGCTCCCTGCTCAGCAGGGACTCTGCTTCTCCCTCTCTGCCCCTCACACAACTCCCCAGCTCCTGCTCTCTCTCTCTCTCTCAAGTAAATAAATAAAATATTCTTTAAAAATCTTGAAAAGAAGCATGCATTGTTATCAGATAGAGAATGCATTATTATCTATTTTATTGATGAAGCAATGACAACCAAAGTCATATAGCAAAATAATTATAAAGTTGGAACACATTTCTTCAACATCAAATCTGTTACAACATATTGCCTCCTTAGACCAAAAACTTGCCATATTTTTGGACACACACACACCTTCCTTTTCTTTTTCCTGGGATTGAGTTTGAGTCCATAGAAGTCCTTGAACAGTTTTGTTTAATGTGTAACATTTTAATCTTTCTTCCAAGGGAGGGACAAACCAGAGTTTTGTTCACTTTGCAGTGAAAATGGAAATTATGTTGAACTCTGAAAGCCCAAAGAGGGAGAACTGGCCCAATTTTCCTTCTACCACTTTCTAGTATCTTCCTTTGGAATGACTTATATACTGACTGTGATTAATTGCAGTAACAATGGATAAGTTAGCATAGGTATGTCATGATAATTGGATATGGACATTCATAAACCCAAAATAAAAGTTTGAGTAATCATAGCATTATGTAACCTTTTGATTTCCATGTCTTACTTTTCTTTCTTTTTTTTTCTTAAAGATTTTATTTACTTATTCATGAGACACACTGAGAGAGAGAGAGAGAGAGGAGAGAGAGGCAGAGACATAGGCAGAGAGAGAAGCAGGCTCCATGCAGGGAGCCTGATGCGGGACTCCATCCCAGGACCCCAGGATCACCCCCTGAGCTAAAGGCAGATGCTCAACCTCTGAGTCACCCAGGTATCCCCCATCTCTTACTTTTCTACGCAGGTTAGCTCTTTACCGTCGTGTGTTTAGTTTTTAAGTCAGGTTTTACCAACATGTTAATAAATTGAATATAGGACTTCTCATTTCTTTTGTAACCCTACAGCTAAAATCTTTCATCTTCAAAACCCTTTTGAAATCACCTTCACTTAAAATATTTCATACTCTAAGGGCACCTGGGTGGCTCAGTCAGTTGAGCGACCGGCTTTTGATTTTGGCTCAGATCTCAATCTCACAGAGGTGGAAGCCAGCCCCACATCAGTCTCTGTGCTCAGCTCACCATGGATTCTGCTTGTCCCGCTCTCTCTGCACCTCCCCCCTACTCCCTCTCTCTCATTCTAAAATAAATAAAATCTTTAAAAATATATATTTCATGCTCCATTTTTGCTGAATACTACATAATTAATACTACATTTATTTCCTGCTTCCCATGCTGAATTTATGATATTCTGCAAATAATCATGCTAATTCGCTCCTTTATTAATTCCTTCATTTATGAATCTATGTAAATAGTATAACTAACACGTATTGTACTCCCGTATCTACCATATTATGTTGTAATTATCTGTTTCCCCTAGAGTTGAACATCTGAGGGACAAGACTCTGTGTTTGTAATCTTTTCATTTTGGGAGGTACTTGGTACATAGTATGTATACAATGAATAGCATCTATTTAAAGGTCATACTTGACAGATAATGACTAAACTATATCTAGAGGTGAAGACAACACTGATTTCTTTTGCTTTATTTTAATCATTTTTCTCACTAATGAAAGGTTTGAAATATTTGAAAAAATAAGACTGCTTTCGAGTGGAGTTTAAAATTGCATTACCATGCAAGATTCTATTTAGATAAACAACCTATTTTGGGGGTGTCTGGATGCTGAATGCCCCTGAAACTATTAAATATTTTATCAATATGCATAATTTTTTTAGTAGGTTGATCTATGTGTGTCATAATCGTAAGAAACCGTGGTGGGGATCAAAATACAATATATTTTAAATCCTGGAGAATAAACAGGAAATAATAAAAAAAATCGTTATTTATTTCTTTGTTCATTTGAAACTCTGCCTCTGGTTAAACCAAGCAGCCTTTTCAGAATCATTGGAACTGTAATAACATGCCACTAAATGCTTTTGCTTGTTCAATTTTTCATTTGCAAAGGTAATCCATGCTTTAAAACCTGGAAACTTTTGAAATATGCATCAGGCAGGAGGCTGGTGTGGAGATTGCCTTGAGGTCAGGGCTTTCAGGTCCTTGGTTGCTGAGTCTGTGGTTTTTGATGAAGGCCACGAAATATCCCTTCATTAACTGGTTCTTGGCAGCAAATATAATTAAGAGCAAGCCATAGATTAGAATGTTGTAAAAGGATAGCTATCTCCTGTGGTGTGAAAATAGAGCCAAAGACGCTGATCCTATGAGTGTCCTAAGAGTCCTATACAATCACTACCCTGTAGTTGGTGGGAATTTGATTTAACAAAATGGTTTGGAATAAAGCAGCTTTGTAACACTGGTGGTTTCTGACAGATAACACAACCTTTAGTGGTGCTGGCATGCGCTAAGTATGGAGGCTTGACTCCACATGTTGGCAATTTCTCCGGTTTACCAAAGCCCTTCCCTGAAGACTCTCCTGTCAGGCCAGTTAGGTGCATGTTTGTACAGGTGGTGGATCAGCTGTTTTCCCTGGAAGTCATGCCCTTCTCTTTCCTTTTCCCGTTGAGGGTCACTCAAGGGTGACAAGAAGTTTACTGCTCCTTGAAGACTCAGCCCACTATTGCTGTGGCTGCCAAAACACAGCCTCCAAGAAACAATGATTTGAACCTGGCTTGCTGACTGCTGTCTCTAGACTCACTGGCACCACTCGGTTTGGGGAAGAAAAAAATATACCTGGTAACATTCAAGCCTAGAATTGTAATGAAGTTAGGGTGACCAGATGTATCCTTTTAAAGGAATTAACTTAGTGTTCCAGGAAGCCTTTTGAGGGTAATAAATTATTTACTTTGTCCAAGAGAGATAGGAATAGGAAATCTTCAATTGTGCTCATAGAGATTAGAATTTTAGTCCGACCTTTTTTCCAGTAGGGAGGAGGTAGCTATTTGTGTTACATAGAACACATCCACAGTAGATCTTTGTTTTCACCTGGGTCATTAGTGCATGCTGCTGATCATGTGTGCCAAGGTCTCCTGAGCACACCAATTACACTTTGCTGAAGTCAGCTATAAGAAAGTTGGAGAATGCGGTTAAAAGAAGAATCTAAAACTATTTTGGACTGGGAAGGAGGGAGTTTGAAAGGCTAATATTTGCCTCTGCAAGATTATATACTGCTGATAACCCCTTTCATCGTGCATTTCTCTCCTCCCTTGCTTTACTAAACAGACTTAGGCCATATGCCAAAACCTCTCTTCACACCTTTGACACTCGTCAAACTGGACACTTTGCAATTTCCTAGACAAAATATCAAACATTTGTCAAGTCCATGCATTGTGACAGGTACCTCATTATGTCTTCTACACACGCATAAACTCTTCAAGGTGATTAGTAATTGTCTATTCTTTCATCCAACCAAGAAACCTAATGAGCATCTACTATATGGCAGGGATATCCTAAGCAATACAAATATGGCTGTGAACAAAGCAGTCTTCATAGAGTTAACAGTCTAGCAAAGGAGATAAATGTCAAAAAATGACAGTAAGACAAAGATAGGAAGACATGGGGACATAGAGCAGGGAGGTCTAATGCTGAGGAAGGAACGCTTACCCTAAGAAACAAAGGAATTATAGGAATCAGCCAAATTAAGACAGTGCATCTGAATACTGGAGCTGAGGAAAGAGTCTGAAGGAGTGAGAACAAGGTCAGAGAATGGTAAATAGGACAGTAGTGTGGACTGCACAGCCAATATTTCTGGTTCAAATCCTGGCTTACCACTTACCAGTGACTTTAGGCAAGTTACTTACCTTCTGTACCTCTATACGCTACTCTTTGAACAGGGATAGTAATAATATTAAGATGATGGACTTGCTACCCTGACAAATGAGTTAGTATGTGTCCAGAACATAGTAAGCATTATAGAAGTGTTAATTATTTTAATAAGAAAGTGAAGGTTTTCTGAGTTACTCTCTAGAGGATAGGATGTAAGTACAGAGAAAGAAAAGAGGTGAGATTAGAAAAACCAATAGAGCTTGGATTTAGAGGGACTGGGGGACAGGGGGCTGAAGGACTTTCTTGATCTGTAGAACAGTGGAAAGTCATTCAAGGATTTTTTTTTTTTTTTAGCGCCGCCTTCAGCTCAGGGTGTGATCCTGGAGATCCGGAATCGAGTCCCATGTCAGGCTCCCAGCATGGAGACTGCTTCTCCCTCTGCCTGTGTCTCTGCTTCTCTTTTTCTGTGTCTCTCATGAATAAATAAATAAAATCTAAAAGAAAAAAAGATTTGTTTATGTATTCATGAAAGACAGGCTGAAAGAGAGAGACAGAGGCAGAGACACAGGCAGAGGGAGAAGCAGGCTCCCCACAGGGAGCCTGATGCGGACTCGATTCTGGGATCATGGGATCACGACCTGATCCGAAGGCAGGGGCCCAACCGCTGAACCACCCAGGCATCCCATCATTCAAGGATTTAAGCAGGACAGTGACACAATTGGTTTACCTGAGCCAGGCTGGTGGGCGTGGAGATAAACCAAAGTTACTGGACTGGCACGGTATCTAGGAGCTAGAATTAATAACACTTAGTTATGAATTGAAAGTGTGAATCAGAAAGATGAAGAATGGCTACATGGACAAGAAAGAAGCCAGGTAGGTTATCCTTTATGTTTAAATAATAGGGAGAAATGCCAGGTAGCTGTGGATGTACATGAGCTGATGGGTTTGGTGGAGAAACTGGAGGAGAAATGAAGGGTGGTAGAGATTTGAGGAAGCATGATCTGAAATGGTTTGTAGAGAATGGGAGAGAGCATTCACTAGGAAACTAAGGCAGGGTAGGGGACTCTGGTGAGTTTGGTGATATTTGATTTCAAGTGGCACCTAACGGCCTTGGTGTGAAGTTTCCTGCAGCTCTGGGATGCAGCGACATGAGCAGCTGAGAGCTCCAGGATCAGGATAGTTAGACGATGGTAACAATGATCCGATTCAACATTTATGAAGGTTTGCCAGGTGCCGGGTGGCTGTTGGAAGAGCTTTTCATGTATTATCTCATTTGATTCAGTGCAGGCAGGTCTTAAAGTTGTATGAAAGATACCAGATAGCAGCACATTAACAGACTTAATTTGAGTCAGCAAATAAAAGCTTAGCTGTTTGGCATCTTATTTATATGATTGTTGTATACAAATTGTGTTTCTCTGGCCTCACACATTTAGGGGAAAACAACAGCAATGAAAAAATGTCTCTTTGGCTTTGCCCTATTTACTCTGAAAAACTCCTTCCCTCAAATTCTATTTCGTTTCCTAGGGCTACTAGGGTAAGAAAGTACCACGAATGGAGTGGCTTCAAACAACAAAAATGTATTGCCTCATATTCCCAGAGTCTAGAAGTCTAAAATCAAGGTGCTGGCAGGACCAGGGTGCTCTGACACCTGCAGAAGGGAGTCCTTCCTGGCCTCTTTCTGGTTCCTGCTGGTGAGCAGCTGCCAGTCCTTGGCATTTCTTGGCCTGCGGTCTCTACTTCTGTCATCACTTGCCTTTCTCCTGGTGTGTTTCTGTCTTCAGCATTTCCCTTTCCTTATAAGGACACTGGGAATTGGATTTCAGAACCATATCTTAATTTGATTGCATCTGCAATGATCTATTTCCCATACGGTCATATGCTGAAGTACCAGGGTTAGTAATCCAACATACTTTTCTGGAGGACACAGTTCAACCCATAACAAATTCTTTCTGAGTAGTTCTGAAAGTGCCCAGGAGCACCCCTAGGTGGGCATGAACTCTTTTGTATCCACACACTTCTCTCCTCTCCTGTAAACTAAAACAGTTTGACTACATTGGTGCTTCTCACAGGGCCACCAAGGTCAACATACTGCCACAAATGCTTCCAAGCCTTCAAAGAAGCACCAGAGGGACAATGCTCACTGAAGGTGCCAGTGCCTCCATGGTGCTACTGCAGCCTGGTGACCCTTTCTATGCCTTCTCTGTGTGTCCACCGAGTCCTCACATGTCCCACATGTGACCTGATGCTGTGTTTCTACACCCCCTCACACATGGTTTGTAGACTACTACCTTATGCTTTGTTTTCATCCCCTCTCCTGTAGGTCCTGCTCCCTAAGCTCATCTGGGCTGAGACAACCAGTGACAGATGCTGTTTGAGACTTATTCATCCCTGTCATGAAACTGACCCTGAACCAGAATCCTTGAACCAAATTTGTGAGCTTTGCCTCTCTGTTGCCCTGGTCTGATGGCTGTTATGATGCTTTTTGGTATAAACAAAACCTCTGCTATACCAGACATGCTTAGAAATATCAAGAGGAATCTTAGGGTGAATGCAGCTTAGCTCTCAGGCCATGATTACAGCTTCCTATGATATATATTTAAATTCTTTTTATACAAAAAGTTATCTGCTGTATGATGCTTATCATCAATAACTGTTAGGTTGGGGGGCACCTGGGAGGCTCAGTCAGTTGAGCATCTGGCTCCTGGTTTTGGCTCAGGTCACGATCTCAGGGGCATGAGCCCATAGAGCCCTATGTTAGACTCCCTGCTCAGCATGGAGTCGGCTTGAGATTCTCTCTCCTTCTTCCTCTGCCCCTCATGCTTGTGCTTTCTCAAATAAATAGATAAATACATCTTTTAAGAAAATATATAATCTTTTGCCATATTAGAAAGGACTTTCTTGGATGCTTGAGTGGCTCAGTCAGTTAAGCTCAGATCATGATCCCAAGGTTTGGGGATCAAGCTCTGCATCGGGCTTCCTGCTCATCTGAGAGCCTACTTCTCCCTCTGCTTCTGCCTACCACTCTCCCTGCTTGTGCTCTCTCTCTCTTTCTGTCAAATAAATAAATAAAATATTTTTTTAAAAAGAGGGGCTTTCTCCATGCACTTCACATTACGTTTCTATTCTCTTCCGCTTTTTGAGCCTACTGAATCCAGTGAAGTCCAGTCCCTTCTAACCAATCATAGCCTCTTACTGCAGATACCACAGTCATACCCAGTCACACTCAGCTATAGCATACCCTGATTTCTTTTTCTTGCAAGAGGCTCTATCATTAAAGTAATTATAAATGTTTGTACCTAATCCTCACTGATAGTTTGCACTTTCACTACAGTAGGAAAAGGGTTGACTGTAATCATACCTGGGTGTCTTTGATATGTCTACCTCCGGGTGTGATACCTTTCTTCTAATCAAAATATCAACCTAAAGTTAGTTACTCGGGGCACCTGGGTGGCTCAGTGGTTGAGCGCTTGACCTTGATCTTGACCTTGGCTTAGGGTGTGATCCTGGGGTCCTGGAATGGAGTCCTGTGTTGGGCTCCATGCATGGAGCCTCCTACTCCCTCTGCCTGTTTCTCTGCCTCTCTCTCTGTGTCTCTCATGAATAAATAAACAAAATCTTAAAAAAAAATAAAGCTAGTTAATTAATCAATCAACAAATATTTGTCGAGTGTTTCTTATGTGCCCTGCATCCGCAGAAAACAGACATAAGGAAATTACCTTTTTGTTAATTATTATTTTATACTCTTTAAATCATCCATTCAAGAAGTAGTACTGAGCATCTACTATGTGTCAGGTACCAAGTCAGACATAATCTCTATCTTCTTAGATTATTCCTTCTATTGGGGGACCTAGACCTTAACAATCTCACAAACAAATACATATTCACAAATTTTAATAAGATCCGTGAAAGAAATATATAAGGTGCTATGTATAAGAGGGAGAGTCTAAGTTAGATTGAGCATGGATAGTCAAAGATATTTAAGCTGAAATTCAAAGGATGAGTGAGAAGGGAGAAGTAAAATAGCTCATGCAAAAGAATAGCACATGGAAAGGCTCTGAGGTAGAGCCCTGGTGCCTCCAAGAAACTGAAAAAAGACTAGTGAAGCTGGAGCACAGGAAATTAGGAGGAAGTTGAGATCAGATGAAGGAGAGGAAGGGCAAGGACAGATGCTATATGGCCATGGTAAGGATTCTGGATTCTACCGTATGTGCCATGGGAGGCATTGAACGATTTTGAGCAAGGGAAAGGCATGATGGGACTTATGTTTTAAAAGATTGCTCTGACTGTGGTGTGGACAGTGGAGTAGGGCCAGAAGGGGGAAACCAGCTGGGAAGCTCTTATTACAGTTCAGGTGAGAGACTATAGTGACTGGTGATATGGAGACAGGAAGAAGTGAACAGAGTCAAGAGATAATTTGGAGATTGAGTCAACAAGTTTCTTTCTAGGCGGTATGGAAAGAAAGCATCCACCGACATCGATCACTGAATTATTTAGGTCCTAGTCCAAATAATGTGGACGTTAATCACCTGCTTAGCACTGGAATCTGAGAGTCTGTCCCGATGCATTGCAGGGGATATGCCATTGAGCCAAGACCCAAACCTCCAATTCAAGCGCAGAGAGAAAAATTGACTTTCGTTTTAGAGCATGCTTTGTCTGGGGCTGTGTGGTCTGTCTCAGGATTTCAGGAAGTGAACAAATAAACTTTCTTTTTTTTTTTTTTTTTTTAAGGTTGTCATCAGAAACCAGCTTTCAGAGATATACAGAGAGCAGGAGCAGGAAATGATGAGTGTTTTTCTTAATTAAGTAGACAGTCTCCTGCCTACTAAGTCTCCTCCCCCATTCTTTGCTTTTTCTGCGACATTCACCAACAAGAGCCCGTGGGAATTATCTTTGAAATGCACCTGCCCAATACACCCAATCTGCATTCCTCACACCCTCCCAGTCACACGGGCTACTCCATTTTCTACAGACACACCCTTCATCCTATCTCCCCAGATCGAATTGGTTCCTCTTGTGGCCCTCATTTCCCCTCCTTCTACCCAGATCCTGGCTCTCAGAGACAGCTGGAAAGACATGAGGTGGAATGCACTGTAACCTGGTGGGAAGGACATGCTGGGCTTCCCTAACTGGTTTTTCTTAATATCAGACTGTCATGCAAAAAAGAGGAACTCCTTCAGTCAGAGTCAAGACAAACATTTCTTTGTTGTGATGGCCAAGTCAGAGGTTTCTGGTAGCTTGTGGGGGTGTCCTATGAAGAGGGGGATCTTACCTTAGAGCCCAGAGCCCTGATGTCAGGAACATTAAGGACATACAAGAGAAGGACACATTTCTTTCTTTCTTTTTTTTTTTTTTTTAAGATTTTATTTATTTATTCATGAGAGACACAGAAAGAGAGGCAGAGACACAGGCAGAGGGAGAAGCAGGCTCCATGCAGGGAGCCCGACGTGGGACCCCATCCCTGGAACCAGGATCCACGCCCTGAGCCAAAGGCTCAGCTCAATTGCTGAGCCACCCAGGCGTCCTGAGAAGGATACATTTCTGTTCCAACCTCTCACTTTCACTAACCTCTCAAGTGTTAACTTAAAAAGACAAAAGTAATATGCCCAAATGTTGATAGTAGTTTCTCTTGGGTGACGAGATGGGGGTGTCTATTTTTCTGCTTCCCTACACTTTTCTGTGCTTTCTAAATTCTGTACAATTAACATGTACAGATCATTTGATTATTAAGAAAAAAACCTAAAATTAAAATCAAACTGCCTTAAGATTGGGATTTTTTTTTATTGGATGTACTTACAACTGAACAGAATAACAAAAGGCTCTCATATATCCCAGTAGGACTTTAGATACATTTGATAAGAAGACCCCCATTCCTTGAATGCTTCAGACTTCTCGATTTTCTGGATAGTCTATATTACCCTTTGCTTATGAGTCTCCAACTCCGGCTTCAGTTTCTAGCCCCAAGTATTGGGGAAAGAGCTTAGATTCTAACAACATGTTGTAATAACAAGAATGGATCTTCTTGGATCCAAAAACTGTCATGCTTTTTACTACTGGGGATGGAAAAAAGCATATGTTAAAGAACCTATTTATATTACCATGTGGAATCTACTCTGTTAAGTGCTGTTAAGAGTGAATAGGATATGGATGGTTCCTGTCCCTAAGGAGCTAGCTGTAATTTGGGAAAGGTTATTTCTCCAACTTTAAAGATGTAAGTGTTGGCAGAAAACAGCAAATCTCGTCCTTTGATCAAGACATCTGTGAGACTTTATAAAGACAAAGCCGTGTCAAAGTGAGCTACATAATGGCCTACAGCAATTTTTATAGCCTGAATAATAAGCAAAAACTCTTTTAAGTAATGAAAACAAATAATCTAAACCACTCTTCCCCAACCATTTTGATTTAATAACAAAATAAACATATTTATATTTTTTCAGTCTTTGCAGTACTGTCTTTGTTTTGCTTTTTGGTCAAGGCTTAAGCACAGATAATAGAAAACCACTATAGCAATTTTAAGCAGGAAAGACTGAACACAGGGAATTAGGTGCTTACAAAACATTGGAAAGGCTGGAGGAATGGGCTGCTGTCTGAAGCAGCAAGAGGAACTCCTGGCTTCTTGGGGATGTTCATCCCTCTTCTGGTTTGGTCACAGTACCACCTTCACTTCCTGTAACCTAAGGTCTAACTTATAAAGCACACCACCTCCAATTCAGTAAAATGAAATACTAGAGAAAAAAACAGAAGGGTAAGCAAAGGAACTTTATTTCTATTTGCATAACAAAGCTAGGAAGAAAATGGGGTACCTAGTACAGGCCTTATTTCTGTATTTGGTCCCAAAGGCCCATAGTTGGTGTTTATAACTTTTTTCCACTCCTATTTCTGGTTCTGCTTTATTTTTTTTTTTTTGTTTGTTTGTTTCTAATTTGTTTTTAATTATTTATTTATTCATGAGAGACACACAGAGAAAGGCAGAGACACAGACAGAGGGAGAAGCAGGCTCCATGCAGGGAGTCCGACGTGGGACTCCAGGATCACACCCTGGGCTGCAGGCGGTGCTAAACCCACTGCGCCACCAGGGCTGCCCTATTTTGTTTGTTTTTACCTTCAGCCAGCTCATCAGCTAGTCATGCTACTTTAACTGATGGGGTAATTCAAATTTTCATTTGAAGGGGTCTGAACCTTTGGTGATTCTGCCTGTATTGGGCTGGGCCATCTTCAATGAACTTTGTACCCCTGGACAGAGCAGCACAAGGGAGTGCCCTGGAGGTTCCCCTTGGTTTTAGATCCACTCCTACCCATCCATTCTGTTTGGAGGAGAAATTCTGTTTTCCTTGAAAATTAGAACTGTTCATTCCAATAATACAAGAACCCCCTTTTGCTTGTTGATTTAACATCACAAAAAGCCCAGATTGGCAACAGCTTCTCAACTTCCCCTTTAATGGAACCATTGTTTGGTGTTCAAATGGAAGCAATTTTTCTATAGGTGAAGACTTCTAACTCGGCAGAGAGCAAGCATTACAAGAAGCAGAAAAAAAAAAAAAAACCTTGATGATAGTGTTCTTATATATAATAATAAAAGGTGATGCTACTATTGCACTCTTGGGCTTCCAGACTCATGTCATCTGACAAGAAGCAGCAGCAGCAGCGTGTATTGGCTATTGGCTAGGGCACATGCTTATAGATGATGGGATACATGGTGAAACCAGTGAAATCCATAGGTATTGTCCCTTTCTTTCAGTTCTTTGGTGGGAACCATATTAAATGGGGCACTGTAATGGTAAATAAAGATGTTCACAGATGGTATTGCTGGCAAAAAAAAAAAAAAAAAAAAAGATAGCTGGCAAAAAAGGCCAATCCATATCTAGAATAATTACCTATTGCAGTGAGGATAAGTTACTTTCTCTCTCTCCAACTCCCATGATGGATAGGGATCAATGTAATCAATCTGCCACCAGGTATCTGACTGGTCTACCCCCACCCCAAATATGGCTTTAAATTAGAGATTCAGTATTGGTCTCTTCTGGCAGGTTAAAAAATCAGCAGTTGGTAGATCAGCCTTGGTGTGGGGAAGGCCATATTTTGGAGCCCTTGTATATCTCCTATCACTGCTACATTTGATCCATGCCCCAGGGTGGATGGGAAGAGAGGCTGACTGGCATTCATAAAAATCGTTATGTATATCTGATTATTGAGTACCCCCAGAAAACAACTGTAGGCAAAATTCTTAATCTCTATCATGCATTCAGAGTTCTTGGCTGTATGAAAAAGCTGACTCTTGTTAACTTAAACAGAAATAGATTTTATTGTATGTCTTTGGGTTGCTTACAGTATCACTGTAAAGGCTGGTGAACAAATCTAGGCAGAAGGCAGAAGTCAAGAAAAAGGCACAGCCAAGAACAGAGCAGAGGTCATGCCAGAAAACAATCAGGTTATGACTCTGCTTTTGACAGTCCAACTTTGGATGCTCTCTGCCATTGTCACCACTGGATTTTCAAATGTGCTGCAGCCTCTGAGAATATGCTTTTTCTGTTGCCACATCTTTGAGAATGTCCACATGAGACAAAATTCCTGGCAGAAACATCATACTGGCCAATTCCGGGCCCTCAGGCTTCTTGCCAAGGAGTTGGCATGGGGATTATCTGCCAACTTTAGGCTTCCTGGGAGCTGAGGTCTCGCCTCCCATCAAGACCTAAGTGACGGGGGATCCTGCCATCTAGAAAAATAGCCCTCAAACCTGACAAACATCTACCCTACCCCCCAAAGTTTTAGTTTACTCACCAGTAGAAATATCCTTTTTTAATTTTTATCCTTTGCTTTGATATTTTAACCTAATATACTTTTTATCCTTTTCCATTGCTATGAGGATTAAATTAAATAATACATGTGAAATACAATAAATCTTAGTTGTTATTATTTTGTTTCCATTAGTATCCCAATGTCTTTATCTCCTTGTCCTGAGGCAATTTCTGCAATTCCTAACCTTGGATCACTTCACCTATCCTTTCCCTTAGCTCCTGCTCCTAGACTGCTGAGTACTGCTGGAAAAATTGATATAAACTTCCCAGTTGATTCTATCACAAGTAAATAGTTTCCAAACTCAAGGGGCCCTCAGTGCTACTTGCATACCTCTTGTCCCACTCTGCTCTCATTTTCCCAAGCAAAATGGATGAATTCATCTTCTTTAGAGAGAGGTAAGAGGGATTTCTCAAATTCCCTCCTCTTCATCTACAAACTTATGTGTTCCTGTCCCAATAATTACTACCACCTCTAACCCCAAGTCTCAACTGATGTCGAGTCTCTCTTCCTTTTAAGGGCTGATTTTTGGTCTGCATTCTTTTTCTTCCTCTGGGCCCTTGCTTGAGCCTCTGTCCCCTGGATTTTCTGGGTCACCTTGCCCACTGGTATCTTCCCTTAGGCAGGCAGTATCAAATGCTGCAGAGACAACTTTTCACACTCCTTGGACATTACTGGTTCTAGGATTGTCTAAATAGAACACTTACTGTTTTTGCAAATTTGATAAATGTACTTTGTAAAAGTGAAAGCACAGAAAAATACAAGGAGTAAAAATCCCTTGATATCTCTAGCCCAGAGGTAACCATTGCAAACATCCTTCTTGATCCTGTCTCACTATTCAAACACAGGTGTATTTTATGTCTAGTTTTACACAGAGAAAATTTATGTCCCCTTTCTTTCCTGTATAATCAATTTTTTTCTTTCTACACTGAATCATTTCTACCAGAATATATACATACCATTATTTCTCCAATCTTAAAGCACATTCTATTTTTTCTCTATTTTCACATTCCAATTTAACTATTACCTCATTACTCCATTCCCCTTTACAGAGATATTTACTGAAAAAAATGATCATTTCTCACTGCATTGGCCTCCTCTTATCCCAATCTCTTCTTCTTGGTCTCCTTTGTGGATTCCTCATCTTCTGAACCTTTAAGCACTGAGTACTCCAGGGATCTGTCTTCACACCTCTTTTCTATCTATACTCACGTCCTGGGCAATCCCATGAAATCTCACAGCTTTAAATATCATCTTGATTCTGTTGACTCACAAATTTATATCTCCATCCAGTGCCTCCCTGATGACCTCCAAACTCTAAATTGCCCGTTGGACATTTCCACCTGCGTGTCTGACAGGCATCTTCAACAGAACACACTCAAATTACACTCTTGAGTTATACCCTACACCTCAAACCTGCTCCTTCTGTAACATTCCCCAATCTCATTCTTATAATTACTCAGGCAAAAGAGCTCAAAGTCATCCTTGAGGCCACTCTTTTGTTCACATGCCACATCTAAACCCCAGTAAAGCCTATTGACTCTATCTTCAAATAGAAGCCAATTTCCAATTTTTCTGATCCAAACCACCATTATTTCTCCCTTGGATTATTCCAATACTAGTGCTCCTATATTGTGGGCTGGCTTGTATTCCCCCCTCCAAAAACAAAAAGATGTTTCAATTCTAGTCCCGAGTACATGTGAATGTGATCTTATTTGGAAATAGGGTCTTTGTAGATGTAATCTAGTTATGATGAGGTCATACTCAATTAGGGTGAGCCATAATCCAATAAGACTTTTGCCCATATAAGAAGAAAAAACAGACACAAGGGAAGGAGAGCAGCCCTGCAAAGATTCAGAGACATACAGGAAGAATATCATTTAATGATAGAGGCAGAGATTGGGGTCATGTAGCTGCAAGCCAAGGAATGCAAAGGATTGCCAGTCACAATAGAAGTCAAGAGAAAGGCATGGAACAGATTGTTTGCTGGAGACTTTGAGAGAACATAAACCTGTTGAACTCTTGATTTTGGACTTCTAGCTTCTAAAACTGTGAGAGAATACATTTCTGTTGTGTAAGTTACCCAGTTTGTGGTTATTTGTTATGAAAATGCTAGGAAACTAATTCACCTTGCTTTTTCTTTTTCCCCTCTGAAGATTACTTTCCATACAGAAAAAAATTATATATATATAATGGTATTATATAGAATTATATATATGTTTTAAATATATGTATATAATTATACATATATGTAATCATGCATATATGATTTATCTGATTGATGATGTCCCTCAAAAAAGTTAAATGCAGAATTACCATATGACCTAGCAATTCCACTGCTAGATATATGTCCCAGAGAATTTAAGGCTGGGACTCCATCAGATACTTGCACACCCATGTTCATAGTAGCATGATGTGCAATAATCAAAAGGTGGAAACAACCCAAATGTCCATCAACAGATGAATGGATAAACAAATGCAGTTTATTTTATCACTAACAAATGGCATAAATGATTATTGTTCACGACTAACAAATAGTATATTTATCTCTAATAAATGGTTAGAGTAAAATACTATTCAGACTTAAACCAAACACAGAAGGACAAATATTGTATGATTCCACATATATGAGGTACCTAGAATAGACAAATTCATAAAGACAGGAAGTAGAATACAGGTTATCGGGGGTTGGGGGAGAGGAAGGAATGGGAAATTATTATTTAATGGGCATAGAATTTCTATTTGGGATTACGAAAAAGTTCTGGAGATACATAGTGATGATGACTGCACCACATTGTGAATGTACTTAACGCCACTGAGTTGTACCCTTAAAATATGATTAATATAAAAAATTTTGAGTTCTGTATGTTTTACTACAATTGTTAGAAATGCATAGAAAAAAAGGTAGTTATTGCTGCGTGTGAAGGGAAAAAAAAACTCCAAAAAACTAAAAAACATAAAGCTCCAAAGGTTCAATTCACTCAGAGTCCAAGTCTTTACCTTGGCCAACAGGCTTTAAGTGATTTGGCTCCCAACTACCTGTCTGATTTGATCTTGCTTCCTGAAACATTCCTTCACCATCCTGCATCCTTGCTGTTTCTCCAACACACGCAACAAATTCTAGTCTCAGGGCCTTTGCACTTGCTGATTCCTCTGCATTGAATCTTACTCCCCAACTTGACTTCCATTTTCAACCCATATCTACATAGTTCTCTCCTTCCCTTCCTTCAGGTCTCTGATTAAAAATCATCTTATTAGTAAGGCCCTTCCTGACTACCCTATGTAAAATTATATGACAATATTTCTGTCCTTATTCCATTTTATTTTTCTCCATAAATTTGTCCTCATCTAACCTATTGTATACCAGTTGCTTTGTTTGTTGTCTGTATCCTCCCATTTGAAAGCAAATTCCATTAGATCAAGGACTTTGTTTTATTCACTACTCTATCTATAACAGTCCTTAGAACAATGCCTGGTAAGTAGTAACTGCTCAATAAATATTTGTTAAATTAATGAATGAATACTTTAAATGCTCTTTTGTAATTTGCAAAATGCCCTCTTTGCTCCTTAAAAAAGCACTCACGTTCTATTTAATCAAAATTGTGTCCAAATAAAGGTATTTCTAGAAATTACTGAATTGAATCATTTGAAACTTCATTTGTAAATTCTTTATGTTAGTTTTTTTTGGGGGGGGGGTTGTTCTTGAGAGGGGTGTTTAGTGCCTTGGTGCTGTTTTCTAAATATTTTTGGGAAATTATGTGGATCCTTTCTCCAGAAACACATTCAAATAATACACACAGTTTTACATGTGATTTTATGGGGGTCATAAACCATCTGAATTCCATCTATCGAACCTCTAGTCAGTCTATAAGTCTATCATATTTTATTTTTTTAAAGACTTTTATTTATTTATTCATGAGAGACACCAAGAGAGAGAGAGAGACAGAGAGAGAGGCAGAGACACAGGCAGAGGGAGAAGCAGGCTCCATGCAGGGAGCCCGATGTGGGACTCGATCCTGGGACCCCAGGATCATGCCCTGGGCTGAAGGTAGGCGCTAAACCACTGAGCCACCCAGGGATCCCCTATAAATTTATCATATTTTAAAGCTGAACTGGGCCCCATAATTCAGAGTCTGGGATGTATGGAGAGCATGGCCTTTACTCCTGTGACACCCCTGCTGGTTCAGCCTCAATGGGAGGTGTAGTTCAAGATTTGATCTCTCTGCAGGCCCTTACCCTTCAGCATGATCACCAGTTTCATTTGCTCAAGCAATAACAGTTTGACTTTATATTTATCATACATAATTTTAAGCTTTAGAACAGTTACTTTGTGGTAAGTATACCTGTTCCCAAACTTAGAATTAGATGTGATAAATATAAAGTGTTCAGACTCAGCACTTATGAATTTCTAGATAGATTGCTGAGTATACTATTAAGTTCTCACTCTTGGTTATTCTACAACTTGTACACAGAATAAATGCAACTTAAGATATATGAAAACAAAATGCCATTCACTGCTCAGCCTTCTGCAGCCCTTCATGTCATCAAAGCCACTTTCTCTGAGGTTACCAGTGACTCTTTAATTGCTAAGCTCAATGGCCTAGAAGTCATTCTACTCAACTTCTCTTAACATCTGACATTGTTGATCACTGTTTCCCTTATGAAACTTTCATCTTTTTATGGCTTCTTTTATACTACTGTCTCCTAATTGTATTGTTACCCCCTTTGGCCATACCCTAGCCTCCTTCCTTGTCTCCTCTTTTCTTTTCTTTTTTTTTTAAGATAAGGTTTTATTTATTTATTTGAGAGAGAAAAAGAGAGCATGAGCAGGGGGGAGGGGCAGAGAGAGAGGGAGAAGCGGATTCCCTGCTAAGCAGGGAGCCCAATACGGGGCTCCATCTCAGGACCCTGGGATCATGACCTCAGCTGAAGGCAGATGCTTAACTGATTGAGCCACCAAGAATCTTGAGCAAGAGTCTTAGGTACTGTGTCTTAGTTTACTCATCTGTAAAATGAGAATAATGACAGTAGCTACCTCCTGGGGTCCTTGTGAGGATTAAATGTGTTTGCATTTATAAAGTACTAAGAACAGCATCTGACACAGAGTAAGTGCTATATAGGTATTTGCTCATAAAGTGGTCTCCGATTTGTCCTCATTCTAGTCCACCTTCCACACTGCTTACAGATGTTTTCAAGGGGCTGCTAATTATTGAGAGGTCAACCAGTCATTGTGGTAAGGGCTTTATAAGCAGAATTTCATTTAATCCTCATAACAACCTGCTAGGGGGGTGTTATTATCCCCTTTCGAGGGATGAAAAAATTGAGGCATTAAAAGCTATTGTACTTTGGGGTGCCTGAGTGGCTTAGTTGGTTAAGTATCTGACTCTTGCTTTTGACTCAGGTTACGATCTCAGGGTTGTGAGATGGAGCCCCATGTTGGGCTTCATGTTCACTGCAGAGTCTGCTTGAGATTCTTTCTCCCTTCTTCTCCTTCCCTCTTTGCTCTTTCCTTGCTCATGTACTCTCTCTCTCTCTCAAAATAAATAAATGAAAAAAATCCTAAAGAAAAAAAAAAGCTAATATACTTTGCCCAAGATCACAGAGGGTAACAATGACAGAGTTGGGATTTTGATTCAGGTCTGTTTACTCCCTGAGCTAGCGCTCAAAACCAGGAATCTACACTACACTGTTTTCCCAAATGTGAGATAGTCACTTACTGCTTAACCATCTTCAGAGACCCCATACTGCCCATGCTGTCATGATATATTTCTTCAGAGTCGTGTTCCAACTTATTTCTTGTAACTCCTCTCCACGCAAGCTGCCCTTTCCTTCCTCCCTCTCCCCTTTGCCACATTCTTTCTTTTGTTTCTTTGTTCTTCAACATTTACTGAACGCCAGGTACCATGCTAAATTGGAGAAAACAAGAGAAACAAACAATTTGTCTTCAAGGAGCTCATAGTCTGACACAAAGTACCATTGACTATACAGTGAGGGGATTGCACCAGGGCAAAGTGGGAGCCAGATAGGGCAAAGGAGGGATGCGACCAGGGAGAGTTTCTCTGAGGAAGGGACATTTAGCTGCCTTAAAGGATATTTCAGTCAGACAACTTCTTGCCATTCTTTAACAATCCTGACTTCTTGCTTTTTGCCTTTGAGATTTTTGAGGTGTTTTTCTCTCCATTAGATTGTTGTTTAAGACTACATTTCAAAGCCACCTTTTCTTGAATTCCATCCTTTCTTTCCCAGTCTGTTGGATGTTTGTTTCCTTAAATATACCACACATTCAACCTGTACCACTGTAGTCTAGTTACTGGTCTATCTGCCTTTCTGTATAACAAAGCTGTGATGTCCTCGGGGCGGGCGGGGGAGGGGGGCAGGTAGGCAGAGTCTTACTTATTTTTGAACTGTCCTTCATTCCCAAAGTGGCATGACGAGCATATTATAATACTCAGTATAATTTTGTTAAATTAACAGCTATTTGCCTATTTACAAAAGAAAGTGTAAGGCAAGGGGCTTTTCTGATTCAAAGTAAAGCTATCTGGACTATTATTTATAGTATCTAGCACAGTGCTCTGCAGAGAGTAGGTGTTTAATAAATACTAAGTATTTGAGGGTTCTGTCAGTGAAATATCTGAAGTAATGTTAGGAATAAGGAGAATAAGGAAACATTAGATCTACTTCTGTAGATACATGAAGATTTTCATGTCTAACTGAGTATCAGGGCTCTGGATCAGGCATGAAAAAAATTAAGAATTGTTGGCTATTGAGCTAGTATTGAGGATTTCCTTCCTTCCCTGGGTCAAGGCCATGTATCCAGAATCTTGTGCACAGCTAAGACAGTAAGGTATGGCTGTTGGGAGCAGGATGCTTGGTCAGCAGGAGTTGCTGCCAAGAATGTGGCATTCTAGTCCATACCTGGCTAAAGGCCCAGCAAACTCTTTTGCACCTGCTTCTGGTTCCATCATTTTAGGTGCACCATCCCGTCATTTCCTCTCTGTGATTGTGTTTCCTTACTAGGAATGTTTACCTCCAATAGAGGGGGGATTGTTATGGTGGGGAGAGGAGTTATGGTCTTGAGGTGAGAGGAGTCCTCACTTCTGTTCTTCTTCTTACTGTGGCTACCCTTTCACCAGCATTGAAGCTTTTGAGTCAGAAAGCCTCATAGCCTATGCCTATTTTCCATCATGCCTCATCCCTCTCCAGAGGAAATGATTGCAGAACCCCTACTGGCATGACTTAAGAGGAAGGGAAAGGGGAAAAGTACATGGAGAGAGAGAGAGAAAAAAAAAAGTCAACAGCAAAGATTGATACCTCCGAATACTGTCCTGGTCACAGTAGTCCCCTGGTCTCTTTGGGTTTCATCAAAATTGTTAGAATTAAAGGACAAAGTACGTGTAAGGGGTTTAGAATAGTGTTTGGAATGTACACACTGAGTACTTAATGAATGTTAGCTGTTATTATCCAGGGCTCCTTCACTTAGGGAAGGATCTGGGTTTCTGTCCCAAATCAGGTCCTCTAGGACAATCATTCCCACACTCAAAAGCAGCTCCAAACTATGTGAGTTAGCTATTCCCTATGCTTCCCTTGGACAGTTCAGTCTGGACACCAGATGCATTTCTGGTCTCCCTAGGGGGTGGGGTTGCCACGGTATCCCTAGGGGATTCTCTTTCCTCCCAGTATTGGTTTCCCTCTCAACCTCACCGGGAATCCCCAGGAAGCTCAGCATAGGCCCATTTGTTAACTTTCCCCCAGAATGCCCCCTCCCAGTAGTGATTTGGGTGCAGGTGTTGTTATCGACCTTTCTGGTAGCCCTGGGACTAGATAATTACATTGAAATTCAGAAACAGCATGCAATTTTTGGCACTGACGTCTTTAATTAAATCCAACAAGCATTTATTGAGCACCTAGCGCTCAACAAATTGTGTACGGCACAATTCCTTTAAATACTTTTTTGATCCTTAACTATTTAGCCTGTTTTTACTCGCTCAATTTGGATTAAAGTTGATCCACTCCTCAAGAGTTTTATGAAGAACAAATATCAAAATGAGAAACTGTTTGCACAATTCTCTGCAAACATAAAACGTCTTGTACGACTTATTCTCGCTACGGTATTAATATTAATTGCAATAACAACACGGCCGCTTCCCAGGCAGGCGGTAGAGAGCAGCTGGAAGGCCAACGCGAGTCAGACGGAAGAGGTCAGGGGAGGCGCCTCCGCGCGTCCGGCCCAGAAGGGGCGGGGCCTCGAGGACTGCGCCCCAACCCAACCCCTTGCCCCGCCCCTTTCGTCGGTGCGGCGTAGGCGGTTACCATGGGGATGACGTCTAGAGGGCGGGGCGGGGCGGGGCTATGGAGAGGAGGAGGAAGATGGCGGGAGGGCGGCTCTGAGGAGACCTCGGCGGCGGCGGAGGAGGAGAGAAGCGCAGCGCCGTGCCGCGCCGGGGCCCATGTGGGGAGGAGTCGGAGTCGCTGTTGCCGCCGCCGCCGCCGCCGCCGCCGCCGCCGCCGCCTGCAACTGCTGGACCCGAGCGGGAGTGAGGGGGAAACGGCAGGATGAAGTTCGCCGAGCACCTCTCCGCGCACATCACTCCGGAGTGGAGGAAGCAATACATCCAGTATGAGGTACCGGCGGCCGCCGGGGTGTGGGAGGACTCGGAGGGGCCACCATCTCGCCAGTCCCGACCTCCGCTGCCGCCTTCCGCTCCCGCTGCTGCCTCTCGGCGCCCGGGCGGACTTTGCCCCGGCGCCGCGGGGAGCCACTGCGGCATCCCCGCCGCGGCCGGCCCCCCGTGGGCCCCGCTGACCTTCCCCTCCCCCGCAGCCCCGCTGCCGCCGGGGTAACGGATATGCGGGCGGCGGGCCGGCAGGGAGGGCACGGCCCGGCCGGGGCTGCGGAACCGTGGAGGGAGGGCGAGCCGCAGGTGGGGGGGTCGCGGCGGGAGGGCAGGCCGGGGTCGCGGCGGCTCGGCGCTAATCCCCGCCTCCCCGCTCGCTCTGACCTCCCGTCCCCGCCCTGGGCGAGCGCCCCCTCGCCAAGGTTAGGTTTTGTTTCTTCTGCTCACCTCTCCCCAAGGATCCTTCTCTTCGGAGATGAGCCCCTTTAGTGATTTTATCCCTTTCCACAGAGCCCTTCTGCTCTTCCTCACTTGTCCACTGTTGACAAAGGCTTCGTAACAAGGGTTGAAACTTGACTTAAACGTATATATCACCTTTGCAGTGGTTCCCGTGGGCAAACGTCTTGTAACCATCTATTCTGTTGTGGTGAGACGGTGACTGGTCTTTCTACTGATTGCGTGAAGTATATACAAAGTAATCACATCTCTGGTTTTGACTCTCCCCTTGCTTTGGAATGGAGTGACGGGGGAAGAGGAAGCAGGCAAGAGAAGAAGATAATTGAAAATTTCAGATTTTTCGCTGCTGAAATTTTTGTTAGCTTGGGAGGAAACTATTGTAAACAATTACTTTTAAACATACCTGTGTATTACAGATATGCCCTCCCAGCGCCCCCCCACCCCCTCCCCCCGTCCCCCGTCCCCCAATTTCTGCAATAACAGCTCCAGGAGAGTATTCGATAGATAGTGATAAGGAACCTTACATTAATATAGGGAAAAGTAAAGGTAATGAACCCTTTTATATATGTTCAGAAGGCAGGATACCCGAAGAGCTTCAAGAACTGCAGTAGGTTATTCTCAGTAGCTGGCAATTCAGCTCCTGGATAGAGAAAGAAAGACTTATCTGTAACCTCCAGGAATTCACATCTATGTGTGTGCAGGAACAAAGAGTGTAAAATCGATATGAACACAGATATGTTAGATACATTTTGTGAGTTGAAATATTTTAGTTCTCTTTTTAATTTCTATTTAAGTTCAGTGATAAGGATGTTTAGGCAATAACAAGTTTATTTTTCATATAGAGTTGTAATAATTGAAGAAGACAGGGAAAGGTGTGTGTGTGTGTGTGTGTGTGTGTGTAGGTAAACAGAACCTTGAAGATTGTAAAATAAATTCACCTTGTAAAATGCAGTATTTGATTATTGCTAGAAATGAAAAGCCCAGAATTATTAATGCTTTCTCGTCAGTTAATTTTCTTACAGCCTTTTGTGGCTACATTTTGTAAGAATGAAATAAGGCACTGGCTTCTCAGCCTGTGGAGTTTTTGATTTATTGTTTCTAATAACATTCGGTCAGTTTTAAAACCTTGGCTACAGTCCAGATGATGGTTTTTATTGAAAGGAGGGTATTGGTCTTTCATCTTGTAGTAGTAATTTTCAGCACCACTGCCAGTTCTTCATAGAGGCATAGGACACAGCATGCTGAAGCAACATCTTATACTTGTTATATAGTATGGAATGCTTGATTTGGGGAAAAGTAATAGTGGCTGATTGTATGCTGTGATTCATTTTAAGTATTACAGCACTTAACTGTTTCATAGAATTATATTAATTTGGAATATCTGAAGCTGGAAGGGGAAGCATCAGGTTTAGTTTGAAAATGCAGTTACCTCTTGATTTGTAATGTCAGCTTTCTGGCTGGAGTAACCACAGTAATTCTGGGACTCCTTCCTCATTCACTCCGTTTGGACACTAACACTAATTGGTTAGGTTGGTTACAGAGGGAATGTGACTGCATTATCTTTCCTGGGGCAATTATAAATTGTTTTTAAAAAAATTCATTTATTAAGGATGATTGAAATTTTATTCTGCAGAGTCCCTGCTACATGACTCCTGTCCCAGATAAACTCATTGTTTGGTAGGCAAAAATAAATAAGGGGGACTTTTCTCTTTGTGAATTGAAGCCGTTAAAGACATCTTAAAGGGTTGGGGTCTCTGTTGTATATTGTTTCTCAAGAGCTGGTGCTATTCCTTTAAAAATACTTGAAGGGCCATAAATAGGAGTTTTCCGAGTCCAGGCATTTTGGCAACTTAAAAACTTTGGGGAAAAAATGACATCTTAAAAGAGCTTAGCTGTTGCTAGAGAAAAGAACCTTCTTATAATGCAGTAACATGTAGTTGCTCGTGTATGAAGATCATGCCCTGAAACACGGCTAGTAGAACAGAGTTGAATTTGTTTTTCAGGCTCTGATGGTGAAATTTTGGAGTATTCCCCCCGATGTGTAGCCTATGGTGCTTTCTAGTGCTGTGAACCACTACAAACTGTTCAGCCTCTTTGGTTTTTATGTCATTTCACTATACTAAATTTTATTTGAAATAAGAGCATTAGAGAGAAACTGAAAATTTTGTTTTAACTCTATAATTATTTGTATTATTGTGTATACATGGTCACACAACAAATGCTAGTTCTTGTATATGTTAGCCATGAGACCCTGGGGACAATCTATTCAGGGCTGTTTCCTTTTTTTCATGAGATAAGAATATAGGGCCAGAGCTTTCCAAGGTCCATCGTGGTTCATAGCTTTTCGGTTTAACTTTTGGTGGTTTTTGTTTTTTGGAATGTTAAAAATTATTAATGTGACTCATTAATACCCTAATAATTATTAGAGTTTCTCCACAATAAATTGTGGAGTTCATAAACTCAGTTTTCATAGGCAGAATAATTAAGCACAAGAGAGCAACAGGAAGAAACCATACAAAGAAAATATATTTGATACATTTGTGAGTAGCTTTTACAGAGAATAAACACAAATGAACAGAGACCATCCCTGTTTCCAGTAATCTATTTGAGTGTAAATCTTGGCAGAGAAAATAAAACATCAATAAATCTTTATGAGAGCACTTAAAAAAAATTTAGAATCACTGATTGCAATTTTTAGAGCTTTGTAATTGATTAATCAAAATTAACAGACCAGTTTCAACCACACAGACTAGTAGGACTGTGTTAATATTTTACAGAATATTAGCAAAAGAAGCAAATACATTTGGTGCTTTAGGCTGCTGACTTGTGTTTTCATCCCTAGGGTCCTGTGCTGCTTTGATTTCTGAGGAATTAGAGATGGTTTTTTCAGTGTATACTGTAGTTTTGTAAGATACTAGAATAAAGAGGTCTCTAAATTTCAGGATTTTAGAGTTTAAAAGGAATTTAAATATTAGCTGCCTCCTCCTTGTTTTTTTTCAGACAGGGAAACAAAGGCCCAAAGAGGTTAAGTTGTTTGTCCAGGATCATTTATAGATAGATAGTCTCTTGAGTGTAGATGTGTAAGCACTGGGAGTCAGGCTGCCCTAGCTGTGTGACCCTGATGAAATTACTTCCTCTTTCTGGGCTTTAGGTTCTTCATTTGTAAAGTGAGAGAACTGGACTTGATGGTTTCTAAACTCACAGGGCTGTATTTTCTAAGGACCCATCTAGCTTTAAATTTCTGTATGTTTTTATGGTTTAATTATGTTTGGTATATGAAGAAGACTTAAGTTTAGGACTATTACTAAATTTTTTAAAAATCGGAATTCACTTTAATTAACATATACTGTATTTTTAACTTCAGAGGCAGAATTCAGTGATTCATCAATTCCATATAGCACCTAGTGCTTATTAATTCAAGTGGTCTCCTTGATGCCCATCACCCAGTTATCCTATCCCCTCACCAATCTCCCCTATGGCAACCCTCAGTTTGTTTCCTGTAGTTAAGAATCTCTTATGGTTTGCCTCCCTCTCTGTTTTCTAGGACTATTATTAATAGTGTATTTTTCAGGTTAAGGTTCTTTCGTAAAATTTTGAGGAGATTTTAATCTGTGAAAGGAAAGCTGACCCAGTGAAACTTTTATTTAACTTAAATAAATAAAAAGTGATAGTCCTGGATTAATTTTTTTGTTGCAGGGTTTGGAAAAGGAGAGATTCTGTACAAGCTGTACATCTCTTTTTTTCAAGTGTAAGGAAACATTGCCCTGACATTATTGTGATTTTCATTTATAGTACTATCCCATGAGAACACTTGTGTTGCAGGCTTCATTTCCCAAAGGTATTATGTTGATTCGTTAGGGTTAAGTTGTCTTGCTAGAACTTGTTTGAAATTTCCAGTTTGGCCACCCGATGGGGCACAAACCACTTTTTCTTTCAGGCACTTCTGCAAATGAAAGTACAGTATATGGTATTTAAGATAACACTTGTAAATAAGATGCTTGGCATTTACCGATGTTTCTTAAATGAGTAAATGGATGTTGTATAAGGCAGGAACCTATTACTATTCCTTATTATCTTCGTATAATAATGTCTGTTAGGGTGAATATCCTGGAAAGATTATACTTGTCCATCCATCCCTGAAGGTTGGTTTTGGATCAGCTTTTGGGTGAAGGCCCAGATCATAAGAACCTAAGAATCTTATTTGACCAGGGGTGACCATGGAAAATTAGTCCTGGCTTCAAATCCAGTCCTAATCTGGAAAGCATTTGAGAGACTGTTGAGTTGTGCTGATTAGGGTTTTTAAGTATATTTGGGTCATAGCCCCCAAAGGAGAGTACCCCAAACTCCCATGGAGTAAGAGAAAGATAATAGTTGAGCTATTCATTATATTCGTTTTTATTCTAGTTATATTCATTTTTATTCATAAGACAAGGAAGAAATAGAATTTTACTAATATTTAGTAAATGGATCAATTTGATGACCTTGTTAGGAGGTCTTCTGAGAAAAAGAAAGAAGGATTCCTTAAGATAATCCTTTGAAATAAGATTTTACATCCACTGTCATCCACAATGAACTTCACCCTAAGCACATATTATGCTTTAAGAGTATCCTGCCTTTGTGAAGTCTGTTTTTCAGTTTATAACCATTATTATTAAGTTTCACAATCAACTAATTCCTGAAGTTTGAAGTAGAGCTTCGAAATACTTTATCACAAAATGTTAAACTCAGCTTTTAAAAATAATAAAGCTTTTCAGTTATGTTGTTCTCTGAAATATTGTTATTGATGGTAATTTCTTAGATTAAAAATATTTTTTAATATAAGTGAAACAGAAAAATTAATTATTTTATCATTGTCTCAACTTTTAGAAACTTTAAAAAATTCTGTTTTAGGAGTATCTAGGTGGCTCAGTTGGTTAAGCGTCTGACTCGGTTTCATTTCAGGTCATGATCTCAGAGTTCTTGGGTCAAGCCCCACGTTGGGCTCTGCACTCAGCATACAGTCTGCTTGAGATTCTCTCTTTCACTCTGCCTCCACTCGTACGCACTTTCTCTCTCAAAATAAATAAAAACTTAAAAAAATGTTTTATAAGAGACACAGTTGTAGAAGGCTATAATTTATCAATAAATATACATATACTGGAGGTACATAATAAGCTTTTGTTTTTGTATTTGATAGGGATATGATATAAAAAAGGGTTTGGAAGACTTTGCTCAAGTTGTGCAGCTTATTAACCTGAGCTGGTTTGTGGGTTGCCTAGTACTGAACTGGCTTTAGGGATTGAGAGAATGTCAGAATTCACTAGGTTATGATTTGCCTTTTCACATATTCCTGTTACCTAGTAAATGTTGAAAGAAGCTAAGATGACAAAGCTCATGAATAAATGACTTAAATTATCCATTCATTCCAACAAATATTTATGGGGGTTCTATTTGCTGTAGGCTGATAGATTTGTCCTGAAATTCTAGCTCTCTTATTATCTTAAAAACCGAAAAAAACAGTTTTTGGTTTTGGGTTTTATATTTCAGTCAATGGAATCTTTTTAGAATTAAAAATGGTGTAGAAAGGGAAGATTGCAGATGGAGGACTTGGAGCATTGTTATAAATTTGGATCACTTTGTAAATGATATGGAAGATTTCTCCTTACCTTTTCAAACTTTTTATGTTATACACCTTTAAATCTAATTTGTTTTTATTTTTAAAATGTTTATTTATTTTTAGGGAGACAGAGAGAGAAAGGAAGGGGAGGGGCAGAGGGAGAGAATCTCAGGCAAAACTCTTTGCTGAGCAGGGAGTCCAACTCTGGGCGAGGTTTGATCTCACAACCCTGAAATCAGGGCCTGAGCCAAAATCAAAAGTTGTATACTTAACTGACTGAGCCACCTAGGCGCACCTAAATCTAACTTGTTTTAGGAGTAGATTTCTTCCCATCACCATGCAGGTGTGATTTGTCTATAGGGAGTGATCAGAAAATTTTAAAAAAATTGTTCATTTATTAGAGGCCAGAGGAAAGGATAATTAACCTGCTGTAAGCATAACTTAAACCTGAAACCTGTATATTTTCTGTAACAAGAGGACAATACGCTTATTATTGTCCATACTTGTTGAGGATGACCTGCAGTATTTAGAAAGATCATAGATTAAGAATGAGAGGATAAGTCCTTAGACCTACTTCTGTCACTGACTGTTCATAAAGAATTGGTGAACAAGTAATTTTTTTGAAGATTGAAGGGCTGAAATGTAATCATTCAGGAAAGTGGGAAGTTTTTAGATTATTCTATGACTTAAATTTAGGCTAAATTGGTAAAGTTTTAATTTAGAGTAATCCATGTGCTTTCTTGGCTTTTTCTGTACCTCAGAACAGTGGTTCTTAAACTTTTTGGTCTTGGGACCATTTGAAACTTGAAAATTGTTGAGGATTCCGATGTCTTCTGATATATGCTGTATTACAAATTAAAACTGAGAAATGCTTAAAACACAGGAGTAGCACACCTACTAGAGACATGTTCTCTCACTTCATGCAGCCTCTGGAAAGCACTGTTTATTTGTGAAAGAATGAGTGAAAAAAATGAAGTTTTGTAGTATTATTAAAGAAAGTTTGGATCTTTTGGGATCCCTGAAAGGGTTTCTATTTTTTTTTTTTTTCTAAAGATTTAATTTGTTTATTCATGAGAGACACACACAGAGAGAGGCAGAGGCACAGGCAGAGGGAGCAGCAGGCTCCACACGGGGAGCCTGATGTGGGACTGGATCCCGGATTTCCAGGATCACACCCTGGGCTGAAGGCAGCGCTAAACCGCTGAGCCACCAGGGCTGCCGGGGTTTCTATTTTTTTAAGTTTATTTAATCTGTACACCTAATGTAGCGTTCAGTCTCACAACCCAAGATCAAGAGTTGCATGTTCTTCCAACTGAGCCAGGCAGGACCCCTCCTTGAAAGGGTTTCTGAGAGTTGCTGCCATAGACCATAGAACTCCTTTCAGAAAGTTCAGAGATGGCCTGAGAGAGTTCTCTAGTTTTAGGAAGCACATCAGGGGTATAAGGGAATCTCTTGGGTCAGAATTCTCTGGTATTTCCCCTACTACAAAGGATTTTTTTGGAGAAAAATGAAGGCGGCTTCCTTGGGATTCCCAATTCCATCCTCTTTTCTTTGAATTGAATTGAATTTAGTAGATATGTGGTCAGCTTGTCATTAAGGAGAACGGAATTAATATTTATTGAGCAGTTAGGAACCCAGTGTCAGCTGCTTTCCATAGGTTAATCTCATTTAATCTTCATAAGATAGATGATTTATTACTTTCATTTTAGAGAGATTAATCAATTTGTTCATGGCTACACACCTAGTAAGTAGTAGAGCCAGAATTTGAAATTGGATCTGTCATACTTTGGAGCTCTTGCATTTATATAAGAATTGTAAATAAAAACAGTGGTGATAGCAGGGGCAGTAACAACAGCTGTGATGTTTTTTTTCAGCTGTGATTTTTTTTTTAAGATTTTATTTATTTATTCATGAGAGACACAGAGAGAGAGGCAGAGACACAGGCAGAGGGAGAAGCAGGCTCCATGCAGGGAGCCGGATGTGGGACTTGATCTTGGGACTCCCAAGATCACGCCCTGGGCTAAAGGCAGGTGCTAAATCACTGAGTCACCCAGGGATCCCCAGCTGTGCTTTTTTTTGAGTGCTTATAGTGTTAGGCACTGTGGTAAGTTTTAAAAACATTATCTCTCTCTCTCTTTTTTTAAGATTTTATTTATTCATGACACACACACACACACAGAGAGAGAGAGAGAGAGAGAGAGAGAGAGAGAACATAGACAGCTGGAGAAGCAGGCTCCCTGTGGGGAGCCTGATGTGGGATTCCATCCCAGGACTCTGGGATCAGGTCCTGAGCCAAAGGCAGACACTCCACTACTGAGCGACCCAGGCACCGGAAAAACATTTTCTCTTTATAGCAAGCTATTTAGGTTCTGCTTATAGACTGGGGAAACTGAGTCTTAGGTCCACTGAGGAAATAATATGCTAATTGTGGGTAGGCTTCTCTTAATTCCTACATCATATTGCCTTATGAAAAATAAATCAATAAATTCATTCATTTATACGTACGTACATACATACATACATACATACAGTTAGATGTGGTCTGATCTGTTCTTGAGCACCTGCTGAAGTAGTGACTGGTCTGTTTTTAGTCCTGTCTCAGTCTGCATGATTTGGAGGTGGTGGAGGGGTCTGGAGTTCAGAGTTAATTTATATTTTCCTCAAGGTTTTCTGTGTAAGTATTATTAGATAGGCAACTGATAAATAGAGGACCTTATGAAGATGAGGCCATAAGAAAACAATAATAAGATATTAGTGATAAGAGTGAAAAGAGGAAGATAAAGAAAAATGGGCATAACTATTGCTGTGCCAAGTTGTGGTGGTTGGCTTCTAGATCATAGATCATAGAATTAATTAGACTTTTTGAGGAATTTCAGAGATTAGCCCAATTCCCTTTTTTACCTAAATGGGAAATGAGGTTTAGAGGGGTTAAGTGATTCAAAGTTACATGGTATGGTTAGTGGCTGAGTTAACACAATTACTCTGATTCATTTTATTGCTTATTATTTTGCCTCATATGCTAGTATGTTCATAATGCACATAGAGAACAAACTCTGAAGCCAGACTGCCTAATATTCCAGCTCCACAATTAGCTTAGAGACCTCAGGCAAGTCATTTAACCTCTCTCTGCTTCAGTTTCCTTATCTGTAAAATAGGGATACTAATAGCTTTTATAGGACTTTGTGAGGATTAAAGGAATTAAAATATGGAAAGTCCATAGAACAATGCCTATCAAATGCAGGGAGCCCAATGTGGGACTCTATCCCGGATCCTGGGATCACACCCTGAGCCAAAGGCAGACTTTCAACTGCTGAGCCACCTGGGTGTCCCTATATATTTACTATTAAAATTATTTCTCTA
Organism: Vulpes vulpes; assembly: GCF_048418805.1. Lineage (NCBI taxonomy): Eukaryota > Metazoa > Chordata > Mammalia > Carnivora > Canidae > Vulpes > Vulpes vulpes. The sequence goes on along the minus strand of NC_132792.1, from coordinate 146,183,015 downwards.
TCAAAGCTCAATGGTATTAAATAATGTTGGTTTAACAGTATCTTTGGAAGGGAGACTAAGCCTTAAAGCTTGTCACTTTATGGTTATCCAGTTCAAGTTTTCTTGGAAAATGTCTTTATTGATTTTAACTATTACTCCTGTTATCTGTGATACTTTTATTAATAAATTGTCCTTAACCTTTTTATATATAGTAAGAAAATCAGTCGGGAACAATTATGTAGTTTTGAAAATCCATGGTCGCTTGTAACTTAGACCTTATTTATTTAAATTATAGACCCTCTCTGTTATTTTTGTTTTTGTTTTTTTTTAATTGGGGTAAAATTCATACATGTATTCTTAAGTATGACCAAATAGCTTAAGTGAGCTTGAGTTTTCAGTTCAATTTTCTCATGATTATTTAATTTCTTTTTTTTTTTAAAGATTTAATTTATGGGACGCCTGGGTGGCTCAGTGGTTGAGCGCCTGCCTTTGGCCCAGGGCGTGATCCTGGAGACCTGGGATCGAGTCCCACATCGGGCTCCCTGCATGGAGCCTGCTTCTCTCTCTGTCTGTGTCTCTGCCTCTCTCTCTCTCTGTGTCTCTCATGAATAACTTATTTATTCATGAGAGAGAGAGAGAGGCAGAGACACAGGCAAAGGGAGAACCAGGCTCCATTTCATGCAGGGAGCTTGACACGGGACTCGATCTGCGGTCTCCAGGATCCCACCCTGGGGTGAAGGCGGCGCTAAACCGCTGAGCCACCCAGGCTGCCCGAATATTTAATTTCTAATACTAGAATTGGGTTTAGAGTTGAGAAAGTCTTTTCAACCCCTCTATTTTTTTTTTAAGATTTTAATTATTCACGAGAGACAGGGAGAGGCAGAGACATAGGCAGAGGGAGAAGCAGGCTTCTTGTAGGGAGCCCGATATGAGACTCAATCCCAGGACTCTGGGATCATGTCCTGAGCTGAAGGGAGATACTCAATTGCTGAGCCACCCAGGTGTCCCATCAACCCCTCTATTTTACAGATGAATAAATTGAGAGTAGAGAGGCCAAGATTATGTGGTCAGAGTCTTAAAAGTAGTTGATAGGAGAGCATGGAATAAGAATATTGGCCTCTTGCTCACTGCTGTACCTTGCTGATGCTTGTCACTGCTGTGTAAATTTTTTTTTTTGGTTTTAAATTTTCAGAATTAATTTTCTTTGTAAGAGTCAGTATGAATTTAAATGTTCTTTACTTTTTTTTTTTTTTTAATTTATGATAGTCACAGAGGGAGAGAGAGGCTCAGAGACACAGGCAGAGGGAGAAGCAGGCTCCATGCACCGGGAGCCCGACGTGGGATTCGATCCCAGGTCTCCAGGATCGCGCCCTGGGCCAAAGGCAGGCGCCAAACCGCTGCACCACCCAGGGATCCCGAATTTAAATGTTCTAATGATTATTCAAATACTCTGCATTAATACATTTATCTGACTAATCCATTAGATCACATTTTCAACCCAAGATAATTCTTGTGTGTGTCAGTTAAAAGACTGAGTAAATTAAGAGACTTAAACCTTAAGAATACTATTGTTTACTCAGCTACAGAAAATTAGCCATTTTCCTGACTTGGTAGAAACCTATCTTAGTTGAGGAGACAGGACTGAGAAATTATGGTAAAGCTTGAGAGGTTAGGTAGGAATGAGAGCAAGGTTCAGGAAAGTTGAAAAATCATTTGGCCATTCCTCTGTAATATATCTGTGTTTGAACATTAACTTAGGTTTATTTGTTATCTGTACATGAGGAGTAATCCTCCCTCCCCATTAAGACCTCTTATTACTTGTTACCAAGCCAAATCAGGACATATATGACTAGAGGAGATTAGAATATGTATTTTTTTTAAAGGTTTTATTTATTTATTCATAGAGACACACACACACAGAGGCAGAGACACAGGCAGAGGGAGAAGCAGGCTCCATGCAGAGAGCCTGACGTGGGACTCAATCCAGGGTCTCCAGGATCATGCCCTGGGCTGCAGGTGGTGCTAAGCTGCTGCGCCACCGGGGCTACCCCAGAATATGTATTAAATCAGTTCACAAAGTATTCATTAATGACTGCTTCCTTTTTTTCTTATTTTTAATAATAAAGAGATAATGATAATACTACCAGCTAATGTTGACTGAGTGTTTCTGATGTCAGGCATTTTACATTTAATCCTTATCCTCTAACTCTAAGGTGGGTTTTGTTATCGTTTTTTTTTTTTTTTTTTAAGATTTTGTTTCTTATTCATGAGAGACACAGAGAGAGGCAGAGATATAGGCAGGGAGAAGCAGGCTCCCTCTGGGGAGCCTGATGTGGGACTTGATCCCAGGACCCCGGGATCATGCCCTGAGCTGAAGGCAGACGCTCAACCATTGAGCCACCCAGGCGCCCCACGTTATCCTTGTTTTAAGAAGACACTGAGTCTTTGAGTATCACCTAGTGAGTGATAAAAGCCAGAATTCAAACACAGGTGTGTCTTATTTCAGAGCCTGGATTTTTAAATATGGTATTACATTGTCAGCATCACGCAAGGGTCTAGAGAAGTAAAGATAAGAGCCTGCCCTTGAGGAGCTCATAACTTGAGTGGGTTTCCTCATAGAATACTGTGATTGTGTTACAGAAGAATACCAATTGATTTTGCTCTGGATATCTTTGAAATTCTCACAGAGGTGATATTTGAACTGGGTACCAGAGATTGAGTAAGGTTTGATCACATAGTGAAGAGGAAAAAGGGCACTGGGGGCAATCTAGGCAGATAGAATAATATTGAACAAAGGCATAAATAGGTGAAAATAAGTATATTAATGAACTCTGGTTTAGTAGATATGTTGGAGAACTGATGGGGTAAGGTTGGAAAGGGGGGACTAGAAGGGATCAGGGGGTGAAGGGATGAGTATCTTGCTGAGTTTAAACACTTCCTGGGTTTGAGCCATCAAGAATTTTATAGGAGAGGTTAGTGGGGAGGAATTAGTACATAGTGAGATATATAATTTAGTTCTTGGAGGATGGCTTGGAGAGAACAAAACCAAAGACCCAGAGGCAGGAAAACCAGACAGTATGGCCAAACATATTGAGGGCTTGGATCAATAGCTTATTTAATCAATTTTAGTGTGTATTTTTCTCATATTTTAACACTGAAGTCAGGATACATCTTATAATTAATGCTGTGTCATAGATTAATTGGCAGACATGTTTTTCTTTTTTAGAAGCACAAAAAATAATGATGTATGTTACTCTTAGTGACATTTTAGATTTGATTAAATTTGATAGTAATAATATATAGTATTTAGTTAATGCTTACTGTGTCTATGTCACGCAGAGTAGTAGATACCTGCCAGCATCCAGCATCTGGCAGTGTCTGCCATATTTAGCAACTTTTTTTTGAAATAACAGAAACTGACCAAAAGGCCTGGGTCCCCCTGAGATGTCATTAAGGGTTGAAAAAGAGATTCATAAGAGTATGGTTGAAGAGTGAATGGAGAAAATAAAAAGAGTTCATGTTTGTCCTTACAGAAATTGGCTAGAGCTCTAGAAAGAAATTATTTTGGTATCAGTTTAGAGTTTTCTTGTTTTGTTTAGTCAATGAGTGCAGATTTAGCCCTTTTATGTAATAAACTCAAAAGCAATCACTGATAATGAAATTGAGATGCAGTCTTTCCCTTGTTTTTCAAATGTTTTTTATAATAGGTAGCAAAGGTGTTTATAAGCAGGTGAGATACCACTTCTATCACAGAGTTCGTACATCTTCTGATAAACCTTTCTTTCTTTTTTTTTTTTTTTAAAAGATTTTATTCATTCATTTATGAGAGACAGAGAGAGAGGCAGAGACACAGGTAGAGGGAGAAGCAGAGTCCACGCAGGGAGCCTGACGCAGGACCCGATCCCGGGTCCCCAGGATTACGCCCCTGGCCGAAGGCAGGCACCAAACTGCTGAGGCACCCAGGGATCCCTAAACCTTTATTTTTGACTCAAATATACTTACTGGAAATATGAATATTGAAATATAAGTATCTCAAATTATACTGCCATTAGATATTTGCTAGAAAGGGCTGCAAAATGTTTTCTCTAGAATTTGCTTAGTATCATAGACTTTGAAAAGTTCAGTTCTTGATAGGTAGCAGAATTAGAAAATACATTGATTTAGAGACTACTGAAATTAAAGTTATAATAACCCTTTAAGGTTGAGCAAGTCATTTGGCCTTTCTGTGTTAGAATTTTCTCATCCTTAGATTAGGTATTATAATAATGCCTACTTTAGAGGATCATGTGAAATGAATTAATAATTGGAAAGCACTTAAGATAATAAGTATGTATAGTAATTAATAATACTATGTGTAGTGTTGTATATGTATTAGCCATTATTACATATCTATCCCATGCATATTACATACGCATGGTTTGAAGCCAACAGATGAACACGGTGCTAGTTGATTTATTTATTCTTGAGACAACTTGAGGAAGGGAATCAGGGAAACTCTAGGAAGAAAATACCTTAGATACTATTCATTAAATTATTGGGCAGATGGAAGCTGAAAGAATTTTACCTTTTTAAAAAAGCCTGGTATTTCACAGAACATAAAGTTTAGTTACTACCTATTAATTTTTATTAATGAAATAAAAAGATTAATTTATATATTTTTGAAAGTTTCTTTAGTTTTTGAGACAGATGAAAAATTGGGAAGAACTTTTTCCTTTTTTCCACATTTTTGTTGTGAAGTCTTAGTAGAATTGACCGATAAACATACAGTATTAGAGAAAAAAAATATTTCAGGGAAAGAAATTATTAAATGTGATATTTTGAAATTCTCCCTTGACTTTTCTTTCATGTTAGGGATAACATTATTTAATATGGTGGGTTTTATGTAGGTAGCACTTAATATAAGCCATTGTTTTACCAACTTTATTTACAATGATTTAAAATTTTTAACCCTGTATCAAAAATTATTAATAATAATTTCATGCATATTTTGTGAATCTGCCCTGTTAAACACAGAATATTCTATTAAGGTTAGGATCTTCCTTCCAAATGTATATACACAATATTATAGTAGTTGGATCATTTTATTATCATTAATATTTGAAATTAAATAAAGCTATCGTTGGGCAGCTCAGGTGGCTCGGAGGTTTAGCACCGCCTTCGGCCCTGGGCGTGATCCTGGAGACCTGGGATCAAGTCCCGCATCGGGCTCCCTGCGTGGAGCCTGCTTCTCCCTCTGCCTGTGTCTCTGCCTTGCTCTTTCTCTCTGTGTCTCCCATGAATAAATAAATAAAATATTTTTTTTTTTAAATAAGGCTATCATTGGTAAAGATAAAGTAATACTATTACACTTTTTTTTAGAGAGGAAGGGGGAGGGGCAAAGGGTGAGAGAGAATCCAAAGCAGGCCTCACACCCTGAGATTATGACTTGAGCTGAAACTAAGAGTTGGACACTTAACCTACTGAGCCACCCAGGCACTCGCTATTAAACGTTTTTGAATGCATCACTTTCTAGTACTTAGCACAGTGATTTATTTTGTCGGTGCTTCAGTGTTAATACATTTTATAGGGGTGAAGGAAGGAAGAATTCACTGTAAAGGTTTAAATCTAGGGAAACTGGTAAAGAATAGTTACTTTGGGGGATGGTAAACTCATGAAATTAGAACTTAAATAGGCTTGATTTTATGTGTGAAATGTCTGTGTAAAGAAGGAGCTAGGATTTTAAAAATCGTGTCAACAGATAAGATTATCATAATTGAGATAGTAATACAGAATTAACTCATTTCAGGGAAAATATTTAGGCAGAAAAGTAGAGATGCAAATAGAGGAAGTCTTGGAACATATATTGTCACAAGAGTCGAGGGTTTTTTTGTTCTTGTTTTTGTTTTTTTTTTACATAAATTAACTGATTTATTATAGACTAGCAGTGTTTCAAATGGAGCTTTTACTGGTCTTTCAACTCGTCTTCAGTCTTCTGATGGCAGACTTTACTGTGACAGCAGAAGTGGTGGTATAGGTCCAGGCGCCACCAGCTATGGTTTTCATGCAGGAGCCACAACACCAGATGCCCACAGCTCATCTTTTCATGTTGGTTTTGCCAAGGAAAGAGTAAGTGTACTTGGCGGGCTGGCTAATTTAAGACTGCTTCACCATTTTCTGGAGGGAGGCACCATAACGGGTCCCGTATTAACCCATGATTCTGACCTTCTTGATGCATTTAGCCATGTTGCTGCAAACTAGGTCCCACAACAGTCAAGAGTTGTAAAGATAAGTGGATTATTAGCAGTGACATGCTCTGTATATAGGTCAGTGAGAATGAGAATTAAGGATAGGCCTTGAATATGACAAAAAAAGCTTATTGGTAGATTCTGAACATAAATTGTCTTTTACAAACTGTCTTCCAGGTTTTTTTTTTTATTATTTTATTTATTCACTCATGACAGAGAGACACACACACAGAAACAGAGACAGAGACAGGCAGAGGGAGAAGCAGGCTCCGTGCAGGGAGCCTGACGTGGGACTTGATCCCAGGTCTCCAGGATCACACCCCGGGCTGAAGGCGGTGCTAAACCGCTGGGCCACCGGGGCTGCCATGTCTTCCAGGTTTTAAAAGGTTAAAGTCATTGATCAACATGTGTGTAATTTTCAGTTGAGAAATGTGGCTCTTTTTTTTTTTTTCAAGGATTTCATTTATTTATTCATAGAGACAGAGAGAGAGAGAGAGAGGCAGAGACCCAGGCAGAGGGAGAAGCAGGCATCATACAGAGAGCCTGATGTGGGACTCGATCCAGGTTCTTCAGGATCACGCCCTGGGCTGCAGGCTGCGCTAAACCACTGCGCCACTGGGGCTGCCTGAGAAATGTGGCTCTTAACAGAGTGAGGAAAATAGGATAGAACCTTTAGGAACAAGTAGAATAAAGCAAAAGGTTCTTTGAGGATATATGAGATCTGTTCATATATGAAGGCAGTGGAGAAAGTGGCTTTAATTTTATCTAAATTTTTGGATTTAATTACATTTATTCAGTTATTCGCTGTGAGATATTCACAAAATTATATCTCTGAACCTCAGTTTTCTTGTGTGTTAAATGGGGGTACTATTTAGCTTTCAGGATTATTGTGAGAATTAGATATAATACATGAAAGTGTCAGCAATGGCCTAAACTATAGAAGATGCTCATCAGTAAAGTATAGCTGTTAATTTGTCATTATTAAAAATTAGCCATTGGAGTAACTTATTCATTTATTCAACAGTCATTTTAGAGTATTAGTACTTAATCTAATAAGACTCTCTTTCAATCTTATGAAATTTCTTGGAAAGCAAATGATATAGCTGGACTTTTAGAATCCATTGCTTGATGGGTGCTTGGGTGGCTCAGTTGGTTTGGTATCTGCCTTCAGCTCAAGTCTTGCCAGGATCCTGGGATTGAGCCCATGTTGGGCTCCCTGCTCTCTGAGGAGCCGGCTTCTCCCTCTCCCTCTCCCTGCTGCTCCCCCTGCTTGTGCTTTTTCTCTCTCTCTCTGTCAAAATAAATAAAGTCTTAAAAAAATCCATTGCTTGAGGAACTACCTTTTGACAAGATGAAATATTGTATTTCATAGATTCTAGGATGTACACATCCCTCTTCCACAATCCCACACCTTTGAAATTGGGATTTGTCTTACAGATGGCATAGTGTAATTGGAAGTGTTTTTCTTTCTTAATGATTCATAAAATAATGGTGTGCCTTGGCAATTGATGGATGTCTTAGAGTCAATGAAATACAGTAGTATTTTATTAAATACAAATATCTTCGTGTATTTTGACAAGTGGTATTTTTGTGGGAAACATTATTCAACCTATAGAGAATACCTTGTCTATTAAGGTTTTGTGATATTGAAGTTAGAGCTGTGAAGTGGTTTCACACCCCTAGGTTAGAAACCATTTTTTTGGGCACCTGATTAGCTCATTTGGAAGAGCACGTGACTCTTGATCTTGGGGTCGTTTGTTTGAGCCCCATGTTGGGTGTAGAGATTACTTAAAAAAAAAAAAGAAACCATTTGTATAGACATACAGGAAACACCATTGCAAAGCTTTTGGATTCCTTTTTGTTTTTGTTCAGATAAACTGGCAACTGTTACTAAGAGCAAAAGTGAGAATTTTATGTTGTGATAACTATTATTTTTGGGCAAAATCCAACATGTTTTACCAACCTGTATAAAACTTATATGTTAAAGAGAGCTGGAAGCCAAAAGCATTAAGAGCTTTTCTTTTAACTAGCAAATGAAAATGGTTTGATTTTTGTGTAGAAATAAAAGATAATAGAAATTGGGAAAAATAAGAAAGGACTTCGTGTTTTGATACTTTATGAAACTGGATCTGCTATAAAAGAATTTAATAAAAATAATAGTAGCTAGCACTTTAAAAAATTAACTGATGTGCAGATATTGGACATCTATCTAGATTTTGTGTGATAAAGTCTGTGAAATTTACCAATCCATTTTAAATTTGTACTGTGCTAGACACTGGCATATAAAAATTGAAGTGAGATTGCTCTTTGCCTTCAGAATTTATAGCTGTTACTATAATATGTAAGAATGAGCCATATAGATTTAATTAGAAGAGAGTATTTATTGTCAGCATTATTTTATAATCAGAATAGTGCCCTTAGACAAGGAAGATGCTGATTTATCTGTCAGACCTTCTCCAGCTTAGAAGCGTGGCTGCATGACTTCCCAAGGGCATTCAGTGTAAGTTAAGTTATAATGGTGGTGGCTTTGACATATGGGAATGCAATTTTGTTTATTAGTGTTAAATAAATCACTTACTTAAAATTGTCATAATTTTCCTTAACATAATTTTGTGTGTTTGTGGGAATAAAAATATTAGCTACTTTGATCAAGACAAGCAGTTAGATGTTGGTGATTATCTAATAACATGTGCATTCTGTGATATAAAGATGTTTTTCAAGTCTACCTCATCTATTAACTGTCTATTGCTATATTACAAGTTACCTCAAAACTTAGTAGTTTAAAACAATAATAAACATTTATCTCATGCTGTTTCTATGTGTCTGGAGTTTGGAAGGAGCTTAACTGGGTGTTCTGGCTCAGAGTATTATGTGAGGTTGCAGTTAAGATGTCAGCTGGAGCTGCAGTCATTTCAAGGCTTGAGTGGGCCTGAGGATCCATGTGGGTTTTTGTTTTGTTTTGTTTTGTTTTTTGTTTTTCAGGAGGCCTCGGTTCTTTACCACTCAGAACTCTCTTTTTTCATGGCTGGCTTCTCTCAGAATGGGTGATCCAAGAGAGAGCAAAATGCAAACCACAGTGTCTTTTATGACCTAGCCTCGGAAGTAGTACTCTGTCATTTATGCAATATTCTATTGATTATACAGGTCAGCTCTATTTTGTGTAGGAGGGATTACACAAAAACATTATTACCAGGAAGGAATCTTTGGGAGTCATTTCAGAGGCTAGTTGCTACACCTGATAAAAAATCTAATGGTTAGGAAAAGTTTTGGAAATAAAAGGAAGGATATCAAAAAATTGAGTTGCCAGAAATAGAGGTAAGTCTTAGAAAATAAGGTTTCATTTGAAATAGGGGCCTATATGTCTTTTTCTTAAGCATGAATTATAGAATGTGTAATACTTGGGCAGGCTACTTTAATAATCTGAGTCTCAGATCTTCAGTGGTAAAATGAGAAGCACAGTTACATTCAAGAGTTAAGGCTCTGTGTTTTAAGAGTTAATGCTTTAAAGAGTTAAAGCTATATGTTCAAAATACTCAAAATGATCTAATAGTAGATATTCAGTAAATGTAACTGATTGATTTTTTTATTGATTAGTATTTGTGGCCATCATTTCCTCAGCTCTCATGTATACTCATTCCCATCTAATCTAAGCCTGATCACTCTTCTGAAACCATTTATTGATGGTTACAGATGAGTTCCTGATCCTCAGATCTAATAACTTCACCTTCTCTCTTTCTTTTTAATCTCTAAGCAGCTTTTTATTTTTCTTTCCTTTAAGGTTATATGTTTTAAATCTTACATATGGATAATTTAAATTACAAGCTCTAAAGTAGAGAGTAAAGAGTGTAGGCCTTCTAATGTTAGCTGTTTTTATTTATAATTCAGTTGCAGCCTTCCAGTTAGATAGGGAGATAGCATTCCAATTAGATAGACAGAATAGACACCTGTATTCACGATCCAGCTGAAGAAACAGAAGAATTATTAGTATGAACCCTTCCTAGATTGTTTTATTTAACTCAGATGTTTTCAGTTTAATTTTTAAATTATTTTTCCAACTTTTTTGAGATGTAATTGACATATAACACTGTGTAAATGTAAGATGTACAACATACTGGTTTAATACATTGATATATTGTAAAATGATTACTATTGTAATATTAACTAACACTTCCATCCCATCACATAATTACAATTTCTTTTTTGTGGTGAGAACATTTAAGATCTGCTCTTTCTACAACTTTCAAGTCTATAACACAGTATTATTAGGTGTTATCATCATGATGAACGTTAGGTCCTCAGAACTTACTAATCTTGTAACTGGCAGTTTGTACCCTTTAATGAATATTCCCCGTCCCCATGCCAGTACACGTGTGGTAACCACCACTCTATTCTCTGTTTTTCTGAGCTTGTCTTTTTCAGGTGCCACATGTAAGTTATATCATATGGTATTTGTTTTTCTCTAACTGATTTAACTTAGCATAACGCTGTCATTATCCACGTTGTTGCAAATGGCAAGATTTCCTTCTTTCTTGTAGCTGAATAATATTTTCCATTGTATACCACATCATCTTTATTGATCCATCTGTTAACACTTAAGTTGTTTCCATGTCTTGGATATTGTGAAAAAATGCTGCACTGAACATAGGGGTGCAGAGATGTCTTTTCTAAGCAGCTTTGGTAGTTTTTAAAGCACTTATTTCTTTTTTCAGTGTTACTTTAGTTTCAGGTATATAACATAGTGATTCCATAACTTTGCACATTGTGCTATGCTCACACATGCACATCAATGATCTGTTACCATACAACACTATATATTAATTTTTATGGTCCTGTGTATATATATCTGATATTTTCCTCATTGTCATCTCTGCTGCTTTGTATTCCAAAAATTTATGTCCTTGGCCCACTTCTCACTTTCTGAAAATTTCATTTACCTAGAACTTATGTCGTTTCAAATCATCTTTATATGTAGATAATTTCCAACTCGTAACTTAACTCTGAGCTATCTTTTAAATTGTAAATCTCAAAAAAAAAAATTGTAAATCTCTATTTTCATCTGTCCACTAACCACCTCAATTATCCTGTGGAAACCTAAAACGATTTGTAACCCAAACTCCTATCTTTTTTTTTTTTGCTCAATTTTTTTCTTTGGTGTTTTTTCAGGTCAGTTAATAGTATCTGGAATCATCCTTCTTTTTACCTGGGCTCAGAATTTTGGAGATCTTTAATTCCCTTAGTTCATGTTTAGTTGTTTTTGCTTTTGGTATTCCCTAAATGCATGTTTAGTTGTTTTTGCTTCTTGGTATCCCCTTCTTTCCCATATTTCACTTTTTTTTCCTATTCCTACTGCTTTAGACTTTGAATATGCTTTGTTTATTTTTTTTTAAAAGTATTTAACATGTCATATTCTAATTTACCTATTTATGTGACTTTGCCTTGTTTGAGTTATCATTTCTTTCAAGTCTGGCATAGTATATAGGGTAGACATCTAGGGGTGTTACTGAGTAAATAAAGCTTGGTAATTTCTTTAATGATGAGATTAGTAATCTAGAAATATCTATGGTGTGCCTTTTTAATACAAGTACAAGCAAGGTGTCCAAAACCCTGACTTTACATTCATATGTGAAACAAGTGATATGGATAACTGAAACATAAGGTAGAGATATTAAGTGCTATAAATGGTTTCAAATAGACTACTAAAGGATTTCAGGGGAGGGAGTGATGATTTCCAGCTGGAGTATCTCAGACAAAGCATAAAAGAGGTTAAATTTGTTATAGACCTTGAAGAATGGTTAAGATTTGGAAATTAGATTTTAAGGATGTGGGTAGGGTAGGGGATTTTAGTAGAGGCAGTAGTTGTAAACAAAAGCAAAGATGTAAGAAATATTAAGGTCCCTAAAATGAATAATTATAATAATAATTCATTTTGACTTGAGGATCAGGTTATCAAAATGAAAGTTATTTTCTTCAATTTGGAAGATAAGCCTAAAAAGATAGTTTGGACCATTCTGGGTACCTTGGAGATAGCAGAGGATTATGATTTTTTTTGTGGCCATTGGGGAATCCTTATAAGTTTAAGGAGGAGAATCAGACTGGTGCTTTGGGAAGGTTAATATGGCAGCAGTTTGTAAGACGTTTTAGTTTTAGAGAGATGAAAACCTATAGGTTGGTAAACCAGTGAAGAGTTTACTGAAATAGTGTAGGTAAAAGGATAAGAGAATGAATGTAAGTGAGGTTGTGATAGTGGCATTCACTGAACCAGATCACTAAACTCATAGGTAGAAAGGAGAATGTAAGAATGTTAACACTGCTAGGACAGGGATTTTTATTTTCCTCATGATGTATTCCAGGTGTCTAGAGCAGTGCCTGGCACACAGCAGATACCTAATAAATGTTTGTTGAAGAAGTGATAACTGAGATTGTGAATCTGTGTGGTTTGGATACTGGCAATAACATTAAAAGAAATACAGAGCATGAGCAGATTTTGGAAAGAAATGAATTGAATTTTGGACATTCTGAGTTTGTATTAGCACACATGTGGCTGGTGATATAGTTTTGGGAGATATCCACATAGATATAGTAAATGCCATGTCAGTGAATGTCAGAATATATTACTGTAGACATTTATTTTTTTTTAAATTTTATTTATTTATTTATTTATGATAGTCACACAGAGAGAGAGAGAGAGAGGCAGAGACACAGGCAGAGGGAGAAGCAGGCTCCATGCAGGGAGCCCGACATGGGATTCGATCCCGGGTCTCCAGGATCGTGCCCTGGGCCAAAGGCAGGCGCCAAACCGCTGCGCCACCCAGGGATCCCTACTGTAGACATTTATAAATGTGAATATAACATGACATATTCCAAATTAGTTCTTCCTATTATATATGGTTTATACATTTAATAATTTCAATTATAACTTAATGTTATAACAACTTTTGCATATTGAATTGTCTCTTGCTGATGGGGTGCTTTTAAATTCCATAAAAATTGAGTCATGTATAATCCTAATATTCTATAGGCTTTGGATTAAGTATGCACAAGAGTACATTACTTTTAAACTTTAATGTATTAGAGTATAAGAATTTGTATAAGAGTTTTTATTTTACAGATTATTTCTGTCATCAGAAACAGAGCTAAGTTAGTTTATTTGGGGATACAAATAACATTAATTAGTTGGTGATTCTTTGTACAGGACACATGAGAATGCTAGCTGCCTTCTTTTGAGGTTTATAATTTGATTTACAGAACTGCCCTTAACATTTCAGTATCATGAAAACATGACTGATTTCTAGATGATGAGTCAAAAACTAGGTCACATGTAACCGACTTACACATTCACAGACTACCCAGTATTTTTGGTGAAAAAAATTAAAAAGTGAATGCAAAAAGAGAAAGTAGAAGCTGAAAAAGAAATAATTGGAGAATGTCTTTAGGGTGCTGTAAATAAGTTCATAATGTACATATTTTGAAAAATATGTCAAAATTTTGTTATTTAGGAGTTCCATTTAGAAAAGTTTTCAGATTAAAAAAGTCTAATATAAACTTTATCTAATTATTAAGCACCATTAGTAGAGAGTATGACTATTTTAAAGGTTTATGATATATCCCTCTCCTTCCTCTTTAAATGCCTTGTTTGTTTTACTGCTTAAATAAATAATTAGATTCTAGTGTGCTTTGAATGAATATTGAAGCCAATGAGAGCAACATAGGTTAGATATTTTATTGAGGGGGGTGTTAATATATATAGTATGATATATATAAGGCTGATGGTAAATTGATAAGGTTTTTTTTCTTTTTTCAGATTTTTATTTAAATTCTAGTTAACATACATTGCAATGTTGGTTTTAGGAGTAGAATTCAGTGATTCATCACTTCTATAGAATACCCAGTGCTCATCATATCAAGTGCCCTTCTTTTTTAAAAAAAATTTTATTTATTTATTCATGACAGACACAGAGAGAGAGGCAGAGACACAGGTAGAGGGAGAAGCAGGCTCCATGCAGGGAGCCCGACGTGGGACTCGATTCCGGGTCTCCAGGATCATACCCCAGGCTGAAGGCGGCACTAATCTGCTGGGCCATTGAGGCTGCCCTCAAGTGCCCGTCTTAATACCCACCGCCCATCTAGCCCATCCCCCACCCACCTCCATTTGTCAGCCCTTTTGTTCTCTGTTGTTGTCTCTTATGGTTTGTTTCCCTCTTTTATTTTTTTTTCCTCTCCCATATGTTCATCTATTTTGTCTCTCAAATTCCATATGAGTGAAATCCTATGGTATGTGTCATTCTCTGACTGACTTATTTTGCTTATTTTGGATGGATGCTTAGTTCTATCCATTTTGTTGTAAATGGCAAGTATTCATTCTTTTTGTTGGGTAATATTCCATTGTATGTACCACATGGAAGTAGGAATTTTTCTAGCTTCTGATCTTAGTTTGTGAAAAGTCCTGTGAAATGGCCTGTGCTTTTGGAAATAGATTAATCTATAATGTGTAATAAAAAAATAACTACATAAGAAATTTGTAATGGTGGTATTATTGAACATACATGTTAGGTTTGAACTATATCCTATTTCATACAATAGATGTGTGTGTGTGTGTGTGTGTGTGTGTATTTGAAAGTTTAAATAATATAATTAGGAGACCTTGTTATTTAAAGCATATGCAAACTGGGATTTGCATGTATTTTCTTAGGAGTCTGTAGATTTCCTATAAGAATTAAGAATATAGTATGTTCATGACAGTGATATTCTGAAAATATCATAGCATATTCTATCTAGATCATCTAGATGACTGCCTTATAAACTACTAAGTATGAGGAGATTGCAGTGACTGTGTTTATGCTTGTTTGGTCATGTTGGCTCCAGGCAGTATTATACTACTCTATGAAATTTAATAAGGACTGAGGCATATCTAAAACATAAATGAGGGACACTTGGGTGGCTCAGCAGTTGGGTGTCCACCTTCAGCTCAGGGCGTGATCCTGGAATCCTGGGATTGAGTCCTGCAAGGAGCTTCCAGCATGGAGCCTGCTTCTCCCTCTGCCTGTGTCTCTGTCTCTCTCTGTGTGTCTCATGAATACATAAATAAAATCTTAAAAAAAAACAAAACATAAATGATGTATTCATGTCCAGTAGTAGATTGCCAAATGATGCCACAACCCACGTATGATACAAGTTTTTTGATAGTTCATATTGGATTAGCTAACATTCTTTGAGTCTCTTTCATGTTCTAAGTACTCTTCATGTATAATCATGAATTATAATTAATATAAGGATTTGTGTTTTAAGAGTTTTTAATTCTCATCACAGACCTGTGAGATGTGTGTGATCACTTCTGTTTTATAGATGAGGGCATTGATATACAGAGAAGTTAATTTTCACAAGCTTACATAGCTATTAAGTGGTAGAGTCATTTCGCATATACTCATTGTCTGACTCCATTGCTCCTACCCACTGTGCTATGCTACTTCATAGTAGGGAGACGTATTAGGAGTATTTATATCACAACTGATAGTCATATAAGTATTCCAAATTCAGAACGGATATAATTACAGTATTGTATTCATTTTGTCAGTTGAGGTTTCAGCAAATATCTTTTTCCTGTCATGTTAATGTTATTGGTTGAATAGTATTGGTTTTGTGGTTGTGTTTGGATTTAATTTGGAAGGTCTTACTGTTACATGAGTTGTTATAAGTACTAAGGACTTTTGTCTTAGTATACCTATATTTATTTCAATAGCATAACAAAAATAATTTAACACTTATAGTAGAGATGCTGATATAAAAGATTACTTTGAATCCTTTGAAAATTTAAGAAATCTATTTTGGGGTACGTGGGTGGCTCAGTCAGTTAAGTGTCTGGTTCTTGATTTCAGCCCAGGTCATGATGTCAGGGTGGTGAGACTGAGCCCCCTGTCGGGCTCTGTGCTCTCAGGAGAGTCTGCTTGAGATTCTCTCTCCCTCCCCCTTTCCCTGCACACTCACTATCAAAGTAAATAAGTCTTTAAGAAATCTATTGTAATGCACATGAATGTATATTGATTTTATTACACAAATTCAGAGGTTTTGTTTTTGTTTTAGTTTTAGAAGGGGGAGGGGGAGAGGGAAAGAGAATCCTAATCAGGCTCCATGCCCAGGGCAGAGTCCAACATGGTACTCGATCTTCCAACCCTATGGTCATGACTTGAACCAAAATCCGAGTTGGACACTTAATGGACTGAGGCCACCCAGGCGCCCCCAAATTTAGAGTTTTATGAAAAGTACTGGATTTCCTTAAAGGAAAACAGGATCAATGGGTGACGGGCACTGAGGTGGACACTTGACGGGATGAGCACTGGGTGTTTTTCTGTATGTTGGTAAATTGAACACCAATAAAAATTAATTTAAAAAAAACAAAAAACAAACAAAAAAAAAGAAAACAGGATCAATTGAGGAAAATCTTTTTTTTTTTTTTTTAAGGAAAATCTTTAATGTGTTGTTTTGTGTATTTGTTTTGTTGTTGCTGTTGTTTTGTTCTGTGTATTTGCATATACTGCCCTTCACCCAGGCAAGTGCCCTGTTATAGGTAACAATCTGTAGGTACTAATGTAGGCATTACTTTGTAGGCTTTTTTTCCCCTACTAATTCCTAATTGGGGGTTGTTCTCCTGTCACAGGAATAGAATAGTATCCTGTTATGGAGATCTCTAGACACTTATTACAATAAAACACTTAGAGGGACTGTTATTCAGAGGAAAACAAGTAGTAAGAAGCAGAAAGAATTGTCCATGATTTTATTGAGAGTTGTCTAGATTGAAATGAAATTATGATTCAGTTTTATAATAAAAATGAAGATTCATCGTTTTTCTCTTTATAAAATTTTAATCATTTTTTTTTAAATTTATGATAGTCACAGAGAGAGAGAGAGAGAGGCAGAGACATAGGCAGAGGGAGAAGCAGGCTCCATGCACCGGGAGCCCGACGTGGGACTCGATCCCGGGTCTCCAGGATCGCGCCCTGGGCCAAAGGCAGGCGCCAAACCACTGCATCACCCAGGGATCCCTTAATCATTTTTTTAAAAAAAAACTTAATTTGGTAACAAGCTTCCCTTTTGCAAATTTAATTTATTTTCATTATATGTCACTGAGGTACTGCTTAGTATGCTTTTTTAGTGTGCTTTGTTCATCTTTAATTTTCTCCAAAGAAGAAAGGCTTTTGAATTCAAGAACTATTTATTGAGCTTCTACTATGTAGAAGCCGCTCTGCTAGTCCTTAATGGTTTATTTGGTTCCTAATAGTATCATTTAATTTTGGTCCACCTGTCTTTTATATTTCCAAAGTAGAAAGACTTTATTTAGATATTTGAGTCTCCAATATTACCTCTTTCCATAATAATTTCCATAAGTATTCTCTAGCTGGGTTTATATGTTCCTTCTTATATTTTTCTATCTAGAGATTTACTTTGCTCTAAGCAATCTTCATTTACTCTCTTAAAATACATAATGCAAGACTGTAAATACCATTCTGTACTTGTATAGGACTTTAATATAAAATTCTAATCCAAACTGACAAAAATTCTGATGTTTAATAAAATCTTCTGGATTAATTATTTTTTCTAGACTAGAAGTTATTGGTCCCCCAGGTAGCTGAAATTGTAAAGAAAATAGTGAATGTATATGTTTTGTTCTTAAAAGAAGTTCCATACCTTTGTCATACTCACTTTAATTATTAATGGTCAGTAAACATGAGGCTGAGTTTCAGAGGTGATTTTAGAAAAGTTGTGGCCCAATAATGAAGGTTTTGTAGAAAAGATTTCTGTTTGTGTGTTTTCTGTCACCACTTCTGACCAGTTCTTTTTTCTGATAAAGTAACCATTTCACTGACACCAACTAGGTGTCTAATAATTCAGTTTAATTCTGACACTAACTATCCAGAGTTAGCATAGACCTCATGGGTAAGGGCTTAGTCCTACAAGACTGTTCTCCCTAGGGATGCCAGCTATCAACGGGCTACCCAGGATACCCATACTTCTGCTTAGGTGACTACAAATCTTTGACTATTGGTGATTGAACTAAGTCCCCAGCCATTCTCTTTTCCTCAGAGATCTGAGGGTGGGGCTGAAAGTTTTAATCCACTGATCATATTAAGCAGGCAGTGGTTTTTCTGGGGACCAACCTCCATCTTGAAGCTATTCCCTGTCCCAGCTGTCTCATTAGTATATAAAAAAGAGTAGAATCCAAAAGTTTTCAGAGATTTCTGTGAAGTTCTGTGTTATTAAAAATTTCATTTCATTAGTCACTGGTGTAAAGCAAATGGTAAATTTACTTGGGAAGAATATAATTTACTAGACTTGAATATAGAATGAGTTACTCTGGAGTTTTATTTCCTCTTTTTTGGGTTTCAACTTGAGTGAATTTAGGGCAGTGGTTCTGGGCATGTGTCGATTTTGTGTCCTCCACAGGACACTTGGCAGTGTCTGGAGACTTTTGGTTGTCACAGTTTTGGTGGAGGTGTTCCTACTGGTATCTAGATGGGGCTAGTGGGGGTTGCTAGATGCCAGGAATGGTACTAAAAATCCTATTATACACGGAACAGCCCGCCTACCTCCCCCAAAGAATTGTCTGACTCTGAATGTCAGTTGTTGAGGGAGTCTGGAGGCCACTTTGGGAATCACCCATGGTTAAATGGTATTTGAAGCCTTAAAGCTATGGGACTGGGTAAAGCTACCTGTTTATAACCACTCTTCAGCACTGGAGCCTTATCTGCTCAGTTGATTCTACCATATTGATAGGTATGGGGATATGCTTTTCATTCTTGTCCTGAAAACACTTATTAAGAGACAAACTGCAGCCATTCCAAGTACCTAAATATTACTGATAGTTAATTCACTGATTTGGAAAAACAATAAAACCTGTAAATGTATTTATAGTCCTGAACTCTTATGGAGGACTTTCCAGACCTTCATTGAAGAGTATTTGTGTCCAAGATGAAAAGAATTCTGGAGATTGTCTACACAGCAATGTGAATGTACTTGACACTACTGAATTGTTAACTTGAAAATGGTTGAGATGGTGAATTTTATATTTGCATTACTACAATTAAAAACAATTGTATCTAGTGTTTCATATTTTCTTAAATAGTGTTCCATGATTTCTCTAGGACCATTGTTCTCAGTTTCTGTTCCTGTCTTCTTTTAGTCGAGAGAATTTATGATCTCAGGAGATTTTTCATTCTTTTCCAAATGCCCTTTAATTTTTAAGTGTAACTATTAGCCATTTTCTTAAAGATTGGACAGTGCTGGATTTATAAAAAAGTATAGCATTTGGGTTTTAGCTTATTAAAGTTAATTGAATATTTTACTAAATTCTCATTTTAGGGAATCATGTCATTGGATACTGAAAAAGAAATAATTGTTTAGCTTCAAATGCTTTTAGTGTAAAGATTACTCATGATTTCATGCACTTTTTTTTTTTAATAGGCTTTCAAGGATATGCTGTATTCAGCTCAGGATCAGGCACCTTCTGTGGAAGGTAAGATGGATTAATCCCTAATTGAGTCACATAAAACCCCTTTAAGGGAAGATGTTTTAAACTGCATAATATAAAACTAAAATGTCTTGCTCTATTATATAACTCTTTTATGCTTTTTAAAATATATATTGATTATATTTTAATCAAACTTTCTGTTTGTTAAGTTCACATTTACCCTATGATGGATCTCTTATTATGTCCTTGAATCATCTTAGCATTGTGAATCACAGATAACTGGTTTAGAGTCAAAGTTCTTATCTTCCCTCCCCCCAATATATTTCATACCATCTCTCCATCTATCTTTCCTCCCATCCATCTATCCATTCATCCATCCTTTAGTGAATCCTTACTCCATAATTAATCTGGGCAATATAGTTTTTCCTTTCTATTTATGTAATGTCTTTAGATTGGGATTAGTAAAAAAACAGTGAATCACATTTACTATGTGTATGTGTGTTTAGGCAAGTATATATTTGCATGTGCACAGTTAGGCAGTTGTAAAATCACTAATCGAAGGACAGTAGTCATCTCTCCAATAATCTTTATTGATCTTTTCTGTTACCTCAGCTTCTACTCACTAGCTCGTTCTTTATGGGTTTAACCTTTGATAGGTTTGGAGAGTTGTAGTTCATAGTTGTGTGAGTTCTCGTGTCATTAAATAATGGAGCTAATTCAACAGTTATTTCTTGAGGAAGTGTTTCCTCTGAGGCTGGGTAATCTTTTAAAATTTTCTCATAAATTTTTTTTTCAAGGAGAGATGAATGTAAAGTATATGCCAAGAATAATCTAGATAGTGTGTACAGATTAATATATTTATGAGATACCAAACTGTAATTTTATGAAGTCATTCTAGTGACAAGCTTTTGGAGGCTTATTTTTATGACATGTAACAGATGCTGATGTTGTTCAATAAAAATGTAGATCTATAATTAAAAATTTCATTTCTTTGATGAATCACTGAATTCTCCTGAAACCAAAAAAACAAAACAAAACAAAAACTCATTTCTTTAGTGACATAGAAATGTACATCTTTTATCTCTAACCATTCTGAATTCAAAATGTGCTTCCTTTAACATCTTGAAATCTTTACCAGGATTTAGTACTTAAGTATTAGTTTTATAATATATCACTGAATTTTAGATTACAATATATTTAATTTTCTAATGTTTGAAAGCACTTAAGAAAAATGAGTAGTTCTTTATTAGGTTATTATTTCTTATGTGTCTTAAAGAGTACCTCAAAATTTTTTAAAAATAATTTTCTTAAAATTTCATTTTAAGAAAAATGAAATTACATGGAAGTTTTAACTGGTTCCCTCAACCTTTGTAAGTTGCTTTATTATTGGTTCTTTTAATTTTATTCTCAAGGTTGAACTACTTATCTTTGGTTTTTCTTTAAAGTTTTACCATCCAATTTGTAGCAGTCATTCTGATGTGTTTTGGTGATCCTCATTCATCCCTTCATACTGGCTCATGTTGCTGGTATTTTTCATACACTTTTAGCTGTTATTAGAAAAAAACTGAATTCTGTGAAAATATGCTAATGAAAGACAAATGCTTGTAGTTAAGAACTTTTTTAATCTCATTGCCTAGAGACATTAACTTCTTTGGACCCTGTTGTAAAGAAAGTATTGTGTGGGCTGATCATGCAGATGTGTATGCTATTTTCACAAGGAAATATTCTAGACTTGTTTGTTTTCCTTCTCTCAGATTAAAACTGTGTATGTAACTTTTATCTTCTTAAAATCAATTCTTCTGACGTACTTGAGAATTGAAGGCATTGGAAAGTGGTTTAAAAAAACACTATTCTGTGTAGTATTGAGGTTAGAAAATGTTATTAAAGTGACTATAATTTTGTCTCATTTGGTTGTGATATATTATCTTACTATCTTTCTAGGGTATTAAATTTGAACAATAATCATTTCTGTCATTCATTCTTAGTATCAAGTTTGCGTTACTAGGCTTTTATTTAGCTGTTATCTATAATGCAGCATAAGTAGATTTGTCAACAAAGTCTAAGATGAGGATTTCAACTTTGAACATTTTTAAAGGCAAAAATGTTTGCTAGACCTCAGTTATTTTTTGAATATTGTCTTTTTTCTCTTCACTGTCTTTTTTTCCCTACATCTTAAGTTTTTAGTAGACTTAAAACTTTTGATGCCAGTGAACAAGTTTTTTTTTTTATCTTAAAATGAAGTATGTCCTGAATTAGTAGTTCTCAACTCTGCTGTATGTTTAATTCAGTTTACCTGTATTAGTTTTGTTTGTTTTCTACAACTACTGATGCCTGATTACCATCTCAGATCAATTAAAATAGGATCTGGGAGTGTAGCCCAGGCACTGGTAGTTTTACACTCTCCAGGTAATTCTACTAAATAGCCAAAGTCCAGAACCCCTGTCATAAATCTTAAATAATTTTAGATTAAGATGATTAGTGCTAACTTCTTTTAGATAGTAATTAGCCAGTAGGCTTATAGGCTTAATTAAGTTCATTGATAGTTTGATTATTCTATTAGAATACAGGAGTATTTGTTTGTTTATAGTGTACAGAGGACATTTATATTTTTTAAAATGTTTATTGTCTTGAATTGAATCTAAGTAATAGCTGTATTGATTAATTACATGTTGAATGGTTATAACTTAATAATCATTATTAAAGTTAAAAAACATTTTTGCTGGGGTGCTTGGGTGGCTCAGTTGGTTAAGATCTGCTTTTGGCTCAGATTGTGATCTCAGGGTCCTGGGATCAAGTCCCACATCAGGCTCCCTGCTTGGTGGGGAGTGTAGAGCCTGCTTCTCCTTCCCTGTACCCCATGTTCACTTGCTCTCTTTCAAATAAATAAATAAAAATCTTTAAAAAACATGCTGACTTTAGATGACTTATAGTAAAATAAGCAGCTGCCTCACATTTCCTATTGTTTAAGATGGAATGGATTCATAATCATAAGTGAAAGAAAGTCAGTGAAATGGATTCTGTAAGAGTGAAGTGATTTATTGGATAAAAGGCATAGTATTTGAAAGCATTTGTTGATAAGAAGTTGACCACAGACACAGTTTTTTTACTGGTGAATTATTTTCTTGCAACTTTGTAAGAAATTTCAAGGTAGTGACTTTACTCTTCATTAATAAAATGAGCTTTTTCCTCATTTAAACATAAACCAACCAAACAGTAATCTCAGTGCATTAAGAAATTAAGACATGTTCATTTAAAGCTGCCTTTTTTTTTTTACTCAGATATTCAGATTTATGGTATTTTGCTTCATTCATTCTTTGAGAGTGAACTTTGTTAATCACTCATTTATACATTGATTCATGAAAAAGAGTCCCTTTTTATTTAAAAAAGTCCCTTATCTATTTAAAATAGATGTCTTTTTAAAAAATGATTTTTATTTATTTATTCATGAGAGACAGAGAGAGAGAGAGAGGCAGAGACATAGGCAGAGGGAGAAGCAGGCTCCTTGGGACTCGATCCCCGAACCTGGGATCACGCCCTGAGCCAAAGGCAGATGCTCAACCACTGAGCCACCCAGGCGTCCCAAAATAGTTGTATTATAATTGTAATTCTGCAGTGCTCATATTTGAAAATAGTATACATAATAAAGCTTAAGGACTTACTCTTGGGCATTCTTTATCAATTCATATTTAATCTCTTTTGATATATATTATTACCTAGTCTTCTGTATAATCTCTGTTTTTTTTAACTGTTTACATTTGAAAATATATGACTGAGGTGACTTAAAATTCTATGTTAAAGTTTAAATTTATTAATTTTTAGGTAATGGCATAAATAAACATTTTAATATTTAAATTGGTATTTTTTTTTCTGCAGTAAGACTTAGAGTAGCATACCATGAAAGTAGAATGAGAGTATTAAAGTGACTAGAATTGTAGATTTTTTTTTTTTAAGATTTTATTTATTCATGAGAGACAGAGACACAGAGAAAGAGAGAGAGGCAGAGACACAGGCAGAGGGAGAAGCAGGCTCCATGCAGGGAGCCTGATACGGGACTGGATCCCAGGTCTCCAGGATCACAGCCCAGGGTGTGGACCCAGGGTGAAGTGAAGGCAGGCGCTAAACCGCTGAGCCACCCAGGGATTCCCCCGCCCTTTTTTTTAATTGCAGAGAGCAGATACACACTTAGTATCCTTGGAGTCAGTCCTTTTTTTTTTAATTGAAGTTTGGTTTGCCAACGTATACTATAACATCCAGTGCTCAGTCCCATCAAGTGCCCTCCTCAGTGCCTGTCACCCAGTTACCCCAATCCCCCGTCCTTTGTTCGTTTCCGAGTTAGGAGTCTCTCATAGTTTGTCCACAACCCTTTGTTTTTTTTCCCCAGAGTTAGGAGTCTCTCATGGTTTATTTCCCTCTCAAATTCTTCCCCCGCAGTTCCCCCTTTTTCCCTTTTAATCCCTTTCACTATTTCTTTTTTTTTTTTTTTAAGATTTTATTTATTTATTCATTCATGAGAAATAGAGAAAGAGAGAGAGAGAGAGGCAGATACACAGGCAGAGGGAGAAGCAGGCTCCATGCAGGGAGCCTGACATGGGACTTGATCCCGGGTTTCCAGGATCATGCCCTGGTCTGAAGGCGGTGCTAAACTGCTGAGCCACCCGGGCTGCCCCCCCCGCCTTTTTTACCCCTTTCACTATTTCTTTTTTTTTTTTTTAATTTTTATTTATTTATGATAGTCACACACACACGCACACACACACAGAGGCAGAGACACAGGCAGAGGGAGAAGCAGGCTCCATGCACTGGGAACCCGACATGGGATTCTATCCCAGGTCTCCAGGATCGCGCCCTGGGCCAAAGGCAGGTGCCAAACCGCTGCGCCACCCAGGGATCCCCCTTTCACTATTTCTTATATTTCCTCTATGAGTGAAACCATATGATGATTGTCTTTCTCCCATTGACTTACTTCACTCGGCATAATACCCTCCAGTTCCATCCACATCGAAGCAAACGGTGGGTATTCGTCCTTTCTGATGGCTTAGCAATACTCCATTGTATATATAGACCACATCTTCTTTATCCATTCATCTGTCAAAGGATATCATGGCTCCTTCCACAGTTTGGCTATTGTGGGCACTGCTGCTATAAATATTGGGGTGCAGGTGTCCCGGCGTTTCACTACATCTGTATCTTTTGGGGTACTCAGTAGTGCAATTGCTGGGTTGTAGGGTAGCTCTATTTTTAACTCTTTGAGGAACCTCCATACTGTTTTCTAGAGTGGCTGCTCCAATTTGCATTCCCACCAACAGTGCAAGAGAGTTTCCCCTATTCTGCATCCTCTCCAACATTTTTTGTTTTCTGTCTTGTTAATTTTCACCATTCTCACTGGTGTGAGGTGGTATCCCTTGGAGTCAATCTTTAGTGTTTTGAGGAACAGTGTTTTAAGGAATAATGTGTTAAGGAATTTTTGGAAAATGATGCTAAAAACCCTTAAACTCTATTGTGTTTTTACAGTTCCTGCTGCCAGTGAGGTATTGGGTATTTGGGATGGATTAAATGAGACTGTCAGCTAATGGTTCCCCAACAGTGAATCAGTGACATTTTAATAGGAGTGTTTTGAGACCAAACAATTTAGTATAGATGTGAAAACAGATCTCTTAATTCCAATACCCATTTGACACAGTTAAATTTTCAATGATCGACAACTAGTAAATATAAATGATGAATTGATGTATTTTTTTTCTCTCATACTTTTTTATTCCTTTCCCATTTGGTATCTCAGTCACTTTATGGAATTAATCTACTTGGATAAATATTTACACCTTTTCTTGGGGGAACTTCCCCTTTCCTTAGGGTACTTTAGATTTATATAATTTATATACTTATAAATTTGTACACTTACACGTATAATTTATACACCGTATTAATCTTTTTATTTTTCTGAATTAAAGTTTCAGGCTTTGGCATTCTTTTTTTAAAATGTACTATCTTAAAAAAATAAAATGTACTATCTTTTGTTTAGAAGCATTAATGTTTTCTGCTCTTTTGATGGCAAAATATAAGAATGTGAGTCAATTTAGGTCATAGAATTAAGAGATCATTGACCTTCTAACTGAAGGGACTTTAAAAGATCATTTTTGCCTCACCCTCATTTTAGATTTGTGTGATCTGAGACCATGCTAAGGCTGTATGGCTCAATAAGGACAATCAGGATTGCTAATACTATATGTGCCAATTAAAGGAGAATTCCAGAGATAAAACTAATATTGAAACATAAAACAGACTTTTTAATATTGACTTTGCATTTTTATCCAAGTGATATATTTGAATAACATTTGTAAGTGGATATTTTTTCGAGTCTCTGTATTTTCAAAAGATTTGTGAAGTGTTACTTTTAATAATCCTGAACTGTATGACTTATTGGGAAAAAGCTAATTGTATCTTTCAAGAAATCTCTCTCTGCTCATTTTTGTTGTTGTTACTCCACATGGTTTCCAGAAGTATTGGGGAACATTTATAGAATTAGATAAAATATATTAGGTATCAGTAGTTATAGAGGTTAGAATATGGGGAAAATTAAGATAAATAGCAAGATAAAGTTCCAGTAAGTTCAGTATATAGACTAGATATTGTAAAGAACCTGGAACAGAAAAAGAACATCAAGTAAAAATTAAAGAAATCTTGAGTAAATTATAGACTTGAGTTTGAATACTGTTTCAGTTTTGGTTCATTATTTGTGACAAATGTACGATATTTACATAAGAGGTTAATGAACGGGGAAACATATGGCAACTGTCTGGATTATGTTTGTAACTTTTGTAAATCTAAAACTATTCTAAAAGAAAACATTTATTTAAAAAAATAGATGCCAAAAAAACAAAATAGATGCCATAAGGTTTTATATAATTGCTAGAAGCGAATTGTACATTCAGCTTAGTTTTCTGGGGTTTAGGGGATAGATGAGAGCATGATTAGTTTCAGAGTTCACATAAAGTAAATTTATCTCAATTTCTCAGAAAAAGTTCAACTGTTACTGAATATGAGATTTGAGAGAAATTCTTCCTTTGGACCTTCATGAAGAGTATTTGGTGTGTTGAATAGTATTCCCCCTTTTTTTTTTTAAGATTTTATTTATTTATTCATGATAGAGAGAGAGAGAGAGGCAGAGACACTCCCTCTGGAGAGGGAGAAGCAGGCTCCATGCCGGGAGCCCGAAATGGGACTCGATCCCGGGACTCCAGGATCGCGCCCTGGGCCAAAGGCAGGCGCCAAACCGCTGAGCCACCCAGGCATCCCCGTGAATAGTATTCCTAACAGCAATTTTACAAAGAGCAGGACAGTGGAGTTTCATAAGGCTCCTTCTTACAGTCTAAAGATATAAGGTAAAAATTTATTACTCTGACCTACAAAGCCCTAAATAATCTGGTCCTGTGGTCATGACCTTACCTTCTACCATTTTCCCCCTTGTTTACTAGGCTCTAGTCACATTGCCTTTCTTTCTGTACTTAAATCTGGCCAAGCTTGCTCTTAGAAATAAGGCCTTTTTAGTTCTTGCCTGAGGAGAATCATTTGATCATTCTGTGGCTGTGTCCTTTAAAGGGCCTTCTGAATATCCAATCTACATAGCTACTCAGTCACTTTAAATTGTGTCACCCCATTTTATTTATTACTTTGCATAGTATTTGTCACTTTCTGGTATCTTATGTGTTTATTTTTCTCATTGATTTATTAGTTTTCTTGAGACCAGTAAAAGTCCCTTCACATCTGATATTTTTGTCTTTTTTTTTTCTGTTTTATACCAATTATCTAAAATACCTTACATATTTATTGAGCACAGCAATGAGTAGTAATACAAACAAATCATTTTCCTCAATCTTCCTTGAAGCCAAAATACTATTTGTGGGAAAAAAGGGAGTAAATTAACTTAGCTTGCTTCTTGTTTTTATTTTTGTTTTTAAATTTTTTAACTTGCTCTTTAGATGCAGAATTTTATTTTATTTATTTTTTTAAAGATTTTATTTATTTATTCATGAGAGACACACACGAGGAGAGAGAGAGAGAGGCGGAGAGACACAGGCAGAGAGAGAAGCAGGCTCCATGCAGGGAGCCCGATGTGGGACTCGATCCCGGGTCTCCTGGACCATGCCAAGGGCCAAAGGTGGTGCTAAACCGCTCAGCCACTCGGGCTGCCCTAGATGCAGAATTTTACTTGCCGGTTGGATGGCTAAGCATAGTTGTTGTTGTATAATACTAACATTGTAATTTTATAAGGTATAGTCTGAGGTGACAGGTAGCATTTCTTAAAAACCAGTAGGAAAGCAGATGACATAAGAACTTCATTTAAAGATTTTGTATTTTTGTGGCATTGTTGTTTTGATGTCAAGCATAGAGTTTCATTTGGTTGCTGAGAAATCATATTTTATAAGCTATTGAGTTGACTATTTTTTGTAAGACATTAACCTACTTCTTTTTGTGTTTTTACATGTTTGATATGCTTTCTGTCAAAGGTTCATGAAATAAAATCATATGAATTATTGGAAGCAATTTTTTTTCATGTATGTCTGTACAGTGGAATATGATTTTTAGATTATTTGAACTAAAAGGGAAAGACCTACTGATGCTTCGATTGTTATCCACCTCTTGTTATAAGGTATTCTTTTTGATGAGTGTATATATATATATATATATATATATATATATATATAGCTAACATAGCCTAATACAGCTCTGTGATTCAATTGGTGTAATACAGCTGTCTGATTTTCTGAAGTGAAATGACGAGATACAGTGAAGGACACAGTCATTGACTTCCACCCTAGGCTCTGCTAGTCTGCCTCACCTTTAGTTCCCCCACCCCCTCCCCAATTTTGAGTACAGGTTTTGTTGGATCGTTTTTGCTTAGGTTCCCTCTGCTTCTTCATCTTGGTTAGCAGATGTGTTATAGTCTCCCTGAGCTCCTTAGAATTCAGCTCTTAGTGGCATTGAAGATGAAAGTATGCTTGTAAATTATTCATTCCGATTATACGCTTGAATGGACAGAGTCCACTTCAGGCATCTTCTTCTACCTCACCTCTGTTCCCAGGTCTTTGTTGTTTTAACAGATGTGAGCTTGAGCTTGCTTTTTAGTTCCAGAGGATGGAAGACTGAATTGCATTTTTAAATTTCATGAAGTAGTTCTTTCATGTATATGTTTACTGTCAAATCTATGCATTCATAATGTTACTTAACTCATGTTATTTATAATCTTGTATCTCCCCTCTCCTCAGTATTCCATTTTGTTATCCTGTATCATTATCTCCTTAAAAATTATTTCCGTGACTCTGCTGAACTGGAAATAAAACTGTTTTATACTTATAATAGGGAAAGCTAGATCTAATTTGCTACATATTCAGGTGATCAGTGGCAGGAGACTGCCTTTTCTAAGTTCCACTTATCTGTTAGTGTTGTTTAGTCACTTATTATCGATTTTCAAAAATCTTTCTGCTTGTAATGGGTTAATATTACATGAGAAGGCAATATACCAGCGACTAGCAGAGAGTTTAACCCAAAAAATGAAATACTAGATTCATTTTTAATCATTGCAACCTTGTTTTGAAAGCCATTGAGAACTGCAGATGGCTAAGAGTGAACGTTGAGACAAGAGCCAAGCCAAGTTAATTATCATCTCTGTAAGAAGATGGACTTTTTAATCCTCCATTAACTTTAGGAAAGGATAAAAAAAATCAGATTGATATTCAAGCCATGTAGTGAAATTTTCCTTCCTTCCTTCCTTCCTTCCTTCCTTCCTTCCTTCCTTCCTTCCTTCCTTCCTGGTTTAAAAAAAAATTGAAGTATTGTTAACACACACTACATTAATTTCAGGTGTATACTGAAGTTGTTTCTGAAAGGTGTTATTTCATGTTTACAGTGGAGTTGGATTGCATATTCATTTATATTGTGGAAATGGCCACTTCTAAGTATTATTATTATTATTATTTTTTAATTTTTATTTATTTATGATAGTCACAGAGAGAGAGAGAGAGAGAGGCAGAGACACAGGCAGAGGGAGAAGCAGGCTCCATGCACCGGGAGCCGGACGTGGGACTCGATCCCGGGTCTCCAGGATCGCGCCCTGGGCCAAAGGCAGGCGCCAAACTGCTGCGCCACCCAGGGATCCCCTCTAAGTAGTATTATTACTTGAAAAGATAATCTGCATATTCTTCAAAGGCCACTAACCTCAAGCTAGTTCACTAATAGGAAAGGTGTGCTTCTGAATAGTATAGTATTACTCTTCAAGTTAACAAAATTCCTTCTTTTCACAAAAAAAGAATTAAATGTAATTGGATGCTCATTGCTAAAACATGAGATAAAGATATAAGTAGGTAGTCAAATTATGTGACAAAAAAGCTTATCAACTTTGAGTAATGTAAGAAGGTAGATGAAAGAAATGCTCGGAACACAGGCTTATAATCCTTTCTTTTGCACACCACAGAGTAAAGTGTTTTCAGTGTTTCAATTTTTCCTTCCCTTGTAAAAATCAATAACATATAAAGATACTGTCAGTTATCACACTGCTGGTTATTTTGTGGTAAATTTGAGGAAAGGTCATGAAGTAAAGAGGGGATTATTACAAAACATTAAATCACAAAACAAAAAAGCTCTGGGAATTATTGGTATATACATGGTAGAGGAAAAGATAATAAACCAAAAGAATGAACCTGATGATTTTAGGTAGAGTTTCCCAAATTAACAATTGTTAAAGTTTCAAGATGGCAGAGTTTTAAAGTAAGGTAAGTTCTTCTTTTATGCACTTTTTATTTTCTTTCGGCAGGGCCACTTTAGCTGTTTAATGAAAGAAAGCCACTGAGAAAGGTAGAAAGAAACATAAAAAGTTATGATCCGGGGATCCCTGGGTGGCGCAGCGGTTTGGCGCCTGCCTTTGGCCCAGGGCGCGATCCTGGAGACCCGGGATCGAATCCCACATCAGGCTCCCGGTGCATGGAGCCTGCTTCTCCCTCTGCCTGTGTCTCTGCGCCTCTCTCTCTCTCTCTCTCTGTGACTATCATAAATAAATAAAAATTAAAAAAAAAAAAAAAAAGTTATGATCCGTAAGTAGTTTCCAGCAGCAGACATACATCATTGAATATAAGAAACAACAATTCCTGCCCTCAAAATGGAAAAGATGCTCAAAATATTATTTAGATTCACAATAACTTCTAGTTATTGAGCCAACATGAGAAAGGAATAGGTAGTCAATATTTCAATATTTGAAAGAGTAGATAATTCTTTGTATTAGTTTTCGGTGGCTGTTTTAACAATTTACCACAAACTTAGTGGCTTAAAAATGAGAGAAATTTATTCTCTCACAGTTCTGGAGGCGAGAGTCTGAAATCAAGGTGTTGGCAGAGCTACACTTATGGAATTTTGGAGGGAGAATCTGCCTCTTCCAGCCTCTAGTGGTTGTGTGCTTCCCTGGTTTGTGACTACTTTATTCCAATCTCTGCCTCTTCACTTTGCCGCCGCCTTTGTTTGTTCCTGTCCATGTAAGGCCACCTTGATAGCAGAATGATTACATTTTGGGATCATTAATTACATCTTAAAAATCCTTTGCCCAAATAAGATAACATTACAAGTTCCAGGGATTTGACATGGGTATCTTTTGGTTAGGGGTAGGGGTGTATTTTTGTCCTACGGTATCTCTAAATCTAAATTGAAAAAAAAATACATTGTAATATTCTTACCTTAAATTGTGAACCACATCTATAGGTCCAATGAGGCATTTGCTTTTACATTCTAATCTAACCACTTTGAGAGGAACCGTCAAATGAGGTCAAAGAAAAATTCAGGTATGACACCCAGAAAGTGAAAATTTGGCCAATAGATAGATAGTCAGGCTTGAGTTTATAAAATAAAGGACAATTTGGGGCATCTGGGTAGCTCAGTTGGTTTATGGTCTGCCTCTTGGTTTCAGCTCAGGACATGATCTCAGGGTTGGGATGGAGCCCCACGTTGTACTCCATACTGAGCACGGAACGGAGTCTGCTTGAGATTTTTCTCCCTTTTCCTCTCCCTCCCCTTCTGTCCCTCTCCCTCCTCTTCTGTCCCTCTCCCTCCTCATGCATTTGTTCTCTCTTTCTTTCAAATAAATAAATAAAATCTTTTAAACGATTTTAAAAAATAAATGAGAGTTTATTGGCTTGTAGCCAGAGTTACCTGCAAAGTATTCCAAAACATCCCTCCTAAGAATTTCTTTTGTACTTTGTATGTCTAATATCCTTCCTGGGGGAAACAAACAAACAAACAAACAAACAAAAAATCCAAACCTTTTCCTAGCATACAGCTAAATGTCCCCTCTTCCCTCCAGAATTTCTATAATGGGAATTTTCAGACATGCAAATATAGAGAATGTATACAGGGTCCTATTTACCCATCACCTAGCTTCAGTGATTATCAATACTATGCTTGATCTTTCATTCCCCTCCTCGTTAGTTTGAAGCAAATTCCAGAAATTATATCATTTTATATGTAAATATTTTTAAAGGATAGTCTCTGGCCTCATAACCAAAATAAAGTTATTACACATAAAATATTAATAGTAATTTCTTAATATTATTAAATAACTGTCAGGCTTTACATTTCCCTAATTGTTTTATACTCTTTAAAAGGACTTATTTATTTGAGTAGAGACCAAGATAAGATCCATTGTATGATAAATTGCAGATTGACTAAGTCCCTTAGTTCTCCAGTGACTTATAGCAGCACCATCCAATACAGTAGCCACATGTAGCTATTTAAACTTAGAATAATTAAAATGGAATATTTTAATCCTTGATCATTCTACCACCATCAAGTGTTCAGTAGCCACATGAGGTTAGGGGCAACCTTATTGAACAGCACAGAATATTTCTCTCACTGAGAAAAGTACTCTTGGTCAGAGTTGATCTGACCAGAGTTTCTCTTCTACCTCTTTTATTTATTTTGCTTTTTCTGTTTTCCTTTTTAAAATTTTATTTTTATTGTTTTTTGGTGGAACAGCAAACTGGGTAGTTTGGTTTTGTCTCCTAGAGTCTGGAATTTACTGATTACATTCTTGTGGTGTACCTTAATGTGGTTTCTGTTATCTCCTGTAAATTTGTACTTAAATCCAGAGGCTTAAACTAATTCAGATTAACTGTTAGGCATATATATATTTTTTTCCCTAAGGACATTTTATAGGTGCTGGTGTATACTTCTATTAGGAGAGGGATGTGTAATAACCAGATTGTGTCTGTCTTTGTAATGTTAGTAGCTACTGATGATCAGTGCCTAGCCCTAGATCCATGACTTCATTGAGGTTTATAGAATGGTAATATTCCAGCATTCCTCTGTTTATTAGCCAGAATTTTATAAAGAAAAACTCCCTTCGTAAACTGGTTATCTTTCGCTACAGATATAGGAAAGGTAGGGTAATTGCCTAATTCTTATCCTTTATTTTCTAATTTTCAAAATAATATTGGTTCTCTAACATTTTCTGAAGATGACTAGTGAAATTTTTTAAAGTGTATTAATGAATTATTATATTTAAACATACTTGGTATGTTTTGGCCCAGTATAGTTTTTATCCTTATTATGGATAAAATTTTCAACTGTGGCCCAATAGGATCCTCTTCAGGTAGTTTCCTCATTTGTTTTGATATGGCTTTCATAACTTTTAGATAGCTTCTTTTCTATCTGATATGATAGAATTTTTTCACATTCATGTATTTCCAAGGTTGGTCCTGGGATTAGCTATTTTTCAAAGGAGTCTTAGTTTTTTTAGTGATAACCAATGATTCTCATTTCTTTAGAAGCCACATACGGGGCACTTCTTCAAAGTATCAGTGCTACTGAGTTATTCATTGTTTCAGGCTTTCCTTTTTAGCAGAAAGAAATATATACATATATACTCACACATGCATGCACACATGCACACTTAAGATAAAAAACAAAATTATATATATATATATTTAAAAGATAAAATACTTGTTCTTTAAAACTTAGATTTTTAGTATACTTTGGACCTGAAAGTATCTACTCTAGGTGAAAAGATGAAATGTGATAAATTTTAAGATTGAGTAATACTTTTGGGCATATAACCACATACACAGATTTTTGGGATTTGAGTGTTGGGGGTAGGGAATCTACCTATACTGATTAAATTTTCATTTTTTTTTCATTGAAGGTTGAGAGGTGAAATATAGTTTATCACCTGTGAGACGGAGTACCAATTTGTGGTTCTTGATGAGAAATTGATCAGTTATGTGCTTGTTACAAGAGGTGCAATCAGTGAGATTAGAAAGGGAAATTGAATTTATATTGGTGTGTTATCATATGCAATTAATTTTGCATATACCTCAGGCACATGAATCTTGAGTTTGAAATATCTACACTTTGAATCAGGCATTGCAAACCTAGTGTGATTAAGTATATTTAAGAGTTTCTATAGCTTGACAGTTGCTGTGCAGTTCCAAAATACATTCTTATTAGGCTCTTCACAAAGGAATCTTTTGATTGCTATAATGAGAAGATGAAATAGCTAAATTTGTGTATTCCTTTTAGAAAGGATGGAACAAAATAAGGTGATTTATATTGTAAGATTTATTATTTTTGTACTCTTATTTTTTCTGAACGGGATGTCCATCATTTTGGTAGACAGATGGATTGTTACCTTTTTATTTTATTTTTTTATTTTTTTATTTTTTATTTTATTTTGTTTTATTTTTTAATTTTATTTATGATAGTCACAGAGAGAGAGAGAGAGAGAGAGGCAGAGACACAGGCAGAGGGAGAAGCAGGCTCCATGCACCGGGAGCCCGACGTGGGATTCGATCCCGGGTCTCCAGGATCGTGCCCTGGGCCAAAGGCAGGCGCTAAACCGCTGCGCCACCCAGGGTTCCCGATTGTTACCTTTTTAAAAGACTACAAAAATTAGTCCTTCTACTTAAGGAAAACCATGATACTGTTCACTAATGACACAGTAAATAAATTAGGGTATTTACAGCAAGAGGAGTTTTTAACAATATAAGAATAACACAGTATACTGGGTAGATATTAAGATCAGTTTATCCACAATGGCCATAAAAATTTTTCATAAATCAAGTAGTAAGAAAATGATAAATGAAAGAGGTGAGATTTGAATTGGGCCTTAAAGCATAGTTACAGTTGTAGGAGAGGGCTTTCTAGCAGAGAGAAGCAACAGGACAAAACCGGAGGTGCAAGACATTCAGGGAAGATTCAGTAGAGCACTTTAAATGAAGTGGAGGGTTATTACAGGTGAATAGTGAGCTGTAAGGATGAGGCCAAATTTCCAGTGGGCTTACATTTTTTAAAAGTTGGACTTTATTTGGTAGACCAATATACTCCAGCATTTGGGCTATTAATCTAATGCAGGTTAGAATTAAGAGATATCATTGGGAGTTCTTTGTTCTACTTCAGCAGCATCCAGAAATAGCCTTGGTGCTGTTTTGAATGGATTTCCCAATTTAGAAATCCAGAGGAATGCAGGCTTTGGTTATGGTACCATCCAGTTCCCAGTTCTGCAATTTTTATGTTTTTTTATAGTTGTATCTCTTTCATGTTGTGGGTCTTCCAGCTGTCTGCCATTAACAATTAGGGCCACATGCTTGCTTCTTCAAGAGTATTGGGAAAAGCAGACTCGTAATTTTTAGTTAGCTATGTGACCCAGAATATGCACAGAAGCAGTCTTTTTTTTGTGTGTGTGAAGCTAACAAACATAACATAAAATTAATGGTTTTAAATGTACTGAGATTCAGTGGCATTTTTAATACATTGATTTTTGTACTGCCATTACCTTTATCAAGACACAGAGCATTCTTTTTTCACCCCCAAAGCTTGTTTTTGTTTTGTTTTGTTTTAGTAAAATATGTACACCTAACATGGGGTTTGAACTTATAACCCCGAGATCAAGTGTCTCATGTTCTTCTGACTTTGCCAGTCAGGTGCCCCAGGACACAGAGCATTCTGTAAATGGAGTTTGCTCAAACAGAAAACAAGATTAACTATCAAGTAATTTTTGACCTGATTTTGCTTGCTCATTTCAGTTTGTATCACTTGTAGAATTATTTTTTTTGAAGCTTCTTGCATTCATATTTAAGCTTATAATTTGGGGGATTCAGAAAAACACTGTCAGAATGAGATTTTTCTTGTTTTGATGATAGTTGAAAAAATAAGCAACAAAGTGAAAACCTGAATTGATTTTTTTTTGGTTCACTTTTGAATAGAATAAAATAGTTTAATTTATTTATTGGAAAAATTGTTTTTAAATTAGAACTGTCCATGGTGGCATTTGGATTTGGATTCTTAATTTTTAGCATGCATACACAACATTGTCTATCAGGGCTGTGGAATATAGGAAGACCTGATTCTCTTCTATTTTTATTATAGACTGTGTGTTACGGACCTAGAAGAGTAAAGGTTATGCTTCATGATCTTCATTTTCTTTTTCTTATTTTTACCCCATCTCTTCAAAATATCTACACAATGTTTATTTGTAGTATTCCAGTAGAAGAAAAGTGTTGATTATTGTGGTTTTTTTAAAAAAAGATTTTATTTGTTTATTCACGAGAGACAGAGAGGTAGGAACATAGGCAGAGGGAGAAGCAGGCTCCCTGTGGGGAGACTCATGCGGGACTCAATCCTGGGACCCGGAGATCAGGACCTGAGCCGAAGGCAGACGCTCAACCACCAGCCACCCAGACATCCCAAAATGTTGATTATTATAAACATAAATTCTGAGCATGTGTGCAAAATATCTTAGAAGGATTTTAGCTTTTATTTCTTAGTAAGAAGAGATCTTTCAAAGGGATTCTGCTTTTGCTTGTGGATATCTTCAATCTGTGTACTAACTTTTTCTGTAATCTCTTTGTTCTCTATGGAGGTGTTGATGTTGGTGCTGAGGTAGTAACACGAAAATGGCAGTGGTATTTCCTTTTTTTATTATTTTTATTTTTTTTTATTTTTTTTATTTTTTATTTTTTTAATTTATGATAGTCACAGAGAGAGAGAGAGAGAGGCAGAGACACAGGCAGAGGGAGAAGCAGGCTCCATGCACCGGGAGCCTGATGTGGGATTCGATCCCGGGTCTCCAGGATCGCACCCTGGGCCAAAGGCAGGCGCCAAACCGCTGCGCCACCCAGGGATCCCGGCAGTGGTATTTCCAATTAGTGTTTCTTATTTAGGTCTTTAAGAACCACTAGTGAGAAATTAGAATAAAACAATTAGGTCAAATTAATTAGAAAAGATAAGTAGATGATTTAAAAAAAATTTTATTTATTTTTCACGAGAGACACAGAGAGAGGGAGAGACACAGGCAGAGGGAGAAGCAGGCCCCGTGCAGGGAGCCCGATGTGGCACTTGATCCCAGGACTCCAGGATCACACCCTGGGCCGAAGGCAGGCGCTCAACCACTGAGCCACCCAGGGACCCCCGTAAGTAGATGATTTAAGGTCACTATATTCAATCAGTATGATACTGTTTTTAGATTAATAAGTAAAAATGCAGTGTAATTGAACATATATTACAAATATAAATTTTCTGAATTATCAGTTGGATTTAATCACTAGCCAGTAATTTCTTCCTGCCATTCTTGTGGACTTATATATCATCTGTGACTTATAAGACTGGTTCTAAAGAAGTAACTTTAATTTCCTGCTGTTGCTTCACTTAATAAACATATGCATTTGAGGTAATCAGAAAGTTTGAAAATAGTGGTAGTGGTGTACAACATTGTGTTGTACATTTAAAAATAAAGTGGTACATTTTATGTTATATAATTTTACTACTATAAAAAAAGGAAGAAAATCTAATCAGTAAATATATATTTCTGGAATGGTTTCTTTGTAGTTATGAAACTTTTTAGTTGAGATTTTTTTACAGGGTGATTTTTTTTTGAAAGATTTTACCTATCCATTCATGAGAGTCACAGAGAGAGAGGCAGAGACATAGGCAGAGGGAGCCCAGGGACTCTGTCCCAGGACCATTCCAGGACCCCAGGATCATCCCCTGAGCTGAAGACAGATGCTCAACCACAGCCACCCAGGTGTCCCTACAGGGTGATTTTTAATTCTAGCATAACTGGCTTCTACTTTTAGCCCTAAGTATTCAGAAGAACAGTTAAATGGAATCTGGTTATGAATTTTCTTAAATGTTTTTATAAATGTATTTATCATGGGATTAAAAATTATATACTGTTTCATAAAGATAACATTTTTCTATGTTGTAAAATTAAGCATTTTGTTTTTATAAAAAAAATTTTCCCCAAAATAAAATGAAGTCTGTTTCATATTTTATAAAAGATAATCTTTGAGTACCTGTAGTCTTACAAGCATGTCAAGTGACAAGCATTTTTCTGTCTTTTTCCTGGTTAATATATATTAACAGCTTTATTGAGGCCTTTTTCACAAAAGACTGTTTTTCACATCTTTAGTCAGATTTATTCCCAAGTATTTAACGTTTTTTGATGCTATCATAATAGTATTTGCTTTTCCGTTTCAGTTTCTTGTTATTCACTGTTAGTATATAGAAGTACAGTTGGTTTTTGTATATTGATCTTGTGTTCTGCAACTTTGCTAAACTCAATTATTAGTTCTGGTAGCTTTTTTGTAGATTTTCTATGCATACCATCATGTCATCATCTTTTTTTTTTTTTTAAGATTTATTCATTTGACAGAGAGAGCATGCATGCACATGCAAGTGGGGCAAGGGGCAGAGCGAAAGGGAGAGAAGTCCCATGCATACTCTGCACTGAGCATGGAACCCAACATGGGGCTTGATCCCACAACCCTGAAACCACCACCTGAGCCAAAGCGGAGAGTCAGATGCTCAACTGATTATGCTACCCAAGTACCCCCATCATGTCATCTTCTAATAAAAACAGTTTTACCTTTACCTTTCCAATCTGGATTTCTTTTTCTTGCCTGATTTCACTGGACAGAATCTCTAATAGAATGCTGGATAGAAGTAGTAAGAGTGGACATCTCTTCTATTCTTAATTTCCTGAGAGTTTTTTTCAGGAGTAAGTAGTGTTAGACTTTGTTGGGTACTTTCTCCACATCTGTTGAGATGATCATACAGTTTCTGTCTTTTAGTTTGTTAATATGGTGAATTACATTGATTGTTTTTTATTTTTTTAAATATTTATTCATGAGAGAGGCAGAGACACAGGCAGAGGGGGAAGCAGGCTCCATGCAGGAAGCCTGATGTGGGACTTGATTCTGGGACTCTGGGATCATGCCCTGAGCCAAAGGCAGATGCTCAACCACTGAGCCTCCCAGATGTCCCCATTGATTGTTTTTTTTAATTTTTTTTTTTAAATTTATTTATTTATTTATTTATTTATTTATTTATTTATTTATTTATGATAGTCACAGAGAGATAGAGAGAGAGGCAGAGACACAGGCAGAGGGAGAAGCAGGCTCCATGCACCGGGAGCCCGACGTGGGATTCGATCCCGGGTCTCCAGGATCGCGCCCTGGGCCAAAGGCAGGCGCCAAACCGCCGCGCCACCCAGGGATCCCCCATTGATTGTTTTTTAAATGTTAAATCAACTCTATTTTTGGGATAAATGCCATTTCTTAGTTTGCACTCCTCTACCAATGTACTATAAACTTGAGTGGCTTATAAGCAATAGTTATTTATTTCTCACAATTCTGGAGACTGTGAAGTTCAAGATCAATGAACTGGTGACAGATTTGGTGTCTGTCAATGGCTCACTTCTTCACTAATAGCCATCTTTTCACTATAACCTTAACATGGTGGGAGGAGTGAGGGAATCTTTTTAGGGTCTCTTGTAAGAGCACTAATCTCATTCACGAGGGCTCAACTCTCAGAACCTAAGCAACCTCCCAAAGGCCTCATCTTTTACTACCATCACATTGATCATTAAGATCCATATCAATTTTTGGAGGATACGAATACTGAATAGCAGTCTTCTTTGTTATTGCATACGTTTTTAATACAGTGCTGAATTAGATTTGCTAACATTTCTTTAAAATTTTTAGATCTGTATTTGTCTGCAGGTGTTTTTTCTGGTATTATCTGTGTCTTAGTTTGGCCTCATGGTAGTGGCTGGCTTTATAGAATGAGTTGGGAGAATTTCACTCCTCTTCAATTTTCTGGAAGAGTCTGTATTGAATTGGTATTTTTCTTCCTTAAATGTTTGATAGAATTCAGCAATGAAAGCGTATATGCCTAAAGCTTTTTCTGTAGGAAGGTTTTAATAGGAGTATTTAGATTATCCATTTCTTCTTAATTAAACTTCGGTAGCTGATCTCTTTCAAGTAATTAGTGCACTTAATCTAAATTGTTGAATTTATTGACATAGGGTTGCTTATAATATTCTTGTATTATTCTTTTACTAGCTGTACTATGTTACCTCATTCGTTACTATACTTAAAATTCTCCGTCTTCATTTTGTTTCCTGATCAGTCTTGCCTAGAGGTTTATCAATTTTATTGTTCTCCTCAACCAGCATTTGGTTTCATTGATTTTCTCTCCTTTTACTTTCTGTTTCCTATTTAATTGATTTCCTCTCTAACCATTATTACATCTTTTTTCCTGCTTACTTGGAGTTTAGTTGCTCTTCTTTTTTAGTTTTTTGAGTGTAAGCTTTATTTTCAATATTACCCTTTTCTGTTGGTCATCCTTTTCTTTTTTGTTTTTAAAGATGCTATTCATTTTTTTGACAGAGGAAGAGCGAATGAGAGAGCACAGTTGGGGGGTGTGGCAGAGGGAGAGGGAAGAAGCAGGCTCCCTGCTTAGCAGGGAGCCTGACGTGGGGCTCAATCTCAGGACCCTGAAATCATGGACTGAACCAAAGGCAGACACTTAATCAACTGAGCCACCCAGGCTCCCCCATTATCCATTTTAATCAGTGTCTTTGTTGAGAATGCTGATAGTAGTATGCTATCAGAATCAAATACTTCATAAATTGGAAAGAATAACTAGAATTCTGGAGCATTCATGCTGCTCGAATTTTCCCAATACTACGTATTATTGCCACCAGTTTATAATTCCCAGGGGTGACTTGTAAAATGCACTCTTTGCAGTTCTAAGGCAGAAATATCTTTTTCTGTCCACATTAGAGCCATTTTCTTCTCTCTTTTTTTTTTCCTTCTGGATGTCAGGCAGGATCTTTGGGACGATTCCCTAATTCTAGTTTTATAAGAAGAAATAGGCTTTTTCTCTACTTTGTTTAGAAGATGACGTCTTCCCTCTAAAGCATTTCTTCTCAGAAGCATTCTCAGTCTTGTTTTCCAAGTTGGAACTGGAATTTCATTGTTCTTTATACATATTTTGTGATGAAATGAGAATTTTTAATGAGAAATATAACTTAGACTTACAGATGTAAGTAATAAGACATTTCAGAGATTATTTTGTCCATGTTTCATAAAGAGTGTTTTCTGGTATGTTGAAGGATTTATGAGTAAGCATTCTATGGCCAAATAAGTTTGGGAAAAATTTAGTAAAACAAAATAGGATTTTCTACTATTGTTTATTAATTTTATGATTATTATCATTATTAATTCTGGGGCATTTCAGGGCCTTCCTATTCAATATATATTATATTGTGAATCTCAAAGGAGATACAGTATTTAATGTTTCCCAAATTTGACTATGGAACCCTTTTTTCTTTTTAGGAATTAAAGTTCTTTAAAGCACTTGGGGAAAGACTGACCTTGTCTTTTCCCCTTAATTTAGAAGATGAGGTAACTGAAACCTAGAGAGGTGAACCAAATTCCACAGTCACTAGTTAGTGATTGAGTTAATCACAGTTCTAATCAGTTTTGGGCCTCTTGCAAGTAAAAGGTAACATACCTTCTATTTATATTTTATGTTTCTCATTCATTTATTCTTTTTCCTTACCTCTTACCTACTCTTTCCCCTCATCCAACTCTTTTGCTCTTTTGTCAATCCTCTGTCTTCCTTTTATATAATTAAGATATTTGAAATTGTGGTTATGTGGCTTCTTAAATTATTTTTTTCCTCTTGGAATTAAGCTTCCATTTTTGTTGGTTGAAACCTAAATACATTGTATTTTTCAAAGGCATACTCCGTTATATAATTATTAAAAAATGTCCTGAGAATTGTAGAAATCTTAAAATGGGTGAGCATAATTTTTATATTCTTTAGCTTCTAACAATAGAAAGTTTGACTCTAAGGTTGCTGTCATTCTGACATCTAATATAGGCTAACTATGGAAGTTTTGGTTGATTGCTAAGGTAAGTAAGACTATGAAGAATTTGGGACCATGGATTGTTTTGAGGAGTTAAGGTTGGAGTGGAGGTTGACCTTTTTTTTTTTTTTTTTTTGAGGTTGACCTTTTTGATATGAATATAGCCCTATTTAAAGTTAGTGACCTTAGGAGGCTGGTTTTTCTCCTTGCCATTTGCAATGAGAAAAATGAAGTAAAATGTACTTTGCATTGCTACGATACTAATACTAATGTATGTAGAAATATTTTCAGTATGCAGTATTAGAACACTTTTTATTTCTGGGTATTGTCAATTTCACTTATTTAGTTTTAACTTAATGGTGAAAAAAAATGTCTCAAGACATAGTTCCAACTTTGTAAGTGTGTAACACTGCGTGGGTTCAAATGCATATTGTAGTTACTTTTTACTGTAATTAAGTCTTTGACAAATAATTAAAATTTGAGGTATATTGGGTGTTGCTTTGTAGGAGTTGTTTCTTGGTATCTTTGATCTCCAGGCACTAAATGGCTTGATTTGTGTCAGAATTTAAGTAATAGTAAATATTAGTTAGGCAGTTCAATGAAGAGCATCAAATTCATAGGATATTTTTTGGATAGGGAACCAGTGTTTGGAAGAAAATGAGTTAAAATTAATTTAGATTCTGAAGGCAGTATTGCTAGCACTGTGGGTGCCTTGGTGGCTCAGTTGGTTAAGCATCTAACTTCTGGTTTTGTTTTTTGCTTCAGTTGCTATATCAGGGTTGTGGGATCAAATCCCAAGTAAGGGCTCTGCTCTCAGGGTGGAGTGTGCTTGTCCCTCTCCCTCTCTTCCTCCTCCCTACTTGCTCCCTCACTCTTCTTTAAAATGCATACTTTAAAAAAAGTAAAGTTCCATTAGTCCTAATAAAAGTTCTCTATTGATAAAGTTAATAAAGTGAATTTGCAACTTTTTGCATAATGCAGCTTAGTTACCTTACAAATGAACTTGTCAGTTATGCTTTTATATTTTATACCTTGTGGGGTTTTTGGAACGT
Organism: Vulpes vulpes; assembly: GCF_048418805.1. Lineage (NCBI taxonomy): Eukaryota > Metazoa > Chordata > Mammalia > Carnivora > Canidae > Vulpes > Vulpes vulpes. The sequence goes on along the minus strand of NC_132792.1, from coordinate 146,140,115 downwards.
TTTTACTGTTTTTTTTTTTGTTTTGTTTTTGTTTTTGTTTTTTAAGTTTTTATTTAAATTCCAGTTAACATACAGGATAATATTCGTTTCAGATGTACAATATAGTGATTCTTTTGCCTTATTAACATGTTTCTGTTTATATAAGAATAATTGTACTGTACTTTAGCTTAGTTACCTTAACCCTTGCATTTCTTCTGTCATGTATACTGTGAATGGAGTTAACATCTCAGGTATTATAGAGTAAAAATCCAGATTATTTATTTACTTGCATAAATGTTTCATAGCGGTTGTAAGATTGGGGTAAATATTCTGTGTAGCAGAAATTTTCTGTTATAAGTGATTTCTTAATATTTTTTCAAATTAAACCTCATTTTTTCCTATAGCACTAATTTTATGACAGTTTTTAGTTTCTAAGACTTATTTTTTTTAAGATTTATTTATTCATGAGAGAATAAACACACACACAGAGAGACAGAGAGAGAGAGAGAGAGAGAGAGAGAGAGAGAGAGAGGCAACACACTGGCAGAGGGAGAAGCAGGCCCCATGCAGGGGGCCCGACATGGGACTCGATCCAGGGTCTCCAGGATCACGCCCTGGGCTGAAGGTGGTGCTAAACAGCTGAGCCACCCAGGCTGCCCCCCCCCTTTTTTTTTTTTTTTTTTTTAGTTTCTAAGACTTTGAAACTCTACCTTCTCACCTTTACATTTCTGTTGTTGCTTGCTGTAGTTTGATTTTTAAATAGCCATGCTCTTTCTTCTACTTTTTTTTTACTTGTTAATTGAATTCCAGTTTTTTTCAGGTTTTGAGCTACTTTGTTTGGGAGAAGTTGAACCCTTCCCAGTCTCAGGGAATGAATTGCATTTGGTCTAAGCCAGGGGTTCTTAAAAGGTGGACCCTAGTGGGTCTTTGAGACATTGGAGTTTTTCCATGATTCTTGTATCATGTGAGATACCCAACAGACAGGAGAAGCCAGATATTAGATTTGTGAAATTATAAAACAGTACCATTTATTTAATTATTTTTTTTCTTTTTGGAAGTTATTTTTAATTAATATATTATTGTTATTTTAAGAGAATTGATAAATACATATCATAAACATTTCCTGAACTTTATTTCTATTATGATAAATGATGATATATATTATTTGTATAAACTAAGCTTTTTGAGATATATTTAATACTTTTTAAGAGTGTGTAAGAAGTCATGAGATAAAAAGTTTTAAAATTACTGGTCTGAGCCACTGTTTGGTTTAGCATTGAGCATTTGACTGTTTTGTCAAAACCTGAGGTGAGGTTTCTGCAGTATAGATGTCTTTGTAGATGTCCTTGCTTTTGTAAGAATTGACACAAGAGAAGAAATAAATCTTTTCCTGCTTAGACATTTGTTGTGTGGTGATAGTATGCCTGAAACTGCTGCAGCCATCTTCTGACTATGAGGGGGACAGCTGGCATGCTGAGTGAGGGTGGCTAAGTAAAAACGGTGGAGAGTCTGAATCTTTGATAATGATGTTGATCCAAAATTAATGAACCCTGGAATTGCCCTATATCCAAACTTCTTGTTATGTGAGATAATCAATTTCTATCTTGTTTAAGCCATTTTTATTTAGGACTTATGTTATTTGCAGCTAAAAACATTTTATCTGAAACAGCTTCATTCTGACCTAACAAATGTCAGAATGAAGACATTTCCTGAGACATATTTCTTTGTCATAAACTTATTTTCAGAGATAGGAATAGGGATGCTGATGCCTTTTGTCTTGAAATGTAATCAGCAAACTTCTTCACGCAGCTAAATGTCATGTCTTTTTCTCATTTTTAGGTTTTCTTGTCATACTTTTATGTATAATTTTTTATAGTACTGATCATATAATAGTAATGTTTTAATTAAAAAAATTAAAAATAATCTCTACATCCAGCATGGGGTTCAGACTTACACTCTGAGATCAAGAGTCTCATATACGTGTTATCTATTAATTGGTCTGTACAGATTTTCTATTCCTGATTCAGTTTTGGAGGATTGTATGTTTCTAGGAATGTATCCATTTTTTCTAGGTTGTCCAATAGAATTATTTTACTTGAAGTTTTCTTTTCTTTTTTTTTTTTAAGATTTTATTTATTTATTTATTCATGAGAGAGACAGAGAGAGAGAGGCAGAGACACAGGCAGAGGGAGAAGCAGGCTCCATGCAGGAAGCCCGATGTGGGACTTGATCCTGGATACTGGGATTGCTCCCGAGCTGAAGGCAGACGCTCAACCGCAGAGCCACCCAGGCATCTCTTGGAGTTTTCTTTTAATCATCCATAAATTTCTTAAAGTTAGGGTTTTATTTTATTCAATTTTATATTGCTTCATAATATGTGTTCCAGTGCACAGTAAATAGATTATTATAGAAAATGTTTGAGACAGAGATCTACTCGTCTGTGGCTGCCAAGACAAGCCTTATAAACAGTAGCCCATCAGGGTGCCCTGTACCAGCTTCCTGGCTGGAAGGACTGTAGCTGAAAGAGAACCAGAGGCCTAGCCTTGCATGTATGAGAGTTTGATGAGAAAGTTCTAATATCAAACTTCAAAACAGTTTCATCAAAATAGGTTATTCAAAACAAGTTCAAACTACAATTTGGTGCAAAACTTCTTTCAAAACACTGGTTTTAAATAGTATGTAAGTATACAAGTGGAGACCACATTAAGTGGTTAGATTAAAAATGCATTTTGGAAATAAACAAGACTGTTGGTGGCTTTTTTCTTGACTGTTAGACTGTTCACCTCCAATAATCAAGTATTATATACAAGTAGCTACCAGAAGGTTTTGATATCAAGATTACACAGATCACATACATCTTGAATTTTTATAAACTGATTTTAAAGATGAAAATTTACTGTTGCTTTGAATCACTTGGTGGTCCTCAATCATGTAAGGGAAGCTTGATACCATGGAGGTCCATGGAGCTGCTCCCTCACAGAAATGAAGCTGATCTCTTACTTTCTTGGCTCTTGTTTTGCATGCCCTTTTACCCATCTTCACAATGCTTTGTACTCTTATATCCTGTCTTGTAAATGGACCTGAAACTCATTCACACTGAGGTACAAATGACTTAAATGTAATTTATATTTTAACACAAGACATCACAGAGTTTAAAAGAAGTAATGGAATTGTAACAGTGACATTTCAGATTTTTATCTAGGAGTTATGTCTCCTCCTGGACATACTTCATTTGGTTTATGTAAAGTACAACTTGGTCATTTATAAGGTCAGAGTTTGGTCTTTGATCCCTCTAGACACTTTTCTCCAATTATGTACTTTGATTTGATTGCTGATTAGGGAGGTTTTTATGATGGGTTACCTGGGTATTTCCCATACTGCTCTAAGACTGTAGAATCAGGAAAAATAACCATGCAACTCTTCTATTTCCTTTTTAAAAAAAATTCTACATATAAGTGAAATTATATGGTATTTCAAGTGAAATCATGTGGTTTTTGTCTTCATAATCTGACTTATTTCACTTAGCATATACCTGGATAGGTCCATCCATGTTTTTGCAAATGGGAAGATCTTTTTTATGGCTGAGTAGTATTCGTGTGTGTGTGTGTACACACAGCTGCTGCTGCCCTTTTTTTTAAATATACACCGCATTTTCTTTATTGTTCATCTAGTAATGAACACTTGGGTTGCTTCCATATCTTGGCTCTTATAAATAATGCTTCAGTATACATAGAGATGTATATATCTTTTTGAACTAGAAAAGAAATGAACCATCTTTCATTCCTTTGGATAAATCATACAGCCTTTAGCAGTTGAGTTCAGCAGTTGACCAGTCAACAGCTAGTTATTAAATACATTTTAACAAACTAGGTAGGTGCTAAACTGGTGTCTTCCTACTTCTGATCATAATAGTTATGGAGCAGGAGAGGACTGAGAGGGAAAGAAGGAATTTTGATTTTTGCTCTAAGTATCTTGCTGTAATTTATTAAGTGGTTATTTTGTATTGTTTTAGCTGAATTTACACCATGGACAATTCCAGAGACAGAGCTAAGCTTGCTGAAATTAATAGATCTGGTTCCAGCCTCTAATAGTGACCATCTAGTATATGCAGTCCTTTAATACGTGAATGTTTGAAATCATCATGTGAGACTGGAATATCTTTTCTGTTTGTTTCAGCAACTAGAAGGAGCTGTGTGATACGCACAGCTATATGACAATGACAACTCAGAATGCTATCTACCAGAGTAAGCACAAGCTTGTCTAATTACCATGCCACTACTCACCAAAAGATGGTTTTAAGATTAAGGCAATAGGCAGTAATGTATAATGCATCTTGCAGGGCTGAGGCCTAGAAAGGTTGTGTGAATAGTGACCTTTTAAAGACTTCAAATGTCTGAAATATCTTTAGTTCACTCCTCTTAGTTTGGCTGGTTTGATGAGGCATTAAATTCTTTTTTGGAAGTTAATTTTCCCCTCAGAATTTTCCTGCTGACAAGTCAGATGTCATTCTGTTTCCTGTTCCAGTGAATATGAATTTTCTCCTAATTTGTCAGGCTCTCTTTCTCTGTCCCTCTATCACTGTTATCACTTTTCTATCTCTGATGTTATGAAAATTAATGATAATAATCTCAGTGCCTCTTTTTCATTGAAGTATTGTTGGCACACAATGTTATATTAGTTTCAGATATACAGAATAGTGATTAAAAAACTATATACATTATGCTGTGATCATCCCAAGTGTAGCTACCATGTGTCTTCATAAAATGCTGTTGCAATAGTGAAAAAAAAAGTTTGAATAAAATTGCAGGGTACTGTTGGGCAGTTGACCTGGTTTCATTGAACCAATAGGTTAATTCTTTAATAATATGATAAAACCTGGAGAACTGTAAATCATTACCTGAATTTTTGAATTAGATTCTTTCAGAGAAGAATCCTGAGTGAGATATACTTACACGTATGCCCTTAAACATGGAAAGGAAGATGTGAGTGGTTAGCAGATGGTAGACCAGCACTATAGCGGAAGGTGTTGGGGACATTTGAGCAGATGTCAGTGCACATAATTTATATATATAATGAACATTATGGAAGGACAAAATAATAGTATGGAGAAAATTTATAGACTGATAGATGAGAGAGTAGGAGGAAGGAGGCACCAAGTGAAATAAGCGATATAATAATTTTGTCTAAAAAATAGGAATAAAGAGAATGAGCCAGTTTTGGGAAAAGCCAAATAATAAATTTGGCTTTGTGTAACATGCATACAACTGATTAGATTGAACTTTTGATAGTTCTTTATTTTTTGTTTAAAGTTTAAAACAGTTTCGGGTACCTGGCTGGCTCAGTTGATGGAACATGTGATTCTTGATCTCAGAGTCAAGTTCAAGCTCTTCATTGGTGTACAGCTTACTTGAAAAAAATAAAATAGTTTAAAGTTTAAAAATCTCATTTTTATTAATGTTTTTCTCCCCAAATAGATTGTTAGCTCATTGAATGTGATAGCAGTTCAACTTAAACTTCATTATGTCTCCTTTGTTTTGCTTTGGGGATTTAATAAATATCAACTAATTAATTTTGTTGATGAGCAAAAAAAAAAAAAAAAAAAAAAACCCTGATGGATTTAGAAGACATTTCATTCAGAGGCAAATAATTACGCTTGGCCTCTCAAAGTTTTTGTGAAAAGTAGAATCAGAAAAGTAGAATCAGTTTAGTTCTAGAAATTCAGAATGTCTTCAAAAAGAGCTGTAAGACAATAAAGAGTGAAAGAAGAAATCTATAAGGAGACTTACTGGTCATTAGGTAATGAGCATTCTCCACAAATGAGAAGGATGCAGTTTGCAAAGAATAGTACAATTCTAATTTATTGTTAGAGTTACTACTATTGCTTTTACTTCTGTTTTTAGATCTGTTGTAGACCTTCTGAATATCACACTGAAGCAGTAATTCTTTTCAATAAAATCCTAGAAGTGAGTATGGAGACACTGGTGGAATGAGTAGTTGTAGGTGTTTGTTGATACACTGTCACATTGAGAAAGTTGCCTTTTCTATTTCTCTTTAATGAGGGATTTTATCAGCAATAAATGTTGGTGTTTTTCAAGTTTTTTCTGCATATATTGAGGTAATTGCTTATTTTTTCTACTTTGTTTTGTTAATGTTGTAAATTACATGGATTCATTTTTGTATGTAACACCCAACCTTGTATTCCTGGGATAAATCTTAACTTGGTCATGACATTATTATTATTATTGCTATTATTATTTTATATATTCCTGAATTAGATTAGCTAAAATTTAGGGAAGGGTTTTGTGTCTTTGTTCATGGAGCATATTGGAATAGTTTAAATATAATGTTGATCTCATAGGATGAGTTGAAACTTGTTTTCCCCATTTTTATGTTTTAGAAGAATTTGTAGTATTATTGTTTTACTTAAATGTTTGATAAAATTTACCAGCAAAATTATCTGTCCCTGTGGTTTTCTTTATGAGAGTTTTTTTTTTTTTTACTAGAAGTTTAATTTCTTGAATAGGTATCAGATATTTCTTGAGTGAGCTTTGGTAGTTTGCTTCTGTGAAGGAATTTGACCATTACCTCTAAATTGTCAGATTTATTTGCAAAAGGCATTTGTAATATTCCCTTATTATCTTTTTGATATTTCCAGGGTCTGTAATATAACAACTTGTCTTTCATTTTGATATAGGAAATTTGTATATTATCTTTCTTTCTGATTGGTATATATAAAGGTTAATCAGTTTTATTGCTCTCTTCAAAGTACCACATTTTGGTTTCATTATTTTTCTTTATTGTTTACCTTGATTTGTATTTTACTGATTTCTGCTTTTTAAAAAATTATTTTTATTTCCTTCTTTTTCCCTCTCTGGGTTAACTTACTCCTCTTTTTTCATAGTTTCTTAAAACATAAGCTTGTTTCTCTGTTAAAAAGTTGTTGCTTTCTTTGGTTTCCAGCTGTAATCCTTTGTATAGACAAAGTCCACGTTCTTGGTTTCATGCCAGAGCATCAAATAGGCCAATGGGCAAGTCTTGGCAGATACAGAAGGTCAACTCACCTCTCTTAAGGTTCTTCCCTCTCTGGAATTGGGTCTTTTACCTCTATTTTTGTTCTTTCTCCATCTATTTGCTAGTTTTTTTTTTTTTAAGATTTTATTTATTTATTTGACAGAGAGAGGGCAAGCAAGTGCACACAAGCAGGGGAAGTGGCACGTCAAGGGAGAGGGAGAAGCAGGCTCCCTGGAATCATGGTCTGAGCTGAAGACTGAGACAGACTGAGACGCTTAACAGACTGAGACACCCAGGCACCCCCTATTTGCTACTTTAGTACAGATTACTTATGTTTATTATTCAGTATCTAGTTGTTTAGCATGTGTGTACTTAACATTTATTTTTGAGTGTTCAGTAATTTGCTCATCTTCTGGGAGTGCGTATTGGTTCACAAAAGGAAGTCATGCTGAACTCACCTATTTTCTTTTGAAGTTGGTTTTCCTAATTGGGTAGGAGAATGACATAAGCAAAAAATTTCGGGAACACAGTTTTTTTTTTTTGAACACAGTTTTTAAACTTGTCATGCCATGTTTGTGGACAGGATGAAAAAATGTGAGATGGCTGATAATATAGTTAGGGGGATTTATGGCTGATTAAACTTCTACTATTGACAGATTTGTGCTAGCTGAAAGGGCAGGTTTCAATTTAATATTCTTAGTAATTATTTTAATGAAAACTAGAGATGGTTTATTTATTTATTTTTTTTTAAGATTTTATTTATTTATTCATGAAAGACACAGAAAGAGAGAGAGAGAGAGAGGCAGAGACACAGGCAAAGGGAGAAGCGGGCTCCATGCAGGGAGCCTGATGTGGGACATGATCCTGGGACTCCAGGATCTCACCCTGGGCCGAAGGCAGGCACTAAACCACTGAGCCACCTAGGGATCCCTTAGACATGGTTTAAAATTGTTTCATGAATCAATTACACATTTGTTTCCCTTGATTGCAGACACATAAAAAAATCTTCATGAGTTAAAACAATGATATTTTACCTAGGTGTATCTCTCAGAACCACCTAGAGATTGTTAACTATATACAAATGCTTGGATTCTAGTCTGTATACTACTGCATCAGAATATTCAGGGTAGGATGTTCTGGAAAACCCATTTTCAAAATAGGATTCTAAAGATTGTTACATTTTGACCATAAGAAGTAAAATTTTGAATATATTCATAACTTTTAGTTTCTTAATTTTTAATGCATTTGATTTAAACATAATTGGACTTTAAATCAGTTATTTTACTGCTAGTCATTATGAGATTATCATACATATTTTTAATTTGGGTTTCCAGAATTAGAACCTCTGTTCTTAGATTCAATAAATCAGTGTCTGTGCATTTCCTTGGTACTTATACATCCCAGGTTTTCTAAGTGTTTTACAAATGCAGATTATTGAAAATCTGTTTCAGGAAAACAAAGTGTTACCATCCAGTGATCAGTATTATGTTTGTAAAATTAAGCTGGAAAATACATTAGAGTTTATCTAATCCAGTGATTCTCACACTCGGCTGCACAGTATAATAAGCTGAAGGCTTTAAAATATACAGATGCCCAAGTTCCAAAATTCAATTAAAAAGTTATGAATATGCTTAGAATTTTATTTCTTATGGTTAAAATGTGACAATGATAATGGCAAAGTGTTAAATAATTGTTGAAGCTGGACATTGAGCACATTGGGACTTACTATTCTCTCTACTTACTGCTTTATTAATTTTGAAATGTCAATAAACAGCCAAAGAAAAAAAAACTCTCAGCTAAATCTAGTCTTAATACATTGAAAAAACAATGTGTTGCTGGTGTGTCCTCAAAATGTAATGAATTATAATGTAATATTTGCCTCTTATTTTTATTTTTATTATTTTTTAAAGATTTTATATATTTATTCATGAGAGACACAGAAAGAGGCAGAGACATAGGCAGAAGGAGAAGCAGACTCCCCACAAGAAGCCCCTGTGGAACTCCATCCCAATATGCTGGGATCATGCCCTAAGCCAGACAGACACACTCAAACTCTGAGCCACCCAGGTGCCCCTATTTGCCTCTTTTATAATTGGTTCTTTATTTTATATGAATGTAGTCTTTCTAGGAAAAACAAATTATTGGTAAATTATATTGGATGCTTGGAGCAGATACCCTTGGAAGTTCACAAAGCTCTACAAAATTCTGTCAATGAGGATATTAATATCCCTAAGTAAGAGAGTGTGGATTATATTTGCTAATAATATGCTGAGTGAGACAGTTTCCCCTATGGCCAGAAAACTCCTTGGTGTTCAGAGCTCAGCATCATAATAATGGTTATGCTAATTCCTGGTTCTTTTTCATGCACTGTTTAACTATAGGGATCATGCCTTTAAGTAATGAATAGATGGTAATATAGGAAATGGGGGTTTGGAGCCGATGGCCAGGAAAGAATTCTTGAGATATCTTCTGTGCAAAAGGATGGCTTTATTATAGCGTGGAGACATGACCTGTGACGTGTAGGCAGAAAGAGCTGCACTGGGTCATGAGGAATGACTGATTATATACTTTCATGTTGGGAGGGGATTGGGGATAGCGTAAGTCTCTAAGGAATTTTGGAAGCAAGATTTCCAGAACTTTAGGGACTAGCTATTATTAGGAAAAGATCATTTATTACAGTCTAGTAAGACCCTAGTCATGAGACCCTTCTGATGTATCAGTGGGCCATATGCTTGAAGGATGATTGCCAGCCACATGTATCTTGGGGGGTAGAAATCAAGGAAGTTTCCAAAGGAATTTTTTTTTTCCAAAGGAATTTTTGTATCTTAAAGTAGACTCACAAGATCCTGCAGGGCTGGGATAATGTTGAGCTAGGATTGCCTTTTGTTCTTAGCAAAGTATTAACACTGAGGCAGCTGAGCTCCCAGAAGGAAGGTCACTCTACCTGTTTCAAGGACTTGTCAGTGAACTATAAGTAGTAAGGACATTTAATTTTTTTTCTTTTGCCTTTATTTTCCCACATCAGTACAGTCCTTATGCTGGGTAGAGGTGATGTGAGGGGAAGCTTCTTTTTCATTTGCTTTTATCTCCCTGAGTTCCTTTTTTTCTTCCTGTCTGCTTTCCTTTCTTCTTCTCATGTATTCTCACTGCCTCTCTCTCTCTTAATGTTTTCCTCTTTCATTGTTCCTTCCCTTTCCTGGTAGCTGTGTCTGTCCTTGCCTGTCTTTTTCTCCCTGACAGTTTCTTCTTGTATCTCTGACTTACTCTTTCCCTTTTTCTATCTCGCTGTCTTTCTACATAGTGTCTCACCCTGTCTGATCCTCTCTGGTGTCTTCTTGCATTTGCTTATCTGTTTTCTTTTTATCTCTCCCCACACTTCACTGTGTCCATGATCTTGACTGCCAGTCAGCCTGTGTCCTCCCCCTCTTTTGGTTTTTCTCTGTCCACTTGTCTCCCTCTTCATTTTGTCTCTTCCTGTTTGTCTTTCTGCCTCTCTTGGTATGTCTTTCTCTCCCTGAGCACCTGCATCTGTCTCTGTCTCTTCCTGTCTTTGTCTTGTTTTCTAGGCTGTGTTCTGTTACAGCTCTTTTTGTTGTTCATTCTTGCTTTCCCATACCTTCTTTCTGTCCCCCCATACCCTTTTATCTCCCTTGCTCATTATGTGTTATGTGTTCAGCCTCTGTTACTAATCTTTTACCCATTCTTTCACAGAATAGTCATTGCTGATGTCTACTGTACCTGAGGTACCCACACTGTCTGTGCACAGAGATGCTCTGGGGTGCCATAGGAATAGCAACAGAATTTACATTTTTGAGGGAAATATAAGTGGTCAAACTACTAATTCTAGATAGTTCACAATTTCTCTACATTCCTTTTGATTTTATGTATTTGTGAAGATGGATTTTTCAATGGTTTTGAGATAACATGTAAGTACTGCATGAAAACCCCTGAAATCAGGCATTGACCATGGTGGTGTCCAATGTGATTTCTGTGTTTGAGAAGTTACATGGTGCCCAACATGACCTAAATACTTAAGTTATTTAGATCTAACTATTTAGTAAATGGAAGTATTAGGTATTTCTTTTGGCCTAGAGTCACCATGAAAAAATTACTAGGACAAATTGTGGTGTGATTCAGGTAGATTCTGAAACTCTGTTTCCAAAGAGGATACAAACTGATGTATATTATGTAACCCATGGTTATGTTAAGAGGTAAGAAGAAGTCTGCATTGTACGAATGGAGGTCTTGGTCCTTGGATTCCCCGTGACAAGATTTTCTTGGGGATCTGTGCTCAAACAGGCAGAAGGAAAGTAACAAGGACAAAGCAGTTTATTAAAGTGAAAGTACACTCTCTAAGTGGGAAAGCCGGCAGATTCCTCAAGATAGAACTGGCCCCTAAGTTGTCTCAAATTGGCTGTTATTGGGTGTTTCGAGGCTGGGAGATGCTGCGATGTACAGTGAAATGGTCTCTAAAGGAGGCTGCTTCCAGTCTTTTGGGAAACTCCTCCCACAGGTTGGGCGGGGTAAGTTTTGACCTTATGAGGTTTGTAACAGAACTGTCCTGGCAGCCTTCCTGGCGGCTTGGGGTGGAGTGAGGTGGTGGTGGGGGAGGAGTGCTGTGCGTGTAATTCAAATGCATTATAATGAGTCTAGGGGCTACTCTGGGGGCAGAGCTGCCATTCTGTATGTGTGGCTCTTGATCTGTCTGGCCCAAAGTCATGGAAGCCACAGATCAAGATGTTAACCTCCTGCGTTTATAATGTAGCTTTTTTTTTTTTTTTTTTTTTAATCCTCATCCTTGCCTCCAGCTCAGGCCTCTATCACTTCTGTTCGAGGACTTGAGACTCTACCTCGAGGTATTTCTTCTCTGATCATATCTTCTACCTAACAGTTATAATGGTGAACTTGGTAAAAGCATAAATTCCTTGTGTAGGGGGCACTTCAGTTTAGAAGTAAGTATAATTTCTGAATATAGTTCCAGAGTGGGAAAAACTCACTTCCCCTGTATGTCTCTCCTTTACTACTCACACCGAGTAGTAAACACTCTATCCATTTCAAGGACTTGTCAGTGAACTATAAGTAGTAAGGAAATTTAATTTTTTTTCTTTTGTCTTTGTTTCCCACATCACTACAATCCTTATTATGCTGGGTTGAGGTGGTGTGAGGGAAAACTTCATTTCTGACTCTTCTGGTCACCAAGTGTGTAGGTTTTCTCCCCCATCCCCCCAAGTAGTCCTTTGTGACACTGTCAGTGTCCCATAATTCCTTTCAATTTTGACACTATTTATCTGGAGTTAGTCTTAGATCCCACAAGTTAGGGGCTCAAGTCCCACTTGAGATGCCAATCACAAGTCCCAGGTTGTAACCTGTATTTCCAACTGACTGGCTATAAATCAGAGTTCTCATGACCTGTTTTTTGGGTTCAGGAATTTGCTAGAATGGTGCACATAACACAGGTAAATGCCTACCTAATTTAATGGTTTATTACAAAAGAATATGATAAAGAATACAGATGACTATCCAGATGGAAGATATACATGGGACAAAGTATGTGGGAAAGGCTGTAGAGATGCTATGCCCTCTTGGGGCACATTATTCACTCAGCAACCCAGAAGCTCCCTGAACCTTGTACCTTGGGATTTTTATGGAAGCTTCATCACATAAGTGTGATCGATCATTAACTCAATTTCTGGCTTTTTGGCCCCTCTTCTCTTCCTGGAGGATAGGAGAAAGGGCTGGAAGTTCCGAGTTTCTATTCATGGCTTGGTCTTTTTGGTGTCCAGCCCCCATCTAAGAAGCCCACTAAACATTTCCTTATTAGAACAAAAGATGATCTTATCACCCAGGAAACTACATGGGGTTTAGGAGTTCTGTGTCAGGAGTAGGGTCAGAGACCGAAAAATAGAATAAAAGATCTTCCTAGTGCTCTTACTGCTTAGGAGATTACAAGGGTTTTAGGAACTCAGAATTTTGTTCCAAGATCTGGGGACAGACACTGAAACATGTATTTTTTTCTCTTATTTCCCAGCTCCCTAAATGTATCATCTTAAAATTTTCCTATTGACTTAGAGTAGAACTTTAATAATTCTGTCACTCTAATCACTCTTGGTTCTTAGTGTACATCTCTTTGGGGTTGTCTGTGTGACTTATTACATTCTCTGCCCACAAATTTACAGCTACTTTCCCCCAGTAGATGTCCTGGTATACAAACCATGAGGTGTAGGTCTCCTTGGATCATCTCTAATCAGACCCAAATTTAGAGATGCCTAGTTCCTGTGTGAGTATGGAATAAGTATGTCTTAACATCTTCTGTCTTCTTGATTATATTGTTAGACTGTCTTTCTTCAGGTGATTCTGCCAACTGACGTAATTTCCCTTTATGGCTGTTAGCCTGAGCATATCTGTGTTGTATTTATAGCCCCCTTTTTAGTTTTATACCTGAAGTATTTCTATGAGAATAAAAGATTTCTTATAGAATTTCACTGTCACTTTTTAAAATTTTTACAGATTCACATCAATAATTATTTTGGCTTTGAGATTATGCATTATGTGTCATAATTAACTAATTATGTAATTTTAAGTTATATAATTTATGATTTTATAATGGTGGATAATATTTATTTTACTGCACATCTACTGGCAGAAAATTCTGCTGGGCTTTGTTTGTCAGAAAGCTTCATTTCACCATCCTTTTTCACTGGGAGTATAATTCCAGGTTGACAGTTTTTTTTTCAGCACATTAAAAATTCCATTCCATTGGTTTTGGCTTCAGTATTTTCTGATGGAAAGGCAGTTGCCTGTCTTACTGTTGCTTTTTGAAGATAATATGCCTCTTTCCCTATGGATGCTCTAAAAAACTTTTTCCTGTTTTTGATTTCCAGCAATTGTACTGTAATGAGCCTAGATTTGGTTTTGTATGTGTTTATTCACCTTGGAGTTTGCTGAACTTCTTGAATCTGTGGATTTTTTTTTTAAGTTTGGGCAGCTTCCTCAGCCATTATCTATTCAAATATTGCTTCACTCCATTCTCTCTGTCTTCTTCATGTCTGCTAGCCTGTCCACATCCCTCACATGTCTCCAACACTCTTTTCTGTTTTTTCCATTCTCTCTTCTTAACATATTTGATGTTATCAGTTGAACTGTCTTCCAGGATACCAGTCTTAGATTCCGCCGTTTCTAGTCTGCTGTTAAATCAACCCACTGAATTCTTAATTTCATGTATTGTATATTTCAGTTGGATAATATATCCATTTCATTTGTTTCTGTATGTTTTGTTTTTCTGATGATTTTATCTTTTCACCTATTATGTACATTTCTCCCAATATGTTCTTGAAATATTAATCATAGATATTGTAAAGTCCCTGAGTTGTTGTTTTTTAGCATGAGCAGGGTGGAAAGGGGCAGAGGGAAAGAGAGAATCTTAAGCAGGTTCTAGGCCCACGTGGATACCAGTGTGAGGTTTGATCTCACAACCCTGAGATCATGACCTGAGCTGAAATCAAGAGTCGGATGCTTAACCAGCTAAACCACCAGCACCCCTAAAGTCTTTGACTTTTAAATCCTATATCTGAATGATCTTTGAGTCTCCTCTGTTGTCTGGCTTTTTTCCTCTTGGTTAGCATGTTTTCTTGCCTATTTTCATTCTATGTAGAACACCGTATGTAAAAAAAGCTTAAGAGTTTTCAGATGAATAACATCTTTGACTAGAGATGATTTTCTTTTCCATGTTAGGCTGATAGGTCAGTGGCTGAGTACTTCAGTCCAGTCAGAGATTGAGCTGGGTTTGGGCTTCACCTCAATTTTAGAAGTTTTATTAAAATTCTGGTTGCCCTTGTTCCTAGCTGGCTTTCAGGTGCTTTGGTTAAGAGCCTGGCAGATCTGTCTCCTCAGTCCTGAAATGCTATATGAAATCAGCTTTGCTTTTCAGTGGTTCTCAGCCCACTCTCTAGCTTCTGCCCCATGTACTTTACAACTTGGTAAATATTTTGAGGAGCAAGCATACTGATTAGTTGTATACTTGAGGCAGGGCGTCTTTCTGCCAGGTTTTTCTGTATGCTGGAGTTTGTGATCCCATGCAACCACTAAAAAAACTAGTGCATTCCCCTTCCACCTCCCCCCCCACCCCCCCATCCCCAGATCAGAGATTCCCTGGCTAGGCTAAGCCCAGTGTTTAGCCCATGCCTTGAATCAGAAATGGTCTTAGTCTGGAAACAAAAAAGCAATTGGTCATGATTAGTTCTACTCTGAATAGTTCTCCTCTGTCTCTAAGTCTTTGTGGTCCCATGGTGCTCTGATACTTATACAAACAAGGTTTTAAAATTTATTCAGCCCTTTCTAGTTGTTGCAGTGTGTTTGCTTTGACCTACTTCATTCTTCCTGAAAGTACAAATCTGTAAGCATTTTTTAAAATTAAAAGGATGCAGTTATAAGAGCCATTTAATAAAATATACTTATTTCCCATATATAATATGATTTAGCTGAACCATTTCTCCTTACAAGGAATAATTTTGACCTTTATTCTGAAAATATCAGTCACTTTTATTACTCCAGATGCAGAATACATATTGAAGGAAATTTTGTTTACTGATAGCGGAGGTGACCTAGGTAGTAAAAGCAGCCAAAGTAACATAAGACATTTTACAAAAGAGCTGTTTACTCTTCTACAGTTGCTTGTCTAGTAAGTAGCACTTCAAGAAAAACAACTGACAGTATTTGTTGCCAATAAGAAATTTGAGATTTTAAATGAAAATTAGAATTTTGAAAAAAACCTTTATCTGCCACTGTAAGCTTGACAGCTTCCTAATACTTAACACTTCTTTTGAGACCAGAAGTAGTGTTAATAACTAAGGCCCTTTTAAAATTTTACGTTAGAATGAAATGTATCAATTTTTGGAATTCTGAATAATCCAGAGAACTGATATTTTCCAAATGACTAATGCATGATTTTACAAAATAATGAATGGATGCAAGATCCATTCAAAGTATAGGATAGACAAAGGATTTTAATGTTAACAGTGTGAAAAGAGATCCTATGCATTGCAACTAAGTTTAAGAAGCTACCAATTGTTGAGTCTTGGTATGGTGTCAAAAAGAATATCTACAGTTATCTGTAAAGAATATTAAGATATATTTCCCTTTTCCAGCTATGTATGTGTGAGGCTTTTTTTGTTTTTTTTGAGATTTTATTTATTTATTTATTTATTTATTTATGAGAGACACAGAAAGAGAGAGGTGGAGGGAGAAGCAGGCTCCTTGTGGGGAGCCTCATGCAGGACTCGATCCCAGGCCCCAGGAGCACAACCTGAGTCGAAGGCAAATGCTCAGCCACTGAGACACCCAGGCACCCTGTGTGAGGCTTTGTTTTCTTTAATCACAACATAGTGAAACAGACTATATGCAGAAGCAGATAGGAGACCACAGGATATTAGGAGTATTAGTCTCCTGTAAGCCAGGCATTTAAGAGATGTGAAAAAATGAAGAACAGTGCTAATCTTCTCACTACATTTCTTTTGTTTTGGAGAGTATAATTATTTCTCTTAAAACATGTTACTTATGCCAACACATTAATGGGTGTATTTTTTTCTTGTTTTAATTGAGATATAATTGACATGTAATTTTATATTAGTTTTAGGTATCTAACATAATGATTTGATATTTATATATATTGGGGAATGATTGCCACATTAAATTTAGTCAACAGCTATCACCATTTTAAACTGAATTAGTAACTAATTATTATAAATGTTTGCATTGATTTTTAGTATGGTTTATATCCATAGATATAATCTGTATAAACAATGCTTTGGGGTCATCAATAATTTGGGGTCTCAGACCCAACTGTTTAATAAGCACTGGGTTGGGTACTGTAATGTAGTATCCTAATTGGATTTTCTAACTCTACCATATTATGCTTCCAAAATTTAATCTTGTTACTTTCCTGTTCAAAACTTTTTATTGTCTATCAGATAATACTTGTTTACTTGGTTTGCAGATGCGTTTATCTCATCTAACTTTCTAGCATGCTTCTCAGTATTTTCTAAGGTTAAACTCAATTAGTTGCTGTTTCTTGAAAATTCAGCATTTTTTTAGTGAGTTGATTTTTGCTTATGCTGTACCTTCCTAGGAGGAATGCAACTGTCTTCCTATATCTACCAAGAGGAATTTTGTCCGAGTTTATAGATTCATTTAAATGTCATTTTTTCCCCCTAAAGCCTTCTATAATGTTCTTCAAAGTAATATTTTCCTTTTTTTTTTTTTGAGAAAGTAATATTTTCCTAATACTCCTAGCTCTTTCTTTTTCCCTCATGGCACTGACTAGATTCTAATTTGTATTGTAGTTATCTGTGTATACGTTTTATTTATAGGTTTATACCTCTTCTTCCCAGTACCTTCTGCTTGTATACAGTACGTGCCCAACAAACATTTACTTTATGAAGATTATTACCGTATATGAATTATGCTACTATAAAAGGGTCTTCCTTGGGCAGCCCCGGTGGCGCAGCGGTTTAGCACCGCCTGCAGCCTGAGGTGTGATCCTGGAGACCCCGGATCGAGTCCCACGTCGGGTTCCCTGCATGGAGCCTGCTTCTCCCTCTGCCTGTGTCTCTGCCTCTCTCTGTGTGTCTCTATGAATAAATAAATACAATCTTAAAAAAAAAAAAAAGGGTCTTCCTCAAGTCTGGTAAATAATTTCAAGGTTTATATGGTGTTTATTCTTTTTTTTCTTGTTTTTAACCTTTTAAGTCATGAGTTTAACATTATCTGTCTAGGTAAGTGGCTTTGAGTTTTTCCTGTCACATAGTCTAACTTACGTGGTTCCTAAAATGTAATATGTATCCAACAGATAGGATTATTTTAAGAAGTACACTTAATAAACATTTTCTTTCTAATATTTCTGTTATCTTAATGTGCAGTAGAAAAAATAATACTAGCACATCATGATTTCACCAGGAGTTGTATTTTTTTTTTCTTACAAATATGTTCTAGAAATTACTAATACTTTTAATCTGGTTTATCCTCTTTTGACATAATGAAGCTAAAATTATGGCACAGAAACAAGCATATATGATTATCATATTTCCTTAGCTAACTAAGCATATCAGACACTTTAAAAGGCTAAATGCATTGATGAAATAACACAAACAAGAAACAAATATTACCCTTCATTTACAAATGATTGTCATTATTATCCCTTTTGTATAGAGCAGAGAAACTGAAGGGATATTATGTGTAAGAAGGAAAAAAAAGGTGTATTTCTCATAGTTTTATTCTTTTTCAAGTATTTTGCTCGCTAAGACTCATTGCAGCTTTTACTAAAAATCAAATAGGACAGACTCCCCCCCCCCCCCCAGCTCCATGTCTGTAACACTTTCCTCATGGTGCATAGTGTATTCAGTGACATATTAGAATTTGTTTTTTACGTTTAATTCTTCACTAATATGATTTAGTTATACTTTTTCCTTTTTGAGTAATATACAGTGTTTGTATATAGACTAGGG
Organism: Vulpes vulpes; assembly: GCF_048418805.1. NCBI lineage: Eukaryota > Metazoa > Chordata > Mammalia > Carnivora > Canidae > Vulpes > Vulpes vulpes. The sequence goes on along the minus strand of NC_132792.1, from coordinate 146,121,627 downwards.
GGAACAGCTTAACCTTGTATCAGAAATGAAATTTTTAACAATAAGAGCCTAAGAAAGACTGCTTCTTAGGTTGTGGTTAGTCAGTGGATGGTGGAACATAAAAAGTTTCCTGAATACATTCTGGATTTCTTCACCAATACTACTGTAATGGTTTTCATTAAAATTTTTAACTGTATTAAGTAACTACTTTGTGATAGATTATTAAGGTTTGGGAGGTGACTGCCATTTGAGACATGCTCTATACATTTAATAGAGTTTTATAGTTTCCTCTAGTAGTGGGGGGGATAATCTGTTAGTTCTTAATTTCTTTGCCTTTAGAAAGACATGTTTTGTTTTTTTTTTTTTTTTGAAAGACATGTTTTTGTTCGGAACATTTTATCTTGGTAATATCAGTTATAAAACCAGGAAGCCGGCCAGTAAAACTGAGGACTGTCATAAAACAAGAGTCAGAAAATTAGGGTCAACATCTTTTTTTCCTTTTCAATTAAAGGCTATGTGCACTTACTGAATAGAAAATAACACTAGTCAGCATAATTTTGTCTTAATGTGAGATTGTCTGTTAGGAAATCTTTCTGGTATCCTTGCTGATTCTTAGAAATCTTAAATCGTATTTTAATTTTTTAACTTCATGTGGTTGGTACACTTAAAATTATTTTCCCTTTGAGGAAAGTTTTTTTTTTTAAACCAAGAAATTAAATGATTTTGATAGTTTGAATCAGAATACACAATTGGGGGGCACCTGGGTGGATTAGTCAGTTAAGCATCTGCCTTTGGCTCCAGCTCCCTGATTTCAGGGTCCTGGGATTGAGCTCTGCATCTGGCTCCCTGCTACTTCTCCCTCCTCCCTGCTTGTGCTATCTTGGTGGCTATCTCTGTCTCTCTCTTTTAAATAAATAAAATCTTAAAAAAAGAAAAAAAGGAATACATAATTGGAATTGTTCCTACTTCATTTTTTCTGTTGTTTGTAGCAAATGGTTTGTGTGTGTGCGCAACATAATTTTCAAGACAGTGAATGTTCTTACTATTAAAATGTTTTTACTATTACTTTATTTTGAATCAGGACAGTATGACAGAACATGATGTAGGTATTGTGGCTTAAACATTAATACTTGTTCCCTACTAAATGGAATCAACCTATTCTGGTCGCAGTATTAGTTGTTTTTCTCTTTTTATTTGAAAATTTACTTTGCATAGGTCTTAGAAATAAGGAGCCCTTATAAGGGGTTCAGATGTAGTAGTTTTATTTCCAATATGAATAAAATATTATAAGTGCTCTCATAACAAATACTGTGTAAGAAATCATTTTCTTGGGGATCCCTGGGTGGCGCAGCGGTTTGGCGCCTGCCTTTGGCCCAGGGCGCGATCCTGGAGACCCGGGATCGAATCCCACGTCGGGCTCCCAGGGCATGGAGCCTGCTTCTCCCTCTGCCTATGTCTCTGCCTCTCTCTCTCTCTGTGACTATCATAAGTAAATAAAAATTAAAAAAAAAAATCATTTTCTTTCTTTCTTTTTTTTTTTTTTAGAAATCATTTTGAAATACATTTTAAGTGCCAGACTATGTCATCTACTTCATTGTACTATACAATGTATTTTAATAATATAGTAATGCTGATTTCTGAGTGAAAAAGACTATTAATACTCTAAGACTGTACTCAGGACAATGCACAGTTAAGTTAAATCTCTGGGAAATTGCAAAAAAAAAAAGGGGGGGGGGATTTCTTTAATTTCCTGAACACTATTGGCTGTATTGATAATCAGTAATGCCACTTTTGTAACAGATCAATCCAAGTTTCTGTGGCTTAACCTAATGAAGGATTAATTCTCATTCACACAAAGTTTAGTGTGGATATGCCTGATTAGGACATTTTCCTAGATATATTCCTTCCAAAAAGTGATTTAAGGGTTCAGCCTTCTTCTCTCCTATATTTCTGTCATTTTCAATATGTGACCTCTAGGGTCACCACAGAAATGGAAAGTGGGTTGGATATTGTGTGGGAGGTTTTAATTGCCGAGGCTCAGAAGTGGAATATATCACTCACATCTGCATTCTGCTGGCCAGAACTCTGTTATGTGGCCCCACCTAATTGCAGAGGAACTGGAAAGTATTGTTTATTTGTGTGCCAAGCAGAAGAGGAGTTACAATTATATTGGTAAGCTCTGACATTCTTTTCCACACTGATATTTAGTAAACTTGTTTATTTGTCAAAGTTGTGGTATTCAGTAAGTATTTATTACATGCTGTCTTGTATGAAATAGTTTTCTTTAAATGAAGGAATAAAAAAAATCGAAGAACCTCACAATTTTTTGAACATGAAAATACACAGTGAATGCCTGATAAAAGCAGTTTTTGAAGGTACAAAACAATATAGTTCATATGTAATATGTGTTAGCAGATAAAAAATTACTGGAATGAATTGAATGCAGTCAGGTAAAAGTAAGTTAATACTTTCAAGCTTTTTTTTTTCTTTCAAGCTTATTTTAAGCATGATATTAATTGAAAGGAGAACATAAAACTTTTCACTTGAGGGGAATGAAATCTAATGGACAGTTAGCAGATAGACTTGCAAGAAGAGGGATCATATCGTATAAGAGAATCTGAAAGAAGATTGGAGAAGTATGTTAGTGTTTTGTCTGCTGGATCAAAATGTTTGAATTTGATGTTTAATAAATATTGATGTGTTTAAGCATCTTTCTAACATTTTATTTCTTAGAGATCAATAGAGCCAAAGTGTGGTTTATGAAAAGATAAGTGGTTCTGACAGAAGAAAAGAGAGCAGAAAGTACTAGGAGATAGGAGAGGAGCTGCCTTAATGATAATGTTTATTAGTTTATCTTTCAAGAAATATTTAAAGGAAAACTTTAGTTATCTAAACCAAACCTAAGCATAGTGTCTTAGAGAATAAATTTCATTAATGAGGAATGGCAAATAATTATATAGTGACATGATAGAATTACTGAAGACTTTGAAGTTCCATTGTTTTAAAACAGTAGGTAATATGACAGCCTCTTCTGGAACCCTGGAACCTTTTTTTTTTTTTTTTAAGTAGATACAGCATAAAAGACTGGAGAAAATACATATTGTAATTATCTATCATCCAGTAAGAGAAATTTGAAAACTGTTAGTATAAAGTAACACTTATAAATTGGTGGGTTTAGAGCAATCTGAGGTGTGATTTTGTGTGTAGAACACGAAAATGAATATTACAATTTCAGATTATTAGACTAATGATTTTCAGAATGTGTTCCTCTGGACCAACAGCATCAGTATCACCTAGGTACTTGTTAGAAATGTAAATTTTAGGGGGTACCTGGGTGGCTCAGTCAGTTGAGCTCTTGGTTTCTGTTCAGGTCATGATATTGGGGTCAGAGATGGATCTCTGTCTGTTGGAGATTCTCTCTCTCTCTGTCCCTCCCCTTGCTCCTGTGCAAGCTCTTTCTCAATATAAATAAATAAATCTTAGATATGTAAATTTTTGGACCTCATCTTGGACCTATTAAATCAAGGGAAGGGCTTGGCCAGCTGTGTTTTAACAAACTCTTCAAGGGATTCTAAAGTTTAAAAACCATAGAGTTAGAATGTTATTGTCCCTTTTTGTATCAGCCAGTAAAATTCAGGAGTTTTGCCCATATAGAGTGCCTTAATCAGTGTTATACTATCCAAATCAGAATGTGGAAAAGGTAGAATTTATCAGAGAGTAAGATCAGAGCATGGGGTGGTGAGATGTCACTAGCATTTATAGGAGATTCCTCCATTCTGTGCTGACTCTGGAGAAAATAAGAATGTAAGATTTCAGTGTTTAGATAAATTTATCTTCCCATTTTTTCTTTTTGATACTATTTGTTGACATTAAGCCAACAAGTTTGAGAGTGTTGAATTTGACAGACTGACAAGTAAACTTAGGTACTTGTTAGTAGTTGGTTTGCAGTGCACTTGGGGTAGTATCAAAGTAGGTCTTTGAGAGAGGTGAGGAAACAAGTTGTGCCTGTCTTGGGTTTGAGCAGGAACTGGAAGTGTCGTTTTGCCACTGGTTATGTGGGTCATAGTTTGAATGTCATTGTCCCAATATAGGTAAAATATGTCCTTCTAAGGCACAGTATTAGAATTTAGATTTTTGTTACATACAGTGATCATTTAAACAGAAATGTGTAGGGATGCCTGGGTGGCTCAGCAGTTGAGCATCTCCCTTCGCCTCAGGGTGTGATCCTGGAGTCCGGAGATGGAGTCCCACATTGGGCTCCCTACCGGGAGCCTGCTTTTCCCTCTGCCTATGTCTCTGCCTCTCTCTCTCTGTCTCTCATGGATAAATAAATAAAATCTTTAAAAAAATGTGTAAAGGAGAGAGACCTTAAAATGTTACTTCAATTTATACATTCAGTAATACATTTTGATTTTATTTAGAACTCTCATTTTAAGAAAAGACTAAATGAAACTGAAGAAATTAGTTGACAAATTGGCCTGTGGTATAAAATGATCTGATATATAATGTAACCTAGTTGAATGAAAATGTAGTTTTACTTTGTTTTTAACTGATAAGTTAATTTATGGTTATTAACCTGTGATTGACAAATCTTTTGAAAAATCCTGCCTAAGAAAGTTAAATGCTTAACTATCAGAACAGTGGTCCCAAAATAGAGTTCAGACTGTTTTTCAACCTGACACAGTTGTCTCTCTTGCTTTGCTTTCCTCCTGAAATGATGTTTCCATTTTGGGGATGCGAAGAGCTATGATTATTTATAGACTAGTGTGTTTTGGACAGGTGGTGTATTTACACAGGTCAGTGGAATTATCAAATGTCCCCAAGACCTCTAATGTAAATACATTGCATTTTATCATCACTCTGTATTTTAAAGAATAAAATAATTATGTTGGGTAGATGGAGAACATTCTCTTTAATTTTATATTTTAATACAGCAGATGTCCTCTGTATATTAGTTATTTTCCCACAGTTTTGGAATGATAGTTCCTGGTAAACCATATAGCATTGTCACTGAAAAATATTAAAGGCTTTTTTTGTATTTTCTTAAAGACCAACAAATGATAAACATCTCTCCCCTTTTTTAGTATCTGCTGTATATTTGACAGGAGATTTTAGGGAGTCATACCCTGTAAGTACCTAAAGCATTCATAAATTATTGAAGCTTTTTATATTATATAACTCCAAAATGGTGATAAAGTCATAAAGTGACTGTTGGCAATACTACATAACAAAAATTATAACTTAAAAAAACTCCTGAAGTTTAGCGTGTACACATATTTTTTAGCTCTAAAACTATTGCTTTAATTATGTAAGTAACCTAAAAGTCAATATTCCAGTTATTATGCTAGCGCCATTTTGCCACAAAAGGCACCAAATTCTTTCAGACAACCTATATGTGATAGCTATCTTCTCTAGTAAGAAGATAGATAGCTGTCTTCTCTGTCTTATCTACTAGGAGTAGTAGTTAGCTTGTCTTGAGACATTTGGCTATTTCATGATCTTACATCACATAGTTTTTCTATGTGCATATTGTGTGTGACCATTTGTATTTATTAGTCTTTTCTGTTCTAATGGTTCTTGTTACCCTTCCTTCTACAAACAGAGATGGAAAGAAGACTGGGTTCTCTCCTGAATACATTAACACATAGCTTAATAAAAAACCAGAATCATGTGCCAAATCCTAGAGGTGAGAGGTGGTCAAAAAAATAAGTAAACCATGGTCCTTAGAAGGGAGTAGACTATTAACTATCTAACTCAATGAGATAAATGTTACAAGGAAAAAGAGAACCAAGTGCTGTGAGAGTTAGAAGATAACGTTTGGCTTTGAGAATGTTTGGGAAGAGATCAATGAATATTGAATAGATTTGACTTTTTAGCACAGTCTTGAAACAGGCACTTATCCATTAGGCACTGTAATATAAGCACAGTACTTAGGGCCCATATCTCTCTTGGGAGCCTGCAAAAAAGTTTTTAGTTTATTTTAAAATCAGAAGAAAATGAATATTAGAATAATGAATCCAACCTGGATTATATTCATCTTTATAATAGTGCAGTTGTAAAATATAATTTTCAATATTTCATGCAATAGGACTAGCAGTTTACCAAGGCAAAAATGCCTGGGACTTGCAAAAGTTATAATGCAGCATGCCTTAAGGATAAGGAAGGGTTTGTGGATGCTAGGAACTGGGATTGGAAAAAAGAAGTTTATAATTAAATCACAGATTCACTTTAAGGAACTTAAATAAATATGGTTTCTCTTACACATGCTGCTGCTGGTTGAAGTGCTATGATAACTAGAGAAATAAACACTACTTAACTAAAACACTACCTGATATGCTAAACTCCAAATAGAGATGCCATTAATTAGTAAATGGAAAAATCATTATGTTGAGAGGAGAGGCAGTATCAACTTTAATATTTCCTCAGTTATCATAATTTAATATCAGCTTTTCAGAAAAAAATTATAAGATGTATACTTTATTGATAACAGAAATGCTGTTAAAACATGGTGGTATGGGAAATACATCTTTGATTCTTAGAAGCACTATAGTTTTTGGTTCTACAAATCCATTGCCATATAACTCACATCTTAGCATAGTATAAACCTCCATGGTGAAATAAGGATTGACCATTTCAGACCTTGATTTTATTCACCATTATAAACTATAATCTGTTAGGTGTAGGTTGGTTATTATTTCTATTTTATAGAAAAGAGAAGGAGTCCAAGAAAGAGTCAGAGGATCTTTTCCCTGGTTGGACACTTTATAAGAAAGAGGCAGGGCCAGGATTTTAAGTAGAGTAATCTTGATTCCAGAGGTTTTGCTCCTAACCTGTACACTTCCAAGTTGATGAATTCAATTTTGTTGTTGTTGTTGTTGTTGTTGTTTTTAAAGATTTTATTTATGCATTCATGAGAGACACAGAGAGAGAAAGAGGCAGAGACACAGGCAGAGGGAGAAGCAGGGCTCCATGCAGGGAGCCCGACGTGGGACTCAATCCCTGGTCTCCAGGATCAGGCCCTGGGCTGAAGGCGGAGCTAAACTGCTGAACTACCTGGGCTGCCTGATAAATTCAATTTTGGATTAGTTGAATTTAAGATGTCTGTGGGACAGCCAATAGCAGATGCTCAGCATGTCCTATAGATCTCAGTAAGTGGTGATATGAGCCAGAGATAAAGATTTTGATGTCTTCCCCAGTAGGTGGTAGACTTTAGTAAGAACCAACCCTAAAGATTAGTATGTTGGAAACCAAGATGAGAGATAGAGTGTCAAGAACTGTGAATTGTGAATGGTCAGTATTGTGAAATGAGGCAGAGGGGTCTCAGATGATACGGATTGAAAAGGGTCTGTCTTAGCAGCAATAAGGATGCCTTTGGTGACTTGCAAAAAGAAGTATTTAATCAGCACTCCCTCTCTATATTAGAAGGGAAGTTGAAGCACAAAAAGATTAACCTTAGAATGTGACCTTCATTGAAAATTTGTAACTTTTTATTTTTTTTTTATGTGGTCTTTGCAGATGTAATTAGTTAAGGATCTTGAGATCTTTGTCTGTAATGTGACTGAGGAATGACAGAGATGTAATTTAGTTCCCCTTAGTACTCATAAGGGAGATTTGATCTTTAATATGTTTTTAATGTGACTTCATTGAATAATGCCTGTTGTATTGCAAAAATCCATTTGAATTCAGAAATACATATTGTTAGACAAAATGTCTGTCTTTGATAGTCCAAGTCTATTTGAAAACTGGTCAAATAGTGTCTTTTTAAATGATTTTAAACAGATTTGAGTATTACATTATGGCTCTCTCTAAACATTTAACTTGTTTAGACTTAAGAAAAATTGATTTCCAATTAACACCAGATTTCATAAGAAAGAAAATATTAGCTAAATAATTAATTCTGTTAGAAGATATGTATTCCAAACAAAAACAGGCAACATCTGTTAATTCAGTGGGAGGACAAGCTTGAGCTTGGTCCTTTAAATTTTTAAATATTGTTTTGAATTTTTATTTCAGACATCTTTTAGGCGCATTTAGTACTAATACTGTGTCTCACCAGAATTTGATTTGTATAGTCATTAAATATTTTAATTGATTGATCAAAGGGTGAGAACATGTCAGCTGACATTCTCTTAATTTCAACTACCTCTTAATGATTTCTTTCATCTACAATATGATAATTACATTGATTTATATTAATTATTTTCACTCTTAATAACTGAGGCACTGGTTTTAAAAATTATCTTATAAATAAGATAGTAAAGAATAAATTATGTTCAGAATAGTTTTAGTATGTGTTCCCTTGTATTCTAATTACATGACATTTTGTAATTCACACTATAATAAGGTGTTTCAGAGGATTTTGAAGATCTTCTAGCTTTAGACCCCATCCATTGCATGAATCTTTTTTACATTATTATTGAGATGGTCGCACAGTCCTCTTTTCACACCTCTGGGGATAGAGAGATCATTACCTCTCAAGGTATATAGCAGCCAGTCAGTCTTGTGTGTCTTCCATATACTAGTCATGACAATAAATGAAATAGATACTTGTCCTGTCCTTTTGGGGTCTATGTAACCCAGAAGTTATTTTATTTTATTAATTACTTATTATTTATTATTTTAAAAAAGATTTTATATATTTATTCATTAGAAACAGAGAGAGAGGCAGAGACATAGGGTGAGGGAGAAGCAGGCTCCCCATGGGAAGCCTGATGTGGGACTCGATTCCAGGACCCCGGGATCACAACCTGAGCCAAAGGCAGATCCTCACCCGCTGAGCCACCCAGATGCCCCTGTTTTTTATTTTTTTGAAGATTTTATTTATTTGACAGAGAGCACAAGTAGGGGGAGAGACAGGCAGAGGGAGAGAGAGGGAGAGAGAGAAATAGGCTCCCAGCTGAGCAGGGAGCCCCATGCTGGAGCTTAATCCCAGAACTCTGGGGTCATGACCTGAACCAAAGGCAGACAAGTAACCGACTAAGCCACCCAGGTGCCCCCCCAGCAATGATTTTAAATAAGTAATTGAAAGAATTTAAGTATTGTGAAGAAGAAATACAGAGTGCTGTAGAATAATATGACAAGAGAATTTATAACATAATCTGGAAGGGTCAGAGAATGTTGTCTTAAGATATTAATGTTTTACCTGACACTTGGAGGATGAATTGGCTAGGAAAAAGGTGGGGAAGTTTTTCAAGTTGAAGAAAGAGTGTGTACCAGAATCTAGAGATGAGCATGGCACATTCAAGGAACCTGAAACAATTACAATGAGAAGGTGTTCTCCTCATCTCTGTAGGAAATTTAGGACGTCTTTTATTTTTATTTTATTTTTTTTTTAGAATGTCTTTTCTATATTGAGGGCTAAAGGAACCTTTTAAGGACTTACAGATTTGCCTTCCACCATTAGCAATGGTGAAGTGGTTTTTTAAGGATTGAACATAACTAAATACGGACAGAATGTGAAGAACCTAAGACCACCTCTCACAAATAACTGGGTTAGAGGTGGGGGAGTGGAGACCAAAAGGAGATAGGAGATAAGCAAGTAAGGGCAACAGGTTGTAAACATTGGAGTTATCACTAATACTCCTCAAGGCTGGTAAAACTGGAGAAAATACAGGTTATATATATCTGAAATGGTATTTTTTAAAACAAATGATTTGACAAAAATTATTTTCTTCCTTTTTGTTTGGTGTCTCTCCTTGCTGGGAAATGGCCTCTTGCAGTAGTGATAGTATAAATTGATACAGTTATTTGATTGCTTGACATTTTAAATTTTATTTTTTAAACTAACAGTAAGGTTTACTTTTTTTTTTAAAGATTGTTTGTTTGTTTGTTTATATATTTATTTATTTATTTATTTATTTTAGACAGAAGAGAGAGAGAGGCAGAGACACAGGAGGAGGGAGAAGCAGACTCCATGCTGGGAGCCTGACGTGGGACTCGATCCTGGGACTCCAGGATCATCCCCTGGGCCAAAGGCAGGCGCTAAACTGCTGAGCCACCCAGGGATCCCCTAAGGTTTACTTTTTATGGTGTACAGTTCTATGAATTTTAACTTATGTAAAATCTGTGTAATCACTACCATAATCAGGGTACAGAATAGTTCTGTCACCCTCAAATCCTTGAGCTATCCCTGTACAGTCACACCCTCCTCCTACACATAACCCTCATTTCCCATCACTATAGTTTTGTCTTTTTGAGAGGGTCATATAAATTGAATAATATGTATGTAGCTTTGATACTGGCTTCTTTTATACAGTATAAGTCCTTTGAGATTTATGCAAGTTGTTACTTATATCAGTAATCCATTCCTTTTATTACAGGTTTTTGTGTGAATATAAGTTTTTTATTTCTCTAGATACTCAGAAGTGGCATTGCTGGGTCATTTGGTAAGTCTGTGTTTAACTTTATAAGGAACTGCCAAAATGTTTTCTGGAGTGGCTGTTTCATTTTGCATTCCCATTAGCAACATAAGAGTTCCAGTTGTTCTGCATCCTCACCAACACTTGATACAGTATTTTTTATTTTAGCCATTCTAATATGTATATAAATGGTAGTACTTCATTGTAGTTCTATTTTTTAGAGTCTTTCTTATAATTTACAGAACATAAAATCATTCATTTAAAGTGTGTGCAATTTAGATGTTTTTAGTATATTCAGCATCACTACAGTCTTAGGTTTAGAACGTTTTTACTGTGGTTTTCTTTTGCATTTCTCTAGTGTCTAATGGTGTTGAGTGTCTTTTCACTTGTCATCTGTTTCCTAGTCTTGTCCATTTTTTATTTGTGTTGCCCATATTCTTCCTATCCAGTGTTGAAAGTTTCTTACGTATTCTGGATACAAGTCCTTTGTTGATTATGTGTACTGCGAATGTTTTCTCCCAGTCTGTAGCTTATTTTTCATTCTTTTAACAATATCCTTTGTACAGCAAAAGTTTTTAATTTTGATGAAGTCCTACTTTTCAGTTTTTTCATTTTGGTGTCATCCTTAACATCTCTTTGCCTAACTTCTGGTCACAAAGATTTTCTCCTTTATTTTCTTCTAAAAGTTTTATAGTTTTACATTTAGTTCTGTCATCTCAGTTAATTTTTGTAGATGATGTGAGGTTTAGGCCAGTTCATTTTCTTACATATAGATAGATGTTCACTTGTTCTCATGTGATTTGCTGGGAAGAGTCTCCTTTCTCTTTTGGATTGCCTTTGCACCTTTGTTAGGAACTAATTTGCTTTATTTTCGGAGGTCTATTTATGGACTCTGTTTCATTGCTGTATGTTTCTGTCCATCCTTTTGCCAGTACCATAGTATCAACATTGTCTTGATTATGTATTACAATCAGGTACTGTGATTTCTCTGACTTTATTGCTCTTCTTCAGAAATTTAATGATTTTTCTAATTCTTTTGCCTTTCAATAAGAATTTTGGACTCAGTTTTTCTCTGTGTAGAAAAAAAATCCTGTCATATTGATTGGAAGTATGTTAAGTCTATGGATCAATTTAGGGAGAGTTGACTTCTTTATGGTTTAGTCTTCTAGTCCATAACTTGTGATAGGCCTCTCCATTTAGGTCTTCTTTTATGTATTTCATCAGTGGTTTACATTTTTTTTTCTTAAAGATTTTGTGTATTTATTCATGAGAGACACACGCACACAGAGGCAGAGACACAGGCAGAGGAAGAAGCAGGCTCCCTGCAAGGAGACTGATGTGGGACTTTATCCCTGACCCCGGGATCACGCCATGAGCCAAAGGCAGCCGCTCAACCGCTGAGCCACTCAGGTGTCCTTAGTTTAAAAAAAAAAAAAAAAAAAAAAAAAGAACAGGGAGATAGGTAAGGGGAGAGGGAGAAGATGAGGGAGAGACTGTCAAGCAGAATCTGACACAGGGCTTGATCTCATGACCCTGAGATCATGATCTCAGCCGAAATCAATAGTTGGACACTCAACTGACTGAGCCACCCACATGCCCCTGGTGTTGGTTTTTATATTTAATTTGCCAGTTGTCCATCAGTGTTATATAAATATATGATTGACTTTTTTTTAATGTATTGACCTTGTATCCTGTGACTGAAAACTCACTTATGAGTTTTAGGGGTTCTTGGTAGATTCCTTTGGATTGTCTATATAAACAGTTATGTTATCTGAGAACAGGGGAAGTTTTATGTCTTCCTTTTCAGTCTGTATGCCTTATCTTTTTCTTAAATTATTACACTGACCAGCACTTCCAGTATGATGTTGTATAGGTGTGGTGAGAATGGCCATTCTTTTTCCTTATTCCCATCTTAGTCTTCACCATTAAATATATTGTTAGCTGATGTTTTACCCTTATAAATGCTTTTTCATCAGATTGTGGAAATTTCTTTCTATTCCTAGTTTGCTAAAGTTTTTTTTTTACTGTTGAAGGACATGGGATTTTATCAGATGTGTTTTCTTCATCAAATGATAGGATCATGGGTTTTATATATATATTTTTAAATAATTTTTAAAATTTTTATTTATTTATTTATGATAGTCACACAGAGAGAGAGAGAGGCAGAGACTCAGACAGAGGGAGAAGCAGGCTCCCTGCACCGGGAGCCTGACGTGGGATTCGATCCCAGGTCTCCAGGATAGTGCCCTGGGCCAAAGGCAGGCGCTAAACCGCTGCGCCACCCAGGGATCCCGGGTTTTATATTTTTATACTGTTAATAGGGTGTACTACATTGCTTGATTTTCAAACATTTTTTTAAAGATTTTATTTTTTCATGAGAGACAACAGAGAGAGAGGGGCACAGACACAGGCAGAGGGAGAAGCAGGCTCCATGCAGGGAGCCTGATGTGGGACTCGATCCTGGGTCTCCAGGATCACACCCTGGGCTGAAGATGGTGCTAAACTGCTGAGCCACTGGGCTGCCCATTGATTTTCAAATATTGAGCTAGTTTTATATTCTTGGGATATACCCCACTTAGTTGTGGTATATTATTGTTTCTATATATTGCTGGATTAAATTATCTCATAGTTTGTTGAGGATTTTAAAAATTTCTATCCAAGAAGGATATGGGTCTGTAGTTTTCTTTTCCTGTACTGTCTGTGTGTGGTTTTGGTATCACGTTAACATCAGAATCTGGGTTGGGAAGTATTTTCTGTTTTTTGGAAGTTTGGTATTCCTCATTAAATGTTGTGTAGAATCCACCATTGAAACTGTCTGGGTCTACAGATTTTGTTTTTTGGAAGAGAATTGTTTTTGTCATTATCCAGTTTCTTTAGCAGTTATAAGACTTCTTAGGTTATCTGTTTCATTTGGTGTGAATTTCGGTATTTTGTGGTTTTCAAGGAATTGGTCCATATCATCTAAGTTGTTGAATTTATGTGCTTAGAATTGTTTGTACTATTTTTCTATTATCTTTTTAATGTCTAGGGTCTGTAGTTATATCCCGTTTTATATTAAATGCTGGTAATTTGTGTCGTCTTTTTTCTGTTAGTTTTGCTTGACATTTTTCGAATCCGTTTCCTTTGTTTATAGAGAACTAGCCTTTGATTTCACTGATTATGGAGTTTTTTGTTTTCAAATTCAGCAATTTCTATTATTTTCCTTTTCTTTTATTTTGAGTGCATTGGGTTTATTTTGTTCATTTTTAAAAAATTTCTTAATGTGGACGTTTAGATTGATTGAGACCTTTCTTCTTTTCTCATATAAACATTTTATTGGGACACCTGGGTGGCTCAGTGGTTGAGCATCTGCCTTTGGCTCAGGGCGTGATCCTGGGGTCCTGAGATCAAGTCCCACATCAGGCTCCCCACAGGGAGCCTGCTTCTCCCTCTGCCTATGTCTCTGCCCCTCTCTCTGTGTCTCTCATGAATAAATAAATAAAATCTTAAAAATTTTTTTTTATTCCAGAAGTTTCCCTCTAGGCACTCCTTTGCTCTATTTCTCAAATTTTGACATGTTGTCTTTTCATATTCATTCAATTCAAAATATTTTATTTCCCTTGATGCCTTTTATATTCATGGGTTATCTAGAAGTGATCTTGATTTCAGTGTGTTTAGAGATTTTGCTCCTATCTTTTTATTATTAATTACTAATTCTTTTATGGTTTAGAGGAACATACTTTATATAATTTTAATTCATTTAAATTTGCTAAAGCTTATTTTATGACACAGGATAGGGTCTATCTTGGTGAATGTTCCATGCACATTTTGAAAAGAATAAACATATTCTGATGTTGTTGGGTGGAGTGTTCTTTAAATGCCAGATCCAGTTGGTTGATGCTGTTGTTCAGTTCCTCTGTGTTCTTGTTAATTTTCTGTCTGTTCATTTTACTGATTATTGAAGGAGATATGTTGAAACGTCCAACTATAATTGTGGATTTGTTTATCTCTCCTTTCAGTTCTGTAAATTTTTGCTTCATGTATTTTGAAACTTATTGTTAGGTACATACACATTTAGGAATTTGTAAATTCTTGATGAATTGGCTTCTTTTCATTATATGGTGAATTTCATACCTGATAATTTTCTTGGGTCTGAAGACTACTTTGATACTAATATAGCCCCTTAATTTTTCTTTTGATTAGTGTTTGCATGGTATGTGTTTTTCTGTCCTTTTCCTTGAAAACTATTTAAATCGTTATGTATAGATGAGTTTCTTGTAGACAGAATATAGTTGGATAATTTTTTAAAACTCATTACAACAATCTGTCTTTTAATTGGTGTGATAGGTCATTTACATTTAATGTAATTGTTTGGAATTTTATATCCCTTTATTATTTGATTTTTAAATTTTTCTCCATTTTTACATCTATTTTTCTCTTGTTTTTGAGGAGGCAAGTTATTTGAATATATTTAGAATTGTTTTAATTTATTATATTTTTACATATGTATTTCTGTAGTTTTGGTTTTTAAAAATGGTTGCACTAAGGATTACAATACATGTTTACCTTACCTTTCACAATTTACTTAAAGTTAATATTTTACAATTTTATTTGAAATGTAGAAACCTTAACACCAAATAGGTCTCTTTTCCTTTTCCCCTTTATGCTGTAGTTGTCTCATATATTATATCAGCATATATTGAAAGCCCCACTAGAAAAGGTTCTAATTTTTTTCAACTGTCAAACATTTTATTTTTTAAAAAAGACTTTATTAGAGAGAGAGAGAGAGAGAGAGAGAAAGAGAATGAGCAGTGGAGAGGGGCAGAAAGAGAGAGAGAGAGAAAAAAAGACTCCTTGCTGAGCAGCAAGTGGGGCTCTATCCTAGGACTCTTGGGTCATGACCTGAACTGAAGGCAGACACTTAACCAGCTGAGCCACCCAGGCACCCCACCTGTCAAACATTTTAAAGAACTCATGGGGGCAGCCCTAGTGGCGCAGCAGTTTATTGCCACCTGCAGCCCGGGGTGTGATCCTGGAGACCCAGGATCGAGTCCCACGTCAGGCTCCCTGCATGGAGCCTGCTTCTCCCTCTGCCTGTGTCTCTGCCTCTCTCTGTGTGTGTCTCTATGAATAAATAAATAAAATCTTAAAAAAAAAAAAAAGAATTCATGGAAGAATAGTTCATTACCTATACCTAAATATTTATCACTTCTGTTGCTTTCTCTTCATTGCTGAGGTTCTTGGTTTCTATTGGTATTATTCCTCTTCTGCCTGAAAAACTTCCTTTAGCATTTTTTTTTTTTAAGAGTAGTCTGCTGGCAACAAATGCTCTTGGATTTTCTTCCATTGATATTACCTTTGTTTCACCTTCTTTCCATAAGGATGTATTCATTGGATATATATTCTGGGTTGGTAGTTCTTTTTTTAGTGTTCTTAAAAATATGATTCAACCTCTATGGCTAGCCTCCTTGATTCCTGGTAAGAAATCCACAGTTACTCAAATCATTGTTCTGTAGTAACTAATGAGTTGTTTTTCTCTGGCTACTTTCAAGAGTTTATTTTTAGTTGTAGTTTTTTACACTTTGATTATGATCTGTCTGAACATGTATTTAGATCGATCTCATTTGAAGTTAAAAGAAAGTGATTTTCTCTGCTCAAAACACTTCTGACACTACATATTTGGGTTTTCCACACCAAGCAATTCTCTAATTCTCGGTGGATACCAATTGGTTTTCTACAATTTAATGCACTTATGACTCTACCTAGAGTTAGCAAAAAAAAAAAAACAAAAACAAAAAAACAAAACCACAGGTTAAGGTCTTAATCCTATAAGACTGCCTTCAAGTGAAGATGGCAATAGCAAATAGTATGTCCCCAGGTTACCCATACTTCTGTCTGACTTAGCTACAAATTAGGATTCCCACAATCCCCTTCTCAGGTTCAGTAGTTTGCTGCAACAGGTCACAAAACTTAGGAAAATACAGTATTTATTACCAGTTAATTTCAAAAGATATTATAAAGGATACATATGAATAGTGAACAACCAGATAGAGAGGTACAAAGAGCAAGGTCTAGAAGCATCCCAAGCACAAGAGCTTCTGTTACCATGGTGTTGGAGTGCACTACTCTCCTGGCTTATGTATGCATTCACCAACCTGAAGCTATTAGAACCCTTTCACTTGAGATTTTTGTGGAGGTTCCATTATGAAGGTATGGTTGATTAAATATTATAAGTAATATTAGCCTCTCTCCCCTCCATGGAGCTTAAGAGTAGGAAGCTCTTTTACCCTTCCTCCAATTTTATTTTTCTCAGTGGTTCAGATTGGATAATTCGTGTTGATCTATCTTTAAGTGTATTGACTCTTTCCTCTGTCATGTCTATTCTTTTGTTGGATCCTTTCATTGAATTTTTATTCAAAATCTTCTAAATTTTGCATTTGATTCTTCTTCTTTTATCTTCTGTTTGTTAGCTGGAGCTTTCTGTCCTTCGCTTCCTCAAGAATATTTGCTCTTATTTGATGACACATTTTTATAATAGTTTTTGTAATATAATTCCAACATCAATGTCATCTTGGAGTTGGTGTCTGTTGTCTTTCCCATGCATGTTGACGTTTTCCTGGGTATTTGTGTGCCATGTAGTTTTGGATTATGCCGTGGATATTTAGAATATTATGTTATGAGATCTAAGGTCTTGCTTATATGTTGTAGAATGTTCTTCTATATGGATGATTGATTTGTTCAGGTTGACAGAAGTCTGAACTTTCACCTTCTATGGTTTGTGATATTTTTACATGAGTGCCTTTTTCAAAACCTTTGTTGTGCTACCTCAGGTATGTCATGTCAATACCTCGTGTATTGTCGACCAATGTCAGCCTGGTATCTGTACACTTCTCAATGTCTATGGTGTGATGTTTAGACTCAGATTTTCACATATGCAGCTTACAGGTAATCCCAGGAGATCATAAATAACTTTATGGGCTTGCTTTCCCAAGGTCTTTGTACATTGTCCTTAGTACTCTAGTTCTCTGGAGTTCCTCTTTTTGTTCCTCTAGCCAGGTAACTAAGGCTTTTTTATCCCACTTTGCTGAGCAATTCCTGCGACTTGCCAGTGTCTGAGGCCAAGCAGTGGAAGTTCAGAGAGAGAAACAGGGGTCCTTCCCTCCTTCAGTGTTTTTTTTTTTTTTAATGTTTTATTTTTTATTTAAAGATTTTATTTATTCATAGAGACAGAGAGAGGGGGGCAGAGACACAGGCAGAGGGAGAAGCAAACTCCATACAGGAAGCCTGACGTGGGACTTGATCCAGGGTCTCAATCCAGGGTCTCCAGGATCACACCCCAGGCTACAGGCGGCGCTAAACCGCTGCGCCACCGGGGCTGCCCTCCTTCAGTGTTTTATGTTCTGTAGTCCCTATTACCATCGTTGTTACTACCACCACTACCAAGGAGTTTCTTGGGTGGTAGGGTGAAAAAAAAATGGATAAAAGAAAAGTAGAAATTTCCTCCACTGAATGTTAAGAATTCCCTTTCTTTTCCTCAGGTCAGATTTACAAGAGGTTTTGCGCTCAATTTGTCTGCACTGATGCCTGCTTTTGTGTTTTGGAACTACACTGAGTCCAGGCCACTGGATATCAAAAAGGAAAAAAAAATTGCTAATCTTGTGGCTGCTTTGCTGTTACTTTAAATTCCGGTCTTTTCCCCCAAACTATTTACTCTTATTTACTTTTCAGAGCCCTCAAATAACTGCTTGCCGCATGCATTCTATGTAGGTTTTATAGAAGAATTAAGTGGGAGAGACAGATGGCATGTGCTTATTACTACACCTTACTCAATACCAAAACCTTGATTGCTTGTTTGTTTTTTTAATAGGACATTTATTTATTTATTTTTTTTTTTAATTTTTATTTATTTATTTATTTATGATAGGCACACAGTGAGAGAGAGAGAGAGAGAGGCAGAGACACAGGCAGAGGGAGAAGCAGGCTCCATGCACCGGGAGCCTGATGTGGGATTCGATCCCGGGTCTCCAGGATCGCGCCCTGGGCCAAAGGCAGGCGCTAAACCGCTGCGCCACCCAGGGATCCCCTTAATAGGACATTTAAAAAAAAAAAACCTTCTTCCTCTCTAAACAAAAAACCCCGATCTTGCTAGAACCTAGTTTTTCTTTAAAACATTTTCTTAGGGGGATGCCTGGGTGGCTCAGTGGTAATCTTCAACAGCAGTGAATAAACCTCTGAAAGCAGGGGGTTTGGGGGGTGCATGGTAGGGGACATGAGTATAAGAATTACTTAAAAATCTGTTGTTCTGTGTATAAAATGCCTATCTATCTAATGGGATTAAGTTACATTTATTTTATGTAGCATGATTGAAATCAGCTTCATGATTTTTACAGTTCACTTTTCAAATTGAAATCTAATTATATTATTTTTATGACAGTGGTCTTTTGTTTTTAATTATGAGTAATCAGTGTATTGTGTTTTAATATTTGCAACAGCTATGTCTTCACTCACACCCTGTTTAGTAGATAGTAGATCAAGGCATCTAATTTCATTGCCTGAATCGAAAACTTAGAAATTGGTATACTTTTTTTTTTTTTTTTTAAAGAATACTAGTAATCATTAACAGTTTTCCCTCAGTGGGTTATTGTAGCTGCCTGTAAACAACTTTTATCTCAGTTTTTATCTTCACTGATTATCAGGATAGGCACTGGCTTTCAGAAGATGTTAAAAGTATGGGGTAAAACTGTATTATTGTTCAGAGCTCTTATTCATTCATTTGGTAATGTATTGTTTATTTGTACTTTTTAGCCCTTAGTAGTTCACAAATCAGTCTATTCTTTAATTTTGTAATTTGTCTTGTTAGATTTTTTTTTCAAATTTTATTTATTTATGATAGTCACACAGGGAGCGAGAGAGAGAGAAGCAGAGACACAGGCAGAGGGAGAAGCAGGCTCCATGCACAGGGAGCCTGACGTGGGATTTGATCCCAGGTCTCCAGGATTGCGCCCTGAGCCAAAGGCAGGCGCCAAACCGCTGCACCACCCAGGGATCCCAGTCTTGTTAGTTAGATTTTTAGTGTTCTTAATTATAAGGGATTATTTGTTGTTTCTTTAGTACTTATTGTTGTTCACTAGATCTGAAATTTGGATAGTGAAGTGTTTTTTAAAATAAGCTAATAGGGAAGGCTCTGTCACTAAATATTAGTCCTTGCAGAGATATTATTCTGACTTTAATTGAAATCTGCGAGGCAGAAACAATGAGATAATATAGATACATAGAGGGAGTAAACACATGTGTGCAGAAAAATAGAGATTTTAAAAATAATAACACATAAGAAGACTCGCCAATCCCTTAGTTGTGATAGCTTACCACTTCCCAAGAAGCATACCTCTATTAATATTTCTTTGAGTAGGCCCCTATCTTTCCAATCAAAACTCTAAGTCCATGTAGCAAACTATTCCTTATTTAGAGTTAGAGTGTTCTTTGAAATAAAAAAGACAACAAAAACAAGTATACACTTAAATATTTACATAGAAAAACATCCTTAATGACTTTTAATATTAAAGTTTGGTATAAATTATATCTTTGATAACCAGGTATGATACAACACAGATTTAGAGGCTGTCATACTCCAGCTTGAATTAGTGTTACCATTTACCAACCATGGGATCCTAAACGAATCACTGCTAAGTTTTAGTTCCTTTGTTTGTGAAACATTTATGTAATCTCCAGCCAGTAGTACACTGGAGCCAGCTTGTACCCCTGCATAAAAGCTGATTGTTAAAATTTTAGATATCTTACGAGGTGATTGTAAAACATAGCCATCATTAAAAATTAAGTTACACAAACTTTATAATTAAATTATGTTAAAAGTGATTCTTGGTTTCAGTTCAGGTCATGATCTTAGGGTTGTGAGATTGAGCTCTGCGTGGGGCTCCATGCTTAGTGTGGAGTCTGCTTGAGATCCCCCCACCTCGTGCCTCCCCCTGCTCATGTGCTCTCTCTAAAATAAATAAATTCTTAAAAATAAAAGCAAAGACAATAAATGCTAAAAACTCATCACTTTATAGTTATTTTGCTACATTGTACATAGTTTGTACATTGTACATTATTTATGTCTCTTACATCTGTGTGGGGAAATACCATATAATGATGTGCTGTTGCGTATCTCTTCCCTATTTTGTGTTCAGTGTGTTCATATTGGTAGCTTGAAATCTATCATGATAGTATTCATACCATAGAAATTGGTAAATACTGTAGACTGGAGCTTGATTTATTATTTTGTTGGATGTCTGCATTTAAGAAAGTAATGGAGAAACTAGCAATAAAGCAGATTAAATTTAGAAGTTTTTTGTGTCTGGGGGGTGCCTGTATGGCACAGTCAGTTAAGCCTCTGACTCTTGGTTTCATCCCAGGTTGTGATCTTTGGGTCATGGAATGAAGCAGGGGTTCCCTGCTCAGCGTGGGGTCTTCTCTCTCCTTCCCCTTCCATGCATGAACATGTGCGAGTGTGTGCATGTTCTCTCTCTCTCTCTCTCTCTCAAATGAATGTATCTTTTTTTTAAAATAAAGTTTGTCATGGGACGCATCTGCCTTTGGCTCAGGGCCTGATCCCGGTTCGGGAATCGAGTCCCACATCAGGCTCCTTGTGAGGAACCTGCTTCTCCCTGTGCCTGTGTCTCTGCCTCTCTCTCTCTTTCACTGTCTCTCATGAATAAATAAATAAAATCTTAAACAAACAAAAAAAAGGTTTGTCGTGTCTATTGCCTGTTATTGCTAGTAACACAAAAATGAAGGAAGTAGTCTAAACTCGTTCTGTTGCACTTTATTGAGCTTCACAGATATTACATTTTTTACATATTGAAAATTTGTGGCAGCCCTCCATTGAGCAAGTTTATTGGCGCTACTTTGTCCAACAGTGTTTGCTCATTTCATGGTTTTGTGTCACATTTTGATAATTCTTGTGATATTTCAAACCTTTTCATTATTATTACATTTTAATTGCTACAGTTTCATGATAAAACTTTAATGGATGAGGAGTTGCTTTGAATGGATGAGTAGAGATGGTAGTTTCTTGAGATAGAATCTACTGGTGAAGACGCTTTGAAGACTGTTGAAATGACAACAAAAGATTGAGAATATTACATAAACATAGTTGATAAAACTGTGGCAGAGTTTGGGAGGATTGACTCCAATTTGGAAGACATTCTTCTACAGGCAAAATACTGTCGAATAGCATCACATGCTACAGAGAAATCATTTGTGAAAGGAAGTCAATCAGTGTGGCAAACTTCATTGTCTTATGTTAAGAATTGCCTGAGCTATTGGGCATTGGTGATTGGGTGGCCAGTCAGGGTGGATCAGGGCAGAGGGAACTGCTCTCCCACTTTTCCTGGCTGCAACAATGACAGACTCCCAGGAAGGCCACCTCTTGGCACTTGTGCTCACTATTGGCCTTACCACGTCCGTGTCCCTCAAGAAGCGGCCATCACCTCCAAACCGGGGGTGGCAGTGCCTCCAAGAAATTGGTGATGAAGAATTTCTGAGATGGGCCTAACTTGCCTGATAACTACACTCAGGACACCTGGCAGTGAAAGCCATACAAGTAGTATCTCCATCAAATACAACCTGGAAGAACTCTATTAAGATGTTGAAAATCTGTTGAGTTTCCTCAACACTCTACAAACAGCTGTGCCAGGTCTGTGAAGATCATGTCTAAGCACAGATCCTTCAGTTTAGAGAAGACTCACCAGTTAGTGTTTTATTTTTAAAGAAGATTAACAAATTCTGGCAAGAGCATTGCAGACAAAAGATCAGAAATATTTTCCTGAATATATATTTTTTCTATTCTTGAATTCAGAATTCCATGCTTCTTTTTATCTAGGATATGGGATTGGAACTTTTTAGAAACCAAATCATTAGTGATAAAATGGTTCAGAGTAAAAGAATTGATGGAATTCTATTGACTGAACAAGAAAGAAGTGGCAAAGCAGTGGATTGAGGCTTATTAAAGAGTCTGCTGAGTATGCTCCCTGACCTTGAGGTATACAGAATTTATTTGAAGTGAAATTTTTGGAAGAAACTAATTGTTTATATGCTGCAGAAGGCCAGAGATTAATTTAAGAAAGAGAGGTTCCAGAATATCTTAACCATGTAAGTAAGCATTTAGAGAAGAAGGGAGACTGAGTAATCGTGTATTTAGACCACAGCACACACAAACCACTGATTGCTTATGTGGAGAAACAGCTATTAGGAGAACATTGAACAGCAATTCTGTAGAAAGGGCTTGACCACCTTCTTGATGAGAACAGAGTGCCTGACCTCACTCAGATATACCAGCTGTTCAGCCATATGAAGCACAGGCAGCAGATTCTGCTACAGCACTGGAGCAAGTACATCAAGACTTTTGGGACATCAACTGTTATCTGTTTTGAAAAAGACAAAGCTATGGTACAGGACTTGGTAGATTTTAAAGATCTGGTACATCATGTGATAGAAATGTGGTTTCAGAGGAACAAAAAGTTTATCAACTTGGTGAAGGAATCCTTTGAAGCAGTTATCAAGAAGAGGCCAAATAAACCCACAGAATTGATAGCAAAGCATGTTAATTCAAAATCAAGAAAAGTAATAAAGAAGCAACAGACGAAAAGCTGAAGAGGATTCTCACATGGTCATGATAATATTCAGGTTCATTCGGGGTAAAGATTTCTTTGAAGCCTTTTATAAAAAGGATTTTGCAAAAAGACTCCATGTTGGAAAAAGCACCTCAGTAGATGCTGAAAAATCTATGTTGTCACAAATAAAGCAGGAGAGAGGGGTACCTGGGTGGCTCAGTTGATTAAGCATCTGCCTTTGGTTCAGGTTCTGATCCTAGGGTCTTGGGATCCAGCTCCACCTCTGGCTCCCTGATCAGTGGGGATTCTGCTTCTCCCTCTCCTGCTCCCCTGCTTGTTCTCTCTCTCACTCTCTGTCAAGTAAATGAATAAAAGTCTTTAAAATAAAGCATGAGTGGGGTGCCTGGGTGGGTCAGTGGTTGACCATCTGCCTTTGGCTCAGGTCGTGATCCCAGGGTCCTGGGATCAAGTCCTGCATTGGACTCTTCACAGCGAGCCTGCTTCTCCCTGTGCCTATGCCTCTGCCTTTCTGTGTCTCTCATGAATAGATAAATAAAATCTTTTTAAAAAAATAAAAATCAAATAAAAAAAAAATAAAACTAGAGCATGAGTGTGGTGCTGCTTTCACCAGCAAGCTGGAAGGCATGTTCAGGGACATGGAGCTCTCCAAGGACATCATCGTTCATTTCAAGCAGTATATGAAAAATCATAGTGACCCAGGCTCTATAGATCTAACAGTGAATAGACTTATGATGGGATACTAGCCAACATACACACCTATGGAAATGCCTTTAACTCTAAAAATGTTAAGCTTCAGGAATTATTTGAGACATTTTATCTCAGAAAAAGCACAATGGTAGAAAACTTAAGTGGCAAACTACATTGGAGAATGCTGTTTTAAAAGCTGAGTTTAAGGAAGGAAAGGATTTCCAGATGTCCCACTTCCAGATGCTGGTGCTTCTCAAAGAAGGGGGGTAGGTTCAGCTTTGAAGAAATAAAAATGGGCATAGGAATAAAGGACAGTGAACTGCAAAGAACATTACAGTCTCTGGCCTGTGGCAAAGCACGAGTTTGGTTAGAAGTCCTAAAGGGAAGGAGGTGGAAGATGGGGACATGTTCATGTTCAGGGAATTCAAACACAAGTTGTTTCAAATAACAGCCAGATCCAGATGAAGGAAACCGGCGAAGAACAGGTCAGCACCACTGATAGAATGTTTCAGGAAAGACAATACCAGATTGACCCTGTTATTGTCAGAATAATGAAGATGAGAAAAACTGTCATAAACTTCTAGTTTCTGAATTGTATAGCCAGTGAAATTTCCAGTAAAACTTGGAGATTTGAAAAAGAGAATTGAATTTCTTATAGACAGTATATGGAGAGAGACAAAGACTATCACCACTACTACATGGCCTGATTATTGGCTAGCTGCTTTCTCTCAGTGAAACACTAGAATGTATCTTCAGATCACTTAAGCATTTCTCTGCTGTTTCCAAGACTTCTGAGATTGAGCCTGCACAGACTTGGATTAGAAAGAAAAAGCGAGGATTCTTGGATCACCCTCCACAAAGCTTAAGGGTTTGCAAATGGCATATGTGTCTTTCCCCCCAGTTCTTCCTCTTATTCTTCTTGTTGTTTGAATTTTTTTGCTCTGTGCAGAATGACTTTGAGATTGGACAAGAAGATATTGGTTAAAAGAGGTTCCTTTGTAAGGTGTTGCTCTTGTGGCAGAAAGCTGAATGTTTGGTTTGGTGTCTGTGTGTGCTCAACGAGTGCATAGTTAAGATGACCCTCCCTGCTACCTTCATGAGCTGCAGAGATGACTGGTGTATTCCTGAAGGCAGGCTCTCTTAGTTGATGGACATTTGATTTAGAAACAAGATCCCTTTGTTGGCAAGCGTTAGGACTAAACAGTGTCAGGAGCTGGCTAATCAATTATGAAACGTAAATATTGGCATCTGTTTGTTTCCTTTATGTTCCATACATTTTAAACTGTGGTGACTGACTTTTTAGAGCAAGATTTCTCAGTGAGACCTCTCATGTGTGCCAAGACGACACCAGGTTTGGTGTGCTTGCTGTGGTGAACCCATGAGCATCTTTGTTCTACTTCTGCAGAGTTGTCTGGATTTTCTGGTTAGGAGTTTTGGGGATAGTGTGCTTGTGTTTACTCTTCTAAGATTGATCCTAATAGCCCCTGTTTTTCGCATTGGGGTATCTGCTGTTTAATTTCTTTTCGTTGCAGTATTTGTACCATTGCTCTAATAAAGTTTGGTTGTTTTTATAGACATACCATTGTTCTTTGTGCTATAACCACTGTAAAGAGTTTTATAGGAGAGTTAAAGTCTTGATATCGTGAAGCAGAGGTTATTTTTGTTAAAAGATTAAAAGGATTCTGTTGCCACCTGGTTTCATGTTTTGTGTATATACAGGTGAGGTTGAGCAGAGGACAATAATATTAGTACCATCACTGTAACAAAGATACTTTTCTAAGTAACATGTAAAAGTACTTTATATTTTTCATAGTAGTGTGCTTCATTTTGATTAAAAGCTACCAAAGGAATTTTATTCATGGTATAAATGTTTAAAGCAGCATTTTCTGGGATAGTCCAAGTTTATTTAATTTGATTTTGTGCTGAATTACTAAAAAGTTTCTCCCTTTTAGAAACATGTACTTAAAATAGGTCATTTTGGGGGTTTCCATGTGAAAATCCTCATAATTTAAGTATTGTCATTATTTTTATGTTTGTAAATTTTTATTTGTGAGTTCTATAATATGTGGTCTATAAATTGACCAAATGGATTTCTGCTTCTTAAATTTTATGCTCACTAACTCTAGGGATTGTTAATATTGTAATTTAATGTAAACTTACTCTGAATAAAGTTAATTTAATTGACCTTAAAAAATAGAATTGCCTGAGCCACCCAGCCTTCACCACCTACCACCCTCATCAGTCAGCAGCCATCAACACTGAGGTTAAGATCTTCTAACAGCAAAAAGATACCACTTGCTGAAAGCTCAGCTGATGTTTAAATTTTTTTAGCATATAAAATATGTTAATTAACCTTCATACATTAGTTTTTTTAAGGTGTTATGCTGTTACACTTAACAGACTACAGTATACTATAAACATAACTTTTATATGCACTGGGACCAAAACATTTATTTGACTTGCTTTTTTGCAATATTCATTTTATTGCAGTGGTCTGAAACAGAACCCTCAATATCTCCAAGATGTACATGTATTATCTAATTCAGCAAAGAGGTTGCTTATATCAGTTGATGAACAAACGAGGCTATGACATATATCATTGTTATTTCACTTTGCTTTTATTCTTTAATGTAAGTGAAAATATTAAATAACATTAAGATCAGAATTACATTTATCTCTTGCAACTCTAGGTTGGCTTCTCAGGAGTTTGGCAAAATCAGTAGAACATTCTGTGAGAATTAGTTGGCTCTGAGAAGTTTACAATAAAGAGTATTGTATATTTTCTTAAAAATTTTAAATGATATCCTACAGCCTTCAAAATTTATAATAAACATACACTTCATACACACACACACACCCTCGAGGGCTGATTGTTAAACATTTATCAGCACACCACTGTGTCTGGCACAGGACAGGCATTCATTAAATACTGCTTTCTCCTCTCCTTTTCTCCCCTTTGGCTTTTTCAAACAGAATAAAAATATCGGCCATACTTTGTGTAATCAGGGTTGATGAAAATAAAAATAACACTGGCTTTAACTTCAAGGTTATTATATTCTTTAGTATTGTCACTTTCACCAGTATTAAAAACATTTCTTAGTTAAAAGGACAAATGAAGATTTGAGGGAGTATGGTTTTCTTTTGAATTCTATTGCTGGGAGCTTTTGGTTAAAAATACCAATATTCAATTGTATTTCAAAGAGCGACATTAGAAGCATAAAGAATATAATATTTATTGACTATTGAAAAGCAACGGTGAATCATAGCACATGTCAACATTTTCTTGAAAATGTTTTCCCAAGAGTAATTAAAATTTTTGCTTTTATTTTGAAACTTTTTGTTCTTTTTCACCCTTCTGTACCCCTTCTGGTTTAATAAGGAAATGATTTTATTTAAAAAAAATTTTTTTTTAATAGTGGTTATAGCCACAGACTGATTTTCTTTCACTCCAAAGATATATTATAGATTCTTTGACAACCTTATGTTTTCTGTCATTATGATGACTTTTCTTCCCATTTTTAGTATGGAATAAAAAAAAATTTTTTTAAAGCTCCTGTTTGACAGGTTTTCTTTTCTTGCACATTAAGAATATATTGTAGGGGTCATATAGTCAGTCTTCTCACTTCCCACCTTCATCTATTTTAAATAAAAGCAGCTGCATTTCTGTAGTGCATAGCTGATTGCTTTCCAGCTCCCATAGGAGGACGAACTAATTGCTAAACATAGAGAAGATGAAACACTGAGATACCTTTCTGTGTGGATTAATAGTTACTAATCAGGGAAAAGTAAGCCTTTACACGTTTTAATCCTATTACTTCCAGAAGAATAATATAGAGTAATAGTGTTTCCTCCTCACGTATGTTTGCAAATATATATAGGAAGGATTGAATTATGTTGGCATCTTTGTAGAAAACCAAGTGACCGTACATACGTGGGTCTGTTTCTGAGCACTCTGTTGTATTCCACAGGGTTTATCCTTCCACCAGTATAATACTTGTCTTCATTACTATAGCTTTATAGTAAGTCTTGAAATTGGACAGTCTAAATCTTCCAGCTTTTTTCTTTTTCAAAATTGTTTGGCTATTCTAGGTTTATTGCATTTCCAGATAAATTTTTTAAATCTTCTCAAGTTTTGTAAAAAAAACCTGCTGGGATTTTGATTGGGATTGCATTGAATCTGTCACATATGATGAGAATTACCATGTTAACAATGTCGAACATTGTAATCCACGAACATGATGTATTTCTCCACTTATTTAAGTCTTGCTTACTTTGTCTTCGCAACATTTTTAGTTTTCCAAGTATTTTTAGTTCTCTACACTTTTTTTCTCCACACTTTTATGTACATACCTTCCACACATTTTGCTCTGTTTATTCCTAAGTATTTCATATTTTTTATGTTATCATAGATGATAATATTTATAAATTTTATTTTCTAATCATTTGTTGCTTAGAATGTAGAAACAATTGAATTTCCTAGTTAAGTTCACTTATTAGCTCTTGTAGTGTGTTTATAGGTTTCTGAGGATATGGTACATACACATTATGTTGTTTGTGAATAAAAACTTAATTTTTTTCATTTCTGACTCATATGCCCATATTTTTATAATTGTTAATCCACAAGCTACAGGGCGTTTCTTATTCAATTATGTATTTTTTTGTCTAATCCTTAATAACTTCCTTAATTTGAGATCATAATGACCAAATTTTCTTACTATTAGTAGAGGAACTCTTTGGTATTGCTTTTCTAATATGGCCAGTCCTTCAAAACATGGCTTTCATATCAATACATAATAAATAATACTTGGAATGAATGTATTAGAAACTGTAAGTTTCTAATTTTTTACAGAAAACTAAAGCTATATCTTTGAAACTTTTTTAAAGTTATGTCTTTTATATGCTACTGTTTAAAAATTTAAGACATATTTTATATTAGCATATTTACTTTGTGAGCCAGGTATGATTTACTTTTAAAACAGCCAAATCTGCTGATAGTATTTTAAAATTTTGTGTGTTCTTCCATAATATTATAGTTGTCACAATGCATTACTACTGTATACATTTCCTGGGAAATTAAATGTAGGTCACTCTCAAAGGTAGAATAATTGAAATGAACCAATAGTTTAGTTTGCAGTGCAGACCCTCTTTCCTGTAAAATAGAGCAGATGGCAATAATCATTGAAATAAGTCTCATCAGCATGTGTATAATTTTAAATGTATAAGGGATGTTGAGCTCATCTTTCATATAGACTGTTGAAATTTGTTTCCATCAAGGAGGAAGGAGAAAGGAAGAGTTAATGTCTAAGGGGAATAAACACGTCGCCCATAAGTCTGGGGATATGAGCTTGGACCCTTATAAATATAGAAAGCAATATAATGATAGCATCATCTGTGACACTTAATAATGGAAAAAGAGGAAGGAGATAGTATGAGTATGAGAGAAAATAAGATTGAAGCTCCAAGTGAAAGTTCAATGTTTATTGTATTAATAATTAAAATTTCCTTGCAGACTTGAATACTAACCTTGGTTGGCAGAAGGTGCACAGGGATGGAAAAGGAATTTTGGTTATAAATAAAAATAGAAGAAATATGATAAAATAAAGCATAGTAGTTAGCTTAGATAACTAAATTTTTTAAAGGATTATGTATTCTCTCTCTTTTAAATTACATGGCTAAATTTGTTGGTTCTTTTGCTATAGTTTCATCATAGATGTTAAAATGATTTGGATATGAAAATTTACCATAAAACATTAGACAATATCAGTATGTTCCTATTTTTTATATTTTCTGAGAGCTTCACTAATAGCACCTTTTTACCAAAAGTCTTATATACTTGATTTTTGGCATGTGGAACATGCCTTACTTTCAACCTCTATATGTAACTATTCCTGTCATATTTCTTTGGAGATTTTTAGGCATTTCCTCATTGCTGTACCATAGACCTTGGTTAAACAACTTGATTTTGGTGAAGAGGCTTGATTGGCTGTAATTTTTTATTGAGGATTAACAGTTCTAGTCTATGCTCTTTCATAGACTGTGCCTCTGATATGCCTTGATTGTGCAGTAAAATTGAGCATTCTGTTATATATTTTAGAAATACAGCAATGTCCAAATCACACATCTTCTGGCTTGTCACTAACTCTCATCATAAACAATATCAATGTATTTTTAAAGAATACTCAAATAACGGTAAGGTTACAGATAATGATTTTAGATAGACACATCAAATGGTAGAATTAAAAAATAATTATCTTATTATATATCAAAACATTAAGCCTTAGAAGTTAATATAAATACCATGTAATAAAGAAGTATCAGATGTCCCTTTTAATGTCCCTTTTAATTATTTAAAAACAAAAGCCCAGAACAGTTATGTAGAAAGACCATTGTGTTAGCAGTGGAATCTAAATTTGAAGTCTAACTGTACCACTTAGTTGACTTTTAGCAGATCACTTTGACCCTAACTTTGCTCTGTACCAAGTGGTAATTGGCATTCTAACAATTCAGGATTCGTGTGTGCAGTCTGTAGCCCAGGACTGGCATAATGTAGACACTCAACAAATCATAATTATATCTCTTTTGAAAAAAAGTAAAAACAATTAGGAAGTGCTTGTTAAGGTAATTATCTTTAAAGAGGCTGTGCTGAAAATATTAGAACTCTCACTTCAGTTGCATTGCTAATAGGTAATCTAAGAGGAAGACAAATTTTCCTCTTTTTTGGCAGTAATATAATCTTTATTTTATCACTTACATATCCTCTTATATTGTTATCAGTTTGACATATGTTTGTATAATTAACATGCTGTATTTTGGCTGAGAAAAGGAAATGTCTTTCACTTTTAGTATAGTCCTAGCACAGGGCTAGCCATACATTCCTATATATGGTTAACAAATTGGTGAGTATGTATTTTAGGTTGCACTTTTATTTCTTCAACTCTCATAACTGTTGTTCTTATAGTTCTATAGTACTGTTTCTTACCACTAAAACCCATTTGTCCTCAAACATGGCAAGCTTTTGTTAGAGCTTTTGTATTTTCTATTCCCTTTGTCCTTAGATTTTTGCCAGGCTAGCTCCTTCTTGTCATTCACGTCTCAATTCAAATGCCACCTCTTTACAGAGATGTTCTCTGACTTCCATTCTAAAGTTACTCTCCCTGCCCCTGTTACAGTATCATACTATCTGGTTTCATTTTCTTCATAGCAATTATAAAAATCTGAAAGTATCTTAATTTATTTATTTGTTTATCCTTCCTATAAAATATGGGTTCCGTAAGAGTAGGGTCCTGGGCCCTAGTGTTTCTTATACTACATAAATGCCCCCTTGTGGAATAGTTAACATCATTTATTTTGACTAATAGTGTCTTTGCTTGTGTTCAGTGTTTGTTTTATTTCTGTTGACATGTATATGAGCTCATTTCTCTTCTCTCTAGTTTTGTATATGTTTGAAATTTTCCACAGTATGGTGTTTTATAAAGGAAAAAGTTGATTTATGTTACAGAAAAGTGCTTAATGATATCGAACCCAAGTTTGCCCTGTATTCTTCTCCTTTTTTATATTTTAAAATAACTTTGTGGGGCACCTGGGTGGCTCAGTTGGTTAAGTGTGTACTTTTGGCTCAGGTCGTGATCCCAGGGTCCTGGAATGGAGCCCCACATCAGCCTCCCTGATAAGTGGGGAGCCTGCTTCTCCCTCTTCCTCTGCCACTCCCCTTGGTTGTGCACACACACTCTCTCTCTCTGTCAAATAAATAAATAATCTTAAATAACTTTGTAACAGTGGGCTCTTAGCCCTCAAAGTTTTTCATGTCTCCTTTTTTGTTTTCTCCTCTTCCCTCCCCTTCCCTCTCCCCATTACTCCCTTACCCCCAATAATTTAGTCCAAAAGCCCAAATGCACAGTATTGGAACCCGAATAGAATGAGGAAGGCACCTGTATGGGTGGCAGTGAGTCACTGCAGCCATGGAATGTTGGTTACACACAGAGGATTGATCAAATAAGTAAATATGTTGAATTAATAGGAGCCAGGTTTCTTTTGGAGAAGGAAATCACAGATATGGAGTATAACACTAGAATGAACCTTATGGTGTTCGACTGGCACTGCTGGTATTACGATGAGCTCATCGTTTTCAACATATATAGGTAGATGTGCTATGTGGGTATCTATACATAGATGCATTAATTCTGTGTCCTAAGAGGGACTGGGAATCAACACCCCAATAACAATGAGCATACTAAGCATTCAGATGTTAGTTTCTAAATATAATTAGTTCTACTTTAACACATATTTTGAACATGTGAGTTTGCCCCAATACAATTACTGTATTGGGGAACAGATTAGAACACAGCATGAATTTTGTGTTTATTTATGTGTGGTTTTGCCCTTAAGAAACACTAGGTGAACTCCGAATATTATACTCAGCTAAAACAGCCTCTGTAGAAAGACACAAAATGCACACATGTGCACACCTCAAACATTTACCAGTTACCATATTTTTACTCTTTGTGTTATGTGCCGTACCCATCCAAATCTGGTTTAAACTTTCCCTGATTTTATACAGCTAGCCCTCTGTGAATCACAGTAAGTCACAACTACAAGCCTTTAGACAACTACTTCCACAAGCTAATTTTTAGATCTTTTTGAAGTTAAAAGGCCATGTTTACTGTGGCATTTATGTATTTCTTAGCCATTTAACATATATAAAACTGTTGCTATTTTTATTAGATTCCTTTTTTTAATGGCCCTGATAAAGATTTTGAGTTTGTGCTCCTAACCGCTTTACCCATAAGCCTTGCGATTTTTACTGAATGACTTTACATAGTTGCAGTGATTTTGAGGAACAAATGTGTATGTCACTCTATAGAACTGACTGAACCTTTCTTCACTAAAGAAACCAGAATTCTTTGAAGAAGTGGCTGATGGCAGGAGTGGTAAAAGTAGCATACGTTGGAATACGTTGTTGTGCCAGAGAGAATGGAAATGATTGAAGAATAGTGAGGACATACCAATAGTGGCAGAGAAGCCTTGAAGAGGTTCTGGCTTTCACTGGCCAAATCTAGGACATTTTAAGTATCAAAGTGAATAATGATGGTAACAAATAGAGATCTGTAAGTCTATACTGATTTAAATTTTTAAATGAGTACATTTAATTCTGATGAGGAATAGGATTTACATGGCTTCAAACTACTTCTCCACAAAATACTTAATTACAAAAGATAAATGAAAATAAATGAGTAAATTTAAAATTTGATTGGGATTAGAATATTCATATTAGGGGATCCCTGGGTGGCGCATCGGTTTAGTGCCTGCCTTTGGCCCAGGGCGGGATGCTGGAGACCCAGGATCGAATCCCCACGTCTGGCTCCCGGTGCATGGAGCCTGCTTCTCCCTCTGCCTGTGTCTCTGCCTCTCTCTCTCTCTCTCTCTGTGTGACTATCATAAATAAATAAAAATTAAAAAAAAAAGAATATTCATATTATCGCAAAGTACCTATTTCACAAAATGCTTATTAATTACAAAGAGGGAAAAGAATTAATTTATAATGGAAAAGCTGCCACTTTAAGGTACAATCTTAATCAAATAATGAATTAATATTACCATTAATTGGGCAAATCTAAATCATGTGCCATTTGATCAAATGCAATAAGAAGAATACAGCAGCACTTCTGTGAAATTCCTGCTAAAGATGCATAACTTGAATCTAATCATGAGGAATTATCAGACAGACCCAAATGGAAGGGTATTTTATAAAATAATTGCTTGTTATCTTCTAATGTATAAAGGTCATAAAAGCTTAAGAAAACTAAAGATTCAGGAAAGATTAAAGAGTCTTAAAAAGGCATGATTGCTAAATGTTAAGAGGCAACCCTGGACTGGATCCTTTTAGTATAAAGCATACTATTGTAACTTTTGGAGAAACTTGGAGTCTGAAGATTAAATGACACTATGGATCAGTACTACTTTTTTGGTTTTTTGGTTACATTGTAATTATGGATGAAATGGCATTGTTTGTAGAAATATACCCTAAATTATTTGAGGGTGATGCCATCATTTACAACTTACTTTTAGATGTTTTAAGAAAATGAAAGGCTTATTTCTACTTGTATGATTTTTGTATCATTTTTCCACATTGACAGTCAACTCTGACTCACAGTGGGTGTCCAGTAATTCAGTTAAATTCTGATATTGTGTACCTAGAATATTAGCTATCGGATTCTACAAGTTTAGATGGGATCTGATGGCTAATTCTAGGCACATAGTATTAGACCACAGGCCTGGCACCACTTTAGGTGCTAGCTGCAAGTAGAGTCCCCAGCCTGACCAGCTGCAGTTCTGGGGGTTCCCATGACCCATTCCCTCTCCAGGTTCAATAATTTAATAGAATGACTCGCAGAACTCAGGAAAGTACTCTACTAAATATACTGGTTTATTATGAAGGATGCAGCCCTGGAACAGCCAAATAGAAGAAATGCATAGAGCAAGATATTGAGGGGTGTGGTGGTTGGTGCAGAACTTCCATGCTCTCTCCAAGCATGCACGTTAATATATTCACCAACCCAGAAACTATCTAAACCCAATTGATTAGGGATTTTTTTTTTTGATTAGGGATTTTTATGGAAGTTTCATTATATAGGTATAATTGATTAAATCACTGGCCTTTTGTGATTAAAACTCAAGCCTGTAGCCCCTTTCTCCTCAAAGAAGGTTGGGGAGTTGGGCTGAAAATTCTAACCCTCTAATCACTGACTTGGTAATCTTGAAGTTATCTAGGGGGCCTACCTTTCATAACCTCATTAGCTTAAACTCAGATAAGTCCTAAGGGGCCTTGTTTTGAATAACAAAAGACATTCTGATCACACAGGAAATTCCAGCAGCTTTTATGAACAACTATGCTAAGGCACCTGGGAAGACCCAATGTATATTTTTAATTATACCGCACTATTTAGCACCTTATCTGTAAGTTGAGATTGTTTTAAAAGAAAACGTTTTTAAAGGTATTCTGTCCTTTTAGAATTTAAAAATGAAATCAGCAAATTCTAGACAAAAGAGGGAATTCCTAAATTCCAATAAACAGATGAGCTTACCGTTAAGATTGGAAGCTAAGATATAAACATCTGGTGAGATAACACTGATTTAAAGAAATGATTTGCGTGGGCAGCCTGGGAGGCTCGGTGGTTTGGCGCCGCCTTCGGCCCGGGGAAACCCTGACCTGGAAACCTGGGATCGAGTTCCGGGTCAGGCTCCCTGCATGGAGCCTGCATCTCCCTCTGCCTGTGTCTGCCTCTCTCTCTGTCTCTCATGAATAAATAAATAATCTTTTAAAAAAATGATTTAAAGTAATCTAATATACAAAAGAATTGTGCTAAGGAAGTAAATGAGTAACTGCTGAATTATCTTTTTTTTTTTTTTTAAGATTTTATTTATTCATGAGAGAGAGAGAGTGAGGCAGAGACACAGGCAGAGGGAGAAGCAGGCTTCATGCAGGGAGCCTGATGTGGGACTCCATCCCTGGTCTCCAGGATGACACCCTGGGCTGAAGGCAGGTGCTAAACTGCTGAGCCACCCAGGGATCCCCTGAATCATTATCTTTAATTATAAAACCTGTATTGCTGAGCTTTTTAAAAGATTGAGTACCCCATCAATAAAAAGATTTCTTGTGTACAGGTACCTTTAATAAAACCTTTATTTATTCCTATAATATGAATGCTATGTTCATTATAAAGTATACAAGAGCAGGAATTTTAAGATAAAGATGAGAGATAAAATTAGCAATATATTTTATTTCTTTATTTTTATTTATTTTGGGTGGGGAGAGAGAGAGAATCTTAAGCAGGCTCCACACCCAGCATGAAGCGGGATACAAGGCTCAGCCTTACAACCCTGAGATCATGACCTGAGCCAAAATCAAGAGTCCGGTGCTTAGTTGACACAGCCACCCAGTCACCCCTTCAGTGTATTTTAAAATAATTTATTTTATGTTTATTAACAGTATTTTGAAATGACAAAAATAATACAATTTAGTAATGAGTTTGATGTTCTTTATTCAAGGGAAAGATCCATGGATTAGAGGAGTCACAGTGCTTCACAAGCAGTGGAGCATTCTTCCCAAGGGATTTTGGATAAGAGCAGGTTTTATAGAGCCTTAGAAGGGGCAACTCAGAAACAAGGTGTGATTGGTTAGAAGGGTGGAGATTTTCTGATAAAGCTACTAGGTCGTCTTTTCTAGGGTAAGGTAAGCTAGCTAAAACTGAGTTGGAGGATGGTGATTGGTGTTTGATAGGTTTCCTTGATAGGCATTTCCCATAAATGTAGGCTGACTTAAGTTTAGATTGATGATGTGGGCAGGGCCACTAGGGTGGTCCCAGCATATGAAATAACTTTATCAGTACAAAACCATTTTTTAAAATATGGAATGGAATGTGCTTCATTTTTCAATTGAAGTTTAATTCATAGACCATACAGTTCACCTATTTAAAGTGTATAGTTCAGTGCTTCTTAGTATCTTCACAGAGTTATATAGCCAGTATCACAGTCAATTTTGGAACATTCATTACCAGTGCCTCCCCCTCAAATCTCTGTACCCATCAGCAACTATTCTTTCCTCCTTTTCATTTCCTCCAGTTGTAGACAACCACTAATCTATTTTCTGTTTCTATGGATTCACCTATTCTGGACATTTCATACTGTAAGTGCAATCATAATATGTGGTTTTTTGTGACTGTCTTCTTTCACTTAAAATGTTTTCATAGTTCATTCATGTTATATCAGTTTTCATTCCTTTTAATTGCCATATAATATTCTATTATATAAATATCCATATTTTACTTAGCTGTGTATCAGTTGATAGACACATTGAGAATTTTTTGGCCATTATAAATAATGCTGACATTAACATTTACATACAAGTTTTTATGTGTCCTTGTGTTTACTTTTCTATATAGCTAGATGTGAAATTCTGGGTCACATGGTAGCTCTGTGTTTAAGCATCTGTATTAATTTACATTCTCTCAGCCATACATGAGTGTTCCATTTTCTCTATCCTTGCCACTTGTTATTTTCACATTATAGGCATCCAGTGGACATCAAATAGTTTGCCATGTGGTTTTAATTTGAATTTCTCTTCTCCTGAACCTCTTTGCATGTGCTTATTAGCCATTTATATCTTTTTTTAAAAAATAGATTTATTTATTTTAGACAGTGCATGAGCCAGCAATAGGTGTAGGAGGAGGGGAAGGAGAGACAAGAGTGGGAGAGAAACGGAGAGAAAGAATCTCAAGCAGACTCCCCACTGAGCGGAGACCTGATGCAGGGGGCTCAATCCCAGGACCCTGAGATCATGACTTGATCTGAAATCAAGAGTCAGGACACTTAACTGACTTAGCCACCCAGACACCCCAACATTTATGTCTTTTTGAGGGTAATGTTTATCAGATCCTTTGCTAATTTTTAAATTTGGTTGTCTTTTTATTATTGAGATTTAGAGTTCTTTACGTTTTCTGAAAACAAGACTCATCAATTATAGCATTTTCTCCCATTTTTGTGGTTATTTTTTTTATGTCCTTTGAATCACAGAAGGTTTAATTTTAATAAAGTCTTAATTTATCAATTTTCTTCTTTCATTGTGCTTTCAGTGCCATATTTAAGAGGACTCTGCCTAGTCCATGCTCACAGAGATTTTTTTGTTTTTTCCTAAGAGCAGTGTAATGTTCTCTTTGACACCTATCAGTGGAATGGAACCCTACCAAAAAAATAAGATCCTTAATCCATTTTGAGTTAAATTTTGCATATGATTTAAAGAAAGACTCTTACCCCATTCTTCCGCATGTGGATAATCAGTTGTCCACTTCACCATTTGTTTAAAAGATTGTTCTTTTCCTGCATTGAATTGTCTTGGTACCTTTGTTGAAAGTCAGTTAACCATTAATGTGAGGATTTATTTCTGTGCTGTCTGTTGTATTCCACTGCATCTATATGTGTCTTGTTATTCAGTATTCTGTATCTTTAATTATTTTAGCTTTGTAGTAAGTTTTGAAATCAGGAATGTGAGTTCTCAACTTTACTCTTCTTTTTCAAGAATATTTTGGCTATTCTAAGTTCCTTGTATTTCTGTAAGAATTTTAGGATCAGATTGTCTATTTTAGTAAGGAAACTGGCTGGGATTTTGATAAGGATTATTTTGAATCTGCAGATCAATTTGGAAAGTATTTTCATACAGTATTGAGTCTTCTGATCCATGAACATGTAATAGACATTACAGTTCTATTTATTTGGATGGTCTTTAATTTCTTCCAAGCAGTGTTTTATAATTTTTAGAGTAAAAGTTTTACACTTCTTTTGTTAAATTTATTCCTAAATATTTTATTCTTAGGATGCTTTTGTTAGTGGAATCAATTTATTAATTTCATTTGGAATACACTTAGTTTTTAATATGGATATTGAAAATACTTTTTGTAAGTTTAGCTTCTTTTGATATTTTGTTTTCCTGGCCATCATATTTGAAAAAGATATCTTGCAAAGAAAAGTAGATTTCGATGGAAGTAGTTTATGGTGTAAACTAATTCAAATTATTTATTTTTAAACTCTGTCCAGTAATTTAAAGAATTTTAAGCTTGCCTACTAAATTTCCATCTTCTTTTGATATCTACTAGTTGCTGTTACAAACCAATAGGATTGGTTCCATCTTTAGTTTTTTCAGATGAGTTCAAAATATCCTCCATTTGGATGGTTCTTTCTGTAGGTCTATAAAATTATTTACATATTTTTTAGTGTGCAGACAGGAGGGTGTGTGTGTGTATGTGTGTGTGTGTGTGAGAAATAACAATTTAAAAATCTCATTTCTAAATATCCTCTTTCAAAAAGCTGTCTCCATTAGTACAAACCACTTTTGAAAAGCACATGCTTTTTTCCTGATTGTTGAAATGTTATCTTTACTTTAGAAGATTCAATGTTTTTTTTTGTTTTTAAATTTTAATAATCTGCTATACTACTGACAGTCACTTGTTATAGAAAAGGTCAGCAAATGCAAATATGAAACTTTTTCTGGTTTTATGCTCAACAGTTTTTAAAAAGTACTTTTACATGAGATGACCAACACTTTTGTATTCAATGAATGATTTTTTTTTTTTTTTAAGATTTGTTTATTTGAGAAAGAGCACACTCGTATGTGCTTGTGTATAAGTCGGGAGGGGGCAGAGGGACAGAGAGAATCTTAAGCAGACTCCCAGCTGAGCATAGGGCCCCACATGGCTTGATGTCATGACCTTGAGATCATGATCTAAGCTGAAATCAGGAGTTGGATGCTTACCAACAATCACCCAGGTGCCTGTACAAATGATTTTTGTTGTTAACCTATTTTATTACAAACTACCATAGGGATTTCATTACACTTTCTCTACTACATTTTAGAGGTATTGCTTTTTAAAAATAATTATTGACCTCAGTAGCTTTTGGGTACTTCTGACTTCCATATCTTTATTGCAATAGCTTGCTTATGAATGCTACAGTGGAATATTTTTACAAATTCTGTTCTTCCTCTTTTGCTCACCTTAATCCTGTAATTCTTTTTGTTTCAAGTCTAAAGAAGTTGATTCTTCTATTTATAAATGCTTTTTCTTGAAACATTGCTTTTATTGAGGTTATTTGCTATTAAGAATATATCTTCTCCAATACATCTTTCCTTCGTGTATCACCAAAGAAATTGTTCTTGTATTTCACCATTAAATAAAATATGGCAATTTCATAAGCTGAGACATATTAGAAAATCTGTTTTATTTATTCAACCACATAGGCAACATTGTATAATTTATTCTTATTTCTTCAAGCCATCAGCCATGTTTTTTATGTGTTTTTCAGTAAAATATAATGAAAAGCAAATGTGTTTCTGTTTCCATATATTTTCTGTGCAATGTTTTAGCATTTTTCTTTCCATGGCAGGAGGAATCCATTTCCTCACTGGTATGTGCCTTTTTGTAACTGTGAAGAAGTTACAAAAGCAGCTTCTAAACATTTTTTTATTATGTTTTCTAAAATGTTATCAAATACTTTGAGTATCTTATGACTTTAAGTCATTGCTGACAAATTTATAAAGCCTTATCTCTGTGTTTGTGTACTTAGTTGTTAAATGCCTCTGTATCGGGATCCCTGGGTGGCGCAGCGGTTTGGCGCCTGCCTTTGGCCCAGGGCGTGATCCTGGAGACCCGGGATCAAATCCCACGTCAGGCTCCCGGTGCATGGAGCCTGCTTCTCCCTCTGCCTGTATCTCTGCCTCTCTCTCTCTCTGTGTGACTATCATAAATAAATAAAAATTTTTTAAAAAAATGCCTCTGTATCTTGATAGCTTTTTTAAAAAAGATTTTATTTATTTATTTATTTATTTATTTATTTATTTATTTATTTATTTAAAAGGGCACATGAATGAAGGGAGGGGTAGAGGCAGAGGGAGAGACATAAGCAGACTCCATGCTGAGGCTGGAGCCTGACTTTGGGCTCAGTCCCACAACGCTGAGATCTGACCTGAGCCAAAATCAAGAGTAAGATGCTCAACTGACTGAGCCACCCAGGCACCCCTAGCTTCATACTTTCATTAGCTAGAAAGTACACATCACAATAAATAATTAGGACAAAGTTTGTTCTTGATAATAATGGATGTAAACCCATATTTCAGGATAGCCTTATTGCTATTTTTGAATTTCATTAGTCAAATTTGTCAGGTCTAAATTAGATCATTTCTAATTTTACTATAAAGTGTGACTGATTATGATATTATATTGGGAATGAAAGTGCTGGCTCTACTCCTTTTATGTTGTTTGCTTGTGCTTACATTATTAAGATATTCTATCCATGGGTTAGCTTTATTTTTTTTGCGGTACTTTTTTGATATTTCAGTTTCTTCAATAGACATATATAGGTTGTATACAAATGCAAAATACACAGAAATGTGTATAGTGAAATTAAGTCCTCCTTCCATTGCTTTTCCCTAGCTACGTGGTTCTCTCCAAAGCATCACTACTAGAAATTTCTTAAAATTTTTCTTTTGTTTTACACAATATTTTGCATCCTATTTTTTCTATTTAATATATTTTTAGAGACTTTTCTGTAAATATAGGGACCAACTCCCTTGTTAAAAATGCTGCATTGTATTATATTGTAAAAATTTCTTTTGTTTATTTAGTGTTACTCTTTTAGACATTTAGGTTCTTTTCAGTCTTTTGATATTACAATGCTATAATGACTATTTTACATATGTTATTTTATAATTGTTAAGTACGTCTGTAGGATAATTTTCTAGAAATTAAAATTGCTAAATTGCCATCAATGCAAGTTGGGTTTTTTAAGATTGATTGATTGATTTGAAAGAGTGTGTATGAGAGGAGGAGAGGCAGAGGGAGAGCAAGAGGATAAGTGGATTCCCAGCTGAGTACTTAGCTCAACACAGGGTTTGATCCCAGCACCCTGAGATCATGACCTGAGCTGGAACCAAGAGTTGGATGCTCAACTGACTGAGCCACCTAGGCGTCCCCATAGAAGTTTTTTATGCTCTTATCAGGAATGTATGGGTGCTGCTTTCCCTCACACTTTTATTAACATGTTATATTATCAGGCTTTATCTTTGTTCAATAGATACATAAAAAATGGGTCACTGCGTTTTAATTTGCTTTCTCTTCTTGTGAGCAAAACTGAATAATCCTCATATCTTTAATAGCTGCACATTTTTTTTACTCTGAATTGCCTTTTTATAACTACTACCCAGTTTTTTTCTGATGGATTGTTGCTTTTTAAAAATTATCAGAGACCCTCTTCGTCTATTAAGAGGTCTTTGTTATATGAGTTATATATGCTTTTTGCCCAATTTGTGGTTAAGGTTTTGACTTGTGATGATTCTTTTGTCATCCAGAAAATGATTTTATTTTTAAGCAGTCAAATTTATAAAACTTTTCTTAGGATTTGAGACAGGGAAAACTTTTTTTTTTGTATTTCCTACTAGTGCTTCTGTAATTTCACTTTTTATGGTTACTCTTTGATCTATTCAGAATTTATTTTGGTGTAAGGTGTGAGAGAGAGAGATCCAACTTTTTTTTTTTTTTCCTCATATGGTAACTTACCTTATTTGATTGAAATGCTTGTAAGAATGCTTTTAATTTGCTTATGCATTTTGTGAGAGTGATTCGACATTTTATAAAATGGTCCACAAGCCCACTTACTAAGGCACTTATTGATCTCAATGTGGACTTGAATGAATGAGCCAGGGTTTTGTGTATGTTTTTTGTTTTTGTTATTTAGCATAAATGTGCTTTTTTAAAAAAAATCATCTTTATGAGTGACTATATAAGTGCTGTAATGGCAATCAGGTGGCATTAACATGACATTGGTCATGTTCCTATTGTAGCTTTTTAGCATATACATCTCTAAAATGAATTTCATATCTGGGAATATCTTAGGTATTTTGAACTCTAAAATTATTTCAGTGGTATCAGAATGCTTTGTAGAGAAAGAACTTTCAAGGATGGCTAGATTTTAACTAGCCAAAGGATGTGCAGAGAGATTACATGCATATAACTGGATACCACACCTACTCAGGATAATTGATAAATAGATCCACTGCATTGGTTCAGTTCTCTTTCTACTGCTATATTGCTTCTGTCTAGGAATAGTGGGAAGAATTAGACCTTGTACAAGCACTCAGCTGGTAAGTGGCAGAGCTAGGATTTGAACCTAGACAGTCTGGCCTCCAGAACTATTATTTGCAGTTACAGTATAGTCCATCAAATTCTAAATGATCTTTACATTTACATCAGCTTCAGCTAGTCTAATCTTATATACACTGTGCTGATTTCAGTATTCAGGTCCTTATGCAAACGATTTCATTTATTTGTTTATATTTCTTCTGTTCTCTCTGACTTCTAGATTTTTCCTAGTCTTTAAAAATCCAGATCAAGTTCCATCTGATACTGCTTTCAAATATATGCCCCCTTTTCTGAACTTTTAATATGTTAATAGTATTACAGGTTTTACCATTTCATCATTTTTGGGTTTTTTATGGCATTAACTTATAGTCTTCAAGGAGATAATAAACCCTTGAAATCTAAAAGAAAGTAGAAAAAAAGAAAGAACATAAGGCCCCTGTGATACAGAGAGTTTAACTCACTGTGGTGATATAGCTTTATCATTAATAGAATTGAGAATAAAATGTAAAATTTTCTGTCTACTGGTCCATGATCTTTTTCATCATGCCCTTCTGCTTCCCAGTATTTAGTAGGTTACAGTTTAATATCTGTTATCTTAATATCTATGAAGATTGCACTTATTGGTGCTGTAAACATATCCTAATGCTGTGAGATCAATGAGGTAAAGATGACTTGACTTTCCAAAAAAAAACAGTATAGAGGTACATAACAGATGTTTTCTGTACAACTTGGAGCCAATGGAAATGAATAAAATTAAAATTAGGAGGAATGAGGATAGTTTTTGGTAAATTGTATTACTTTTCTGATGTACACATTATAGTATAATATCACTAAGGAAAGGAACACTGACTCTGATGCATAACCGACACGCAGTAGGCATTTGTTGGGTATGTTTAATTGTCAAATACAATTCTAGGTAAGAGATAAACTTTATTGTTTCTGGCTCAGGTTTGAGATGTGAACTTAAAAGAATGGGATATAATTTCAGAAAAATTTTAAAGAAATTGTCATTGTACTTATAAGTGAATCACTAAGTATTTCTAGCTGTTTTTTTTTTTGTTTTAAAACCTTTTAGTGAAATTGTAATTTGAAAATAAATTGTGGTAGATAAAGTTTACAGTGGCTTGAAGCTAAAAAAGGGAAGAAGTGATTTCAGGGGCAAAAAAAATCAACAGTAGTTTTTCACTTTGTTTCCTACATTAACATGTGTATATCTTTTGCCCTTTACCTCTTATGCTGAGGTGAAAAAAATGAACCAGTGAGCAATGAACTACAAATTTATTGTTTCATAACTTACTTTAACAGAATTTTTTCATAACCTGGTTTAATATAGGTTTTATGTGTTATCAAATAAATTTTCCCCCATTAATGGTGACCAAAGAGCCATGATGCTATATATATAGTTTCTGATGCTGAAGCTACAAATGCTTAAAAGGGGGGGGAAAAAAAGCAAATTTATTTATTTATTATTATTTTTTTTTAAAGCAAATTTAAAAAACTTCTCTTGTTCCTTTTCTTTCTCCTCCTGTTCTTCATTTGACCAAATTCAAGTCAGAACCAACAAATTAGGTACACCTGGATAGCTTAGTAGTTAAAGATCCAACTCTTGATTTTGGCCCAGATCATCATCTCAGGGTTGTGAGAATGGGCAGATCTCACAGATCCCTCCGATCTGTACTCAGTGGGGACTCTGCTTAAGATTCTCTCCCTATCCGTCTGCCCCTCGCCTAGCTCACGGGTGCTCTCTCAAATAAATCTTAAGGAAAAAAAAAAAAACCCTACAAATCAGTTTTTGGATTTAAGAGGAAGAAGAAAATCTTACTAATTGAGTTCCAAACACACAATTTCTCTGTTATTTTTCAAAAAGAAATTTTTGTGATAAGCTTTGAAATACAGCATTAAAAAATTGAATTGCTGACAGTTTTAAAGCAGTTTAAGTAGAAAATATTAATAAGAAGAAAAAGCTCCCACCTACTCCCTTCACTCTTATTCAAATTCAGTAGGAAGTTGAATTTAGCTATCAGGGATGACTGCTTAGAAAATAATTGAGATTTTGTTCATTTGAATGGTAATGGGAATTGTTTTCAAGACACAATGAACTGTTAAAAGATGGATCTATTTAATCATTTTGATAGTGTAAGAATTGTAAAAATGTGTTAAATGGTAATTTTCAGTACATTTCTCTTTGTTGCAGATTCCTA
This sequence comes from Vulpes vulpes, assembly GCF_048418805.1. Taxonomy (NCBI): domain Eukaryota; kingdom Metazoa; phylum Chordata; class Mammalia; order Carnivora; family Canidae; genus Vulpes; species Vulpes vulpes. The sequence goes on along the minus strand of NC_132792.1, from coordinate 146,077,111 downwards.
TAGAATATTAATTAGGTAAAAGTCATCTGTGGCTTCTCATTGTATATATTATTTTTAAAAACTAGTATTTGGTGATCTTTTAATATAATAATTTCCAAATAGTGTTAGGAGATAGGGAATTAGAAGAATTGTTATGTGTCTGGCATAGTTATATTTCTCCAATTCTTTTCAGGATACGTAGGCATTTGGGTTATGATAAAACTTGATTTGGGTTAATTTCTTACTTCTTAATAGTACTTTTACATTCATCAACTGTTTGAACACTGAGAAAAAAGTTCTTATAGCAGTTAAAAGTTTGGGCCCAAGACCTAAGCTGTACTCCTAGCTCTGCTACTAGCTACCTTTTTGTCCATGGACAAATTTCCTAACATCTTTAGGCTTATTTTTCCATTTTAAAACTGGGAATAAAAGTATTACCTGCCCTCTGGTTGTATATGTTAAGAGAGATAATCCACACAATTTACCAGAAAATAGTATAGAAAATAGTATATATTCAATAATTGCTAGCTATAATTGTATTCTTTTAAACATTTCTTAAGGCTCCCTCTTAAAACTAAACGTTCTTATATTCTTTGACTTTATCTTAAGAGTTAGACTTATTAGGGGCATCTGGGTGGCAGAGTTGGGTAAGCAGCGTCTGTCTTTGGCTCTCATCATGATCCTGGGATCCTCGAATCAGCCCTGTACAGGGCTCCCTGCTTGCAGAGCTGCTGCTGCTCCCTATCTCTCTGCCCCCGTCATGTTCTCTCTCACTATGCTCTCTCAAATAAATACATTTTAAAAAAAATCTTTTAAAAAGAGATTTATGAACAAAAACATAAGAGGATAAAATTATTCTAGGATGGCTTAAAGTAGCAAAATTTTTAAGGAATAATGTAAATTCCAAATAGTACAAAAACAAAATAAACTCCAGAACATTCACATGAAAGAATACTATGGAGCTATTAAAATCATGGTGTTAAAAGGATATATAATAACATAGGAAAGTTGGGAACCCTGGGTGGCGCAGCGGTTTAGCGCCTGCCTTTGGCCCAGGGTGCGATCCTGGAGACCCGGGATTGAATCCCACGTCGGGCTCCCGGTGCATGGAGCCTGCTTCTCCCTCTGCCTCTCTCTCTCTCTCTCTGTGTGACTATCATAAATAAATAAATAAATAAATAAATAAATAAATAAATAATAACATAGGAAAGTACTCTTAACATAATGTTACATAAGATTTAAACTACTTAACTCGTAGATAATGATCCCAATTCTATACAGCACGTACACATACATATCAGTTCATGGAGAAAATATGACAAAATAGGGGCTGAGATTGTTATGCATGATAGGAGTACTGATGAGTTTTCATAACAAAGGCTAATTACTCTTACCCACAGGGAACTTTAAAAAAAAAATTCTGTTTAAACCTGGTGATTAGAGGTTTGGTCTAAAACTAAGTTTTGCTATGGAGTTTATTTAGTTTGAGTACTGTGTAAACACTGGATACTGTATATGATCATGTCCTGTTCATAGATAGTTTTCTAGGGAGATCTGCTTCATTCACTGAAGATTCATAGGTCTGTTTCTGGACTTTTTTTTTTTTTTTGCCAGAAATAAATGGTCAGAATTATTGCTTCTGTATGAAACTCTCAAGTCCCATAATTCTATTAAACCTTTTTTGGGAGGAATGCACGTGAATTAAGATTAAAGACAGGGCAGCCCAGGTGGCTCAGCAGTTTGGCGCCACCTTCAGCCCAGGGCCTGATCGTGAAGACCCATGATCGAGTCCCATGTTGGGCTCCCTGCATAGAGCCTGCTTCTGCCTCTGCCTGTGTCTCTGCCTCTCTCTCTGTGTGTGTATCTCTCATAAATAAATAAGTAAAATCTTAAAAAAAACAAAAGATTGAAGGCATAAGTAAGATTACATTTATGTAGTTCTTTATGACTTTGAGAAGGATAGAACATGCGGAGGATTTTTGTACAATGAAATCATAATCATCAGGTATTTTACTCTGCAGGATTTATGCACACTACCTTTTAACCAAGTTAAATAGAAAATACTAAATGTGAGTCTGAGGAGCACATAAACTTTGGTATAAGAATTAAAGGTTTCGGGATCCCTGTGTGGCTCAGTGGTTTAGCACCTGCCTTCAGCCCAAGGCGTGATCCTGGAGTCCTGGGATTGAGTCCCACATCGGGCTCCCTTCATGGAGCCTGCTTCTCCCTCTGCCTGTGTATCTGCCTCTCTTTCTCTCTGTGTCTCTCCTGAATAAATAAACAAAATCTTTATAAAAAAAAAAGAATTAAAGGTTTCTTATTCCACTGAATATATTCCAGCCTATTTAGGTATTTCAGATTCCTTCCTTTAGTAACTAAATCCATTTCTCAGTGTCCTTAAGCTCTAAGTTGTTGTTTATAATGTTTCTCAGCATCTTGCCCAAATAAAAGGAGTTCTCTTTATGTGAGTAAAAATTCTACCACTAAAGATTTCAATAAGTTCAGAAAAAAGCAATGCTTTTTACTGGCTTACATTCAGTAAGTTCAGTCAACTGCAGTCTGCTTGCACTAATTTGTTCCAGGCATCCTGGAACACGAAAGACTTGCTGTTGTGTCCCCTTCCCTTGAGAAATTTTAGCATTCTGAAGCAGTAGGTCTTAATTTTCTGTAAGGGAAATAAATCACCTTAAGTATTTTAAGAAAAATACAGATGTCTCCTAGGATTTTATATCTAGTTTCAGAAGGAATTCCTTATAGTTGATCTGTGAGCTTCTACTTACAAATCCAGTTTTAAGGGTATCTTTGATTTTCTTTTGTGCCTATTTTTATGTCGTAGGAACTCTTTGAATAGTGTTTGTCCTTTTCTAAAGGAGAATTCCCACCCTATTGCTTCCTAGATATATGGTATTATTTATATTTTAAAACCTTTCCCCTTAATTTGATGCTTTTTAAATGTTAAACAAAAGGTTTAAAGGTGATATTTTTTTTTTTTTTTGGTAAAAGAGTCAGTGAGGTACTGGTGCATGTTCAGAGTTAAACAGAGAGGATATGGAATTGCAGCCCTGTAACACAGAGCATATCCTGTTTAACAAAGGAGCACATCATTACTCTGAAGCTGACAAAGCAAAGGTAGTATTAAATACTTCTTACTGTCAAATTAAGTGAAATCTTTATTGGAACAATGATGATCTCTCCTAGTACTTAGTAACAAATGTATTGTTTACATCAGGCCCCTGGGAGAAATACAGGAGCCAAGGCTTGTACAAAGTTTGGTAACTTTGGCATAACACAAAAGCAAGCTGAGGGGTACCTGGGTGGCTCAGATGGCATTTTTTTTTAAGATTTTATTTATTCACGAGCGACACACAGAGAGAGGCAGGGAGCCCGATGTGTGCATAAATCCTGCAGAGTAAAATACCTGATGATTATGATTTCACCCGGGCGTCCCCTCAGATGGTTAACTAAGTGTCTGCTTTGGGCTCAGGGTTTTGGGATCAAGCCCGCTAGCTATCGGACTTCCTACTCAGCAGGGAATCTACTTCTCCCTCTTCCCCCTCCACCCTGCTCATGCTTTCTCAAATGAAAAAATAAAATCTTAAAAAAAAGAGCTGAAAGATATTTAGATGAATCGAGTTTATTAATAGCTAACTCGTCTGAAGAGACTTGCACTTTTCCTAAGGAGTATATGCATTTGTTTTAAGATCTTAATTGTGTAATAAAGTTGCCTACATGTAGAATTTAAGCTTATACTTTTTTATTCCCCTAAACATGTGCTATGCTTCACCTGGTGACAGATATCCTAAATGTAGGTAGAAATGAGTCACGTCCATGGATGTGTGATGTGTTCTATTTTAGGTGCAGAAATGATTATCAAGTGAGTTCTTGCATTGCAAGCAATTGAAGTTGAATAACTAAAATGGGGATTTTTAAAAAGATTTTATTTATTTATTTGAGAGAGAAAGAGCAGAGGGAGAGAAACAAGCACACCTTGCACTGAGCATGGAGCCCAACATGCGGGGCTCAATCTCACAACACTGAGAAGACAATAGGAGCCTAAATCAAGAGTCAGAGGCCACCGACTGAGCCACCTATGTGCCCCTAAAATAAGGATTTATTGAAGGACGTTATGGTAGTACATAGACTTGAAATAATAGAATAACCAGATCAATAATAGAATAACAAAGAAAAAAACAGGTAAACTTTGGTGCTCCCTGCAGTAGGGCCTGTGCATTTAAACTTTTCGAACAGGTCTGTTAAATTGTGGTGAAGGACATCTATATCTGTTCTTTTATTAATTCAGTTTTCTTTCTTTAAATAGTTATTTTGGTTTTTAACTTACTGCTATGTTTATATGTAAATGCCATTTGATTTTCATAGCTTATTACTTCATTAGCCAGCATATGTTTGCACGTCTTTGGTGTAGCCTTTTGCTTCAGTGCTCAGTTCTTTCTTGGGTTTGTGTTTTCTCTAGGTTTTTGGCCTCTGAAAGTGCCTCTTTCTTTTAGCTTTGCATTTAAAGACTTGAGATGGTTTTTCGGTTTTATCCAACATTTTTAGGTGTTCTGTACCATGAAGATTTCTCAGTCGGCTTTGTTTCCAGAAATGGAAGTCTTAATCTCTTCATCCTCAAGTCAAAATAATCTTGGTAAAAGTTTATCAGATCATACTATTACTCTGATTACTTTTACAAATCTTACATAGCCCCTTCATCTGCCCCATACCTCTCTTTAGCTTCATTTTAGATTACTTTCACTTGGTATGGTCCTGCAGTACTAGATATTTTTCTCAAGTAAGCCAGCGGTCTCAACACTCACATACTTTTTCTTGCCCCATATCCCTCAGTTCTTTCTTGATATCTCAATTTAAGTGTCATTTCGTCAGGAAGATTTGCGTGATCACGTTATACTGGCTTAGTTCCTGTTGTTATGCTCCCCCAGCATCCTGTGCTTTCTTTTTTATTATATACATTGCTCTTACAATTACTTTTTAATGATCTGTTTTCTCTCAAAAGGCAGTGACTGGGGATCCCTGGGTGGCTCAGAGGTTTGGCGCCTGCCTTTGGCCCAGGGCGCGATCCTGGAGTCCCAGGATCGAGTCCCGCATCAGGCTCCCGGCATAGAGCCTGCTTCTCCCTCCTCCTGTGTGTGTGTGTGTGTGTGTGTGTGTGTGTGTGTGTGTGTGTGTCTCTCTCTCTCTCATAAATAAATAAATAAATAAATAAATAAATCTGTAAAAAAAAAAAAAGGCAGTGACTGTTAGATTTTTGATCATTGCATTCCTAGTCAATAGCATAGTCCCTGGCAAATAGTTGGCATTTTAAAAATATTTGCTGTTGAATATGTAACATTGATATTTAAGAGTTTTTATTAGAGTCTATTATTTAAGTAGTATGGGGAATATTATAATTAAATCATTCTTTTATCTATGTTTAAATTGTTTATTTTTTAATTTGTTTGCCTTCAAACCCTAGACAATTTAATCTTTTATATTTTGAAATAATTGTAAACTTAAAAGATGCAAGAATAGGGGTGTCTGGGTGACTCATTCAGTTAAATATCTGACTTCAATTCAGGTTATGATCTAAGGGTCCTGGGATCAAGTCCCATGTTCTGGGAAGGCGTCCGTGCTCAGTGGGGAATCAGTTGTTCCTTTCCCTCTGTCCCTCCCCCACCCTGTTCCCTGCTCCTGTGCTCACGCACTCTCTCTCTCCCTCTCTCTCCCTCTCCCTTTCTCTCCCTCTCTCTCAAATCTTAAAATGTTGCAAGAATAATACAATTTATGTATCCTCTGCACCCACTTTTTCTCAATGTAGACAGCTTCCTTAACCATGGTACAGTTATCAAAACGAGGAACTTAATAACATGTTGGTACAGTACTATTCACTAAATGATAGACCTAATTAGAATTTTATCAGATTTTCTCCTCATGTGTTTTTCTGTACAAGAATCCAGTATAGGATCCCATAGTCCATTGAGTTGTCTGTTTCTTCTTCTACAGCTGTGACAGTTGTAGAAGTTGTGACTTTGATACTTTGATGAATACTAGACTTTTATGAATTATTTTGTATAATATCTCCAAGTTTATTTTTGTCTGATTTTTTTCATTAGTAGATTCAGGTTATGTGTTTTTGTCAAGAATACTGCAGAAATGATATGCCCTTCACAGTGCATTATTTAAGGGGGTATATGATGTTGATATGTCTTATTTTCTGGGTGATGTTTACTTTGATTACTTGCTTAAAGGGTGTCTGCCTAGATTCTGCACTGTGAAGTTACTACTTTCCTTATTGTATTGATAAATATCTTAGTGCTCCTCAAACTTGCCCACTGATTTAAGCATCCATAGGTTTATCTTACCTGCATCAGTTTAATACTGTGGTGGTTTGCTTAATGGTGATTTTGCATTCTTCTCATTCCTTCTACTTTTATTAATTAGAATTCTTTTGTAAGGGAGAGCTGTCCTTTTCCCCACATTTATTTACTTATTCAGTTATATTTATATCAATATGGACCTGTGGATAGTTTTTTTTATTCTATAGATCATAATATAGTAATATCATTTGTTTTATTGCTTTGAACTTTCAAAGCTTCTTCATGCTGGCTCTTGTGTCATTTTGACATGCCCCCATCCTTTTGCGAGAATTTATTTTCTGGTATCATAAGACATTCCAAGTTCATCTTGTATTTTCCCTGCACCAGCACTGGAATCAACCTCTTTTCCTAAGAGACCTGACTCCTTTTATTAGATAATGCTATTTAGAAATCAAGATCTAAGGACTAGATGTGTTCATTTTTAAGAGTATCATTTCTCCTACATTCTGACAGTGGATAGAGTCAGGGTGTGTGTGTGTTAACCCTTGCATATACACATAACTATTTCTATGTCTATTTATTTATATATATTTAACAACTGGGAATTTGATACTTCTGATGCCACTCCAATATATAAAGTTCATCGTAGCTCTTCTTTGTTTTTAGGTCCCCGAGGCACAGATCCCTAGTACTTCTTCTGTTCTCTGCCTGAAATTTACCTGATACTCCTTGTCCCAAGAGATATAGACTACTTAGAGTCAATATAATGTGTTAAGTCTGCTCAGGGTTGTTATGGTTCATAATGTTTCTGAGAAAGATTATTTAAGAAGTTGAGTGTCAGGGAAACGAGGGAGATAATCTGAATAGGAATGTTGGGGTTAGGGGAAGAGATGGTTTTGGCATCCTGAGGGAGAAAGTGTTCAGGCAAAAGACCAGCGTGTGTTAAGATTAAAAGGTAAGAAAAGTACAGCTGACTCAGGAAAGTGAATACAGTTCAGGATAGCTGTACAGATTGAGACATAGAATATGTAGTTTCAAAAAAAAAAAAAAGAATTTGTAGTTTCATTCCATTGCAGGTGGAAAAGATGCTTGTTATGATTTCAGCCTTCTTAAATTTATTCAGACTTATTTACTGATTTAACACATGATGTGTCCTGGAGAATGTTCCATGTGTGTTTGAGAAGAATGTATGTTCTGCTATTGTTAGATGTAATGTTCTGTAAATGCCTTTTAGGTTCATCTGGTCTAACTTGTCGTTTAAGTACAATGTTTGCCTACTGATACTCTGTCTGGATTATCTGTATATTGTTTAAACTGGGTTACTGAAGTCTCCTGTTACTGTGTTTCTTCCTATTTCTCCCTTAGATGTGGGAATCAACCACCGCTCTACTCTAGGATTAGCTGGGAGTTGGGAATTCCCTTCGGATTGTCTGGCACTTTGCTAGGGGAATGAGGTTTATGGCAAGAGCATGTCCCAGTCTTTCCTGATCATTTCAGGAAGAATAGTGTGAGCATTTTCTCATTTGCCTGATATGTAAGAGTCACTGAGCTAGTTTCTGGATTTTTTTTTGCAGAGGGAATTACTCTGTAAGTAGCTGTAGATTCAATGTGCCCTTGGGAGGAGGTGAATTCAGGAGCCTCCTATGTCACCATCTTGGACTAAACCACCAATCCGTATTTTGTTTTAAGAGAGATGCAGCTGGAAAGTATGCTTCAGTTGCTTAGATGATAAATTTGTTTATATGTAATTAACCCAAAAGGTGATTTCGAGATGAGAAATTAGCTAAGTTTTTTTGTAATTGAAGTGAATGTGTTTTTTCCTCAAGAAAATAGAACTTTACCACCTGTCCAAATCTTCTATTTAAATATATAAAATCACTAAGCGTTTTTTAAAATTGCATTTTAGTAGCCAGTTGTTATTTCCTTAATTTCATTGTTTCATATACTTTTCCTTTGCTCTCATCTTTCTCAGTGTGATTCTGGGATGTGTTTTGATAATTTTCTGTTAATCTTTGGAAGAGTCTCTTCATAGGTTGTTGCTTCTCTGCCCTGATTTGAAGAATACTGAATAGTCCCAGAATATAGAGGAGGAGGAGGAAAGCGTAGAAGATCCTGGCTTTGAGGGAATTTGAGCTAAGAATTTAAATGTTTTAGTTGGTATATTGCTATGAAATCAGAATAAAATTTGGGAACATTGGGGAAATGTTTCAACAAAGATGTGGTTTACAGATCTTAGGGAATTAACAAAAAGTAAAACATACCTTAATTTTTCAGTACTTTTTTGTTAGAAACCTGTGTTTCACTTTTTATGTCTAATTGAACCATTGATGTTCTAGTCATCATAAATGCATTCTATTTTTAGATAGGGGGCCTGTCACTCCACAGAGAAATGAGATAGTTACATAACTGTAATTCTTTGAAAGCTTTATTCCTGGAACAACTAACCAGAGTGGTACAAAAAAATAAAAATTTTTAAAAAACCTTGAAGATTCAGCTAAACTAATACTATTATTAATCTTGTCTAGTTAGATATTTTCTATTTGCTTTGTTCATAATAACTCAAGTCCTAATAATATATATGACCTGTTGCTTTGCAGAAGTAAAGAACTCTGTGATTAGTAATAATTCGGTTAACGGTGGATTTAACTAGATAAATTGAATTAAGTGGCTTTATGTAATGGCATTCACTTTCCAATTATATGAAGTAATTAATTAGGCTGTCAGAATTAGCAAATGGAAATCCTTCAGTAAAGAAGATAATTCTCTTGAAAATATCATGTGTATACAAATTTGTATTTTGTCATGTTGATTCAGTGAAGAACAGTGCCTCAAAAAAGTTCTTTCTTTATTGTCCTTTAACAATTTCCTTCAAGGGAATCCATTTCCAGATCTTCCATTTATATTAAATCCTGTAATCGGGATCCCTGGGTGGCGTAGCAGTTTGGCGCCTGCCTTTGGCCCAGGGCGTGATCCTGGAGACCCGGGATCGAATCCCACATCGGGCTCCGGGTGCATGGAGCCTGCTTCTCCCTCTGCCTGTGTCTCTGCCTCTCTCTCTCTCTCTCATAAAAAAATATAAATAACTATCATAAATAAATAAATAAATAAATAAATAAATACTGAAATGGATTTGTCTTAGTAATTGCCAGCAGTCAGGTAGTTCCTTTTCAAATACCCTTTCCCTGATTTTACAAATGAAAGCTTTATCTTTTGCTAAGTCTGATTTTTGTTACAATGCTTTACTTCTGGAACCCCCCCCCACACACACACACAAAGAAATAGTCTGAAATACTCAAGTTGTTGGTATAGATGCTGAGAAACTAAGTTTAACAGGGTAACCAGTTCTTTTGAAATCAAATTGCGTTCATTGTTTATTTTCAGTGAATTGAAGGAAGATTTAATTGACAGCTGATATATGTTAAAACTAATTTCTTACAACAGATTTCTGAGCATTTTTGGAAGACACTTGGAAGGAGTTCAGAGAATTGACATTACTACAACAGACTTTCATTCTGATCGGTTTACTTATGTGAAAGGGTTTCTCAGCACTTAACATCTTAAGATGAAAAATAGTGATATCAGTACTTCTTAATTGTCTGATTCTACAATATTTGTCATATTGTACCAGATGTGATATTCACCATTCCAACAATAATGTAACATTCATCAATGGACACATGAACTGACTGGGAGAAAAAGTTCTATCTATTTAAATTTTAAAATTAAATTAATTTTCAAAGTCCTAATAGGATTTTACTTTTTATGTTTAATATTAAAGTTTATTACATATTTATGTTGTGTTGATGTACTGTACTCAGTAATTGAAATGATAGCCCAATCTAGAAGAAATTTTAATATTTAGAGTTTTATGGTTAGGAAAGTGTTAGTATTTAAATTTTATGGCTAGGAAGTGTGATAGGATCATCAATAAATGACATTCAAATCTAAAGATATATTAGCATAAATTCTGTAATATAAGTAGAGTGGAAATACAAATTCAAGAAAACAAAATGGAAAAAAACACCAAAATGATAATAAAATTTCCAACTGTTAGCGAAGAGCTTGTGTTTATGTTCAATAATGAATGATGGTAGTTACCATATTGCTATGGCATTTGCATTCTATTAGCCACATTTAAAACAATGTCATTTTATTTTAAAATACAAATAATTACAATGCGCCAGAGATTACATTTAAACTATTTAAATGTGAACAAAATCTTTTGTCATAAAAAAATATATGTAGGAGAGTTTTCCAAAATTCATTTGGAGGTTACAAGGGTAAAAAACATTTGAAAACACTGATTTATATTTGCTTTAATACTGAGTTATGCTCATGTTAGAATTATTTATCACTATTTCATTTATGGTGTTTTTTTGCCTTGCAGACATTAGGTAAAATAATCATTGGAATGATAAACAGTTTTGATTGTTATCAGAGCTAGTGCTAGTGAGATTAATTTCATCTCAGTTATATGTCACTATGTGAATTAAAAGAATTTTTTGTTGTTCTGCCACGAGTTTAAAAGCACATTTAGTTAAACTTGATATGAAACCTCAAGATAGGTCAGAAAATTTTGTTTAAGACCACTTTAGCCTAGTTGGATTTTGCAGAAATTAGCAGCTTTAATTATGGAATAGGAAATTTGGAGCTGCGGGGGGAGTTGGAGGGTCCCTTACTCAAGCGAATACAGGTAACTGACAATAGAACCGTATCCAATCTGTCACTAAAACCTGTTGATTTTACCTCCAGACTGTCTCTTGAGTTTTCTCCACTTATCTCTCTCTCTATCCCTCACCCTAGGTATGGCTGTCATGATCTCTCATTTGATATCTACTGTACTACATCTGAGTAGTCTCCCCACATCTCTTCATTTACAAAAGCATATATATATTTGATCACAATTATTCTTCTGCTTAAAATCCTTCAAAAATGTAACCTTGGTCATAGGAAAAAGATTAGTCCTTTATTCTGCAAAGCTGTCAGTGATCAGACCCCTGCTTGCCTCTTTGGCCTTTACCTGCCACCTTTGTCCCCCTTCCTCCCTGGATTCCAGTCACACAGACCTCTTCAGTTTCTCAAATACACATGCCCATTTCTACAGCATCTATATGCTGTTCTTGCATATATATGCTTAGAGCACTTATGCTCTGTCTAAATGCCTTCTTAAACTTCAGATTTCATCTTAGATAACACTTAAAATCCCACATCTCCCTTCCCCCCAAGTCCTTGCAGACTAGATATATCCCACTGCGATTTTTTCTCATCTTTATATTTTTTTCAAAATCCATATTACATTTTATATATTTGTGTGATGATTTAATTAAAGTCTGTTTCCTCGGGTAGAGTATAATCTCTGAGGGTCGAGTTTACATGTATTTCGCTTATCATTGTATCTCTAGTGTCTGCCCCATTGCCTGGTACATAGAAGGGACTTAATACTTGTTGAATGAATGACTCCCAGTTAGTTCTATTTCTACTACACCAATGATTTTAGAGTAACATTTTTATTTTTGAAATCTTAGCCATATGCTTTATATAATTCACCCATCTGTTGATGAAGTAGCATTTGAGAAAAAATAGAATTCTTTCAAGTTATTTATTCCTAATTTGTAAGTCACACTTAAAAAAACACCTTTTTTCTTAAAAACGTAAAATCAGTAGTGCTAAATATTCTTCCTTATTTTTGATGGAAGCCGGTCACATGTTAATTTTTATTCATCAGCTCTTTCATTTATGAGTAGTTTTTGAGAAGCTAAGAAGTCATAGAAACAATTGGATATGGAATATAAAAATGCAAAAGAGATGGTGGTAATATTAAAATTAGTGCCTTTCAAACAATGTTCCACAGAATAATGTTCTTGGAAATTTTACTAGATACTCTCCACCTTTTCCATCTTTTCCCTGCCATTTGCCCTCTACTCCAAAGGAAGATTGTATTTTTATAAATAACTTTAGGAAGCATAATATAGTATATCTCCTTCTCATAGAATAATAACAATGTATATTAGCATAGTAAAGCTTCTTTTGCCTTTAAGCAATTTTTCAGCGTTGGCACTGTTGACATTTTGGACTATTAGGTAATATTTTATTGAGAGGGAGGGGTGAGACAGGATGATGTCCCTGACCTTGTAGGATGTATAGCAACATCCTTGTCCTCTATCCATTCAATGCCAGTAACACCCTTTCTGTTATGACAACCAAAAATTTCTCCAGACGTTGTCAAATAATTCCTGGGAGGCAAAATCCATCCCCAGTTGAGAACTCTAGTTGTTGTTGTTGTTGTTGTTGTTTAAGATTACTTATTTATTAGAGAGAAGAGACAGAGCACCTGCATAAGCAAGGCAGAGAAGGGTAGACAAGCAGACACCCAGCTGAGCAAGGAGCCTGCCAAAGGGTGGATCCCAGGACCCTGAGATCATGACCTGAGCTGAAGTCAGACACTTAACCAACTGAGCCACCTAGGTGCCCTGAGAACTGCTACCTTAAAGAGATCAGCTGACCTCTGTTTACACTATTTCCCAAGCTTATTTGGGATTTCTCCTTCTCATTCTTCTCTTCATTTACATACCTGATGTCCTGAAAAATGCTATTTTAAATGATCGCATAGTGAAAGTAAACTAATTCTACTTTTAGATTCCTGCTTAAAACCCTTTAATATTTTTCATTGCACTTAGAATAAAACTTAGACTCTTTCACATGGTCTTTGCCTACCGCCCTAATCTTACCTCCTATCAATCACTACCTTCTATTAACTTCCATTGTAACTTGCCTTTCAGGTCCTCAAGCACCCAATTCCTTTCCTAATACGTTATTCCCACTCTTAGGAATCATATTGCCCCTGTTGTTTGTCATCCTTTAAGTTCAGGTTTCTGATTAAACTCCATCTCCTATGAAGTCTTTTCTGATCATCTCTTACCCTGCCAAAAGGATAGCTGTCCATACTAGTACCTACCTTCTGTCCCATACACTGTTGTCTTACCAACATTTTTCAGTTTGTAATTCTTTTGTTTTATTGTGTGAGTTTCTTTCTGTCTCAATCACTGGAATGCAAACTCTGTAGGAGCCACATCTATCTTGTTTGTCTATCTATCTATCTATCTATCTATCTATCTATCTATCTATCTATCTATCATCTATCCCCATCATTTAGCACAGAGCCTAACATCTAATAGGCACAATAATTATTTGTTGAATAAATAAATGAATATGTTTTAGTTTATCATTATGTTTCTGTTATAGGATTAACCTTGGAGCTAAAATATATTTTATTGAGATATAATTCAGATACTATAAAATTTACCACTTAAAGGTATATGCTTTAGTGGCTTCTTATACATTCACAAATTTCTATAACTGTCCCCACTACCTAATTCCAGAACATTTTCATCACTCCCCATTCCCCCCCTCTCTGACCCTGCCAACTACTAATCTACTTTTTGCCTCTGTGAATTTGTTCTGGACAATTCATATAAATGGAATATGTGGTTTTTAGTGCCTGGCTTCTTTCCCTTTACATAATGTTTTCAACATTTATCCATGCTATGGCATGTAATAGTACTTCATCCATTCTTTTGGCTGAATAATATTCCATTATATTGATAGGCCATATTTTGTTTACCCATTCATTAGTTGATAGACACTTAGATTGTTTTCACTTTTCAACTGTTAAAAATAATGCTGCTATAGACATTTGTCTATAAGTTTTTGTGTAAACATGTTTTTACTTCTCTTGGGTATATACCTAGAAGTGGAATTGCTAGATCATATGGTAACTCTATATTTAATTTTTTGAAGAACTACCAAACTGTTTTCCAACATGCTTGCTCTATTTTTACATTCTTACCAGCATTGTATGAGGTCCCAGTTTCTTCTCATTATGTCAACATTTGTTATTGTCTGTCTGTCTCTTTTTAAGTCATAACCATCCTAGTGGATATGAAGTAGAATTGTGGTTTTGACTTGCATTTCCCTTATGATTGGTGATCCTTTGCCCATTTTTTAATTGGATGATTTGTCTTTTTATTGTTGAATCCTAAGGGTTCTTTATATATTCTGGATACTAGACCTTATCTGATATATGGTTTGTAAATGTTTTTCTCCCATTCTATGGTAGTTCTTTTACTTTCTTCATAGTGCTCTTTTAAAAACAAATTTTTAAATTTTGATGAAGTCCAATATATCAACTTTTCTTTCATCTCTTCTGCTTTTTGTGTCATATCTAAGAAACCATTGCCTCAGCTACAGTCCGGAAGATTTATGCCTCTTTTGAGAGTTTCATAGTTTTAACTTTTGCATTTAGGTCTTTGATCTATTTAGAATCATGGATGGTATGAGGTTGGGTACAATTAAATCCTTTGTGCATGAATATCCAGTTGTTGAAATTTCATTTTTTAAAACTTTATTAATACATCATAATGATTAAAAAATGATTAACATTGTTTTAACACGTGCCATTAAAAAAAAAAGTATGAAGCACATACTGTCTCTCAGACATTATGTTAGGCATAGGATCTAAAAAGATTTTAAAAATCCCTGTTCTTCAATATCTTAAAGATCTAGAAATAAAGAACATTGAAAATTGTAATAAAAAGTTGAGTGGAACATATGAGATATGTGAAAAAATTAATAATGGTTTTAAGAAATTGGTTTTTGAGAGAATGCATGTGAAAATTAGATGACACTTTTGGTATAAAAATAAAAATATTCCTGGGGCAGTTGGGTGGCTCAGTTGGTTAGTGTCCACCTCTTGGTCATACCAGGTCATGATCTCAGGGTGGTGAGATTGAGCCCCACATAGGCTCCTCACTCAGCAGAGAGTCTGCTTGAGTTTCTCTCCCTCTTCCCCTTCTGTTGCATGAGGTTGCATGCTCTCTCTTCTCTCTCAAATAAATAAATAAATCTTTTTTAAAAATTAAAATTAAAATATTCCTGACAATTGCTATAAAAATCACTTGGTGGTGGTTGCTATGCAATAGGAATGTTTTACCTTGAATAGTACTTTTAGAGTCATTTTCTATTAACTAACTAATTTGCGGGGTGGATGAGAAAGAAATTTTCTGTCATCTATAAATTTGAGATGAAATTTTGACCATAATAGAAGTGACAAAGAAATCTCCCCATCATATTCTCTCTCTCTCTTTAGTATAACTGACTGAATTAATATTTATTTAGCTCACAGTGAAAGATTCTCTACAGCAAGGTTCTCTAAGTCATTCTTCACTAATTCTGGACTTTTTCCCCCTTTGTCTGCTTTTTTTTTTTTTTTTTCCTGTTGATGCTAATCTTGTAATTGTTGATATATCTTGTTATATGTTTGCTACCTTTTTAAAAAGTAGACTTAGTCTTTTGAGACTAATTATTGAATTCAGAACATGTTAAATTCATTGTATTAGTGTACATGGGCTTCCATTGCAGAATACCATAGATGTGTGGCTTAATCAATAGAACCTTTTGTTCTCACAAATCCTCAGGACTGAAATGCAAGGTCAGGTGCCTGCTTTCCATAAGGCCTCTCTTCCTTCTTTGCAGAGGGTCTTCTGGATGTTTTTCACATGCCTTTTCTCAGTGTCCACTGAGGCTATCTCTGATGTCTTTTCCTCTTTGGACACCAGTCCTATTGGAATAAGGCCCAATCCTTATGACCCCATTTAATCTTAATTACCTCCTCAAAGGCCCTGTCACATTGGGGATTAGGGATTCAACATACAAATTTTGGGAGGTAGTGGCTGCACAGTTAAGTAACACATAGTAGACACTTTAATATTCATTATTTTATAAAATATAGTGAGTATCTATAAAACTTAAATTGTTACTGGAGAGGGGAAAAAACCCTCTTTTTATCTAGGTTCTCTTCACCTGTATTTTCTTACCTCTAAAACAAGGAAAATTGGCTAGTTGGTTTCTGAACACTAAAATTCTGTTTCTCCAATTTAGAGTTATTGATTTCTAACATTATCCAGCAGATAGGTTATAGTTATAGGAAGCAGTCCTTATATAGGTTATAGTTATAGGAAGCATTCCTATATATATATTATAGAGATTGATGTTTTGTAAAATCAGCATTCTCCCAACTTCTCATAACAGAGTGAAAGGCTTAATCATCCTGAATACCTCTAAATTCTTAGTTAAGGGCAGCCCGGCTGGCTCAGCGGTTTAGTGCTGCCGTCAGCTCAGGGCATGATCCTGGAGACCCGGGATCAAGTCCCACACGGGCTCCCTGCATGGAGTCTGCTTCTCCCTCTGCCTGTGTCTCTGCCTCTTCTCTCTCTCTCATGAATAAATAAATAAAATCTTTTAAAAATATAATAATAATAATAATAATAATAATAATAAATTCTTAGTTAAGTCTTTTCAACTAGCTATGCTGGTTAGGTTTTACTATGTATAATTTAAAGATTTGGATGTAATATGTTTCTTTTCTTCTTCCAGTTAATAATACTCTTTGCACAACGCAATTTGTTTATCATTTGTGAATACATTTCATCGTAATGGATTCAAGCAATACAGTAAATATAGATAGCAAAATGAGAGACTCCCTCTCATACCTACTCTTTCAAATGAGATAACCACAACTAAGGTTGGCATGCATCCTTCCAATCTTCTCTCTGAATGTACATATGAATATTGTTTTATGCACATATCTTTTCATAAATGAGGTCATGCTGTATATATGCTTTTATTTAAATTTTTCATCAGTAGTGTGTCTTGGGATTTTCATACATACTGGGATGTATGTGTTTTTTTTTTAAATGGCTGCAGAGTGTTATATGATGTTACTATAATTTGATTAACTGTTCCCCTTTTGTTGGACGTTACTTTGTTTTCTTTATCGCTATTAAAAACAGTGTTTCATGAACATCCTTGCATACACATCTTTTTGTGCCGAGATTCCTTTAGAGTATATTTCTTACATGTGGGATTAAACACGCTGAATGTTTTGATGGCTACTCTCTGATTGCCTTCCTAAATGGCTTTACACATTTACATTCCCACCAATAGGGAGTGAGAGTTCATTTACCTTTAGCATTGCTGAAATAATATTTTAAAGTTTATTTCAGTCTGATGGTTTAAAAATTATATTTCATTATTTTAAAGTCACATATAACTGATACCCAGGATATTGAGCATTTTTCTTTGTTCATTAGCCATTTGTATTTTTCTATGAATTGCTCTAATTTATCTAAAAATTTCATTTTTCTTATGAAACATCTTTTAAATATATTGATTTGTAAGACATTTGGAAGTCTATTTTGCATGTAAATCCTTAATTTAAATGTTGCAGTTATGTTTTCCCTGTCTATTGCTTGTCTTTTAAGTTTGCTTATGGTATTTTGTGGAGTGGAGATTTTTCATTTTGTGAGATGTTGGTCATTCCCTTTATGGCCTATTTTGTGTAATGTTTAGGAAAACTTTCCTCATTGGAGTTATTTATTTTTCTTGTGTTTTATGACATTGTTTCTTTAGCTCCATTTGGAGTTTATTTAAATGAATAGCTCAACCCTATTTTTTATATGGTCCATTCTTTTCTCACTGATTTGAAGCACCCTTTATCTTAATCTTAAATCCCTGTGTACATGTTTCCCCCAAAGTAGACTGTTCCTATGAAACCTTTTGTAAGCCAAAATGATACGAAGGGGACCTCTGGGTGGCTCAGCAGTTTGGTGCCTGCCTTTGGCCTGGGGTATGGTCCTGGATGGAGTCCCAGCATCGAGTTACACATTGGGCTCCTGTGTGGAGACTGCTTCTCCCTCTGCCTGTGTCTCTGCCTCTCTCTCTCTGTGTCTCTCATGAATAAATAAATAAAATCTTAAAAAAAAAATGATATGAAGACGCAGTTAACATTAATTTATGTTGAAACATTAATTTATTGTTCCCAGAACCAAAAAATATCCTATCTTAGGCTTTTCTGATACCTTAGGACATACTTTGGTAACAGATGCACAAAATAAATCGAGATAAAGCATAGATGTGCTCACAGACACAGTCCAAATCTCTGGCGACTTGGTGTTGAGATGCTAAGTGCAATTCCCAGGGAAGGAGCTTGGGGGTGCCACCCGTACTGCCAGGGTGCTTGATGCCTTTGTAATGCCTTGCTGCAAAACAAATGCTGGAAACTATTTTTTGGGTGAGAGGGTAAAAGCAAAAATCCTCTACAGATTTCTTTTTAGTTAGCAGAAAAACAAAACAAAACAAAAAAACCAAAAAACCTCCTGTCTTTTGTAAAAGCAAAGTGGTGTAACTTGAACTTTCAAAAAAGGAGGGTACCTGTATATGCAGATCTATTTTTATGTATTGTTCTTTCCTCTTTTCTTTTGCTATTACTTTTTAGTATTGCTGTAACCTTACTCTACCCTCTTCTGATTTGTGACTATTAAGTTATATGTGAACCAGAAATCTACATAAGAGACTACTAATATTTTAGATAAAACAATCTTTAATCTAGGAAATGAAGGATTCATATGTGATTGATTAATAGGTAGAATATTCATGCTTTAATACATGAAACTTATGTGTTTTAGTTTATTAGAGGCTTACTTAAATTTTTTTGGTTTCTAGGCTCAATAATCCTTTTTTTAAAGTAAATCCCACGCTTTTATTTATTTTTATTTTTTTATATATATTTTTATTTATTTATTCATAGAGACACACAGAGAGAGAGAGAGAGAGAGAGAGAGAGAGAGAGAGAGGCAGAGACACAGGCAGAGGGAGAAGCAGGCTCCATGCAGGGAACCCGATGTGGGATTCAATCCCCGGTCTCCAGGATCACACCCTGGGCTGCAGGCGGCGCTAAACCGCTGCGCCACCAGGGCTGCCCTCAGTAATCTTTTAAATAGTTGATGTTGGTGAATATGCAACCTGTGTGTAAATATTAATATGTTAAAATTATTTTTAAAAGAAGCTATATTTAAATTGCTTTGGTGAACAACTTTGTTCTTTTTATAAGGAAACAAAGTAAATACGGCTAAGCCTTTATTTTGCTTTTGGGGTTTTTTTCCCCCTAACAATCCAATAAAGTAAAAATTTTAAAAATGGGTAATAAAGTAGAATGAGATACTACTTTTATTTTAAATCAGCTATAGTTAAATGCTATTATAAGAGCAGCATCTGTTACCATGGGTCATCTCTAACTCAAGGTCACCTTAAAAGAAAGCTTTGACTTGCTTTTTGCTTTGAAAAAATAATTCTCCGTGACCTTGGGCAGCTATAGCCTTTATTATACCTAAAGTATGGAGCTTACATGAAGAACTTAAAGTGGCCACCCTTTCTTTACTTAAAATCAATACAATCCTTTGTTATCTGTTAAGTTCTAAAACATAAGAAGTATAGAAGTAGATATATAAGTATTTCAAGGTTTTGTGTAGTGTAGTTTTTATTTTTTTTTAATTTGTGTTACTCAAAATAAGTGAATAGATTTGACATGCTTTTTAGAACTTCATTTTAAGCTTTTGTTTTTCCTTAAACTATCTCTGGTACAAAGAATTAGTATGTATATGTTTGTACTGCATATTACTCAGGGAAATACTGTTTCTCTTCCTTCTGGACAGATGATTTGTTTAAGAGTTTTTGGGATTGCTCTAAGATCGGGGGAACATAAAAGGACCTATATTTTTCTACGCATTTGAAGCTTAGATTGCCCCAGAGATCCAGAAATAGGATAGTTCTAAATTATGATTACTATCTGGAGTCTAGGCAGATCTCACTTGGACAAGAAACATACCCATTTAGGTTTGGGGGTTCCTGAGGCTACAGATATCTATACTTACAGTATTCAGTAAATTGACAGCTACATAACAGAACTCACAAAATGGATCAAGCCTCCAGAGACATATATTGATTAGTCTACACTGTGTTTTTAAAATATCTAGATTTTATGACTTCTGAAAATTGGAAGATCTGACAACTTTAACCCCCTGTCACCACAGGGCAGCAACTAACTAGATGTACATCTGCTCTCACTTGCCAGAATCCATACTACTTATCCCGAAGGTGTCATTTGCTGTTTATCACCATACTTGTACAATATTCCGTTTGGTCAACTCACTTATCTTCCTACCCAGCAACTGTAGTCTTAGAATATGTAATTTAGGGTAGCCCTGGTAGCTCAGTGGTTTAGCGCCACCTTCAGCCCAGGGTGTGATCCTGGAGACCCAGGATCAAGTCCCACATCGGGCTCCCTGCATGGAGCCTGCTTCTCTCTCTGCTTTTTCTACTGTGCCTTTCTCTGTGTGTGACTCTTGTGAATAAATAAAATCAAGAATATGTAATTTATAACCATCAGTCTATAATTTTTTCCTGTATTTGGTGCAGCTAAGTGAAAATGAGTAGAAAGCAATATAATATAGTAGAAACAATCAACTCACTTTTTCCTGTAACATATTATATATTCATGTCTTCATTTTCTGTTTATTTATTCCCTGAAATATTTACTCTTGCTAAATCCTACTCATTTCAACTCCCAACACTTTAAGTCTTTCTTGATCACCTTTATCGACAGTAGTGTCTTCCTCTCCTGAAGTTTTAGAACACTTTTTTTTTTTACCACTATAAGTTTATTATAATAGAGACTTAGCGAGTCTTATTCAGTTAAAAAATAACTGTGTTCCTATTAAGAGGCCTTTCAGTACTCTTTTCTTAATATGGTTCACAGTTCATTGTTGTCATTTTGAAGACTAAGAAAGTAGTACCTTTAGATTTTATTTCCTTAGTTTTCTTTATTAGCCATTGGATATTATATTAAAATTTTTCCTTGCCTTCAGTTACAGATGAAGACACAGTAAAGAGGTATTTTGCCAAGTTTGAAGAAAAATTCTTCCAAACCTGTGAAAAGGAACTTGCCAAAATCAACACATTTTATTCAGGTGAGTAGTTTTTTGGTACAATATACAGGAGACAATTTCTGCTGCTAAGGAAAGAGCAACACTGCCATGTTTAACTTTTTGATCATCATTTTTAAACTAGGGCTTGTTTTTCTCCTGTACTGCACTTAGAGATATTTTCTTTAGCCAGGGGTAGTAATACATCTAGCACCTCAATATTTAAGCCTAATATGCTCATTGCCTAGATTCTTTTGCATTTGCAAAGATTTGGGGACCTCATTATGAACCAGTACTTTAATAGAGCTTCACTAAAGTCCAGTCTGAAGCTGTAAAGAGTCAGATGTTTGATTTTATTATTTCAGAGCTGAATTACACAGTTCCTGCTTATTAATTACATCACTTTGCCTTTCCATTGTATTGAATATTCATTTCTGTCTCTCTAGAGCATTTTCTCTATAGTGTCCTCTACAAGATGCTATTGAAGTTGAGCAGAAAATACTAGAACTTCCATTTATTTCTATCTGACCCTTTAAAATTCTGTTATATATATTCATATACCACCCTATTCCTTTAATATCTCTTTTCATCTCACAAAGCTCAAGTTACTTGACTCCCTCATCTATTCCAGTAGATAAGGCCCCTCCCAGGGTTACTTCCTTCTCCATCAATTATGTTAAGCCCCTTGTCCCTTGTGCTTTTTAATGTCCTCACCTTCATTGCCTTATATGCTTCTGCCTAGTGAAATTCCAGCTGTGGACCAATGCAGCTTTTTTTACTGTCTTTATGCTTATGCACAGGTTGCTTAGGATAGTCAGGGGGGCAGAAATCACAGTAGAACAAATTTGAACTAGTATAAATTCATTATTACATTCTTAACTATGTCCTCAAAGCTGCCCATGGGTCCTAATCAGTGCCCTTTTCCATGCTCCAAAGTGGGTTTGTTTTGTTTACTTTTAAGCAGGTTTCACACCCAGCATGGAGCCCAGCACAGGGTCCAAACCCACAAACCCATGACCTCAAGATCAAGACCTGAGCTGAGATGAAGAGTCAGATGTTCAACTGACTAAAGCCACCCAGGCACTCCTCCAAAATGTTTTTATAAACCCAACACCATTCTCTTGAATTCTCTGACCCTACCATCTTCTCCATCATGCTCATTATACCTCCTACTCTACAAATAAAAATAAAGTACTTCAGGGGTGCATGAGTGGTGCAGTTGGTTAAGTGTCCGACTTGGTTTTGACTCAGGCAGGTCCTGCTCCTCAGGGTCATGGGATCAAGTCCTGTGTCAGACTCTGAACTCAGCATAATCTTGAGTTTCTTTCTCCATAAAGCTTTAAAAAAATTTTTTTTAAATAAAGACTTTTAGCTCCTGTTGGTGTATAATATAGTATGCATATCTATGCCACCCTTCCCCCTAAATACTTGTTGACATTCTAACCCTTATTTATTTTCTTCCAATCTTTTTAGAAAAGATATCTCTCTTCAATCCATGGCAAATCTGTACAACTACTGACTAAATTTTAGCTCCTTAAGACTTTGCTCCAATAACAATTTCTTCTAAGAATTAGTAAATAAATGCATCATTGACTTCCCTTTTTACTGGTTTAGTCTTAGCAAGTCTAGCAAAAAAGAAACAGAAAAGGAAGCAAATGCCTTAATTCTATGTTTTTCTCCTCATCTTTTACTTGTGGCTGGACTCCTAGGCAAAGAGAACAGTTCATGCAGAGGCGCAGAGGCACAGAGCCATGAAAGGGCACAGTATACATGCATGTCCTTTTCACTACATTGTAAGCACCTAGAATGCAGAGACAAAATAGAAATATTTTTTGAAACTGCGATGAATAGATTTTCAGCAAGGGAAAAATGTACAGTGAAATGGCAGTGTGCAAGAACAAAGATAATTTCTGCAGTTAGGAGGTAGGAGGAAAAGAGGAACCAGCAGTATAGACAGAGAAGGAGAGGTCAGCCATGTAATGAAGAATGAGGAAGAGGAAGCTAAAAGAGGAAGGCACTTGCAGGGGAAAGAGTGTTTAGACTGAGAAAAGCCTGTAATATATGACCTAAGGCTGTAAATGAAAGATATACAAGGTCAAGTTTATTAGCATTTTTCTTTTGCTATGATTTGGGGAAGGATCTCTGAGCCCCACTCTACTTGGGTAATTTAGTTTAGAAAGAGTAAATAATACTTCTTGGTAGATACAGCAAAAGAAATCTCTACTGTTAACAATAGTTACATATTTTTTATATGTTAAGTTATAGTAAAAACTGTATATAAATTGTGACGCATTACACCTAGTCAGATATGTGTGTTTTATGTATGTTTGTATACATCTATATATGTGTGTATATGCAATATATTTAAACAATTAAAATTCTTTTCATAGAGTAATATCCTTTCTATGTGTAATATATTCTATTTTCTATATTTATTTCTATTTGACTTATAAAATGCTGACTTACGATCTACACAATTGCTTTTAATGACCCCATATTGGTCTTACAACCCTAGTTTGAAAAATGGTATCTTTGATTTGATTGTTTGTCAGAAATAATTTTGGGTTTTCTACAATTAAAAATTTGGAGGCTATGATTATTAAATGACTTCCTTTTTCTCTGTGAATTGGCAGGGCCACTAGGGCATGCCACTTGATGTCACCACAGAGTAGGTACAAATTGATAGTCTTCAGACTGACTTTTTGCCATGTCAGGAAGTGATGGGTAATATGAAGACATGATTGACAGAAATAGAATTTGGCACTTGTCCTAGACAATATTATTTTTCTCCTTATTTAGCCACCTTCTCCATGGCAGTTTGTCTCATAGACTGCAATTCTCTGACACTAGGGCACAGAAAACCTATAAATAATACAGGATGAATTCAGCCTATAAACCTACCTCCACCCACTTGTATCTCACCAATGATTTGTTAGCTAAAAACAGTCACTTTTTTTTTTAAAGATTTCATTTATTTATGAGACACAGAGAGGGAGAGAGACAGATGCAGAGACACAGGCAGAGAGAGAAGCAGGCTCCATGCAGGGACCCTGACATGGGACTCGATCCCGGATCTCCAGGATCAGGCCCTGGGCCGAAGGCAGCCCTAAACCACTGAGCCACCTGGGCTGCTCAAAATGGTCACTTTTAAGTGAGATGTAGTCTTGAGTTAAACTTTTAAATACCCCAAACAAAATGCTATAAAAGCCAAACAAAACAGTGAATACTACTAAAATGTAGATACTTATTTTCATATCATTACCTACCAGTTACATTTTGGATTTTTTAACCTTATTACTATTTTTTTAGAAGAAGTTTACCATTTAACCTTTCTAGGCTTCCATGTACTTGCTAGTAAAATGAGCAAATTGATTCCCAGCCCTCTTGGGTTCCACCTGTGAGGAATCAGAAGCTATTTGTCAGTATTTCACAAAACCTGATGTAAGTCATTTTATTACTCTTTATGTTTTATTACATAATTTTGGTTAATATGAACATTTATATTAATAGATGAAATATTTTTTTAATTAAAAAAAATTATTTATCTTAGAGAGGGAAAGAGATTACTCAGGTGAGGAGAGGGTAGAGGGAGAAAATCCTCAAGCAAACCCCACACTGAGCATGGAACCTGGCACAGGGCTTGATCCCAGGACCTATGAAATCACTGGCTGAGTCAAAACCAATAGTCGGAAGCTTAACCAACTGAGCCACCCAAGTGCCCCAACAGATAAAATCTTTTAATATTTGAAGACCATGGGAGGAAAGGGAAGTTTTTTAAAGGAAGACTCCTTTTTGGTGATAGCATTACTAGTCACTAAAGTCTCCTAGATCTCTTCTAGTACTAAAAATGGTGCCAATCCTGAAAGCTATAGTGTTAGAAATCTTTTTTGTGGTGATCAATAATGTCCTTTTCCATGGGTAATATTAATCACTTTATATTACAACATTTTTGTCTTTGCTAGAACCAGTTTGCTTTCTCCATTCAAAATACTTAGCTTTGAAGCAGTGTTTTTATGTACTTAAATAAAAACAAAATCTCAGAATATATCTGTTGCTTTTAATATTCCACAATTAAAACAGACAAGGCCTTATTTATTTATTTATTTATTTATTTATTTATTTATTTATTTATTTTTGGTTGGAATGTTTTATATAGTCTTTTTCCTTTGTTTCTAAACAATCTCAGTTTTTTCTTACCTGTCCTAATCTTTTGGCTTCAGTTACTATGAATTCAGAACAGTGTTACAAGCTTATAGTAAAAACTGTACCAAAAAACAGAGAGAGAAGGGGGAAGGAAGAAGGAAAGGAAAGAAATTGCAGTAGAGTTATTTGTAAGTATGAAAAATTATGGCAATAGAAACATTTATTTCTTGGCTGTAACATATTTCAGGGTTCATATATATGCAAGACCAACTGTATATTAGAACTATTTCTGTTACAGTTATAACTATAATCCTGTTATGTATTTGTTCTTTATTATTGAGTTTGAGGCATTTTATATTGTTATGCCACTGAGTGTAATAAAACATAAGCATCTCTTTCACTGAAATAATAAATATTCAGTTTACAAGTGATTATATGTGTCTAGTACCCACATAGCTAAATTAGGACTTAATGGCTGGTTTAGCTCTTTGCTTCTATGTGTTTAAAGACATGGATTAGTATATATTAATCAGGTTGATCATAGGTCTGTTATATGGTTTAAAATTCCCATTGTTTTACTATTTTGCCCTACATCATGATTCTCTTGAGTTTATTACAACAGAATCCATTACTTAAGAGCTTTTAAAAAATGGGGTTTGGAGGGAAGGTTAAGGTCAGGGGAGAAGTAGGGGATGTGAATTAAAGCAACCATACTGGCTTGCTTTCCTATTAACATACCTGATGAAAATTAAAATTACAATTATTTATGTACTATCCACTATCATTTCCTCCTATTTTATCTTTTTTTTTTCTTTCTAAAACTGTAAGTTGGGGAATGTCCCTGGTCATGGAGTAACCCACTTGCAGGATGGCATCTTCATAAAAAAAGCTGACTATCATCTAAATTAATGTTTTTAAACTGTAGGTTATGACCGAATACATAGGTCAGGAAATGAAAATACCTGGGGTCATCACAAGCATTAAAAACATATGTATGAATAGAATATAGTAGAATAAAAAATACCTGATTATATCTAATGTGTTTATTTACCAGTTGTATCTATTTCTTTTCAGTTTATGTATACTATAATAACCTGATGTTTTAGGATTTTGCAAAGTACAGTGGAAACTGACAGGAAGAAGCATTGACTTTACTTGGAGCAAAAGAGAGGGATTGTGAAAAAGCCTCCAGAAGAAATAAAGTTTATATTGGATCTTTGAAAATGCAGAGGCATTTCCACATGCTCTTGGAGGAGCATATTGGGGATAAACAGTGGGAGAGGACGTGGAGTGCAGTTTTCCAAGGAAACACCTATCCAGATACAATTCATTGTGACATCAAAATACATGACATATTTGGGGTTGAGGAGGATAACAAATAGTCTGCTGAGGCTGGAGTTGTAAGAGAATAAGGATCCAATTATTATTATAGAGAAAATTAAAGAATACTATGTTCTATTCATACATGGAGATTTTAGAATTCAGTATTTTGAGGTGTAACGATTCAGGTAATAATTCCAGATAAGGGACGCCTGGGTGGCTCAGCAGTTGAGCATCTGCCTTTGGTTCAGGGCATGATCCCAGAGTCCCAGGATCAAGTCCCACATCAGGCTTCCTTCATGGAACCTGCTTCGCCCTCTATGTCTCTGCCCCTCTCTCTCTCTCTCTCTCTCATATGAATAAATAAAATATTTTATTGAAGAAAAAAGAATTCCAGATAAATGCAGAACAAAAATTTCACATAATATAATAAAATTATCCTGAATCCTCTAGTATGGCTCACCCTTCTTACAAACTTATTTTTTATTTCAAATAACACTGAGATCCATAAATTGAATTAGCAAGCTTATACCATTGCAAAATAAGTATAAAAAAATAAATATATTCTTGGGGATCCCTGGGTGGTTCAGCGGTTTAATGCCTGCCTTTGGCCCAGGGTGTGATCCTGGAGTCCCGGGATCGAGTCCCGCATCGGGCTCCCTGCATGGAGCCTGCTTCTCCCTCTGCCTGTGTCTCTGCCTCTCTCTCTGTCTCTGTCTCTATGAATAAGTAAATAAAATCTTTAAAAAATAATAATAATAATAAAATATATAAATAAATATATTCTAAAACACTAACTTTATCAATAATTATTCTTCATTTGCATAAGAGTATAATAGCATATCTTCAGAATAGGTTATAAATCTGAAATCACTTTTCTAAAAATAAAATATGTATAAATCTGGTGAAAACTAAGAAAAATCTTGTAAACCCAGTAGCTCTTTGAGGAACATATAGGTGCTTTGAAAGTTTTTGTATGGTTCTTAGAAATTTTTATCAAATATTTTATTATCCGAGAGCTATGGCATTAAACATATTAAAGTAATAATCTGCTTTCATTCTTGATATATTGGCATGAGTAGAAATTGGAATTTATTGCCAAAATAGGCTATTTTCATCAGCATTTATAAAATTACCTAGAAATATTTGTTTTTATTTTTAAGTATATTTTTAGACTTTAATTCACAGGCCAAAGTACGTTTTTATGTACACATCTACCTTTTTCCAGATTCTGTGCTGCCTCAGATGTTTGAGATTTTAGAAGATCTGACTCTAGGAAACTGAAGTGTCATTGAAACATAGGTTTGGACACTTGGTATCAAAAGCAGTGTTTTTCATCCTTTTTAAACCTGTTGATAAGTATTAAACTCTTCTGCTAAGTATAAAAATCTCACACCAATAATTATAGTAATAATGATTTTTTTCTTTTTTTTATGATTTTTTTTTCAAATTACATATGCTTTATACTCCCCTATGCCCAACCAGGGATTCTCCCTCCTATGCTATTCTAGATAGTCTTGCCCTTAAGGAAAACAATAGTTCAAAAAAGTAGCAGAATACCCCTGGTATTTATTTCTTCTCTATTTCTATATGGGAACTTGGATTATTAGAGAGAAGTTTTTCCTATACATTCAGTCAGTCAGCAAAGATGGATTCAGCCTACTGTATGCAGGCTCTTACAATACAAAGATGGTGATGATAGTCCACACAAAAATTTAAATGTGAATGTTAATAGCATAATTTATATAGTAAAAAAAATTAGAAACAATCCAAATGTCTGTTAACTGATGAATATTTGAACGAAATGTGGTATATCCACTCAACATAGTATGATTCAACAGAAAGGAACAAACTACTAATACATGAAACACAATGGATGAACCTCAAAATCATGCCAAGAAGCCAGACAGATATAAAAGACAACATATTGTATGATTCCTTATTTATAAAAGTGTCCAGAAAAGGTAAATGAGTAGAAACAGAAAGGAGATCAGGAGTTACCTGAGGCTAGGGGTAGGACTGAGGATTGACAGCCAGTGGCCATAACAGAAGTATATGGGATGTTAGAAATGTTCTAAAATTATGTTGATGATTACACAACTCTAGAAATTTACTAAAAATTGACAAGCTATGTTTACCACAGGTGAATGCAATGCTATGCAAAGTATATCTGAAAAAGCTATTAAAAATTTTCTCACCATTAAAAAATGAAGTTTTTTTTTTTTTTTTTTTTTTTTTTTTGCCTCAGAAGCGTTGGCTTAGAGAGCACACAGTCAGTGAACAAACATAAAGAATTATGTTCAGTGTGCTTTGTATGTGTATTTGTGACCTCATGAGAAGGGAGTTTCAAGTTGTGCCTGAGAGTTTTTAGGTAAGAAGGACTATAGATAGAAAATGATATTTGAGATCAGCCTTGTAAAATGAGTAAGGAGTTTACCAGATGGTGCAGGATTTGTTTCTTGACTTGCTGCTGGCACGCAGGAAGTAATGGTTCCTCTTTCTTTCCAGTTTTTGGACTTCTTTCATTTTTAGTATCTAAGTAATAAAAGATGTAAATAATTACAAAATTTATATATTGACAACCCTGGCTAAGGAAGGTAAACAAATGGCAAGTTCATATGTTAATTTCCCAACAATGAAAGTTTATTGTTCGGGAGGCCCAGGTGGCTCAACAGTTGAGCGAGCCTCTGCCTTTGGCTCAGGGTGTGATCCAACGTCCTGGGATCAGTCCTGAATTGGGCTCCCTGCGAGAAGCCTGCTTCTCTCTGTCTCTGGCTCTCTCTGTGTCTCTCATGAATAAATAAATAAAATCTTTTTTAATAAAAGGTTTATTGTTCATATTACTTATGATTTTCTGGATTTTGGGTCTCATAATTACCTGAAGTTTTTAATCAGCCAACTAATTTGTAGTTGACCTTGGATAAATGCTCACATTCTTTCATTAGTGTTTGTATTTGTGTATGCTATTTTTTTCAAATGGCTTTTAAGTGATTAGGACATAAGTACTTAAGTTGTTAATAAAACAGAAGTGTTAGAGAGCAGCCCGGGTGGCCCAGGGTTTAGCGCCGCCTTCAGCCAAGGGCGCGATCCTGGAGATCCAGGATCCAGTCCCACGGGCTCCCTGCATGGAGCCTGCTTCTTTCTCTGCCTGTGTCTCTGCCTCTCTCTCTCTCTCTCTCTCTCTGTCTCTCATGAATAAATAAATAAAATCTTAAAAAAAAACAGAAGTGTTAGATATATCTTTTTTTTTAGACAGATGTATCTTTTAATCTAAGAGTATCATGAAAAAAATACTGCATAATTAAGTATACAGTGAGCTAAGAAAACCAAAAAGTTTTATATTGTTTTTGATCAGAAGGATAATAAGATGAACAATTTTGCAATAGAAATACTTGACTTCTATAAAAAGAACCTTGAGATTCATTTTGCCTTTTCAGTATGAGATTTGAAAATTAGGTGAACAGTTCTCTTTCTCATAATATGGAAGACTAGGAAGAAATTCTGAAAACCTCTCAGTATAAAACAGTAAAATGCTGCATAAAATATGCAAAATTATTAGATAATAAAATAAAATACATGCTAAAGACCTAAAAGAGAATATCAAGAGAATATCAAAACCATGCACAAAAATGAAACTATCAAAACTGACTTTAAAAAAAAAAACAACTAGGGATCCCTGGGTGGCGCAGCGGTTTGGCGCCTGCCTTTGGCCCAGGGCGCGATCCTGGAGACCCGGGATCGAATCCCACATCAGGCTCCCGGTGCATGGAGCCTGCTTCTCCCTCCGCCTGTGTCTCTGCCTCTCTCTCTCTCTCTCTCTGTGACTATCATAAATAAATAAAAAAAAAAAAATTAAAAAAAATTTATAAAAAAAAAAAAAAAACAACTGACTTTTTAAGATAACCAATTAGAGAGGTGCCTGGGTGGCTTAGTTGGTTAAGCGTTGGTTAAGCATCTGCTCAGGTCATGGTCTCGAGCGTTCTGGGATAGGCTGGCATTCTGCTCTTTGCTCAGCAGGGCATCTGCTTCTACCTCTCCCTCTGCCCCTTCCCCTCTCATGTACATGGCACTGCTCTCTTGCTCTCTCTCAAATGAATACAATCTTAAAATCAGAACTTTTTCAAATGAAAATATAATCACTGAAATTAATATCTTAGCCAGTTAAGCCTGTGAATTAGGTAAAAATTAAGACAAAATTTATTCACTTGTACATAGAGCTGAAGTAGTTACCTAGAATACAACAGAAAGAGATAGAGAGGAAAATATAAGCTATGTAAAAGAGCAAGAAGGTCAAGAGGCCATAGTTGGTATCTATGATTTGCTTTTTCCACAAACCAATCCATATTTCTTGTGCCCTCAGCCAGAAGCTCAGCTGACTGGGGTTCTTTACTGAATGGAATGACCCAAACTGAAATTCCTGAAGAGTCTGAATCCTCAATTTTTGACTTTAATTTCTATAGTTTTCCACTAACTTTTATTACTTGTCATGGAAATACTAGGATGTGTTTGAGACAGTTTCCTGGGTTATGGACACAATCCTCCTTACTCTTATTGTGTACCAGCAACTCACTTTCACCTTGGTAATCAAGATGAGTCACTAACCAGTAAACAACTTCTTTGCCTGCTGGGTCCAAAATGTCCAGGTGGCAATGTCATCTTCTAATTCAGTAGAACCATTGTTGCATTCCTCTGAAAGAAGCATTTTCTTTTGAGAACTAACCAATAGGCAGAGCTCAAGTTATAGATTGGTAAGCTAAAATTGAATGAATTTTTAGCATAGTAGTGAGATGAGCCACTCCCATTTCCATCCCTTGATTCTTAGACTCTGTATTTTGGCTATGTTTGTGAAAGCGTCAATAAGTGTAATAGTCTTAATACTGCATCCTTTAAGACAGAACCCAATTATTACTGAGATTTGTCTCCCAGCTCACTTTGGAGTGTCTCTCTTTAGGCCAGCAATTTCTGGATATGTAGTAAGATCATTTTATTCCATGGATATGCTTATTGCTTTACTACCTTTGCTGTTAATTGAGTTTCTTGATCAGAAACAAAGCTGTGGAGAATACCGTGAAAATGGATAAGGCATTCCAGTTGATGGTAGTGCTAACCAGGAACATTAATGAGCAAGAAAGGCACAACCATATCAAGAGTACATTTATTCCAGAGAGGACAAATCTCTGCCCCCTGCATCCAGTGCATCCAATGCATCCAACCTGCTACTAAGTGGCTAAGCAGTATTTATGGGGAATGGTGTCATTTCTAGTGCTAAGACCATACAGGTGTCTGTTGCCAGATAAGAAGCTGCATAATTAGGTGCATAGCTTCATACTAAGTGCTATAGGCTCTGTTGATTTGCTCCAGTTATGATACCACATCTAAATAATAGCTGCCAGAGTGACCACTTAAGTTTACTCTACTCCACAGTCATTCTTCAAGATCCATTCAACTTCCGCACAGACTAAACAGATGAATTAAATGAGGATATCATAGATACCAACATCCCTGTGTCTTTCAAGTCCCTGGTGGTGGCACAACCTAGGAATGTGTTTTTGCCTCTTGGTTATTATTGTGATAGGAAGAAGTTTTAGGAACTTCCATTAGTCCTTCCTACAATAGTGGCTCTTAACGCCTGGGTCAACATGGAGATTTCAACAAGTGGCCTGATGTTTCTAATCCAATTATACGTTCTAGAATGGAGAAAGAATCATAATGTGAGTGTGTGGACCAAGTGGATCCATAATGAGTTAAACCTTGGTTAGTATTTCATCTGTCACCTGAACACTATAAATTTCCATTTGACTGCTGGACCAAGTGGCATTTGGAATCTCCAGAAATTTGTATCAGTTCAGAAATACATGGCATAATTCTAAGGTGGAATCCAAGATCCCTTCCTTCTAGTGTATTCTCTACCTTCTCCCAATTATTTAATCAAACATCTACCTAGGTGTTGCTATAAAGGAATTCTGCAGCTGTAATTAAAGTCCCAAACCAACTGACTTTAAGAATGAGTGATTATCCTGAGTGAGCCTGACCTACTCACATAAGCCCTTAAAAGAGACAGAATATCTGTCCTGAGGAGAGAGATTCAAATCATAAGTATTCACAAGGTTGTACAACCATCACTATTATATAATTCCAGAACATTTTCATTTCCTCCAAAAAAAACCCATACCCATTAGCTGTCACTCCTAATTCTTCCTGCCCCCTAGAACCTGGCAACCACTAATCTACATTCTGTCTCTGGATGCCTACTCTGGACATTTCAGATAAATGGATAATAATAAAACAATATGTGGCATTTTATGTCTGGCTTCTTTGACTTACCATGATTTCTTTAAGATACATTCATGTTATGGTATGTATTAGTACTTCATTCTTTTTTATGAGTGAATATTCCATTACATCTATATTATGTATGCCATGTTTCACTTATCCTTTCATCAGTGAATGGACATCTAGGTTGTTTCCACTTTTTGACTATTGTGAATACAAATTTACGTATATGTACATGTTTTTGTGTGAACATATATTTTCAGTTCTCTTGGGTATATACCTAGGAGTGAAATTGCTGGATCTTAAGGTAACTAACTCTGTGTTTAACTTTTTGAGAATTGACAAATGGTTTTCCAAATTATAATGTGGCTGTACCACTTTGCATTCTCACTTTTAGTGGCTTTTTAGATTCTGTACCTTCATCTGTGTAAAAAAAAAAAAAAAGGTACACTTGAGGTTTTGCAAGGGAGGGAAATGTGGGATAGAATGGTAGGTTGAGATGTTATACCAAAAATACTTTTTTTCGTATCCAGTTCTAAATACTACATGTTACATTTTTTTCCTAAAAGTTTTAGGGAAGCAGAACAAAATAAACAGTAAAAAAAAAAAAATCAAGTCAGTGAGAACTTTACCAGCTTTTTTATCTTAATTTGAAATTTTGTTTTTTGGGTTTGGGGGATCTTTTGTTTTTGTTTTTTATAGAAAAGCTTGCAGAGGCTCAGCGCAGGTTTGCTACACTTCAGAATGAGCTTCAGTCATCACTGGATGCCCAGAAAGAGAGCACTGGTGTTACTACACTGCGACAGCGCAGGAAGCCAGTCTTCCACTTGTCCCATGAGGAACGTGTCCAACATAGGAATATTAAAGACCTTAAACTGGCCTTCAGCGAGTTCTACCTCAGTCTTATCCTGCTGCAGAACTATCAGGTACTTAGATTCTTACTCTGGAGAATGGAACTTTCAAATAATTGGGAAATTTGGAATCAACCTTGAACTATACTAATGTGCCAATCCAAAAAGGGAACTCTTTATTTTGAATGTCATTATTTTTTAGGTTCTTAATGTGATTTCATATGTTTTAATTGGCTAAAAAACATGTATTAAAGGTGACAAAATAATGTTAATAAGACTTCTGTTTTTGAAGATTAGTTTCTAAAACCTTCTGTACAGTGTGCACAAGTAACCCTTGATTCATGGTTTGCTTCCTATTTTTAGAGGCATCTTTGGTGTAGTGGTAAGTAGAAATAAGAAATTATATATGTCTATCCAGCTGCTGCTGGCTATGTAAGAGCTTTACATTGCTCCAAGCCTATAGCAAAATTTCACAAAGGCAATTAGACAGTTAAGTTCTTGAAACTAACACTAATAATATAATTATTAATTATAAAAGTTTTGTTCTATTCACTATTCCTTAAAGCTGGCTATTCTGTAAGAATATATTGAGAGTGAGGAGAAAGGAAACTTAATTGAAGGCAATCTCTAAATCAAGGTGTATGCACCTAGGAGTGTTTAAGGTGATGTGTTAAAGTATGAGACAAAAATTATAAGCAAACTAGCAAGCAAGCAAAGTCTCATTCAGAGGGAGTGCTCAGTTTTTTTACTGATAGGGATATGTGATCAGCAAATTTGGGAAACCTTGGTTTAAAAAACTATGCAAATCCACAGTTTCCTGCTTTTTTTGCATGTATCAAAGAACAGCAATTTGAGAATGTAGAAAACTGTAGTATTAAAAAAAAGAAGAAAACTGTAGTATTTTGATATTACAGAAATGGAGAAGTGCAAGCTCCTACCCATTATCAACAAAACCCTGTATGTATGATCACTGCTTCTGACTCTTTTCGCACTCCATCCCCAAACTGAGAATCAATGGAAGCAAAATGAAAGTTAAAAGAAAAAGATAAGGGATCCCTGGGTGGCGCAGCGGTTTGGCGCCTGCCTTTGGCCCAGGGCGTGATCCTGGAGACCCGGGATCGAATCCCATGTCGGGCTCCCGGTGCATGGAGCTTGCTTCTCCCTCTGCCTGTGTCTCTGCCTCTCTCTCTCTCTCTGTGTGACTATCATAAATAAAAAATAAAGAAAAAAGAAAAAAGAAAAGAAAAGAAAAAGATAATTGGGGCACCTGGGTGGCTCAGTGGTTGAGTGTCTACCTTTGGTTCAGGGCGTGATCCCGGAGTCCTGGGATCAAGTCCCACATCAGGCTCCCCACAGGGAGCCTGCTTCTCCCTCTGCCTCTCTCTCTATGTCTCTCATGAATAAATAAATAAAAATCTTTAAAAAAAAAAGAAATAGATCATCTTCCCTTTTCTATGCTGTTTCATACATACTCTCATACTAGAGGGAAAATACATACCTATACCAGTCCTTCAAAAACAAAGAACTAATACATTTATTAATGTATTCAGTGTATGATAAATCCAAAATATTTTCTAATAATATTCTTTTGATCATGAAGCAAAATAATATAAATTAGCCTTTTTGTACATGAGAAAATGGAAATAAAAATGTTTTAAAAAATGTTTTGAGTTTAAGACTTCCATTAATTTACTTGATATATAAATAATAGAATTCATAGTTCAAGGATACTTTTATTACTGATAGCATACTACCTTGAAATAAATGGATGGAATAAGAAAGAAGAGTCTTTTTTTTTTTTTAAAGATTTATTTATGAGAGAGAGCACATGGTGGGGAAGGATAGAAGGAGAGGGGGAGAGTCTCAAGCAGACTCCTCACTGAGCATGGAGCTTCATGTGGGGCTCGATCTCACTACCTTAAGATCACAACCTGAGCCAAAATCAAGAGTCAATCGCTTAACCAGCTATGCCACCCAGGCACCTCGAGAAAGAAGAATCTTATATTTTTAGTAGTAAATGCTTATATGAAAGCATTGTTATTTCCTTCAGTACTCATTCTAAAGTCAACTCATCAATGTGTAGTGCTTATTATTTTTCTTTTGTGGTGGTGGAAATTATAGTAGTTTTTCCCATTTCTTTCTTTAGAATCTGAATTTTACAGGGTTTCGAAAAATCCTCAAAAAGCATGACAAAATCCTGGAAACTTCCCGTGGAGCAGATTGGCGAGTGGCTCATGTTGAAGTGGCCCCATTTTATACATGCAAGAAAATCAACCAACTCATCTCTGAAACTGAGGTACAGTAATCTCACTTATGTACCACATATTTTCAAGAGCATTCATGTCTTATTTTTAATGAATTAATTCCTCATCTCTATTCTCCTTTTGTAATTAGTTGCTAGCTTTGAATAAAATATTCTTACTGATGATTTTTTTCTTTTGCTTTATCAGCATACATTCACCAAGAGGTTTTCAGAATACCATGTACATAAATGATTCACAATTATTTATGTATCACTTAAGATTAGTAGAACCTGTGTCAAAATTGAATGTGTCTTTCTAGGCTGTAGTGACTAATGAACTTGAAGATGGTGACCGACAAAAAGCTATGAAACGATTACGTGTCCCCCCTTTGGGAGCTGCTCAGGTTAGTATTTACTTCCAGTTGTTTGGTTGGTTAGTTTTGCCTATTTAGTTAGTAATCAACACAATTTGTTTAGTTGATAATATTCTAGTTTCACTACTTTAAAAAAATATGTCATGGGCATCTGAATGATTCAGTCAATTCAGCTTAGGTCATGATCTCAGAGTCCTGAGATTGAGTCCCGTATCAGGCTCTGCACTGGGTGTGGAGCCTGTTTAAGATTCTCTCACTCCCTCTCCCTCTGCCCCTCAATGCTACTCTCTCTTAAAAAAAAAAAAAAAAAAAAGTCGACCAAATTTTAATAGTTGTTACTTTTGTTATTTTGTTTTAAAAAATGAAGTACCAGATCTTACTTCATGATGAATTGTAATGTCTTCCCACTCTTCTCTTCTTATGCTGTATTCCTTCTCTTA
Source organism: Vulpes vulpes (assembly GCF_048418805.1). Taxonomy (NCBI): domain Eukaryota; kingdom Metazoa; phylum Chordata; class Mammalia; order Carnivora; family Canidae; genus Vulpes; species Vulpes vulpes. Next base: position 146,040,362 of record NC_132792.1, on the reverse strand, counting down.
TTTATTCTATCAGCATGCTAACTTCTTGGCCTCCCCAAATTACTGAGAGATTTATTTGATGATATATGGTCACTAGATGTTTAATATTAGATATTTAATGATACTGGGTGGGAAGATTCAGTTATGCTGGGCTACAGCATAACTTCATCCAAAGTGCCATAGTTACATAAAAAAAAATTTATTTAATGACATTTACACAGTAATTATACCAAAAATATTTAGGTAACATATTCTGTTTCATAAAATAAATCTCAATAAACTTAAAAGGATTTAAATCATAAAGTATTCTCTGACCACAATGGAATGGAAATCAATAATAAAAAGAGCTTCCCCATCCTAGTAAAAGGCATTTACCTAAAAACCTCTAATCAATATCATACTAAATGGTGAAACACTGAGTACCTTCCCTCTAGTAACAAAAAAGGATATTCAGTCTAACTACTTTCATTCAACATTGTACTAGGGAGTCTAGCCAGTATAGTAGGATAGGAAAAAGGAAGAGGCATTCAGATTAGAAACAAAGAGCTAAAATTGGTGGGGTTTTTTGCTGATGACATGGTAACCTATGTAGAAAAATCTTGTGAATCATTAGAATAGCTACTAGAACTAATAAATGAATTTAGCATGGTTGTAGACTATAAGATCAATATATAAAATAAATTATGTTTTTATATACCATCAAGAATTTGAAATAAAAAATGTTTAGATGTTATTTATAATTGAATTATGTGGGGATAAATCTGACAATTGAGTGTAAGACCTTTACATTGAAAACTATAAAACTTTGCTGAGAGAAATTAAAAAAGACAAATGCATGAGAGATATAGCATGTTCATGGATTAGAAAACCCAATATTTCTAAGTTATCATTTCTTTCTAAATTGATAAAAAATGCAACACAATCCAGCTCAAGATCTCAATAGTCCTTTATATTTATTATATATATATATATATATATATATATATATATATATATATATATATATAAAACTGGTTAGCAAATTAAAAAATTTATATGGCAATACAGAGGACCAAGAACAACCAAAACAATTTTGGAACAACTTAGTTGAAAGATCAATACTACCTCATATCAAACTTACTAAAACTACAGTAATCAAGACAATGTGGTATTAATGTCAAAATCAGTAAATCAATGAATGAAACAATAAAAATCCAAAATTAGATCAATAAATACATGGACAACTGATTTTCAATAAAGATGTAAAGACAGGTAAGTGGAAAAAGGAAAATCTTTTCAACAAATGGTGCTGAAGCAATTGGCTTCCAAGTGAAAAAAAAAAAAACGAACTTCCACACATCTTTTATACTATACACAAAAATTAATTTTAAGTATACCATAGACTTAAATGGAAACTAAAACTACACATTTTTGAAGAAAATATAGGAACAAGTCATGATGACTGGTTTATGCAAAGATTTCCAAGAAATAAAACCAAAAGCACATCATTAAAATTTAAAACTTCTGCTTTCAGAAGACAATGTTAAGAGAATGAAAAGAAAAGCAACAGACTAGTAAAAAATACAGTAGATAAAAGACTTGCATTCAAAATATATAAAGAACTCCAGTACTCAAAAATAAGAAAACAAACAGCCCAGCTTAGAAATGGGCAAGAGATCTGAATAATCAAAGATGTATGAGTAGCAAGTAAACATGAATAGTTGTTCAGTATCATTAGTCGTAAGGAAATGCAAATTAAAACTATAGGGAGGTAACATACACCTATTAGAATGACTAAAAACATTGACACTAATTGTTGGAGGAACAAAGCTCTGAGATTTCATATGCTGCTAGTGGGAAGTAAAATGATGCAAGCATATTGGAAAACAATTTGGCAGTTTCTTAAAAATTGAACCTTCACCTACCATATAATCTGGCCATTATACTCATGGGTGTTACCCCAAGACAAATGCAAGCATATTTTCATATAAAGATGTATACAAAAGGGGCACCTAGCTGGCTCAGTCAGTAGAGCATTCAGTTCTTGATCAGGGTTCTGAGTTTGAACCCCATGTTGGGTGTAGAGCTAGCTTTCTTTAAATTACTAAATAAAATCCTTTAAAAAATGTTTCACACAAATGCACACAAAGTTTCACAAGTGTTGTTTTTTTTTTTTATTTTATTTTATTTATGATAGTCACAGAGAGAGAGAGAGAGAGAGAGAGAGAGAGGGGCAGAGACATAGGCAGAGGGAGAAGCAGGCTCCATGCACTGGGAGCCCGACGTGGGATTCGATCCTGGGTCTCCAGGATCGCGCCCTGGGCCAAAGGCAGGCGCTAAACCGCTGCGCCACCCAGGGATCCCATCACAAGTGTTTTGAAGCAACTTTATTCATAATATTCTAAAACTGGAAACAACTCATATACATATCAATAGGGAAATGGATAAACAAGTATGGTATATCCATACAATGGCATGCTACTCAGCAATAAGAAGGAATTAAACATTGATATATAGAACCATGAGTGCATCTTAAAATAATTACACTGAATGAAAGAAGCCAGACCAAAGAAGAGAATATACTATAAGATTCTGTTTACCTAAAATTTTGGAAAATGCAGACTACTATATAATGACAGAAAGTAGATCCATGATTGTCAGGGGTTGTGAGGTGAGATGGGGTGTGGTGAGAATAAAAGCATTACAGAAGGGCATAAGGAATCTCTCAGGGTAGGGGGATCAGCGTGTTCATTGTCTTGATTATGGTGATAATTTCCTAAGTGTTTACATATATCAAAACATCAAATTGTACACTTTAAATATGTGCAGTTTAGTATATGTCTTATAAAACTATTACAGATAAGAAAGGTAATCTTGAAAAATTCAGGTATTTCTGAATGCATGAAGAGGTAGTAAAGCTAAGAAAACATGGAAATGGTTATCCTTGGTGAGGAGGGAAGGTTATGGATCTGGCCAGGGGTAGAGACTTGAAAGGTAATAAAAATGTTCTGTTTCTGAAGATGGGTGATAGGTGCAGGTACATTTTATTATTCAATTCCTAACAGTCCAGATATGTTATTTGTATTCTTTTGTAAATGATAAATTACACAATTTTTTAAGCTAGAAAAATTTTTTTTGAAATTACAAATAACCATCTTCCCTCTGGATGCTTTCATTCTTAAGCTAACAATTCAGGTACCTATTACTGATGAATGTGTAAGTCAGAGAGAGTCTCAATGTTTTTTTCATTTAAAGGTTTTTAGAAAAAAAATAAATAAATAAATAAAGGTTTTTAGAGGGGCACCTGGGTGGCTCTCAGTTGGTTGGGTGTCTACCTTCAGTTCGGGTCATGATCTCAGGGTCCTGGGATTGAGCCCCAAGTTGGTCTTTCTGCTCAGTGGAGAGCCTGCTTCTCCCTCTCCCTCAGCACCCTCCCCCGCCCCACATTTCTCTCTCTCTCTCTCAAGGAAAGAGAAGAAAGAAAGAAAGAAAGAAAGAAAGAAAGAAAGAAAGAAAGAAAGACAAGAAAGAAAAGAAAAGAAAAAAAAGAAAAGAAAAGAAAAGAAAAGAAAGAAAGAATTTTTAGAAAACATTTAAACTGTCTTGAAAGTAATACCACCTTTAAAAAGAGAAGCTCTTTATAACATAGCAAATATTTAAATTCATAATATTTTTTTTCTCCTGTTTCTCATCCCTTTATGTTTAAAATATCAGGGCACTTTCTTATATAATTAGAAAAAGGTTGATTTTCTTTTATCATTTTCTAAATATAAAACTACTATTAGAAAAATATTTTTTTTTGTACCTACACACTCTGGAGATTCTGAGTCTCTGGAGAATCTCTATTATACCTTAAAAATTCACTTTAAATTACCCCAGTGTTAATAGTATAAGTAATATAGAAAATAAGTGTTCTTAATTTTGCCATTGTCTCCATGGTTCATAAGTACCAAATATGAGTAATAGTGACATACAAAATTTAAAGATAGAAACACACACAAAAAAAAAAAAAAACAAAAAAAAAAGATATAAACATTGTAAAAAATGAAGTTGCACTTAGATTTCTTCTATAAGAAAAATTCAGTGTATATATGATTTGATTTTTAAGATTAAATTTTTTATTTAGTAACTCAGATTTCTCTAAAGATACTCGAATAACTAGGAAATCTAGTTAGGAGAATGAAAGGATGTTTCTTGGTTCTGATTTATAAAAATTCAGTTAATAAATTATTTTTCTTTTCATAGTAGAGCTTTGGGACTCATACTACTTAATTTATTGTTGCATATACTAAATATATGCAGTATTTTGCCCTGTACTCAGTGTGCTGTTTTTCTATCTACAGCCTGCACCAGCATGGACTACTTTTAGAGTTGGCCTATTTTGTGGAATATTCATTGTACTGAATATTACCCTTGTGCTTGCCGGTAAGTTGTTTAAATTTGGAATTAAATTATCCTTAGTGATATGCCTTTGTTATATTCTGTTCCTCTATCAAAACTAGTGCAAAACAAAGCTACTACTAAAAGAGAAATTTGTCAGGGCTAAGTTTTTTGTTCTTATAAATGATTGGGAGGGATGGAGTGGTGTTTGGGCATTTGTGTGGTTTGTTTTTCCTTTTGAATATAGTTATCCTTTAAAACATTACTAGTTTATGACTTTTATTCCTCATCATTTTCTATTTTTTATGTACAATTTCTTTATACTTTTTCTAAGTTCAGACATTAAGAACCTCAGCTTCCTTGATCACAGTTGAGAATAAATAAGATTAAAAAATTCATGTACTAAAGCTCGTTCACTTTGCTTATTGGAGACTCTCTCACATCCTTTCCAGAATGTATTTGCAATTACTTTGAATATAATTTTAAGAAACATGTTTATATAATTTCCTATTCTATAGAAGTTAAGAATTAAAGGTAGGAGGAATTGCTGAAAGTAAAAGCACTCCCAGCATCAAGAAATGATATAACAGCAAGGGAGGTATTATCTTACTAAAACTCCCAACAGAATTTGACGTACCCCTCAGCAGCATTTAACATTGTGGATCATTCCTTCTTGAAACTCTTTCTTCACTTGGTTTTGCTGGGAAACCACATTCTGCTGACAGTTCTTGCCAATCTCCTTTGGTAGCTCTTCTCTTCTTTGTGACATCTAAATGTTGGGCAATACTGCTGGGTTAAATCCTCAAATCTCTTTCTCTGTTGACACTCATTTCCTACCTAGGCAATCTTTTTCAAGCCTATGGCTAGAAGTATTATCTGTATGCTAATGACTCAAGTATGTATACTCTATCCTCTGAAAGATATCTGGTTGACTATTTGGATTTAGAGTGGGCATTTCTAACTTACATGGACAAATTTTTTTTTACCCCAAAATATACTTTCTTTTCCATATATCATCACCTTTTATCAGATTCTCAGGCCAAAACCTTTAGCCTCTCTTTAACCTCTCATACCTCATCTCCAATCCATCAGCAGATTCTATGGCTTTATCTTTAAAATGTGGTTTTTTGGTTTCTGGGCTCAGCGTGGAGTCTGCTTGAGAGTCTCTTCCTCTTTCTCATCCTCTCCCCTTGCTTACACGCAATTACATGCAATTGCATAAGAGGCTTTTCCCCAAGATGTCTGTGTGGCTTACTCCTTCACTATATTTATGTGAATATATTTATGTAGTGTCTGTTCAAGTGCCACTTCTTCACTAAAGCCTTCCCTAATTATCCTTCTCTAAAAAAATCTGCTCTATCCCTTCAGCCTACATTAGTTTTCTTCAGAGCACTTTTAAGTACACGATACAATATTACATATTTATATTTCTTCTGTTTTCCCACTGGAATATAAGTTCTTTGATCCCTGGACTCTTGTCTTCTATTCACCATTGTATCTCTAGCAATTAGAATACCACCTGGGCCATAGAAAGGGTTCAAAAAATATTAGTGGAAGCTAGAATGGATGGAAGAGAAGGGCAGAGATAAAATTAAATGATAAACAGAAAGCACAAACAGCAAAAAGACAAATCTCAAAGGTTCTTGCATTCAAGGACTTCAAGAGCAAATAATCCTGGTATACCTCAAGAGTGTGTGTACTTAGGCTTATAATAACTATGAACCATTAATAAAGAATTAAATTCTGTTCCAGTAAATCTGCAAAGAAACATGACTTAGAAACAGATGGTATTGTATAAATATCCATCATATTCTATCTTCAGTGTTGAGTAATCATAATAGTGCCTGAACAAAGAAGTTTCTATTACTGTTGTACTTACTGTTCTCGATTGCAGGGACTGTGTATTTTTCATTTTTGTATTTCAGGTTTCTAACACAGTGCTACACATATAGCAGATGTTTAAGAAAAAATTTACTGAACTTGTTTTTCCTCATTAACCATTCTCCTTAATTAGGATTGTCAATTATAAATTATGACCCAAGTTGTAATGGCTCATAGAGAACATATGAACTTTACCTTCTGATAGTGTGTTTTCATTTGTGTTTTTAGAATTCTCTTTCCTCCCAGTTACTAAAAGTTGTATCTAATAATTATGGTCCACTATAAGCTCATGATTTAATATTGGTATAATTTATTATATTTTAATCTAGTTCTATTTCTTTAAATGAATGCAATCTATTTATATAAACTACAGGGAAATACTGCAATAAAAAACCCAGCCCTAGATTTTCAAGCTAGCTGTTAGGGAAGGAACACTAACTTGTCTTCAAAAGGTCTTGCCTGGATTCTAGTGTCAGCTCTACTGTTTAATTGTTTTGGCTTTAAGGATATCATTTAACTTCTCTGAAATGATTTCCTTATTTGTTAGGTGAGTTTACTACCTTAGATTTATAGTTTTGTTTTAGAAACTCATTCAGCAGGTAAATTTGATATATCTCATGATTATGCTTGATACTTTTAAGTCTTTAGATAAGAGAATCCCTTTCCTTATGAAGTTTATTATGCCAGGGAGATTAAGATGTATATTAAAACAGTAGTAATATACTACAAGACAGAAAATGTTAAATGTTCTAAGCAGGCCAAAGGACCAAAGTGATTACTTTTAAATGAAAGCATCAGGGAAGACTTAATGGAAGAAATGGCATTTATGCTGGACACTGGTGGAATGAAAAGCATTCCAAGACAAGGAGATAGTTAAGCAGAGATTTAGTTGATAGGGAAGAGGGTGGGGCATAGGAGGAGGGAATGGGTTATGAAGGAGAGAAATGATAAATTCACCTAGTGTGAAGGAGAATACTAGATGATACAGTTTGAGACCACTTCATGGAGATCAGCTAAGAATTATAAGTAAACATGGGATACCTGGATGGATCAGTCGGTTAAGGGTTCGACTCTTGATTTTGGATCAGGTCATGATCTCAGGGTTCTGGGATTGAGCCTGCTGGAAATTCTGTCTCCCATCTACCTCTCCCTCTGCCCCTCCCCTCACTCGAGCCCATGCTCTTTCTCTCCCTGTCTCTCAAATAAATCTTTTTAAAAAACAGAAGTAGAAGTAAAACCTGTTTATTGTTGTGAAGCACTACATCAATATAAATTATATGGTGTATGTGATAGTAGTTGTTCTAAGAAAAACCTCATTTATGTGTGAAGTTTTTTCTTTTATTTTCAAGATGAATGCGATGATAATTATCATCACTAAATAATAAGAAAAAATAACCTTCATTCTTTTTATGAGTGCATTGAAGTTTTTTTAATTCAGGGACAAACTGAGGTTTTGTTTTCTTTTGTAAACATAAACTGTTTTGTGAGACAGTCTAATTTTTTTTAACTGTGGTGCGTTATGTTCTCTCACCTCAGAACTCTTCCTTTGTTTGATCTTTGTGTGTGTATGAGAGGAGGCAGGGTAAATATAAAGCCAGCTGTCTATCTTTATTTATCTCCCAGCGGGTACTTAAAAGATAACAGTGTTGAGAGATGAGAGAGAAGTACAGCAGTAGTAATGCATGTACAAGCACGATTCTTTTTTCATTCATATAAAAAAATAATGTGTGTAATTGCTGTAGTTTCTCAAGGGGATATGACCTGATATTTAATAATTTGTCTGAAATTCACATATTTCAGATATTTAGTTTCTTGAAGTTGCAAAATTACCTGATTCAGATTTTTAAAAACTTGTTCTCTTATAGATTTCTAGTAACCTTTACTCAATTTGATACAATAACAATATATTATATTTCATTTTTTGGTTTGCTAAAGATATGAATTTGGCCATTTAAAGTACATAAAAATGTGTGAAATAGGTACTCATACCCTAATAGTAAAAGTATTAATTGTTTCAATCTCTTTGGAGGATAATTTGGCAATGGATATAAAAATTTAAATACAATCACTTTGGTTAAGCAGTTTTATTTCTAGAAATTTATTTTACAGACATACTTGTGTATGGGTGCAAGGACATACACGAGACAAGTGTATTCACTGCCATTTTGTTTATAGTAACAAAATTTAGAAACCACTCAAATTTCCATCAGTTGAGAATTGTTTAAAAAACTAAATGATGTTAGCTCAGTGCAATGAAATGACATGAAGATTAAAGCGAATGAGTATAGGACTTTGGAGAATGGTTTGGTTGTATCTACCAAAACCAAACATGTACTATACTGGGTTGCTTCAAAAAACTAAATGATGTTAGCTCAGTGCAATGAAATGTCATGAAGATTAAAGCGAATGAGTATAGGACTTTGGAGAATGGTTTGGTTGTATCTACCAAAACCGAACATGTACTATACTGGGTTGTTTCTACCCATTAATATGTACTGTGCTGCTGTGAATATGCATATTCTTAGATTTGTTTGGGTACCTGGTTTCAGATCTTTTGGATATATACCTAGGAGTGGAATCATTCAGTTATGTGATAATTCTGTGTTTAATCTTCGAAGGCACCACCAAATTGTTTTCCATAGAGGCTATACAATTTTTCATTTTCATCAGCAATTTATGAGGACTCCATTTTCTTTACACCCTTACCAACATTCGTGGTTTTCCATTTTATTTGTTTACTTTTTAATTATAGCCATCCTAGTGGGTGTGAAGTGGTATCTTGTTAATGTTTTCATTTGCATTTCCCTAATGACTCATGGTATTGAGCATCTTTTTATGTGCTTATTGGCCATTTGTGTATTTTCTTTGGAATGGCTGTCCAAGTCCTTTGCTCATTATTTGAGTTGTCTTCTTAATGTTAAGTTACAAGAGTTCTTTATATATTCTGGATACTAGACCCTTACCAAGATACATGATTTGCAAATATTTTCTCTCATAGTATAGATTGTTTTTTGCATTCTTCATTACATCCTTTGATGCACAAAAGTTTTAAATTTTTTTTAATGATTTTATTTATTCATGAGAGGCAGAGACATAGGTTGAGGGAGAAGCCAGCTCCCTGTGAGGACCCTGATCTGGGACTCCACAGGACCCTGAGATCATGCCCTGAACTGAAGTCAGATGCTCAACCAGGAGCCACCCAGCCATTCCAAGTTTATAATTTTTATAAAGCCTGATTTCTCTATTTTTTTTTTCTTTCTTTGAGCTAATTTTTGTACCTGGTGTGAGATAGGGATTCAACTTCATTATTTTGCATGTGGCTATCTAGTTGTCCCAGCACCATTTGTTGAAGAAAATATTTTTTTCCATTGAATGGTCTTGGCATTCTTGTTGAAAACCAACCAGCCATTGATATATAGATTTATTTCTAAACTCCCAATTCCATTCCATTTGTCTGTATGTCTTTTAATGCCAATACCACATTGCTTTATACTAAATTTAGAAACCACAAAAAGGTGAGACCTCTAACTTTGTTCCTCTTTTTCAATAATGTTTCAATAATGTGAATTTGAGGATCAGTTTTTCATTTCTGCAAAACAAAGGTGATTGGAACTCTAACTTTGTTCCTCTTTTTCAATAATGTTTCAATAATGTGAATTTGAGGATCAATTTTTCATTTCTGCAAAACAAAGGTGATTGGAATTTTGATAGGGATTGTAATAAATCTGCAAAACACTTTGTTGCCATCTTAATATCAAGTCTTGTAAATCCATGAACATGGGATTTCTTTCAGCAATATTTTGTAGTTTTTAATGAATAAGTCTTTCACTTTCTTAAGTAAATTAATTCTTAGGTGTTTTATTCCTTTAGGTGCTATTGTGATTGAAATTGTTTTCTTGGGGATCCCTGGGTGGCGCAGCGGTTTGGCGCCTGCCTTTGGCCCAGGGCGCGATCCTGGAGACCCGGGATCGAGTCCCACATCAGGCTCCCGGTGCATGGAGCCTGCTTCTCCCTCTGCCTGTGTCTCTGCCTCTCTCTCTCTCTCTCTCTCTCTGTGACTATCATAAATAAATAAATAAATAAATAAACAAACAAACAAACAAACAAACAAATTGTTTTCTTAATTTCATTTCAGAGTTTTCATTGCTGGTATATACAGAGACAACTGAATTTCATGTGTTGATTTTGTACCCTGCAATTTGGCTGAATTTATTAGCTCTAGTGGTTTTATTGTGTATTCTTTGGGACTTAGGCGTATTATTTTTGTTTCCTGATTGTTATATCTATGGTTTTTGCTTAGGAATCAGGATGTGAAACCATATATAGTTTCTTATTTACAATTTGCCAATTAATCTTGCTATCATACTTGATCCTTTGTGGTCTCTTCTTCATTTAACAGCTGCAATAGCCCTTTAAAGTTATTACTTGGTCATGCCATTTATGTGTAAAACCTTTCATTGGCTTTATACATTGGAGTAAATGTTTAAGTCTTGACAAAATACTATAAAATCCTGTCTGATTTTCCTATGGCTTTTTAGCACTTTACTTCTCATTTATTTCAATTATAGTGGCCTTGGTCTTCTTTCTGTTCCTGGAGCATCGGCCTCATCCCTATCTTAGGGCCTTTTGTACTTATCTATTTGGAGCCATATTTTTCTGTATATTCACACGATTCATTCTCTTTTTACTTAGGATCTCTGCAGATGTCGGGACATCTGGGTGGTGCAGTTGATTAAATGTCCACCTCTTGGTTTCGCCCCAGGTCCTGATCTCAGGGTCGTGGGATCAACCCCAATGTTGGGTTCTGTGCTTAACACAGAGCCTGCTTAAGACTGTCTCTCCTCACTCTGTCCCCCTCCCTCTCTAAAATAAATAATTACATGTTTTTGATTTTGTTTTTTTTTTTAAAAGGGTCTCTACAAATGTCATCTTCTGACAATCTTCTTAACCACCATACCTAAAATAGCACCTAATATCATCATTATTCATTTCCTTTCCCTCCTTTTTTTTCCCCTTAAAAACCGTTTTGTAGGGCACCTGGGTGGCTCAGTGGTTGAGCATCTGCCTTTGGCTCAGGGTATGATCCTGGGGTCCTGGGATCACATCTCTCGTACCTGTGGGGAGCCTGCTTTTTCCCCTGCCTATGTCTCCTGCCTCTCTCTCTCTGTCTCTCCTGAATAAATAAATAAAATCTTTAAAACAAACAAAAACACCTTTTGTTATCTGATATTATACAGAAAAAAGTTTCCAGAAGACAGGTATTTTTTTCTGTTGTTTATTACTGAATCTTCAGCTCTTTGAGTGGTGTTAGATATATTAGGCATCTAATAAATATTTGTCAAATTAATGGAAAAAACGAGGTTTCTTCAGGTGAAAGGAAAAAGAAACTGATACACTCTGAATATTCATCATTGTCTTAGTCATGTAATATATGTTGATCATATTTATCTTCTTAACAAATTCATGAGAATAGTTATTATCCCCATTGACCAACAAGGAAATGAAGATGTGGAAAAATAAAATAATTTGCCCTAAAGTAAGTAGATTTGAAGTCTGGTCTACAGTGTTTAACTCCAAAGCAAAGGCTTTTACTCCCCTGTTATTTTTAAATTATTAAGTAGGGGGGATCCCTGGGTGGCCCAGGGCACGATCCTGGAGTCCCAGGATCAAGTCCCACGTCGGGCTCCTGGCATGGAGCCTGCTTCTCCCTCCTCCTGTGTCTCTGCCTCTCTCTCTCTGTGTGTCTATCATGAATAAATAAATAAATTAATTAATTAATAAATTTCATCGATCATAAATAAATTTATTTTTAAAAAATAAACTATTAAGTAGGCTATGTACTATAGAGAATACAAAGATAACTAATAAATAGTTATTTAAATTAAATATAAGATAGTATATAAATTTCAAATGAGCCTAATAAATAATTTTATAGTTATTTAGAAAACTGAGAAATCATCAGTCAAATTGAAATGTTTGGCACATAGTAGGCTCAAAATGAAACATTGATTCAATAAATTTATGAACAGGTGAGGATTTGGCTCATACATATTAAGTAGAATTTGAATTGGTAGAGCAAGGCCATTTTAGATACAGGTGACAACATAAGCAAATGTGAAAAGCAAACTTGTGAAAAGGCTGATAAAATTCATCAGGAGGTAAGAATTAATGTTTAGGAGCATTGTGAGATAAGTTTGGGGAAAGTGAGTTGGACATCATATTGTGATGAGGAACTTGAATTCCAAGGCTAAGGTGTTTAAACATTAAAGTTATTGAAGAGCTATAAAGTAATAGTGGTACTGAATATTTATATAGGCATAGGGACAATAGAATGTCATGGTTAAGAGTGTGGGCTTTGGAGCAAAGAACTGTCTGAGTTAAAATTGTGGCTCTGCCCTCTACTAGCTTGGTAATCCTGAGCAAATTATTCAGCCTCTCTGTGCTCTAATTTCCTCACCAATCAAATGGAGATAATAGCTTTTAAGGCACAGGACCATTGTGAGGATTAAATGAATTATTATATGCAAAAATAGAGAACAATCCTTAGCACAGAGTAAGTATTCTGTAAATATTAACATTACAGTTTTCACTTTTATTTTCACTTGCTTTCATGTGTACTGTGTCTTTTAATTTTCACATCAACTCTGTAAGGTAGGTATTATTATAGTCAATTTAATGACAGAACAAAGCCAAGGAAGTTATATCATGGTAGAAATCCTTAGCTGACAGACCTGATCATTTGGTTCTAAACAATTTCGTACTGTGATTCTTTGTAATCTAAAAAACTAATGGAACAATGGACTAATGTGCCAAAAGGCAAGTTTTAGGAAAACTATTCTAGTGAAAATTCGCAAAATGAAATGAAAAAGAGAAAGAAACTAGAAGCAAGTTTGTCATGCTCTTTCAATGATCTAGGCTTAGGTTTTATTTATAAAAACTTTTTATGCCATGGACTGTGTCATTGAGGATTAAAGAGTAAAGACAATTAAAGGAGACATTTTGAATTTTCTAACTAACCAATTAATTGATACTTTTTCAGCTGTATTTAAACTTGAAACAGATAGAAGTATATGGCCGTTGATAAGAATCTATCGGGGTGGCTTTCTTCTGATTGAATTCCTTTTTCTACTGGGCATCAACACATATGGTTGGAGACAGGCTGGAGTGAATCATGTGCTCATCTTTGAACTTAATCCGAGAAGCAATTTGTCTCATCAGCATCTTTTTGAGGTAATCAAAGCAAGACATAAGTCCCATGAATTTAGTTCACACAAGCTATATAGCTGGTTTAGTGGGTACTGAAATCTATCTTCTCCTTGAAGATTATTGACATAATATCTAAACATTTATCTAACCTTAGTTTTATTAAAGATATTTCTGAGTAATGGTTAAAAAAAATAACAATTTTTCTCTTTTCTTGTCTTTACCATTCTTTATCAGATTGCTGGATTCCTTGGGATATTGTGGTGCCTGAGCCTTCTGGCATGCTTCTTTGCTCCAATTAGTGTCATCCCCACATATGTGTATCCACTTGTTCTTTATGGATTTATGGTTTTCTTTCTTATCAACCCCACCAAAACTTTCTATTATAAGTCCCGGTTTTGGCTGCTTAAACTGCTGGTAAGTCCAGAAATTTGTCTATCATTTTTAGAGTGGTGTATTGGTCACTGACTTCCTCCAGGAGGAAACCAAGTCTGCTGTATTGCACAACTCCAGAAGGCATGGTTCACTTTATAGTCTATGTGAATGGTGCTCTAGAGCCAGGGGCAAAGAATATAGTGTAATATAGTGTACACCTTATATTGTACAGTACAGTCGCCCTGGGAAAAATACGCATTTTTTCCTCCGAAAATGGAATATGAAGTGTCCAATAGTGAAATGATTTTGCAAATTAATAATAAATTCTTGAATAATTTAAGTACTTTTTACAAATTATTTTTTTTTAATTTTTTAAAATTTTTATTTATTTATGATAGTCACACAGAGAGAGAGAGAGAGAGAGGCAGAGACATAGGTAGAGGGAGAAGCAGGCTCCATGCACCGGGAGCCCGATGTGGGATTCGATCCCGGGTCTCCAGGATCGCGCCCTGGGTCAAAGGGCAGGCGCCAAACCGCTGTGCCACCCAGGGATCCCAACTTTTTACAAATTATTTAACCAGCTATGATAACATGTAGAACTCTATGAATTTCTTTTTCTTTTTTTTAGAGGTGGTGAAACTATTCTTTTCCTGTAAATTGATAGTCAGCTATTTTGATTTTACAAAAGATTAGTTCTCTAAAATCAGCAAGAATATCTTACCAGAAAGCTTTAACTTGAGAAGCTGACTTGGATAATAATAAATTTATTTATAATAAATTCCATTTCTTCTTCTACTTTACCTATTTCTTAATGATCTCAAAATCCTGCAGTCTCAGCATTAGGATATAGAATTTCTTGGAAAAATAGTAGCTGCATTTTTTTGTGATAGTGTAAGATAGCATGGGGAGGGGACTTCTGCTTACTCCTAAATTAAACCAGCTCTATTTTCAAAGTTAATCGAGAATGCTCTTCTATAATTATTTCTTGGGTTATGAATTACAACTAACAATAAAGTGAAGATTAGTGATTCAATTGACTAGTCTCTTTACATACTTTTAGAATTCTTGTAATTATTATCTTACCTTTTTTCTACCTTAGGAAGTATACTACCATGAAAACTGTAGTTTTAATTTCTTTTTTCCTTTTGTATGGCCCTTAAGTTTAGCAGAATGTTTTTGTTCTTAGCAATACATTTTCTGTATCTAGCATTGCTTAAATTTTTATCTGAAGACATGTAATACAGCTTCCTTATTAAAAAGCAGTAAGCACACAGCAAGTAAAAAGCCACTTATGTTCTAGTACAGGTTAAGTATTCATAGCAATCAGGAAAAGAAAATGGCCCAGATTTCTTTGATCTTTTTTCCCACAAAGCTGATTATTATTTATTTGTATTTCTTATTTCCTCCAGTAGGATTTTTATCACAAATTGAGAATATCCCTCTTTTCCTCCAATTTCATTAAGTATTAATAAATAAAAGAGCAAATCATTTCCATTAAGTATAGCACCACTAGCCTAACTTTGGGTCTAAATGTGGAACTTAGATGTGCAAGAGTATTTTGAAAAAAAAAAAAAAAAAAGTATGCAGTCACCTTTTATACATTTTGTCATCATTTAGAAAACATGCTGTTTAGAGGATTTTTTTTTAAGACACAAGAAAAATTTGAAGTTTTTTTTTAATTTAAACTAAAACTAAATCATATCCAGTTAGTACAATTATTAGATTACCTTTTTATTTTGAGATTGTCATTTTATTGCTAGAATTTGTGGAGTTTTAAAACTTGCATAAAAATGTGGTATTCTTGTTACAAGGAAATAACTTTAAGATTATAAATACCTATTGTCTCTTGCTTCCATTATTGTGAAATCTCTATAAAGTTGTTTTGAAACATAGTTTGAAGGACTCAGAAAACTCAGATGTTAATATGACTGTATTGCAATAACAGAATATTATCATTGTGTACATTGTGTTCAGTGAACATTTCCCCAATGCATCCTTCTCTGTTTAAATAGTAAGCTATGATTCATGCATGACCAGTTAGCCTTATTAGCAGAATGATTCCCCATTCAGTAGACATTTATCAATGCATCTGCTATGTGTTAGTAAATGAGGACTTACTGATGGAGTAGGTTGACAGTGATGATATAATAAGGAACAAGAGAATAGTAAAATGTACCATCAGAAGCAGTGCGGTGCAGAAAGCAGCATTGTGGTTTGTTATATTTGTAATAACAATTGTATACAGGAAAAATGTTGCTTATAGAGCATTTTAATATTAATTGACCAGTAGGTCTTGCTGAGAAAACTTAACCTGAGACTTATTTCTAGTGAATTAACAAAAATATTTCCACCCTAGTTATGTTTCTCTGATACAGCTTTTTAAAAAGTTTCATCATAAAGTAAAGGTACATTTCCTTCTTTTTTTTCTTTAATTTTTAGTGAAAAAGAACAAATCACTTGACCATAGTGGTAGGCACTGGATGACACTTATATCCATATTTAAATTCAAATTTATGTAATTTACATGCCATACACGTCCCCAAAAAAAGCTTTAAAAAATTTATTATAAATTTATTTCTTTTGATACTTACATGTCAAGTAAGTAGTAGTTTGTTTGCATTAATGATATAGCTTTTCTCTCTGGCTTATTGCACGGCTTATTGAAAGAGCAAGAGAATGATCAAGAAACTGAGCCATGGCCTCAAAATATATCAGCTCCAGAAAACACCGCAAAACCTGTACTATGCCCTGCAGATATCTGGTCTAACTTCCAAAGCCCAGTTCCTTTCATAGATAGTTGATATCCAGGATAAATTCATAATATAGCCATTTATCTCCCTCAAATAATAAAGAGAAATGTTTACAGAACAAATAGAATCAGCCAAGTCTGAGGGGAAAGAGCCATCAGTCTCCCATGCTGACTAGGTCTGTTAAATGAATATAGCTAGGTGGCAAGAGAGCTGTAGATTTAGACTTATTTTCTTAAAACTGCTGCTCAGTGAGAATTCTTTGTTTTAGGAGTTCATTTTTGCCTGTTTAAGATAGAAAGGATCTGACAGGGTGAGGATTAAAGTTGCCTTCATTCCATCTTCACTTTCCTCAGGGCCTCTCAAGGCATTCTGCACAATTGGAGCCTGTTTCTGATGATTACATTAGTATCTAAGTTTTCCTCTCTGCAATGCCAGATTTCACTTTGCAGTGCAAAACAGTCTTCCACAGAATAGGTCAGGATGAGTTTGTTGTAGGTCTTCTGTAAAATGGGGATATGAATAGTACCAGGCTCATAAAATGGATTATGAAAAATACATTATGAGAAAAATATGCAGCACAGATCAGTGCTCAGTACTTTTAATATGAATTCATTTAACATCATCTTTATAACAGTGGGATATGGACTGATTTTTGTGGCATAATTTCAAGACAAATACCATTATTACCATGCCATTAGTGAAATGAAAGTGACTTTGGTTAGAGAATAGGCAGGCATGCCTCAGGTGATGTACCACCCTTCCCTTCCTATCTCTTGTAGGCAGAAGCTTTGTATTCAGTTAGTGAGATGGGAGGAGATTCCAGAAATTATCATAGCACATGAGTCTCTAGCAAAATTTACCCTAGAGCCTAACACTAGACATCCTCTCTGTGCTTCTACCTTCTGCCACCCTCTGCTTTCAGCTTCAACTCTTCCCACCCTCTCTGCTTTCTATTTTCTAACTATAGCTATTTCTGCCTTCTTTACCCTGCTTTAATTTCCTTTCTTGGTTATCTATTCGACTCATTCCCTTCACTACTAATTCTCAACCTAGTCACTGTTGCCAGGTCCCGCCCTGTGTTTGTGATTGGTTTATTGGTTTCCATTTTATCAGCTAAAGTAATCATGCTGCATGATCAGACACAAATTAGAGAAATTTAATATGAATTTTCTTGTTTCTGTTTTTTTTTTTTTTTTTTTTTCTTTCTCCCAGTTTCGAGTATTTACAGCCCCCTTCCATAAGGTAGGCTTTGCTGATTTCTGGCTGGCCGATCAGCTGAACAGCCTGTCAGTGATATTGATGGACCTGGAATATATGATCTGCTTCTACAGTTTTGAGCTCAAATGGGATGAAAGTGGGGGCCTGTTGCCAAATAATTCAGAAGGTAGGGTATGAATGTGCATCCATACCCTAAACTGCCAGTGTAAACCAAGAAATACTGGGAATGAGAAATTTAAGATCATGGTGAAAACTCATCCAATGATATTACAAACTTAATTAAATGTACTTGGCACTCTTTTAGCAGTCTCTTTATCTGATATAATTTGGCTCTTAAATTATATGCTATGATTTTAGCCATACATTTGCCAAGAGATTTGCAACTTACACTTAGAAGAATTCTAAATCTAAAAAAAAAAAAAAAGTTCTAGTATATTGGTAGTTATATCACAAATGTTTTAGTGCCAGCAGTTTCCATCACAGTATTGCTTTATAATGAGCAAAAATACTGATTATTTAGGATTAGATCAGGTGCTTTGAGAAAGTTATTATAGATTCTTTTTAATTCTTATTAGGGATTTTGTTTTCTGTTCTGGCTCTTTTTCTCACTCTTAGTGTATGCCAAAGGTTCAAGTTATTAAGGAATTTTGCCTTATTGACAAAGACCAAATTTAGACAGATTATGTAATCTCTGACTAACAAAAGTTAATGAAGCCAGTGACAACACATTTTCATCAATTGCCAGCAGACCACAATTGTATAGTAGCTTGATCGCACTATAATGCATTCTCAGAATTTGAAGAAAAATTGATTTACCAGCTCCATTCTTCTCATTTAAAAATGCATACTCTGCTCTTCATTAAAAAAGGGTGAAGATGGGGAGCATGTACAACCCATTGCCATATATTATGGCAGTTTTGGAGTTCATGAAATTGGCTAGAGTCATCAGTGATATTTATATGTTGTCTGGATATTTCAAATTATAAAACTATTCTTTTTCCTTAGATTAGTGTACTCCTCCTGTAATTTTCCCAGCTCTATCACATTCCAATGAAAGTGATTCCAGAACAAGTAGTCAGAAATACGAGAGGACAGATTTTCCCTGTAGATTTACCCTGTGTATTAACTTTCTTTCCTTGGCTTAGCTATCACTAAAAAGTTTGAGAATATAATTGTTACAAAGAAGAAAGTGATTCTGAAACCCAGGCTTCTTGTTTTGATGGACTTAGTAGTGGTTATAATATATAACAAAATAATGTGAACTTTTTTTTTTTTTTAATTATAATTTTTTCTTCTTTGAAATCTTCACAGAACCGGAAATTTGCCACAAATATTCATATGGTGTGCGGGCCATTGTTCAGTGCATTCCTGCTTGGCTTCGTTTCATCCAGTGCCTGCGCCGATACCGAGACACAAAAAGGGCCTTTCCTCATTTAGTTAATGCTGGGAAATACTCCACGACTTTCTTCACAGTGACATTTGCAGCCCTTTACAGCACTCACAAAGGTATTCTATGATTGACTTTGAAGAGATTTTCAAAGCCCAAGGACTTCCCACTACTTAAGTCTGCTTCTTACTCTGGTTACTTTTCCATTTGTCATGCTCTTTTTTTCCATTGAAGTTTTAGTCCCCTCACTTATACTACTTTGTTCTTGAATACAATTTTAGTTTCATTCCACTGTTTACTAACAAGTACCATTAGAAAGAGTTAAAGTCATCCAGAACAGGAAGGATTTGTGATAATGTGTGAAATCCTGAATTATGTTTAATGTGCTCGGTCTTAGACACCTTGGGCTTTCATTTGGTTTTTTAGACTTCTTGTTCATTAATGAGGTTGGGAAATGCTAGGTGAAAAAGATTCCCTCAGGCAATCATGTATATTTTTAATCGCTTTCCTTCACCAAGTAGTAAGGATTGTTTCCAGCCCATTTAACTGCAAATTGAGTTCTCTGATCTCTCTAGTTTCTTATCTCCATAGCAACCAGTTATTACTTGAGACTGCTCTTCTGTTGGGAGGGGAAAAAAGCTTTTAGGTTCTGAGCCACATGCAGTCGGGCCTTTTGAATTTTTAACCTTTTTCCAAGAACTGTCAATCAAAGATCTCATTTTCTTTTACTAAAATACATTCTATCTTTGTCTGTGTAAATCAGTATCAGCCCACACCTTAGAGGCTGCACTTTCGTCTGTGGGTGGTAAAGTAATGTTACTTACTGAAATTATTATAATTATTTTTAAATACTTAAGTAAATTTTTTTCAGTGACCTTTTTTTTAATAGAAACACTGTAATTTTGGAACCTTAGCTAGTAGCTCTTGATTACTTGTCTAAAGTATGTGTGATGGTCTTGAAAGACCAGGGCTGTGGTATTTTGAGGGCTTGCCGTTTGGTCCAGTAGAACACTTTGTAACATAACTTCGACTTTTTGTAGTAGATTCTGCAATTACAGTAATATTGATAATGCAGCCAATAATTTTATCACTTTGTAGGCACTCTTGTTAAATGATTTAAATTAACTTAGTGCCTCAGTGAAAGAAACACATCCTCAAAGCTCCCATAATTTTAATTCTTGCTAAGGAAAGGTATTCTTTAGTCTGGGTGTGCATCATGATTCACAAGGTTGTTACTAGAGAATTTATAAGTCAGGCAACTGATTCGATACATGGTACCCTATGCCTTTCTCCCATCTTGAGTAACAATGTTTTTTTTGGTTGAATATTTTAGGATATAACTTATCTTTAACCATACTGATTCTATTCACTATGAAGCTGAAAATCTGAATTCCTCAAATTTGCATCCAGCTTCATATTTAATAACCTAAAGCTGGAAGCATGATTTGGATAGTATTGTGATCTTAAGACCTTTTTTTTTTATCATGTATTCTTCAAAGAAATTTTTAAACTATATTATTATTTTACCACTTTTATTAAACTATTATTTAAACTACATTGACTTTTTTTTTACATTGGCATTTTTAAGTTTATATCTGAAATTTTTCATCTTAAGGTTAAATAATTTTTTAAATGTAGTTTACAGTGTAATTTAAATAATATTTTAGATTTTAGATTTTAAAAGCTATGTTTATTTGAGAAGGTGGGGAGAGGGAGAGTGAGAGTGAGTCTCAAGCCAATTGCACTGAGCACAGAGCCAGACAAGGCTGGATCTCACAACCCTGAGATCGCAACCTGTGCCAAAACTGAATTGGACACTTAACTGACTGAACCACCCGGGTGCCCCTTAAATATTCACGTTTTATTATTTTTTTAAAGATTTTATTTATTTGGAATGCCTATGTGGCTCAGCGGTTGAGCGCCTGCCTTCAGCCCAGGGCGTGATCCTGGGAGTCCTGGAATTGACTCCCACATCAGGCTCACTTCATGGAGCCTGCTTCTCTCTCTGCCTCTCTATCTCTGTGTCTCTCATGAATAAATAAATAAAATCTTTCAAAATATATTTTTTATTTATTTGATGGGACACCTGGGTGGCTCAGTGGTCCTGGAGTCCTGGGATCGAGTCCCACATCAGGCTCCCTTCATGGAGCCTGCTTCTCTCTCTGTGTCTGTCATGAATAAATAAATAAAATCTTTTAAAAAATAAAATAAAATAATAAAGATATATTTTTAAAAGATTTTATTTATTTGAGAGAGAGAGAGAACATGAGCAGGAGGAGGGGCAGAGGGAGAAGTAGACTCCTCACTATGCAGGGGACCTGATGGGGAGGACTTGATCCCAGGACTCCAGGAACATGATGGGAGCCAAAGGCAGACCTCTTAACCAACTGAGCCACCCAGGCACCCCAAATATTCACATTTTAAAACTGCTGAAAGTTTCTACAATACACCCCATAAATATTCACATTTTATTTCATTTTTTTTTGTATTTTCAAATTTTTATGCATTTATCAGAGAGAGGGAGGGTGAGAGATCATGTGAACAGTCAGGAGAGGCAGAGGGAGAGGGAGAAGCAAGCAGGGAGCCCTATGCGAGGCTCAGTCTCAGGACCCTGGGATCATGACCTGAACTGAGGGCATCCTTAACTGAATGAGCCACCCAGGCATCCCAGATATTCACATTTTAAGACAAAACTGCTAAATAGGGCAGCCTGGGTGGTTCAGCAGTTTAGCGCTGCCTTTAGCCCAGGGCCTGATCCTGGAGACCCGGGATCAAGTCCCACATCAGGTTCCCTGCATGGAGCCTGCTTCTCCCTCTGCCTGTGACTCTGCCTCTCTCTCTCTCTCTCTCTCTCTCTCTCTCTCTGCGTGTCTCTCATGAATAAATAAAATAAAAATCTTTTTAAAAAACTGTTAAATATTTCTATTAAGTGTGTCCAAGTAATCTAAATATAAAAGCACAACACTCATCATGATTTGTTTTTTTAAAAATGAAGCAACTTGGGGTGCCTATATTTGGTTGAGTGTCTGACTCTTCATTTCAGCTCAGGTTGTGATCTCAGGGTCGTGGAATCAAACCCTAAGTTGTGCTCTGTGCTTAGGGTGGAGTCAGCTTGTCCTTCTTCTGCTCCTCCCCCTGCTCTCGCTCTCATGTTCTCTCTCTCAAATAAATGAATAAAATCTTTTAAAAAAAATGAAACAACTCTACAGTAGTCAAATTTTACATCTCTTTTCCATTGAACTTTTTTAAAATGTATTTTTATGTTTTGATCACTTTTGTTTGACCCATATGTATGTAAATTATTAATTTCCTGTTACTAGAAGATACTAAGAGACTTTTCTTTCTGTGTTGTAATTATCTATCATTACCCTAATTGTCATTTATAGCTGGTCAAAGTAACATTACAAATATGTTACAAATTTTAATAATTACCACATAAACATTTCTTATTGAGATAAATTTATATTACTTATTCTTTTTTTTAAGATTTTATTTATTTATTCATGGAGAGACACAGAGAGAGGCACAGACACAGGCCGAGGGAGAAGCAGGCTCCATGCAGGGAGCCTGATGTGGGACTGGATCCCGCGTCTCCAGGATCACTCCCTGGGCCAAAGGAGGCACTAAACCGCTGAGCCACCGGGACTGCCCTATATTACTTATTCTATTCCATTTTTCAGTTTTTATGTAAGTAAACTCTGAAAAACCTTGTTAAATAGCTATATACGTGAGAATGCAAGTTTTATTGTTGCTGTGTCACTCAGATTTTAGGCAAATCCTCAGTTATACACTTAAAAAATTTGCATTGTAGTTAATCATCAGTAATTTATTTGTTCTTCCCATACTTCCTTATTGGAAGCAAAGAGTTGAAAATAAACTGAAGAAAGTAAAGAATTAAACATAAACTAAATGAAAAAAGGATTTAACTAGCTAACTAGTCACTAGAATCATTCACTTTCTTTGTTTATAGGGAGCACTTTCTTTTGTTTATAGGTCCTACTCCAAAAAGCTGGAGTAGGACCAGTTATAGGATGTTTCATTCGAGATGCTCCTTGTTTAACTCAACGTGCTCAGGAAACAATTAGGAAAATTAAGATATTGTTAATTTCATTACGCATTTGCCAGTGCAGTATTTTTTGATACTTTATCAAAGGTATTTTTGATACTTTTATGCTTTATCTTATGATATCTTTAAATGTTTTTCTTTTTCTTTTAAATCTTGAAATTGCAGATTACACTCATCCATTTTATAGAGGATATCTGCATATATATCCCCTAACTAGAAAACCAGTCAGCCAAATTAGAAAAAGTTTTGACTTAAATTAACATATTTATATACACCCCTTTGTAAACATCTCAATTCTAATTCTAAGGTAGATGGATGAATGGGTAGGTAAGTGCATAGATAGGCAGATAGAATAATTACACATTCAGTATTACTGAGAATATTTGTATATCAGTTGTGCTCAGCACTAAAAATAGAGCAGCAACAAACAACATACCATTCTTACTCTTAAAAATTTATAATCTAGTAGGGGAAACGAGTAAAAATAGAGTAATTGGTTACACAACAATTGCAGTTGTCAATATGCTTAAAACTTCTGAACTTTATGCTTAGAAGTGGTTAAGATGGTAAATGTTACACTATTTGTTTTTGACTACGGAAAAAAAAGGTATTAGAATAGAGGTAAAGAAGTAAGCAGGGTATCATAATAGCCTACAGATAGAACAAGTCCTAACCCAGCCCCCAGTAGAGACTTCCGGAGATAGTAGTTAAGCTATCTTATTGTCTATGTTAAGGAGAATTTCAGTTATCCCCTTATGTGCTTTCCCCAAGGCTATGTAATTTGTGAGTGGTGGAAGAGTTTCTGTTTCCCACTTTTGTTGATCTTCAGTCTAGGGCTTCCAGCTCCCTCTCCCCATCAGACGGAACCATCCTTTTAAAGTAAAAATTATAGTATATATTGTTTACTTCCCAAATTTGTTTTAAGGATTAAATAAGGTGTAATGTGAGTGGAATCACATTATAAACCCTAACTTGCTACACAAATGGAATTTATCAGTAAATGAAATAGAATTTTCCTTGCTGTCTAGAGCTGGTATATGTGTGTCTTCTTTTATGGAAAATCTTTTTTAAGAGAAGCCCTTATAATCCCTTGGGTGGGGGCGTTATGCTGGACAAGTATCAATTAAGAATGTGTTTGGCTTTTTGTTCATGTAATACAGATGTTTACTCACTAAACTTGATTCATGTCCCACAGTCAAGTTTTTAAAAACCAAGCATTCTTTAGAGGGACCATTGGTTATATATCTTAATCATATCTGTAAGATTTAAAAAAAAACCACTTTGTATTGTTGATACATATTAAATATTTATATCATTAATTTATTTTTTCCAAAAAGCCTAAAACAGAGGGGGGTGGGGCGATTGGAAAGACAGCTCTCAGGGACAGTTGAGTGACGGTAGAATTTGGTTTCTGTTGTTGTTGTGGACAGTGTTCCCAAGAGAAAAAGTATCAGAAAGCATACACTTTAGAAATCATCCTTGAACCAAAAGAACAGATTTTGTATGTTTAATAGGGTAGATCTTTTCCTATTGAATTTGTAAGTGTTACGGTAAAAGATAAATTTTATGAGAGGAAAGTGTAGGAGATGGTGAGGTAACCTTGTTCAGATTCAGGGATCTGAGTCTTTTCAGAGAACTAGCCTACAAGAGTTACCATAGTAACTGCATTATTGGGGGCATTTTCGAAATTGTTTCAAAGGTTGTATCTTATGCTTCATGATTTATAGAAATGGAGGCACAAGGGTTACCTCTGTACTTAGAATCATTTTTTTAACAGGGAGGGGTTTAGACCCATTTCAGAGAGACTAATTATAGTATTTCAGCTAGTCCTTGCTTGTTATAGTAAGAAGGAAACACATTTTAAACATTTCAGTATATTTTCTTTTCCGTCATTAATTTTAGACACAAAGGAATTTAGCTCGCAGCCAATCTCCATATTTTAAGAATTCACATTTCATTACAAGCCTAAATTTGAAGCCAACTCCTACAAGTTTTTTGTTGGAATTAGGATTGGAGGAGACAGGAAAGTGTTTTGAATGTTTTTTGTGTGTCCTTGAGGTTTCTTGGCTTTGGCAAGAAAAAGCCTGTGGGAGGTACAATAATAGAAAAAGCCATTGTGTTATTTCTGACCCGTCAATGGGGAAGAGAGAGAGCACTTCATTAGATTTTCTGTTTTTTCACTTACAGTTTCCAACATTCTAAAATATTCATAAATTCTCAGTTGGTTTTGCTCTTTGCTATTTTCTGAATATATAGAAAAAACTTTATTTTAAAAATACCTAATATTTTACTTTAAACTTTTTTATTGGCATTTGCTAACAAGTATTTGCTATTAGACTTTTAAAAATACTTAGAAAATAAGAGATATCCTCTGCTCATTTAAAAGCTGAGTTCATTTATATTTGTTTGTTTGGTTGTTTTCCAGTGCCCAGATCCCTTCTAGATCCCTTCTTAACATTCTGTAAGGGGTGCTGTGCCCCCTAATGAGGACTCCTTAGCAGTAGTGCAGAGCCTTCAGTGCAAATAGTCATTTCATTGTTTTGAGTGAGCACACATAGTCCTGAAATGCTTCCTCTCTGGGGTATGGCCAGTATATTACTCTCTTTCTACCCAGAATAATAGGTTACTATGCCAGAATTTCCAAATTATTTTTATTCTTATTTTTATTCTTATTATCTTATAATAGAAACACTAATTTTTTTTTAATTCTCTAGGGAAACTTTTGTTTCATTAACTTTTTTTTTAAGCACATACACAAAAATCTTAAAAACAACTCATTTGGATAAATGCTTTTTTTGGCATACTATTAAAAAGTAGCTCAAATCCTTAATCCTTTTGAAATTTGATATATTCTGCTGTAATTTCTCTAACCTAAAAATGCAGAGAAGAAATAGATTTTTTTAAAAAATTTGTTATTTGTCAATATTGGCTTAAATTCTTCTGATCCTTAAGTACGAGATACAATTTGCTTCTGATTGTTAATTTGACTTTTACAAATATTTCTCAGAATGCTTTTGTCTACTTGGCATTATACTAATTTTAAATGGCTTTATAAATATTATACCAACAATTTCATTTATTTTTCACCTTAAATTGCTTTAAAAATAGTAATTATAGCTTTGAATAAATTAAATTTCCTTTGTATCTTCCTTGTCATGTTAAAAAAAAACTTTAAAAATAACACATATCTTTATACCTTGATAATACCATTTTTGTTGTCTTTTTTTTTTTTACATATAGATTTTATTTATTTATTCATAATAGATACAGAGGCAGAGGGAGAAGCTCCCTGTGAGGAGCACAATGTGGAGCTGGATCCCAGGACCCCAGGACCCCAGGATCACAGCCTGATCCAAAAACAGGCATTCAGGGCAGCCCAGGTGGCTCAGCAGTTTAGCGCCGCCATCAGCCCAGGGCGTGATCCTGGAGACCTGGGATCGAGTCCCACGTCAGGCTCCCTGCATGGAGCCTGCTTCTCCCTCTGCCTGTGTCTCTGCTTCTCTCTCTGTGTCTTTCATGAATAAATAAATAAAACCTTTAAAAAAAAACAACAAAAAAACAAAAAAAAACAAAAACAGGCATTCAACCACTGAGCCACCCAAGTGCCCCTGTTGTCTTTTCTGTATTCACTTTTGTTTTATAAAGTGCTCATACAACTGATCCATGTAGTTTGTTAGCACTTCTATACAAATTATGTTGCTTCTATAAAATTATGTTGTACTCATGCACAAAGCTTAAAGTTTAAAAATAATCTGTATATTGCTTAGAAACTGGGAAAGAGGCTTTGTGATGTTTAAAATAAGAAGTTGAACATTATAAATTCAACTTATGGAACAATTTTATCTAATTGGAAAGGAATTTAAAGATGTTTGCAAACAATTTTTAACTTTCATTTCAATTATATATAATTTTACATGAGAATATTGGTGGAAAGTATAAACATCAATGAAAATTATTGTGTCTAGGTATTCTCAGCAGCAAAAAAGAAAAATGAGTAGGCAAATGTATTATTGGGTATGAATTCTAGCTTTTTTCTTGGGTAGTAGATTATATATGAATCTCTTCAGAGTTTTATAGTATAATTCAATAAGTTTACTAATCAGCTATTGCTACATAATAAGTCATCCCCAAAACTCATTAAGTTTAAGGTGGTCATTTATTCTCAATTATGTATCTGTAGGTCAGCTGGGAATTGGTGGAACTAGGCTAGACTCAGTGGACAGCACTATTTTAGGCCACTGTGCCTGCTGGGCTTTTGGCTCTTCCCAGCAGGTTTGGTTTAGGTCTGTTCCATGTATTTCCTGTTGGAGCGGCAGCTAAAGAGGCAGTGTTTAATCCCAAGGAAAACTCTTCACATGGTACTAGCAGAAACAATTACTTTTTTTTTTTAAGATTTTATTTATTCATGAGAGAGAGAGAGAGAGAGAGAGAGAGAGAGAGGCAGAGACATAGGCAGAGGGAGAAGCAGGCCCTGGCAAAGAGCCCAACGTGGGACTCAATCCCGGATCCCAGGATCAGGACCTGAGCCAAAGGCAGATGCTCAACCACTGAGCCATCCAGGCGTCCCCAGAAACAATTCCTATTGCATAAATACATTGTAAGCCTCTGCTTGCTTCATCATCAAGTTACATGTCTAGGCCCAAAGGAAGTCTGCCCATCCAAAAGCCAAAGCAAATTATTAGGCCCACCATCAATGGGGTAAGAATCATGAGAGAGGACTGTTGGGGGTGGGGATGGGGAGGTGCTGAATATTTTTAAACTGTAATCTAATCTACCACAAAACAAATCAATTTTAACTGATTTTTTTAGGTGGAAAAGGATATAAACAATTTTGTAGAGCAATTAAACATGGCTAATAAACATAAGAAAAATGTTCTACTTCACTGACAGCAAAGAAATACGAGGTAAAATATTTAATCAAAGAAGTGATAATGCTTATTTCTATAAAGAATGTGGAGAGATGAACACACTCGTTCTCTTGATAGAGAATGGGCAGCCCGGGTGGCTCAGCGGTTTAGCACCACCTTCAGCCCAGGGTGCGATCCTAGAGACCTCAGATCGAGTCCCACGTCAGGCTCCCTGCATGGAGCCTGCTTCTCCCTCTGCCTGTGTCTCTGCCTCTCTCTCTGTGTCTGTCATGAATAAATAAATAAAATCTTTTTTTAAAAAAAAAGATAGAGAATGAAGTGGTAAGCAGTTGGGTAATTTTATCAAGAATCTTAAAATCATTCATACCTTTTGAACTTAGTAACACCCTTTCCATAACTTTTTTCTAAGAAAATAATAAGAGACGTAGGTAGAAATGAACTTATGGGGATGCCTGGGTGGCTCAGCAGTTGAGCGTCTGCCTTTGGTTCAGGTCGTGATCCCAGAGTTCAGGAATCGAGTTCCGCATCAGGCTCCTGCAGGGAACCGCTTCTCCCTCTGCCTATATCTCTGCCTCTCTCTCTGTGTCTCTCATAAATAAATAAATAAATAAATAAATAAATAAATAAATAAATAAATAAATAAATCTTTAAAAAAAAGAAATGAACTTATATTTATAGTATTATATAGTAAAAAGCTGAAATAATCTAATAAATATCCACCAATTAGAAAATAATATGGTACATGGAATATTATATAGTGGCTTGTCAAAAGTAATGCAAAGCACCTGCAAATAGTAGATGAAGAATAATATTATTAAAAGCTAATGTTTACTGAATATTTTTGTGGGTCAGATACTCTTTTAAGCATTTAACATGTATTAACTATTTTAATCTTCCCAGCAGACCTATGAGGTATTAGAATCAGAGCTAGACAGACAGTAATTAAAGTGGCAAAAGCACATTTTACTCAGGAACTGTTGAAGTAGAGGAAAAAGAGAACAAGGCTCAATTCTGAATATAGAACAGACAAATAAGGATTTATAGCCAAGGAGAAGGGTGGGGGTCAGTGGATGGAAAATTACTAAAAGGAAGCATCAAGGGTAAGGGGGAGGATTCTGGTTAAACTGGTTTAGCAGGATTCTTGCTAAAAGAAGACCAGAATGATTAGATGAGGGATGGAGGATAAAGAATTTGATATCTAGAGTGATCAGATATTGAGGGCTAGGGGTCCTCTCTAAACTGACTTGGTAAGATTATTGCTCCATCTGGGTGACATAGGCTTGACAGAGACAGACACCAATCAAATTTGAGGCCTAGAACGCAGTAGAGTTAGGTAAGGAGAGAGTCTTTGTCAGAGGTAAGCATTTGATCCTCATTTTACAGGTAAGCAAATTGAAAACAGGTTAAATTGCTTGCCAAAGTCATACATCTATAAAGTGAAAGAACATAGGTTATGAATACCAACAGTGTAGCTCCAAAACCAGGTAGCTATTAGGTGGCAAAGCTAGAATCCATATACAGATCTTGGGTTGTTTTTATTCTACCATACTGCCTTCTCAGTTTATAGAATGCTCTGAGCTCTTTCCAGAGGTTAAATGTTAATGTTAAATGTTAAATTCGTGGTAGACAGAAAGATTAGATAGAACAGTGTGCTATTCCTACGTGTACCAAATAAATTTATGTTTGAAAAAGCACAAGGGTATATGTTGTTAGAGAATAATTCAAACAGTTCTTTTTAAGAGGGTAGGCTCATTTTCTGATCCTCTGGTCCTAATGGCCACAGTCATGGAAAGCCAAAAATATTGCCAAGAATTGACTATTTCACATTAATAGTCACAGGCTTTGTATTAGTAGGAACAGTGTGGATCAGCCCAGAAAATTGAAAGTCATTCTTGAATTAGAGGGAAGCAAACACTAACATTTTAGTGTTGTTTCAAGTGATGGGAAAATGGTTTGACATAAATAATTTACTTAGAGTTGTATTATTTGTTAGGGTCTTAAAATTCACTTTTTAAGCAACACCTGAGGCAATTAGGTATTTGTTAAAGCTCGCTGTTTTCTTAATATATATGGTTAATAAACAAGGAATGTTGCCAGCATGCTTCTTAGAATGTAGTGAAAAAATATTAAAAGAAAGGAGTTAGCTAATACCTCATTTTATGGGTACTTTGAATGAGGTATAAGGTATGGTTTCTATGGATATTTTTAAAGGAATTTTTCTTATAGTAAACATTATTTTCTTCACATATAAAAAAAAAACAGTACTGCCTGCTACTTAAAGGAGGATAAAGCATCTACCTACTATTTAAATATCACGTGGATGTGTTGCATTTCTATGTTTCCTGTCATTGGAATTCTCAGGGCTGCCTCTAAATATTTTTTAGTTGCTTCTGAACAATAACCTTGGGCAAAATTTCTTTTAAAGGCAGAATTGTACTGCTTGCAACTATTTTATCCCTACTTTCCTTAAAGGAAATGAATATCCATCAAACAAAGTGAAGTACTGAAGAAGACAGAATTCCTGAAGAAAGTTGAACTGCAAGTCTAGGATCTGTTGCATAATCTTCCTCTTCCTTCTCAGTTATGAATATACAAACAGTCCATGACTTATGATATTTCAACTTAATGATTTTCAACTTTCTGACAGTGTAAAAGCAATACTCATTGAGTAGAAACCATACTATATGTTCTGAATTTTGATATTTTCCCAGGCTAGCAGTATGCAGTGTGATACTGTCTTGATGCTGAGGAGTAGCAGCAGCCACAGCTCCCAGTCAGCCACGCAATCACAAGGGTATATGACCAACACAAACCATTGTGTTTGTCACTATCAGTGTAGTGTTCAGTTATATGAGATATCCAGCACTGTATTATAAAATAGGCTTTGTGTTAGATGATTTTGCCCAACTTTGCGAGCTAACATAAGTGTTCTGAGCATGGTAGATGAGGTGTATTGAATTCATTTTCAACTCATGGTATTTTCACCTTAACATGGGTTTATTGGGATGTAACCATCATAAATCAAGGAAGATCTGTATGACTAGGTATATTTCCTTCCTCAAGAACTGAAAAAAATGATTTTAACTGATATTTGAAATCAATTTTTAAAAATCTTTCATTAAACCTTCTGTTGCAGAAAGTTAATCCACCTTGAGATACATCCATCTCTGCTCAATTTAATCAGGTCCTCTGCCAATTAGGATTTCCATTTTAGTGAAAGGCATAATTTTGACTGAGGGAGAGAACATGGGCTTTGGAGCTAGGTACACTTAAGACTAGGTTAACTTAGCCACTTAACTAATTATGTTACCCTGAGAAAGTGACTCAACTTCTTTGAGTTAGAAGTTAGTAAAATTGAGATAATAATTCCTACCTCATAAATTTATTATGAGAATTAAATTGTGCAAGTATACTGTAACTGATGGTAATTGGGTATTGGTATTCTTTCCATGCTCTGAAAGTATGAAAAACTCTCATGTAAAATATTAGGAAAGAGGTTTTAACTACAGGCATGGAGGAATTCAAAGTAATTATGAGTAGGTATCTGGATAAAATGGAGTTTATTTTTATGAAATTGTAAATCAAATGCAGGAAAACATAGAAAATCTAAATTATATGATTATAAAAGATTTTATTTATTTATTCATGAGACACAGAGAGAGAGGCAGAGACACAGACAAAGGGAGAGGCAGGATTCCTGCAGGGAGCCTGATGTGGGACTCCATCCCGGGACCAGGACCGGGATCATGCCCTGAGCCAAAGGCAGATGCTCAACCGCTGAGCCACCCCAGGTGTTCCAAAAAATCTAAATTCTAGATAAAGGACAACTTTTCCTTATTCCTTTGGTTCTTATTGAAGTATCAGGCCAAAATGTTTTAATTAAGTGAAAACTTTCAAACCATCAGTGACAGTTGTGCCATTTAAACTCTTGCAAAACTAAAAGTATCCTTTTTCTTTTTTTCCTTTTTTTTTTTTTTTGCATCCTTTTTTCTCTTTAAAAAACCAGAATAGGGGTGCCTGGGTGCCTCAGTTGGTTAAGCATCTGCCTTTGGTCAAGTCATAGTCCTAAGGTCCTGGGATGGAGCCCTGAGTAGGGTTCCCTGCTCAGCAGTGAGTGCTTCTCCCTCTTCCCCTCCCTCTCTTGTGCTCTTGCTCTTTCTCTTTCTCTCTCTCTCTCTGTCAAATAAACAAATTCTTTAAAACAAAAACCCAGCATAATTCAGAGTTCTCAGTCCTTGAATCCATTCCTTTTTACACTCTAAATCTTTCCAAGGCAGCAAGATGTGATGCTGTGATTCTCAAACTGTAGTATGTGTATGAATCACCTTGGATTATTACTTAAAAATACTCTTCTTGGGCCCACTTTTAGTCTAATTCATAGGATTAGAGTGATGACCCCAAAGTTTGCCTTTTCAACATGTGCTTCATGATACTTCTGCTGACTAATATAATACTGGTAGAATGTAAGGAGTAGAGATTGCAAATGGATGTGATGTTGAGCAAATATGGAAACTACTGAGTTTGAATACTGCTGCTTCCTCCTGTACTATTTGTTAGATCTTGGACAGCCAAGCAATGAATGGTAGGGAGGCAATAGAACATACTGAAAGCATGGGCTTTAAATTATAGCACTTGGACACGTTCCCTGATAGTAACAGTCCACACTCCATAAGAAGGTTCTAAGGAAATAGGTGTAAAGTTCCTAAGGGAGAAATGAGAAAGCAGAGCAGAGACAGACACTAACTAAAACTGTTACTCTCGTGGAAGTTTCAACAACAAAAAACACTCAAGAAAGAAATACCAAGGGTTCCTTACTGACAGCAAGTTTTATGTTTTCCCTATCAGCTTTTATTCTGCTTCAAGTCATTAGAGACGATTTAAACGTTTTATCTCTAATTATCTTTTTTTTTAATTTTTTTTTTAATTTTTATTTATTTATGATAGTCACAGAGAGATAGAGAGAGAGGCAGAGACACAGGCAGAGGGAGAAGCAGGCTCCATGCACCGGGAGCCCGACGTGGGATTCGATCCCGGGTCTCCAGGATCGCGCCCTGGGCCAAAGGCAGGCGCCAAACCGCTGCGCCACCCAGGGATCCCTCTCTAATTATCTTTAAAGTCTAATTTAAACTTTTTATCTCGAAGTATATTGATGCCAATTGATGAGATGGTTCCTAAATTAAATATTTTAATAGATGTTTCAGAAGTACGGGTAAAGTTTGAAATAACACAGGTTTTACTCCTAATACCCAATTTGAAAGTAAGGTATCAAATGAAGGTTTCTATACAAAGGCATTATAGTCTTGGACTGTTTCACTCTGAGACCAAGAATTGTTTCAGAAGGCATTTTTAGATCTGATATGTTAAACTAGTATAGAACGTTGGCAAGTTGTGAAAAATGGTGGAAAAGATTTTGGCATTCTTTCTCTCTATGCATGCCTATTATATATATTTTCACTTCCTTTAAAAACTGTTAATTATCCATAATGTGGAATATATATTGCTATTATTTTTATATTTCTGAATTATATTTTTGTGATCTATATTTGTTTTTTATTCATCTCTAATTACTGTACCCAACTATTATGGCTGCTGAAATCTTACCCAATCTTATTTTCATTTTTAGTTGATTATAATTTTAGCTTGTGTTTATGACTTAATTTTTTTTTCAGTTCAATTAAGAAAAACGTTTCTACCCATATGAATGTACTACCTGAAGCTTTCTTACGCTTAATAAAATAAGCACTTGAGACATTGTCAAAAGTTTATAGGATTCTTTCATTCCTTTGTAACGTGATTATGGCAAATAGCATTCCATTTAGTTAAATGAAATTGCCTCTTTGCAGGAGAAAGGCAGAAACATGATTTTTAAACAATTTTAAATTAAATTTAACATTTACTATATTAGTAGTTTCAGAGACAGAATATAGTGGTTCATCCATCAGTTGCTTACTTGAGTGCTCATTACTTCAAGAGCCCTTCTTAATAAGCCTGTCTGTCAGTTAACCCATCCTTCTACCCACCTCCCCTCCAGCAATCCTCCGTTTATTTCCTGTAGTTAAGAGTCTCTTATAAGGATTTGCCTCCCTCTCTGTTTTCATCTTATTTTATTTTTCCTTCTCTTCCCCTGTGTTCATCTGTTTTGTTTATTAAATTCCACATCTGAGTGAAATTATATGGTATTTCTCTTTCTCTGACCGAATTATTTCACTTAGCATAATACCCTCTAGTTCAGTTCCATCCATGTCATTGCAAATGGCAAGATTTCATTCTTTTTGATGGCTGAGTAATATTCCACAAAATACTTGATTTTATCCACTCCAGAATTATTGTTATTTGGTTATAAAGGAGTTGGGAAAGGCAGCAATCAATCTTTAATAATCACCGAAGAGATCATTTTATTATTGATGGGCCAGTAGATAAGAATTTTACAAATATAAATACAATTTAGTAATTGAATCGCCTTCTTGATTACCTCTGTCACATCTATTTTATTCAACAAACATTTACAAAACACCTACAGTGTGTTGCTCTGTGTTTGATGCTAGGGATGTATAAATGAACATCTTGCCTTTAAAACACCCTCTTGGAGCTCCCAGTTTGATAAGGGAGAATGACAAAATAGCACATAAAAAGTGTGGTAATACTGTATTATCAGTATTGTGTAAAGTGTTGAGGTGGTTCAGAAGAGGAATAGTTAACTCAATGAGGATTTTGAGGAACAGCCAAGTTTTATTTTTTTAATTAAACTTTATTTTGAGATAATTGTAAATTCACATGTAGTTGTTAGAAGTAATGAAGATCCCATATACTCTTCACACAGCTTTTCTAATAGTAATGTATGACATAAGTATAGTGCAGTATCACAGCCAGGATATTGACATTGATATAGTCTAGTACAGAAGGTATCACCATAGGGTGAGTTCCATCACTGTAAGGATTTCTCATGTTACCTTTTTATGTCATACTCTCTTCTCTCCTGCCCCCGCTTTTTTCCCTAGCCCCTGGCAATTGTTTATATGTTCTCCATCTAATAGTTTGTCATGTCAAGAATGTTATATAGATGGGATCATATAGTCCTATAGTCTTTTGAGATTTGCTTTTTTCATTTAGCATAATTTTCTGGAGATTGATCCAGGTTGTTTCATGAATCAGATTTATTCCTTTTTATTGCTAAGTAGTGTTCCATGGTATGGATGTACTTTAGTTTAACCATTCACCCACTGGTTGACATTTGTGTTATTTCCAAGTTCAGGCTATTATGAAGATAGCTTCTGCAAACTTTCATATACAGGTTTTTGATGAACATAAATTGTCATATTTCCACACTGAATCCTCAGGAGTGCAGTTAATTGCTGGTTAGTGTGGTAGCTGCATTTTTCTTTTCTTTTCTTTTCTTTTCTTTTATTTTATTTATTTTATTTTTAAAGATTTTATTTTCATGAGAGACACAGAGAGAGGCAGAGACACAGGCAGAGGGAGAAGCAGGCTCCATGCAGGGAGCCTGATGTGGGACTCGGTCCCGGGACTCCAGGATCATGCCCTGGGCCGAAGGTAGGCGTTAAACCGCTGAGCCACCCAGGGATCCCCTGTTTAGTTTTTTTAAAATAAAACAACAACAAAAAAAAACTGCCAAACTTTTTTCACAGAAGTTGTACCATTTTACATTCTTGCCAGCAGTTTATGAATGGTCTAGTTTCTCTGTATTCTTGCCAGCCTTTGATCATGTTACTTTTTAAAATTTCAGCCACTGATAGGTGCATAGTGATATCTCACTGTGGTTTTATTTTTTTTTTTAAGATTTTATTTATTTATTCATGAAAGACACACACACACAGAGAGAGGCAGACACACAGGCAGAGGGAGAAGCAGGCTCCATGCTGGGAGCCCGATGCGGGACTTGATCCTGGGTCTCCAGGATCGCGCTCTGGGCCAAAGGCAGGCGCTAAACCACTGAGCCACCCAGGGATTCCCCTTACTGTGGTTTTAATCCTGTTGAACATCTCTTCATATGCTTATTTGCCATCTGTATATCCGCTTCAGTAAAATGTCTTTTCATGTCCTTTGCCCATTTTTGAATTGGATTGTTTAGTTCTTTATTGAATTGTTAGAGTTTTTAAAATATATTTTAGATACCATCACCTTGTTGGATAATATTTACAAGTATTTTCTCCCGGTCTGCAGCTTGTTTTTTCATCCTCTTAACATAGTCATACACAAATCAGAAATTTTTAATAAGTTTTTGTGAAGTTAAGCTTAGTTTTTCCTTTTATGGATCATGCCTTCAGTTTTAAGTCCCAAGAACTCCTTGCATAGCCCTAGATCCTATAGGTTTTCGGTGGTTTTTTCCTAAGAGTTTTATGTCTTATATTCAAATTCATGATCCATTTTGAGTAAAATTTTATATAAGGTGTGTGAAGATTGAAGTTCGTATTTTTGCCTGTGGGTATCTAATTGCACCTTTTGTTCAAAGGGATATCTCTCCTGTATTAAATTGCTTATGTGCCTTTGTCAAAACTTCGTTGGGCATATTTGTGAGTCTATTCCTGAGCTCCCTATTCTGCTCTGTTGATCTGTGTAAAAAAGACTATACAGTCTTTTTTTTAACTTTGAACAATTGATTTTTTAATTGGATAAATTTGATGTATGATACTGTGTAAGTTTAAGGTATACAGTGTGTTACTTTGATACATTTGTATGTTGCCATTATTGCTGATATAGCATTATTTATCACATTACATAATTATAGTATATTATTGTCTATTGTCACTTCCTTGGTTAAATTTATTTATTAGTATTTTATTTTTTTGATGCTATTGTGAGTGGGTTAGTTTTCCTTATTTCTTTTTCAGATTCTTCATCACTTGTGTAAAAGAGTGCAGGTGATTCCTATATATTGATTTTGTATCCTGCTACTTTACTGAAATTGTTGATGAATTCCAACAGTTTTTGACCCATTCTTTGGATTTTCAGTATGTCATCAGCAAATAACAACTTCTTCCTTTCTGATTTATTTTTTTATTCATGAGAGATACATACAGAGAGAGAGATACAGAGAGAGAGAGAGGCAGAGACACAGGCAGAGGGAGAAGCAGGCTCCTCGCAGGGAGCAGCCCGATGCGGGACACGATCCCCCGGGCCCCAGGATTACACCCTGAGCCAAAAGCAGATGCTCAACCACTGAGCCACCCAGGCGTCCCAATTTTTATGCTTTAGTTAAGAGTTTAATATACTGTTCATAAAAAGAGTTACAGTATTACAGTTCTGTCACCTTAATCAATTTTGTGTTCTTTTCGTTTCAGCTTTAAGAGTTCCTTTCAACATTTCTTGTAAGGCAGGTCTAGTAGTGGTGAACAACCTCAGTTTTGTTTATATGAGAGAGCCTTTATTTCTCCTTCATATCTGAATGATAGCTTTGCCAGATAGTGTTTCTGGCTGGCAATTTTTATCTTTCAATATTTTGAATATGCTGTTCCATGGTCTCTTGGCCCATAGAGTTTCTGCTGGGAAATCTACTGATAACCAAGTGGAGGTAACTTTGTAGTTACTCTTTTTCTCCCTGGCTATCATTCAAATTCTTTATCATTGACTTTTGATAGTTTTAATGTAATAGTTTTAGAGAAGTCTTTTTGTGTTGAGATAATAAGTGTTATATTAGTTTCAAGGACTTGTATCTCCAGTTCCTTCTCTGGGCTTGGGAGGTTCTCAGCTATTATTTTTTGTTTTTTATTTTTATTTTTACATCTTTTCAAAATTTTATTGATTGTCACTGGAATATAGAAATAAAATTGGTTTGGGATATTGACCTATCCGGTAACCTTGATAAATTCAAATATCAATTTTGATAGATAATGTATAGATTTTACATCTTTTTTTTAATTTTATTTATTTGAAAGAGCAAGAGAGAACATGAGTAGAGTTGGGGGAAGAGGAGGGAAAAGGAGAAGCAAGCTCTCCACTGAATAGGGAATCCTGGGATCATGACCTGAGCTAAAGGCAGATGTGTAAGAGACTGAGCCACCCAGACACCTAGATTTTACATTTTCTGTATACACAATCCTGTTGTCAACAAAGACCGTTTTATGTTCTCTTTCAAATCTTAAAGATATTTTATTTTTTTGATTTATTGCATCAAGTATCACTTCTGTAAAATGTTGCTTAAAAAATAGGATTATCAGGCATCCTTGTTTCATTTATCATCTCAAGGGGAAAATCTTTAATTGTTCACCAATAAGTATAAAGTTTACCTTTATCAGAATGATAATGTTCCCTTCTATTCTTCTCTTTGAAAAGAGATTTTTTAATCATAAATTGTCATTGAGTTTTATCAACTGCTATTTTGCATCCATTGATATTGAGATTTTTCTCCTTTATTTTTTTAGTGAAGAGTATTTATGTTTTGGTTGTTAACAGCTATTGTTTTTTAAGTGTATTCCCTGCTACTTTCTTCCTCTTTTCTCCTCCTGGGATACTCGTTATTCATATGATAGCTTTTCTAATGGATTCAGATAGTTGTCTTACAGGTTTTTTCATTTTTAAAAAATTTTAGTATTCTTTCCTCTTCCACTTGAATTATTTCTGTATTTCTATTGTCAAGCTTGTTAATTCTCTTTTCCATATGATCTGTTCTATTTCTTCATTTCATTTATTGAGCTCCTCAGATCCAGAATTCATTTGGTTCTTTTTTAGAATTTCAGTCCCTTTGGGTAAAGTACTCCTTCTGTTCATTAATTTTATTCCTGAGATCATTATATTATCTTTCTGAGTTTTCTTCTAACTCATTGAACTTCTTCATTATAGCTATTTTAAATTATCAGTAGATTGCACTATTCCATATCTTTGGATTCAGCTGCTGCAAAATTGACATTTTCTGTGATACTATATTACCATGATTTTTTATGGTTTGATAAAAAGTGTCTCTACTGCTACATTTGAAGTAGCAAACAAACACCTTTCTTATTTCTTATTTAGGTAAGGCTTTATTTACTTTGTTTAATTTTGATTCTAACAGTTCAACAAGTTGGTATTAGGACCCTAACAGAAGTTTTTGGTTTCTCTTAATAGAGCTGACTTGCAGCTAAGGTTAGGATCATGCACATTAAAAAAGAAGAAAAGAAAAGAAAAGAAAAATCCAAGCTTAGGGGGAAGTTGTGTGTTTAGCAGTTGAGACTGGTGTGCCCTTGACCTGGTAAGAGTATCCTCAGGGGGTGGAGGTGGGGGACCACAGTAGTCCATAGGTAATCCTCTTGCCTTCTGAGACAGGCAAAAGATACTTTCCTTCAGTTCTCTTCATCTGCCTACTTTATTTCTTTCCATTCCTTCCCAACACACAGACAGCCACTGCTGTTTTTTTATCAAAGACCAGCTGATTCCTCTAGCTGCCGCACGAATGGCCAAGCAGACCCTACTCCTTGCCTTTACCTCCACCTTCTCTGCCAAAAAGGTTTGTGCTAGCTCACTGCCTGACCAACCACTGCCTTCCCTGCTACTGCCTGTTCCACTACCATTTCCCTTACTTCACTGTCTTTTTCATGGAATAATAAGCCCAATTTCAGATACATATATGGATGGATCTGTCAGGTGTGCTGGTATCCCTGTGCAGAGGTGCTTTTTTTCAGTTATGGATGTCCACTTAGTTTTAAGTCAAAGGGAAGAGAAAAAGGCAACCACTGCCATGATGCTGTTATTACTCCACATAGTTTTGATTACTGCTACATGATATCTTAAAACTGGGCAGATTGATTTTGCCTATTTTGCTTTTCAAAATAATTTGAGCTATTTTAGTTCTTTTGTCTTTTTATATAAATTTTAAAATAACATGGTCTATATCTTTAAAAAAATCTTGCTACTGTTTTATAAGAATTATGTTAAACCTATATATCTGTTTGTAGAGAAATGATATCTTTACTCTTTTCAGTCTTCTAGTCTGTGAATATCTCTCTACATTTATTTAAATCTTTTTATTGCTTTCATCAGTATTTTGTACTTTTCAGTGTACAAGTCTTTGATATGTGTATTTTTTGAGTGATTGTAAAGGATGAAATTGTATTGTTAAATTTTGGTGTCCATTGTAGTCATTGCTAGTGCGTAGAAAAACAAAATGAGTTTTGTTTATTTATCTTATATAGCCTATGACCATATTGAACTCATTCATTCTAAGAGGGTTTTTTTTAATATGTCTTGTGATTATCTATATAGACAATTATGTCATCTACAAATAGAGACAGTTTTATTTCTTTCTAATCTCTAAGCCTTTACTTCCTTCTGTTTTCTTTCTTTACTGCTTTGACTTCAGCTTCCAGTATTATGTTGAGTAAGAATGGTGAGAGCAGATATCCTTGTCTTGTTTCTAATCTTAGGAGGAAAGTATTCAGTTTTTCTCCATAATAAACAAAAGTTCTTCAGCTAATGCTGTAGTGTTTTTGTTGAAGCTTTATCAAATTGAGGAAGTTTCCCTTCAGGATTCCTGGGTGGCGGTTTAGTGCCTGCCTTTGGCTCAGGGTGTGATCCCAGGGTCCTGGGATCGAGTCCCACATCAGGCTCCCTGCATGGAGACTATGGAGACTGCTTCTCCCTCTGCCTCTCTCTCTCTCTCTCTCTCTCTCTCTCTCTCTCTGTGTCTCTCATGAATAAAATCTTTTTTAAAAATAAATGAAATTTTTAAAAAAGGAAGTTTCCCCTCTATTTCTATTTCTGTAGATCTTTTGATATGACCCTATGGTTTTTCTTGTAAGCTGTAGCCCATTAATATGGTGAATTTTTAATATGGTGAATTACATTATTGACTCTTTATTATTGGACCAGCCTTGTGTCTCTAGAATAAACCCCCCTGGTGTTTCATTCCTTTTTCTACATTGCAGAATTCTATTTGCTATTATCTTGTTAAGGATTTTTGTGTCTATATTTATGAAGGATATTTGTCTGTATTTTGTGGGGGAGGAGAAGGGTACTGTTTTTTGTTTTGGTATAGGTATAAAACTAATTTCCAAAAATGAATTGGGAAGTTTTCTGTCTTTTAATTTGTGGAAGATTTCTTCTTTAAAAGATTGGTAGGATTCTCCAATGAAAACATCTGGGTTCAGAGATTTATATGGGGGTAGTTCTTAAATTACAAATTCAATTTTCTTAATAGTTATAAACTATTCAGATTATTATTTTATATTCAGAGAGTTGTAATAATCTTTTTTAGGAATTTGTTCCATTTCATCTAAGTTGTCAAAATTTATGAGTGTAGAGTTATCATATTCCCTTATTATTCTTTTGATGTCTTTAGGGTTGGCAGTGATAGCCCCTGTTTCATTCCTAATATTGGTAATTTGTGTCATCTTTTCTTTGTCAGTTGTACAGAGTTTTGTCAATCCTATCTGTCTTTTTCAGGAACCAGCTCTTTGTTTCATTGATTTCTGTTCGTTATTACTCCTTCTGCCTGCTTGGATTTATTTTCTTTTTCTAGGTTCTTGAGGTAGGAGCTTAATTATTGATTAGAGATTTTTTTTTTTGTCTTTTCCAATGTATGCATTTGTGTGTATAATATATAAGGCTATGTGTTTCCTCTCAGCACTGCTTTAGCTGTGCCTCAGAAATTTCATTGTTTTATTTTCATTTCTGTTTAGTTCAATGTATTTTTAAATTTCCCTGAGACTTCCTCTTTGATTCATGAATTATTTAGTAATGTGTCATTTAGTTTCCACAGATTTGGAGATTTTTGCGTTACTGGTTTTTATAGACAATCTACATATATGTTCACTGGACACTTGAGAAGAATGTGTATTGTTGGGAAGACTGTTTATTAGATCCTATGGGTTAATATTGAGTTCAATATCCTTACTTATTTTGTTTGTTCGTCTCTTTGTAGTATCAGTTGTTGAGGAGATTTAACATCTCCAACTATAATTGTGGATTTATCTATTTTTCCTTTCAGTTCTGTTTGTTTTTGCTATGCTAGTTGTTTGATATAGATACAATTAAAATTGTTACATCTTCTTGGTGAATTGACTGTTACCATTATATAATACCCCTCTCTGTCTCCAGTAGTCTTCTTTGCTCTGAGATATACTTTATTTGATAATAATATAGCCACCCTGCTTTCCTTTGATTGTTTATATAATACATATTTTTCCACCTTTTTACTTTTAACATACCTATATCATTATATTTGAGGTGAGTTTCTTGTAGACAGAATATAATTGGGTCACTGTGTTTAATCCACTCAGCTAATCTCTTTTAATTGGTATATTTACACCGTTGACATTTAATGTAATTACTGATACTTTAGAACTCAAAATATGCTGTTTTCTTTTTTTGGTTTTCTGCTCTCTCTGCTCTTTATTTCTCTGTTTTTACTTGAACGGTTTTAAAGTTGTATTTTGATTTATCTATAGGATTCTTTTTAGTGTATCTCTTTGTATACCTTTTTTAGTGATTGTTCTAACATACAGGATATGTACATAAGTTATTGCAGTGTTCTAGTGTTGTCATTTTACCAGTTTGAATGACTTCTAGAAACTTTACCTCCTTTTAAATCTCTTTATCCTCTCCCATTATAATGTAAAGGTCTTGAATATTTCTTCTACATACATTTAGAACTATATCCATCAGTGTTATAATTTTTGCTGTAGCTGTCAAGCATAATTTGTAAAACTTGAAAGAAAAAAGGAAGCCTATTTTATTTATCTATATTTTTGCTTATTGATTGGGTTCTTTCTTCCTTCTTGAAGTTCTAAAGTGTTTTTTTTTTTCTTGTATTGATAATTTTCTGTTTAGAGAATTCAGCAACTCCTTTAGAGTAGGTCTTCTAACAGATTCTTAATTTCCTTTTATGTGAGAATGTTTTGATTTCTCCTCCATTTCTTGAGTGATAGTTTGATTGAGTATAAGATTGTGGGTATATAGTTCACTTTTTAGCAGTTAATAAATTTTATGTTTTTCCCGTCTAGCCTCCAGAAGATTTCTGATGAGAAATCCACTGTTATTTAAACAGTTTTAACCCTGACAGCTAACCTATCAGATTTTTCTTGGCTGCTTTCAAGATGGTTATCTTTGCCTTTCATTTTCAGAAGTTTGATTATCCTGTGTTTGGGATAGTTTCTTTACATTTATTCTTTTTTAAAAAAAAAAATTTTTATTCATGAGCGACACAGAGAGAGAGAGAGGCAGAGACACAGGCAGAAGGAGAAGCAGCCTCCATGCAGGGAGCCCGACGTGGGACTCGATCCTGGGACTCCAGGATCACACCCTGGGCTGAAGGCGGCACTAAACCGCTGAGCCACCCGGGCTGCCCTCTTTACATTTATTCTGATTGAGCTTTGCTCAACTTCTTAAATCTGTATGTCTCTTACCAAATTTGGGGGAGTTTTCTGCTATTATTTCTTCAGGTACTTTTTCACCTCTTCTCTCCTTCTGGGCTCTAATGAGACAAATGTTAGATCATTTAGGCCTTTTATTTCTTTGCTGAGGCTTTCTGTTTTTTGTTTCAAGCATTTTATAATTATTCATTAAAACATTTTTATCATTGCTGATTTAAAAATCTTTGTCAGGGGATCCCTGGGTGGCGCAGCGGTTTGGCGCCTGCCTTTGGCCCAGGGCGCGATCCTGGAGACCCGGGATCGAATCCCACGTCAGGCTCCCGGTGCATGGAGCCTGCTTCTCCCTCTGCCTGTATCTCTGCCTCTCTCTCTCTCTCTCTGTGACTATCATAAATAAATAAAAATTTAAAAAAAAAATTTAAAAAAAAAAAATCTTTGTCAAATAATTCCACTGTCTCTCATCTCAGTTTTGGCATCTATTATCTTTTTTCATTCAGTTTGAGATCTTCCTGGTTCTTGGTATTACTAGTGATTTTCAGTTGAAATCTGGACATTTTCTGAATTATCTTATGAAACTTTGTAATTGTATTTTGTCTATTCTTAAAAAAATAAGTAGGAATTATAGTAGTACATATCATTATAAAGAAATTTTAATATAATTAAAACAAATATGGAAATCATTAGCCATAAAGAAAGCAGCAACTTTTAAGCATCAGTGCCAATTCTCATTTGATTTGAAGACATTATCTGTGTTCTATTATAAAGGGCAAAAACAAAGAATGTTTCTAAGGATATTAGGAATACTGTCATTAACAATTATGTCTGGGGTGCCTGGGTGGCTCAGTTGGTTATCCAACTCTTGGTTTCGGCTCAGGTCATGATTTCAGGATCCTCATGAGATTAAGCCCAGCATGGGGTTCTGTGCTCAGTGAGGAGTCTGCTTGAGATTTTCTCCCTCTCCCCCTTTCCCTGCTCATGTATGCTCACTCTCTCAAATAAATCTTAAAAAAATTAAAAAAATAGGTTGTGTCTAAAAGACAAGAGATACAATAGGGGCTTTATTTCTTTATTTTTAGCTCTTTGGGAAACAAATTCCTCATAAACATGTACATCTGTTACTTGATCTTTTCATATTCAGCTTTTTTTTTTTTTCCATTTTTTTTAGGGGAGGAGGGAAAAGGAGAGATAATCCTAAGCAGGTTTTACGCTCAGCTTAGAGCCGGATGCCAGGCTCAATCTGAACCTATGACCTGAGCAGAAATTGAGTCAGACACTAAATGGACTGAGCCACCCAGGTGCCCCCATATTCAGCTTTTTACAAGTTTTCAGGGACCCGTTGTCTATGAAGTATGCCAAGAAATCATGTTACTTTCCCCAAACTCTGTTGGAAGGTAAGGTGTTACACAGAAAATACAAAAATGAGTTAGATACAGCCATTGCCCTCAGTTTAATTTGGTAGGTATTAAATATTTCTACCACTTGGAATATAGTGCATAGGCCCTGGAAAAATGCTAACATGATTACTTTTCCTAAAAGACA
Source organism: Vulpes vulpes (assembly GCF_048418805.1). Taxonomy (NCBI): domain Eukaryota; kingdom Metazoa; phylum Chordata; class Mammalia; order Carnivora; family Canidae; genus Vulpes; species Vulpes vulpes. The sequence goes on along the minus strand of NC_132792.1, from coordinate 145,995,435 downwards.
GTATAATTTAATGGAAAAGACTAACAGGTGCACACACAAATACACAATTCACTCTAGTATAAAGTTAAATTCCTTTTAAAATGCTAGATAAGGTACAATCTTATAGGAAAGAGAAAAGAGATATGGGTACATAAAAATAAAAGAATATAAGCACAAACAAAAAGTGTTTTATGAAAAGAATATCATAGGAAGGGGGGAGATTACCTTTTCTAAATTATAATTTTTTTTCTTTTTTTATTATTAAATTATTATTCAGAAATATTAACTTGAAAAGGGGTCTATGATAACTGTTACTGATCTTCTCAAGCCCTCAATTCAGTTTTACTCTCTTTACCTCTATAGACCACCATGGAGACTACGACCTTGAGAAATTGAGCCTAACAGGAGACATTTCCCTTCACCTGCCTTTAGTGACTTCATTTCTTTCTGTCTCTTTCAGGATCTTGCTCTGGCAGTTATCCTTTTTCTAAGTCTTCAATCTCTTTATCATTACTAGCACCTTTCCTTCAGCCTGTGTACATACTCAAGAATCTCTTACCTTACAAAGACTTCCCTTATTTTATTAAGCCATCTGGGATCCTCTCCTTTTTCTCTCATTCTTACATCTCCAAAATAGTAGCCTGCCTGTCCTCACTGTCTCTATTCCTATAGCTCCAGTAACTTTGTATAATAATATAAAATATTTTAAAGCCTTGAAATATATACAAACATTAGAATTTATATTTTGAAAGAGGTAAGGAGAAGCTCTATAACATTTGAGAATGCTCTTATTTCTCTTGGTCTTTGGTATAAAGAAACACAGGATAAATTCAACCAAATTTAGTTAAATACGGTGTAAATAGAAGACTTTATTTCTGATTGCCTCCTTACCCTTTTCACAGAAGGCACTTAAATTATTTTGGTGGTTCCAAAATGGGTTCAACCACTGTCATATATATGTGACTCTCAAATCTGTATCTTAAGCTTATTTTTATTTTTTTGTTTCCTGAGCATTTTCCATCTCGGTGTCTCACAGGTACCTTAAAGTTAGCATGTTCAAGATTAAAACTGTTTTTTCCCTTAGCCTCCTTCAAGCCTCATGTTGTTTTCTATCCTACTGGTTCATGGCCTTGCGCCACCCAGTCACCGAGGTTAAACTAGGAGTTGTCCTTGACTCTACCCTTTATCTCACCTCACAATTCACCAATTCCTGCCAGTATTAGCTCCTAAATATTTTTCATTTTTGGCCTGACCTCCGTATACCGTGTACTTCCACTCAGTTTTAGTCCTCATCATTTCTCATTGGGCTACTACAACAGCCTCCTTATTAGTACAGCACTTTCAGTCTTCACCCCTCAAACTCATCCCCCTTCCTAGCATTGCACTATTCAGTAATGTAGCTACTAGGTATATATAGCTATTGAGCACTTAAAATGTGCCTAGGCAAAACAGAGATGTACTATAAAATACGAAATGGATTTTGAAGGCTTATTGAAAAAAAAAGAATGTAAAAGCTCCCATTAATAATTTCATTTTGATTATTAAAATAACATTTTAGATATATTAGAATAAATAAGATACAGTATTAAAATTAATCATAGGGGCTCCTGTGTAGCTCAGTTGGTTAAGCATCCAACTTGATTTCAACTCAGATCATGATCTCAGGGTTGTGAGATCAAGCCCCATGTTGGGCTCCATGCTGGGTGTGAATCCTGCTTAGGATTCTCTTTCTCTCTGTCTCTCCCCCTCCCACCACTACTGGTGCATATGTGCAAACTCGTTCTCAAAAAAAATTAATTTTACCTATTTCTCTTTACCTTTTAAAACATGTTTACTAGAAACTGTAATATTACATATGTAACTCTTCTGGCTTTTCATATGACTGGCTCCTCATCACTCACTATAAGGTATCAACTTACAGACCTTCTCTGTCTAAACACTAAAGGAATTCTACCAGTCTCATGTTCTTTTTTTCTTCATGTCACTTTTCACGGTGGGAAATTATTTTGTTTATTTGTATATCTGATAATTATCTACCCCCACTAAGTAATAAGCTTCACAGGGACAGGAAAATTGCTTATTAGTGAATAAGAGTTCCTACTGTGTGCTTACTACATAGAACATCTGGCATATAGTAGGTGCTCATTCATTGGTTGGGTGGATGGATGGATGGATGGATGGATGATGGATGGATGATTTCTACACTGCTTGACATGGCTCTCTCTAGCTTATAATTTGTTTTACTCAAGATTATTAACTTTAAAGACTCAGCTTAAGCAGTACCTCCTTGGGGAAGCCTTTCCTGGCTGTTACCCCTCCCCAAAGCCTGGTTTACTGATTTCCCTCAAATCAATCAGAATAGTCAGGTTTTGAATGAAAAGAAAACCATTCACCTTATCTTTACACAATACCATTTTTTTTTCATTTTTAAAATATCTTCCCTGACATATGATTCAAGGATGATTTTCATAGAAAATTTTTCTAGTTTCTCTCTCAGCACTTTTCCTAACATATTATTTTGCTTTGTCTCTTCTATAGTAACTATGGGTACAAAACTCTAAGAAGCTAACTTTTACTTGTTTTACATTCAGTAAATACCATTACCATAAATATTTCCAATATGAATTATGCTTCTGACATGACAGGTGTATAATAGAAGCTTAGGGTAGAATAATAATGACTTGACATTCTGTGATTCTGAACATCACTAAAGTGGGCTACCAGAGGTAGCCAAGAGAGAATTAGATGTAATTGCTTGCCTAAAGTGATAATATCTTTCCAGTACATCCCCTGAATGCCAATAAAGGCAGATGATTTCAGGGAGAAGCACTCCTCATTTGGGAGATGGGAAAGATCAAATAAGTAATAATTAAAGAGAGACCAAAGTACAACACAGGTAGACTAGGTGTACACTAATCATTACTTGAAAAAGTATGATAAAACATTCATTACTTATTCCAAAATATTCTGTTGACATACTTGCTTTTTGAAAAGTCATTAAGGGGTTGTATTTGTTTCATAGAAATTTCATGGAAATAATATGAGCTTAGAAAGGAAGGAAGCATTTGGCCCATTGTACCATTTTAGGAATTATACTCTAAGAATAGGACTTGTATTAAAATCTAGAAGACATAAAAGAAAACTAGCACACTGATTTTTGTTTCCTTATTAATTCCTTCCTTAAACCAAATTTTTTAAAAGATTTTATTTATTTATTCACAAGAGACAGAGAAAGAGAGGCAGAGACATAGAGGGAGAAGCAGGTGCCATGCAGGGAGCCCGATGGAAAACTTGATCCCGGAACTCCAGGATCATGCCCTGAGCCAAAGGCAGACACTCAATTGCTGAGCCACCCAGGCATCCCTATTAATTCCTTTTTTTCTTTGAACTTTTCCCCCTACAATGTCCTTTTATATAATAATTTGAACTTGATTTCTTTAGTAATTAGAAAAGAAAGTCAGCTTTCAGTAATAACATGTGATGTTACCTATACTTACTTGAGAAATCTTCATTTTTTTTTAACCTCTTGCTGAATGTATCTATTACTTTATTCTCATTTCATTACTTTTACTAGCAAACAAAATGATGGTTTATTGTTATAAAAACCAAATGAGATAATATGTATAAAGTGCCTGGCTCATAGTAAGCAGTCAGTGTTTTAAAAAAGAGTTGCAAATATAATTTACAATTAAATTGCTTATGTTTATCTCTTTGTGTTGATCTTGTTTTGAAAATATGAGAACACTATTAATTTTATTAAGGTGCTACATTTGCTTTATTCTTTGCAAACCTTAGTAGACAAGTTATAATATTTAATGCAATTAAATGATGATGCTAATTATTGAATAATACTACTCAGACTGTATCTATACAATGAAGTAAACATCAGAACACATCCAATTAAACTAGATAGTAAGTATTTTTTTAGGACTTTTAAGCTGATAATTTATATGATACAGTGTTGTAGTATAAGTAGTCAACCCAGTTTACTTTTGGTGAAGGAATGTTTTAATGAAAATAGTTTAAAACTGAAAATGTGTTTATATCTAAGCTTGACTGTTCCCTAGTATCGTTTGTGGACCATTTAAAAAATACTGGTTTTTGTTTCCAACTGCTGACTTTCCAGAAGAAGTGAACAGTGGTTTGCTGGTAGGTGTTTAACAAATCAGCTCTTAGGTAGCAGTAGGGATAGTAGGTACTGATTTGCAGGTTTGTTGATTTCAGTGGTATAAATACTTCCACCATGGACAGTTTAAGCTACTAAGATAATATTGAATGTTGGGGAAAGATGTATAATAGCACAGCATTATATAATGTTTCCATCATATAGATACAGTAAACACATATAACCTTAAAAAACGGGTTATAGCAAAATGTAGTAAAATAATTAGGAAATAATGAATTTTGAGGGTTTTTTTTACCTGTGTTTTTAATATAACTAATCATAAGTTTACATAATTTAATTTTTAATAATTGTGTTTAACAGCTTAGTTTTTAAAAATGTAAGTCAGTTCTTATGAGCTGGTACAAACTGATTAATACTGGAACTCTAACTTAGCCATATTTTTTAAATTGACTAAGTAATTCTGATGCAGGCAATCTGCCAGCTTAATTATTTTTCTAAAATACAGATCTGATCCTAAGTACCAAGAGGGTATTCCATGATCAGGCCCAAAATGTCTTTTCCAGCCTCGTTTTAAATCATACTCATCATCCATATTTCACCCACACTAGATTTAGATTATTTGCAGCTTCTCAAACACATCTTGTACTTTCCCACCCTCATACTTTTTCATTATCTTCCTTAAGCTTTGAATGTACTTGCCTCATCTGCCTGACTTTTGCAACACTATTTATTTATCCTTCTACAAATAACTCAAATGCTACTTCCTCTTATTTCCTGCTGATGGAAACATTCCCATTCTCCTTGATGTTCTCATAGTGCTTTGTTTATACTTCATTTTGAGCTCAAATTTATCATCAATAACAAATGGCTATTTCCACTTAATATATTATAAATTTCTAAAGGGTGCCTTTGAATCATACTGTACTTAACACTTTTAATACCTAAAAATGGTTAATAAACACTTGTTTTAATAGGAAGGACTTTAATTTACTTTAATAGGAAGGATTGTGAATAAGACATAATACATCCTTTATTTTCTATACCTTTGGGAAACTAACCAAAATTTAAACTTTTTTGAATTAGATGTTTCGTACCTTTCCTGATAATTCAGGACCATATTAGTACCTATATCCTGTACACAATAACAGGGAATACAAATAATATCATGATAAGTCAAACTTACCAAAGAATTTCATTAGAGAATATATGAAGCACTTGAGTGAAAAATACTAAATTATATAACTATATATGCAAATTATTTTTATTCTGATTTAGTGTACTCTGTAGTGCTCTCAACATTTGTACTATAAACAACCTCTAAAAGAAGCAAAAATACCATGCTTTGTTTTGTGATTTGAGAGAAATTTGCTTTCATATATGTCCTTAGTCTCTTTCTGGCATTTTATCTGGAATTAAAATTATCTGATTGCCTTCACAATAAGCATAGACATGATCTAAGTATATGAAGGAAAGGTTCTAAAGTAAAAACAACCCCAGAATTTCTTGAAGCAAATGTAGTACATTTCACTTGATCTTAGCCAAAAGGCCGAGAAGCCATAGCACATTTCTTATTAGTGGTGTTTCAGAATTTTTTTTTCATCTTTGACCCTAATCTGCCACCTGATGGCAAAAACTAAAATGACATCTTTTGTAATATTCAAAACTCCATTGCAGTTATTTGGATTTTTATGTGTTCAGCATAGAGCCTCCAAAACTCCAAATGCACATTGGTACAAATTTTATGTATTTGGTAAATATTTGATGATTCTTTTGTACTTCAGGAGAATCAGAGTTACTATTTAATTTCTATTAGACAGTGTCGTTACTAGGAGACTTGTTTAAAATCTTACTTCCTTTATCGAGCTGTGTAAAGAATCTGCTTTTTAAGTTACTTTTATTTAATGAATAATTTTACTTAAATCTAGTAATTTTTCTCTTTCACCTTTCCCTTTTCTTCAGAACGAGGTCACTCAGACACCATGGTATTCTTTTACCTTTGGATTGTGTTTTGTATCATCAGTTCCTGCTATACCCTCATCTGGGATCTGAAGATGGACTGGGGTCTCTTTGATAAGAATGCTGGAGAAAACACCTTTCTCCGGGAAGAAATTGTATACCCCCAAAAAGTATGTACAAAGAATGCTTGTATTTACTTCAAAAAAAAAAACAAAACAAAAAACAACAACTCCGGTGTATCACCAGCTAAATCTTATTATGATACATACCTAATCCTAACCTAATATATTTAGAAAAAACAACACAACTAATTACCAAAAACTACTGATTCATTCAGTCAGCAAAAATGTCAAGTTTTTACTATATGCTGGGCACTATAGAAAATAAAAATAAAGTTCTGGTTCTCAAAGAGGCCATAAACTATATTAAACAGCTAAGTAAACAAATTGCAGTAAAATGTGATAAAATCTAGAATAGAGGAATACATAACTTACTATAATTTATGACCTAATTTTGAACATGCAGTTCACTCTGTCTTAAATGCCGTCTTCTCCCCCTTTGTCTGCTTTGCAAACTCCTATTCTTCCTTTTTTTATCTTAATTATTTATTTTTAATCGAAGTATAGTTGACACACAGTGTTATATTAGTTTCAGGTGTACAACATAGTGATTCAACACTCTATATGTTATGCTGTACTCACAAGTATAGCTACCATCTGTCACCGTACGGCACTATTAGAATACCATTGACTGTATTCCCTGTGCTGTACCTTTCATCCCAGGGACTTATTCCATAACTGGAAACCTGTATGTTTCTGCTCTCCTTTCACTCATTTTGCCCATTCCTTTACCTCCCACCCCTCTGACAACCATGAGTTCTATGTATTTATGAGCCTCTTTCTACTTTTTTGTTTATTAAATTGTTTTTTAGATTCCACATATAAGTGAAATCATATGATATTTGTCTTTCTCTTCTGACTTATTTCACTTAGCATTGTGCCTTCTAGGTCCATCCATGTTGTTGCCAATGACAGTATCTCATCCCTTTTTTTATGGCTGAGTAATAGTCCATTGTAGATAGATAGATATAGATAGATAGATAGATAGAGAAGATGTGTGTGTGTGCGTGTGTATACACGCACACACACACACACACACATACATCTTCTTTATCCATTCACATCTATCAATGGACACTTGGATTGCTTCCATACCTTGGCTGTTGTAAAAGAATGCTACAGTAAAACAAAAGTATCTTTTTGAATTACTCTTTGTGTTTTCTTTGGGTAAATACCAGCAGTGGAATTACTGGAATATGGTATTTCTTTTTCTTTTTCTTCACATGGTTTTTCATAGGGGCTGCACCAATTACATTCTCACCAGCAGTGCACAAAGGTTCTTTTTTTCCACATCTTTTCTTGTTCCTCCTTTTAAAAAGTTAGTTCAAGGGTCACTTTCTCTAAAAAGCCTTTATTTTTCCAAGCATTTTAGCCATTTGTCCTAAGCCCATTTTACAAACCTCTGCAAACTTCTATTATAGCAATTATCACATTGTATTATAATAATATGCTTAGGTATCCATATCTCTCACTGCCCAGCATAGCATATAGTAGATTTAATATTTTTGGAATGACTGAATAAATACTTGACTGAATAAGCAAGTACTGTAAAAGCACAAAGGAGAGGAAGTACCTGACTCACCTTTAGTGCATCAAGAAGGCTTGTCTTTTCACTGATTTCAACCAGCTTTTATGAAAGTAATGTGCCAATTTAGTCTGAAAATATATGGATAATTCCTTAGGAATTACTTTAAGATTTTATCTCCACATGAATAAAAGGATAAGAGAGCCTAAATTTAAAAAGTCAAAAGACCAAGAATATCATTACTCAGATAATGAAAGAAATTAATCCGTGAACTAGGTATCCTGGTCAGTGAATTCTGATTCCAGGTCTCTCACTAACTAGCTACATGACTTTATGCATCTATACTATGGTGTTTTGTCTTCTACTAGATTATCTCTTGACCCTTTCCCAGTTCTAAAATTCTGTGATGATGAGGGATGTATAGATTGGGTCACTAATACTTTATACTGTTATAATCAGAATGTCACCAGTACTTCAGAACTGTACTTTGAAAAGTGTATGAAGTTGTAATATTCAGTTGGTGAGTGGGGAAGGCTGTTTTAAGTATGAGGACTAAAGGTAGATGGTAGGAGAGTGAATACAAAGAATGATATGTAGGGTAATTTCAGATAAGCAAATGAAGACAGAAAGGAGGATATTAATTTACAACGATTTTTTTAATGTAAGCTATAGCAATAATCCCAATATGCAAATTTAGAATATATGACCAAGGCACTAGACATACCTTTATACATCTCATTTGAAAAGAAAAATCACGGAAACTTCAGTTGGTAAAGCATGCGACTCTTGATCTTGGGGTTGTAGGTTTGAGCCCCCCATTGGGTGTAGAAATTACTTAAAAAATTTTTTTTAATGAAAAAGAGAAAATCGGCAATATTAAATAAAGTCAGAGAGCAAACTTGAGCTCAGGTAAATGATGATCCTTTGGTGCTCACCAAATGTTATTATGCCTTATTGCTCCCTATATTGTTCTTGCCTAACTGAGCAATATTATACATTTACTTCTTATACTGACTGCTTAGGTAAATTGTTCATATTTATATATAAATGTTAATTCATGCCTCCTTTTCAGTAGTTCTAACTTAATGGCTTCCCTGTAATAAAATAAGTGAATAGAGTTTTTCAGTTTCCTTATTGCATATTTTCATGACCCTAGAGAATAAAGTATATGGTTTCCTACACTGTAATTTGCAAATTTATAAGAAAAATGTTCTGGATCGCATCCCTTTCAATCTTAAGACAAAAACTGGAATAAAATTCATTCTACTTGAAAAGGGAAGAGGAACTATTGGTAGAGTCCAGTGGAGCTTCATTTAAAAATTAAGAACACAGTTTTATGCATCTTAAAATCAGTTCCTAGGGATTAACAGTACATATTTTTGAGCACCACATCTGGGTCCAGGAGGTATGTTTGTTATCTCCATATTAAAACAATTTTTCTGTCTCTTAATCTCATGTTAAGTGTATTCTTCCCAAGACTTTCACAATTTGGGGAATGTCAGCTCCCACAAAAATTGATCCTTCAATTTTGGATCAATTTAAGACTGACTGTTAAAGTAACATGAAATTGCAGTTCTTCACTGAAGCCTAATAATGAGTTCACTGGATGTGGATTTATCCAAAAACTGCATTAGCACTGTATTAGATGGATGAGGGAAGGAACAGGGAGGTATGTAAATATGTTAAAATCTTCATAAAACTTATCATTATCAAGCAGTGGATAACAACTCCAATTGATTAATCAAGATAAAGCAATATATCTACATTATTTAGAAATAATGGTGGATAAATACTAGGAGAGATAGTTAGAAATTTGAAATTGTCTCTAGAAAATGAAAAGAGAAGGTAGCAAGGGGACTGCTCTTTTTTTGTTAATAGCCTCCTAAACATGACTAGTATTCCTTTGTAAATGTTTTTTAAAAATAAATGCTGTGTTGTAAATATGTAGCAGTTCTAATTTCCATAAGATGTCACAGCCTTTAAACACATATATTTAAAGAGCTGATTATCCAGAGATTAATAATAAACAAATCCATGGATTACAGGTCTAGTCTATTGTCAATTTGTGTACTTAAAACTTTTGTATAGCTAAAATTGGGCTCCTAAATATTGGGTACTAGTACCTGAAAGAATTTCAATGCTGTCTTTCCCATGTAAAAATAGAACATTCCTTTAATTCAACCCATGTTTGTGATATCGAAGCCTTATTTTATTTAATGACCTTGAAAAGCAAGGTAAAAAACTTCCTTCAAATGTAGAATAAGGTAAATAACACAATTAATCTGCTAATCTTTTTGCTGTTGAGTCATTATTAGCATATGATATACACATTAATATATATAATTTCAGTCACATCAAGGATCTAATTTAGCATATATTTGTAAGGTGACTAATGAAATTCAATAAAACATTTTGAATATTATGCTATTTAAGAAAAAAGCTAAATTGGTGAGATCGTCCTAAAATAGAAAATAAAATAAAAATAAAACTTTTTCCTCTTTAATCTATGCTTGTTGATGGGACTTATGTGAGTCTTGTTGCTGTGATAGGTGTGCTTATTTGTGAGAAACATAATGGTAAGTGTACTCAATTTGCTTATTATTCCTTAGGCCTATTACTACTGTGCCATCATAGAGGATGTGATTCTCCGCTTTGCTTGGACTATCCAAATCTCAAGTACCTCCATGACATCATTGCCTCATTCTGGGGACATCATTGCTACTGTCTTTGCTCCCCTTGAGGTTTTCCGGTAAGCAGACTACCAAAAAATCTATCAAAGTTTTTTTCCCCTAGAAGACACCCAGTACTACTTACAAATTAGAATTTATTAAAATTTGAAAGGTTTTAATTTTCCAACTTTTCTCAAAATTCTCATTAGCTTCAGAGTTGGAAAATCTTACTTGAAGGTCTAAGAGGTTGATTCTTACAAAGTTAAAAAAAAATGTTAATGATGGCTTATAAGCTTTTTTTAAGAGTTGTGCTCCACTGGAAGGGTCATGAGTAGAAATTGGGAGGTAAAAAGTTTTAGAACAGAAATTGAAATGAAAATCTTTTGAGAATCATTTGCAATTTGACATTCTGGCAGCTTTTTCACTGGAAACAATGAAAATGCTAGAGGAATAGTTTTTTAAATCTTCCTACTAAAAACATCAGTTATCTAATAAGGTAGTCTAAAATCTAAGTAAAAGCAGGTACCCCAGGAGGTCAGCAAAGCATTAAAGCTAATTTTGCACTAAAGAAAGTTGCCAAACCTAGAGACTTTGAGTTGTGATAACAAGTTCAAATTTGTTTGCATCAAATACATAGCTTGAAAATAGTAAAACAAAAATAATAATAATAAAAATAAATAAATAAATAAATAAATAAATAAATAAATAAATAAATAAATAGTAAATCAAAAGTTGACACTGCTAACTTTGTCGAATAGTCCACAATTAACCAACTTGACCTAATTGACATATATGGAATACTACATTCAACAACTAAATACACATTCTTTCATTTACATGTAGAACATTACCAAAATAACCACATGCTGGGCCATAAAGTAAATTTAAACAAATTTCAGAGGATTAAAATTACAAAAAGATAACTGAGAATTCCCAAGTGTTTCGAAATCAAGTAATATATGCCTAAATAACCCACGGGTCAAAGTTGAAATTGTAATGGAAATTTTAAAATATTTTGAACATAATGAAACTGATAATGTGACAAAAGAAAATGCAGCTGAAACCATGCTTAGAGGACAATATATAGCCTTAAATGTATACATTTGAAGAATATACCACTTCAAGAAAATTTTAAAACAGCAAATAAAACCCAAATGAAAGTAGAAGGAAGGAAATATAAAGAACAAATTAATGGAATAGAAAACATAGAGAAAATCAACAAGCCAAAGTTAGTTAAAAGGATGGAAAAAATGATAAAATGCCTGAATATGACTGATGGAGTAAAAAAGGAAAGAAGGCACAAATTACACAACAAAAATCCTCAAGATATTTTTTTAAAAGAGTAAGATGAGGGGCACCTGGGTGACTCACTCAGTTAAGTGTCTGATTTCAGCTCAGGTCATGATCTCAGGGTCATGAAATTGAGCCCTGCATCTGGCTCCGCACTGGGCATGGAGCCTGCTTAAGATTCTCTCTTCTTCCCTCTCTCTCTCTCTGCCTCCCCCCCTTCTCTTAAAAAAAAAAAAAAAGAATTAAGATGATATTATGAGCAACTTTATGCCAATAAATTTAAAAATTAGGTGGAATGGACAAATTCCTTGAAAAGCACCGTTTATTAAAACGACTATAGAGATGAACATTGGTGCGCCTGGGTGGCTTAGTAGGTTAAGTGTCTGCCTTCAGCTCAGGTCATGCTCTCGCAGTCCTGGGATCCATCTCCACCTCAGACTCTCCCTGCTCAGCGAGGAGTCACTTCTCCCTCTGCCTCTGCCCTTTCCCTCACCCTACTCATGCTCTCTCTCTCTCTCTCTCTCTCTCTCTCAATTAAATAAATAAAATCTTTAAAAAGAGAGAGAGATGGACATTAAGGAGGGCATGTGTTGTAATGAGCACTGGGTATTGTAGAAGACTGATGAATCACTGAACTCTGCCTCTGAAACTGATAATACACTGTATGTTAATTAATTGAATTTAAATTTAAAAATCAACAAAGAAGAAATAGAAAATCTGACAGGCTTATATTTATTAAAGAAATTATATTGGGCAGCCCAGATGGCCCAGCGGTTTGGCGCCACCTTTGGCCCAAGGTGTGATCCTGGAGACCCAGGATCGAGTCCCACATCGGGCTCCCTGCATGGAGCCTGCTTCTCTCTCTGCCTTTGTCTCTGCCCCTCTCTCTCTCTCTCTCTCTCTCTGTCATGAATAAATAAATAAAAACGTAAAAAAAAAAAAAAGAAATTATTTATTTTGAAATATTGATCTTTTTAAGATTTTTATTTATTTATTCATGAGAAACACAGAAGCAGAGACAGAAGCAGGCTCCCTGTGGGGAGCCTGATACGGGACTCAATCCCAGGACCCCAGAACTACACCATGAGCCCAAGGCAGATGCTCAACCACTGAGCCACCCAGATTTCTCAGAAATTATATTCATATTAAAATCCTTTTCACAAGAGGGGCGCCTGGGTGGTTTCAGTTCAGGTCATAATCTCAGGGTCATGAGATGGGGCCTCACATCATCTGCTCTGCACTCAGTGAAGATCTGCTTGAGATTCTCTCCCTCTCCCGCTGCCCCTCCCATGTGTGTGTCCATTGTCTCTCTCTCTCTCTCTCTCTCTCTCTCTCTCCTTATCTCCCTCAAATAAATAAATCTTTTTTAAAAAATCCTTCTCACAAGGAAAACTGTAGGCCCAAAGAATTCCTCCAGATATAGGAGGAAATAATCAGTTGTACACAAAACTCTTCCAGAGAAAAGAGGCAATAAAAGGAACGCTTCCCAGTTCGTTTTGTGCAACCAACATGGCTTTGATATCTAAATCTACAAGGACATTTCAAGAATGACCAACCAGTCTGTCACATGTACAGAAATGCAGAACTCCTGAAGAAAGTATTAGCTAATGAATCCAGCACAATAAAAAGGATAATACATCACAACCAAGTTAGTTTCATTCTAGGAATGTGAGATTTAATATTCAAAAATCATTTAACATTTAAAAATTAATCTGTGTTGAGGTACCTGGGAGACTCAGTCAGTTAAGCATCTGCCTTTGGCTCATGTCCCAGAATTGAGCCCCACATTGGGCTCCCAGCTCAGTAGGCATCTGCTTCTCCCTCTGCCCCTCCCCCTGCTTGTGCTCTCAAATAAATAAATAAAATCTTTTTAAAAAATTAATCTGTGTTAACTCACCACACTAGTAGAATAAAGGAGGAAAATCCTTCGTGTGTATAGAAAACGCCATCAAGAAAAGTCAATACTTGTTCATGAATAATTCAGAGATCATCTACAAAAATATAAATAAGATCCTATTTAATGGTAAAACACTGTAAGCCCTCCCTTGAGATCAGGAATGAGATTATTATGTATGTTGTCACTTCATTTTAACATCATACTGCAAGTATAGCTAGTGTAGTGGAGGGTGAGGAGGGGGCAGTATAAGACTTGGAAAGGAGGGGGACGTGGGTGGCACAGTCTATTAAGCTTCCAACTCCTGGTTTCAGTTCAGGTGGCAATCTCAGGGTTGTGAGATTGAGCCCTGTGCTGGGCTCCGCACTCTGCACACAAATCTTCTTGAGATTCTTTCTCCCTTTACTCCTATCCCTCCCCCTTGGCTCCTAGTGCTCTCTCTCTCTCTCAAATAAATAAATACATCTTTTAAAAAAATTAGGGAAAAAATAAAACTATTCACCCATGATACGATTGCATATGTAGAAAATTCCAAAGAATTTACAAATAAGCAGTTAGAAATGTAACTGTGTCCCTGAGTACAAGGTCAGTATAAATAAAAAATGTTCCAAAAACCAGTCCAAAACACCTAGAAAATGAAATTTTAAAAAACACCATTTTGAATAACATCAGAATATATCATATACCTAGGAATAAATTTAATGAATGATTATGTGTACAAAAATTGACAAACCAGTTCTATAATTTATATATAAACAGAATCAAGAATAGCCAAGACTAGGGGCACCTGGGTAGCACAGTCAGTTGAGCATTTGACTCTTGGTTTTGGCTCTGGTTTGATCTTAAGATTGTGAGATAGAGCTCCACCTCAAGCTTTGTGCTCAGTATGGAGTCCACTTGGGTTTCTCTCTCCCTCTCCCTTGCCATCCACCCCATACTACTTTCTCTCTCTCGCTCTCTCTCAAAATAAAATCTAAAAAAAAAAAAAAGAAAGAAAGAAAGAAAAGAAAAGAAAAAAAAATAGAATAGCCAAGACTATGCTGAAAAGAGAAAAGTTAAAGGATTTATACTTGTAAATATACTTACTATGTAGCTACAGTAATTAAGACAGTGTCTGGTATTGGTGAAAGCATAGACAGATAGTCCACTGGAACAGAATGAGAGTCCAGAAACAGAACCACACATACATTGACACTACCTGATTTATGACAAAGGTGGTTAAATAAGAGTATAGAAAAAGAGGTTCTTTAATAAATGATATTGAGTCAACTGGATATCCATATGGGGAAAAAATGAATCTTGACTCTTACTATATACTATATACAAAATCCACATGGATTGCAGAACTAAATATGAAAGGTATATCAATAAACTCTAGAACATAGGACAGCGCCATAAAGGCAGCTTTGGATCTGTGATAATGTTCTATTTTTAAATTCTGAGTGGTAATTACACAATGTGTCACTTTATATTTATTTATTTTTGGGGTTTTTTTTTGTCACTGTTTAATAATCAAGTTGCACACTTATGATTTGCACTTTTTTATATATCTTCATAATCCTTTCATTAAAATGCTCATTTTAAAGAAAGTAGCCTAAAAGAAAGGATTATTTATCAAAGAAATGGCTGTTAGGTTGACTGCAGACTTCTCAAAGGTAACAATGAAAATCAGAAGTCATTAAAATAATATTTCAGTGTGCTGAAAGAAAATAACTGTCTACCTAGAACTCTTTCTCCACTGAAAATATCTTTCACAAATGAAATAAAGATATTTTCAGACATGTTTATCACAATCCTCTGAGTCAGGATGGGCACATCTATTGAGATGGTCTGATAAAATAAGATAAAACCTGGAAACATTAAAATAAACCTGAAAGATAAAGATTGAATCTGGAAACAGTGTATTTGTCACTGTTACTCCTCTTTTCAAACCACCTGTCAACCCTCTTCCTCTTCACTTTCCCAGATGTCTAGGTCCTAAACCTAGAATTGTGTGGAAATTCTCCATCACTACAAGACCTACTCCACTCCCACTTCTTTCTCTTCCCATACATATGATACTGCTTTATGAATTTTTTAAAAAGTTTTTTCTAGTAAAAAATAAAGCTCACTTTTAAATTCTTGATTATTTTATTTCTCCTTTTAAAATTATTTGCTTAATAGTAGAATCAGATGTTCTATCACCCATTTAAAACAAAAGCAAAAAGCCTCCTTTGAAACTACTTTCCTCCTTCAATTCTTGCCCATTTCTGTCTCCTCTACAGGAAAACTCTTAAAAAGATGTCTGTACTTGGTATCTCCACTCTCTCATTCCTCCTCATTCACCCTTTAATTCAACTCAGGTCTTTTTTCTCAGTACTCAACTAAACTGCTTTTTGTATAATCTACAATAATAACAGTAATAGCAGCACTTACGTATTGCCCACTGCGTGCCTGGCACTGTTCTGAGCACTTTATGTGTATTAACTTATGAATCCTCACAACAATCTGACGTAGATACAGTTACTATCCCATTTTACTGATGAAACTGAAGCATAGATTAAATAACTCATCAAAAGTCATTATACCTAGTAAATGGTGGAGTTAGGATTTGAAACTAGTCTTTCAGAATCTCTTATATCATACTGCCTCTCTGTTTTGCTAAATCCAGCAGTCAGTTCTCTGTAGTTACCTTACTTTACCTCTCAGCAAAGCACTTTTTCACTTCATTTCTCAGAAGCTATACCCTTACCTCTCTCTAGCTATTCCTTCTCAACTCATTTACTGGTCTTTTTCCTTTTCCCAAATTGTAAACATCAGTAGGTTCTAGGGTTTAGTCCTCTGCCCTCTTCTTTCCTCCACTTATATTATTCCTAATCCCATGACTTAAGATAACTGTTTTTGTGGAACTATTTAGCCCTAGACTCTCCCTTGAACTGCAGACGCATGTCCATCTAGCCACTGGAATTTCCCCCCTTTGCTTGAGCCTTCTTATTTCCCTCCCACCACTATACCATCTTTTCCTGTTTTAATATTCTAGCCCTTCAGTCCTTATTTTTATTTCATGAGTAGAAACTTGACATACTGCAAGGGTTAGATGTTATAATAGTAAGTTCAGATTTTATAAATAATTTGCCTATTTACCCCATTTTGCTAAGGCGATTTGTGTGGAACTTCTTCCGCCTGGAGAATGAACATCTGAATAACTGTGGTGAATTCCGTGCTGTGCGGGACATCTCTGTGGCCCCTCTGAATGCAGATGATCAGACACTCCTAGAGCAGATGATGGACCAGGATGACGGGGTACGAAACCGCCAGAAGAACCGGCCGTGGAAGTACAGTCAGAGCATATCCCTGCGCCGGCCTCGCCTCGCTTCTCAGTATGTATGCTTCTGCTTTTCAGAGATGAATTTCCTACAGGTTTTAGCACTGGTTAACATTTAAGCTAAGGAAGGTATCAGGTTGAACCACACAAAACCACTGACATTCAACCATTTTCACCTACAAAAAATGGCAATAGCAGCAATTTCATATAATCCAACTCATAGAATGTCTTAACACAGAGAGTAAAATGTCATTAATGTGTTACTTAATGCATAAATGCTACTCATTTGACATTAAAAGTACCCTGGGGAAAATTTACTGACTCTTCAGTAAGTTTTATATATATATTATTTGTATATATTATTTATATACAAATAATTTTCAAACTATAAACTTTAGGAATTCTGGCTGTGCCACTTGGCCTCTGTGTAACCTTGACCAAATTACCTAATTTCTTTATATTTATTGTCCATCTGAAAATTAGAATTAACATGGCACCTGCTTATAGAGTAGTTATGACACGGGATTTAGACTAGTTTCCTCACAGAAAGAGTTCTTATATATAAACACCTTATATAAATATAAGCTATTATTATTTTTCTTTTCTTTTTTTAAAATTTTATTTATTTATCCATGAGAGAGACAGACCGAGAAGCAGAGACATAGCAGGAGAAGCAGGCTTCTTGGCAGGGAGCCTGATGGGAGACTCCATCCCCAGACCCAGGATCACGCTCTGAGTGGAAGGCAGACACTCAACCACTGAGCCACCCAGGCGTCCCTTATTTTTCTTACCAAAATACCCATAGTTTTATAAATCGTTAACTTTGTATGATCCTAAAAGAAACAATAAATATATTGCAGCTGCATTTGGAATTTAGAAACAGTAGATTTCACAGTGGATCGGAATGGCAGAAGAGACTTAAGTGGGAGTGGGCAGTTGTCTAAAAGATAAGAGAGTGCTTGACTAGGTCAGAGGCATAGTCAGGAATTAAGGGGTACAAGGAAAACCCATGTGACTAGAACCTTAGTAAAAATTTAGCTGAATAGATGAGGTATGATTATAAAAGGCTGGATAATACAAATGCCTTGATCATATAGCCAGGAAGGAGTCCAATAATGTTTTTCATGGAAGAATGAAAGTAGTATTTTCATAGGTTTTTAATGGCATTGTGCAAGATATATTGGGGAAGAGAACAGTAAAGGCCAGAAGACCAACTGGAAGGCCCCTGCAGTTTTCTGAAGTATCAGACATTGAAGACTTGGGCTAGGATGTTTTACAGTAGGACTAAAAACAACCTAAGGAGATGTTTTAAAGGAAGTAAAAAATAAGAGGTAGTAATAGTAACCCATGGATATTGGAGAGCAGAATAGAAATTGCCCAAGCTTTTGATGGAATTTGAAAGTTCTCTAAAAGGACAAGGTAGAGAAAAGAAAAGCAGAAAAGTAGGGAGCTAAGACTGAGGAAACACAGGCAAAGAGAAAAAAGGAATAAACAGAAGGAACAGGAAAGGAATGGCCAGAGAGGTCATTGGGAAGAACACCAAAACAAAGCAGACTATTGTGGTAAGGAAGCAGAGTTTGAAGAAGCAGGAAGTGGCCAGTGGGAGAGAAGGTCCACAGGTGCCACAAAGGCCTGGAGGACTGTAGGAGGCTGTCTCACTCTCGTTTGCTCCTCAATTTGAATGTCTTATCCTCGTTAGTCACCAGCAGAGGGCAATCTAAACATACACTATTTCTGCTTCAGAAACAGAAACTCTTGAACTAGATTATGATGTTCAATTTCAGGTGTTAAGTGGAAAAACACTGAGATACTAGAGTGCAACCAGAGAAAGGTGTTTAGAACAAAGAAACAGGTTATTTGCAATGGAGAAAGCAAGAAATCTAAAATAGTGAATTTTAGTACTGACTTTGTGACTCCTGTAGCACATCCTTTACCTTTTGAATGTTGGTTTCCACCTCTATCAAGTGGGAATAATAATACCCACTTCACAGAGTACCACTTATACTGCATACGGCTTATGAATTGCAGAGTATTTTAAGATTATCAAATCCCATTTTTTCATCTGGTACAGGAATCTCTTCTGCTGCGTTATGATTAGTGATAATGAAGTTTATAACCAGATGGGGCATCTGATTTTATTGTTGGATGGTTATCGTGGTAGATAGGTAATATTGGACTGAAATATGCTTCACTGTAACTTTAACCAGTTGGTCCTAGTTGGGCTTTCATAACTTAGTCTCCTCTGTCCTCTACATCATACCCTGTCAATTTTTTTACAACTCTCATGCTCATGACAGTCTTAGGTCTTATCTTCTACTGGTTTACTCATCTAGTTTCATGTGTACCTCAAATGGCAGTATTTCTGTCATGCTCATCATAATTCCTTATATTTGTTTCATACTTACTGATGGTTTTTACATCTATTTTCTCACTTGATATTGACACAATCTCCATGAGGTAAGAGAACTATTATGTGAAATAGGTGTTATTATTCCTGCTTTATAGAGATGAAAATTAACACTTAGAAAGGTACATCATACAAAGTCAGTGCTCAGATCCTTTTTTTTTTTTTACTCAAATATAATTAACATGCAGTGTTATATTAGTTTCAGGTGTACAATATAATGATTCAACATTTCTATGCATTGCTCGGCATGCATCACAGTAATTGTACTCTTAAACCCTTCATTTGTTTCCCCATCCTCCCACCCACAGCTCCTCTGGCAATCAGCAGTTTGTTCACCTCACATAAGTGTCTGGTTTTCTTGTTTGTCTTTTTTTCCCTTTGTTTGTTCACTTGTTTTGTTTCTTAAATTCTACAGGTGTGTGAAACCATACGCTATTTGTCTTTCTCTAACTTATTTCACTTAGTATTATTATACAAAGTCCATTCTTATTGTTGCAAATGGCAAGATTTCATTATGTTTTATGGCTGATCAAATGGAGATCTTCTTCTTCTAGATTACTTCCCCCTGTTTTACACATGCCCAGCCATTTTTCTTGTTACCTTCCTCTGGTTGCACTCTAGTTTCTTAATGTTTTTCTAGTAATCCTGGAAATTGAGTGTAAAACTCCAGAATAGTCCATCTGATGCAATATATAATAGCCTTTTACAATGTATTTTTAATGGTGGTAAGATGGGAAATGTACCTAATACCATAGACCTGTTTGTATTTTAATAATGGACTAAGTACTTTTTTTCCTCTTATTCCACTAGATCCAAGGCTCGTGACACTAAGGTATTGATAGAAGACACAGATGACGAAGCTAACACTTGAATCCTCTGAAGTCTAGATTAACATCTTTGGTTTTCCTACTCTACAATTCTTTCCTCGACCAACGCAACCTCTAGTACCTTTCCAGCCGAAAACAGGAGAAGACACATAACACATTTTCCGAGCTCTTCCAGATCGGATCCTATGGACTCCAAACAAGCTCACTGTGTTTCTTTTCTTTTCTTCTGGTTTAATTTTCATTTTCTATTTTTAAAACAAATATTTACTTCATTTTGCCAATCAGAGGACATTTTAAGGAACAAAAACATAGTATCTTATGGATTGTTTACAATCACAAGGACACAGATACCTATCAGGATGAAGAACAGGCATTGCAAGGACCCTCTGATGGGACGGTACCGAGATACCTCGGCTTCTGCTGGGCCCGGTTTTGACTGGTTGAAACCGGACATTGATTTTTAAATTTTTTTGTCAGTTTATGTGGAGAATTTTTTCCTTTCCTTCATACCCAGCGCAAAAGCACTGGCCGCACTTGCAGGGAAAGTGCAACTTAGAGCAGTACCTTCATTCACGAAGCTACTTTTTAATTTGATGTAACTTTTCTTATTTTGGGGAGGGTTGCTGGGTGGGTGGGAAATATGATGTATTTGTTGCATATAGTTTTCTCATTATTTATGAAACTTAACCATAAAAGAATGATAGAACTCCTGTGCAATGAAGGTGGTAACAGTGAAAGAAGACAGGGGAAACTAATGTCGGACAGCATTTGAGGGTTTAGTCCACAATACCTCTTTCATGAGACAACTTGCACCAGTTTGACTTTTTCTTTTCTTTCTTTCTTTTTTTTAATTTTAAGCCAAAGTTTTATTGCTGATTTTTTTTTTAAGTTGCTGCTGCTTTAGAATCCTGAGCATCTCTCATAACAAAGCATCTGTATACTTCCATACAACCGGTTAAAATTTTTTCAGAGGTCTGATACTTTTGTTTTTTTTTAAGGAACAGATGTGGAATACATTTGCCCATACTCCAACCATAACAACTGAAGTTATGCCTTATTAAGCTTTAGCATTTAGGATAATTGAAGTATATAGCCTTTACTGACTCTGAATGAGAAGATGAAGCTATTTCAGAGTCCCTACACCCTAACTGGGTAGTTTTTGTTTTGGATTCACTTGCTTTAGCCAGAATTTGATCAAATTAAAAGTTTGTCTTGGGGAAACCATATTTTTGAGAGCAAAGAACAAATTATCCTTCCTCTTTCACATTTTATGAATGAAACAGACCTTGGTAGCCATTTCTCTCAGCAGTTTTAAAGGATGAACATTGGATTTCATGCCCTCCTATGAGAGAAAACCTGCTTTTAAGATTTTTTGGGTCTAAACTTGGTCGTAAACAAAAGGTGTATTTCTTAGACATTTCAGACTCTTGTGGTCTGTGCACAATGCCCGTTTTAAATTCTTTGTCTAATTTCTTTCCTATGTTACTAAGTCATCCAAAAAGCCCTAAAACCTTAAAGGATTTTACTTCCCTTGAATGTGCTTGGCATTATATTGAGCATTTCATTATCTAACAAAATTAATGTGTTTTAATGAAGTGTGTTTTAATCCTCCCAACCCCCCAGATCCAAATGAGGATTCTAGCATCAACATCAGTGTATTCATGAAAGTAAATTACTTCTGTCATTTTCAGCTTAATCTTAGATAAAGAGACAAGTGAGTGGAAGGGCAGTATTATCACGTACTTAGTCTTAAAAATAGGTGGTTACTGACCGTTAATATTCCCCTTTTGTCAGCAACTCTATTGCCATGTATTACTAGTCTTTACTAATACCTGTCATGATTCCAGTAGATTAAAGTTACTGTTACTACCAAAATTCTACCAATTAACTGACAAATAGTTCATTTTTAAAGGAGTTTATTCCATTTTTATTCTGACAAGCTTCGAAAATTTTTTCTCTTTCCAAATTGAGATTTTTTTTTTTCCTAAAAAATCATACAAACTTTTGGCTTTTATTTTTTTATGTTTTGCCCAGCATGTTCCTTGGCCCAAAAACTGAGGAAGAAAAGTTTAATTACTCTTTTTTAGTTTAAATAAGTTAAATCATTTATAATAATCAGTGGTAACAATTTAGTAACCCTTAATAGATTAAAGGTTGCATTATTTATACTTGGGGGTTTTTTTCTAACTATTTTGTTTTTGTACTTTTAAACCATGGGGGAAGTATCACTGGTCTGTCAAGAAATAGCAGTAATTATTACTGAGTTAGATAAGTCCAGTGGACCAGTCATTTCTTGTACAAATAAAACTGGTGGTACTAATATGTATCCAGAGCAATTTGAATTGTCAACTTCATTTTCTATTAATAGCACTATATAATGACACACATAAAATCATATAGTTGACTTCTGGTATTTGAACTCCCTGGTGTTTTTATTTCAGTGTATCCTATAGCCAATTTGGTCTTTTTTCAACTATTATGATTCTAGGCCCTAATCAGTATTATTTTTTCATAGATAATACAATGTTAGAATTTGTTCCTTTTCTGATGTGTTTGTCCTGTTAGCATAGTCTATTCAAGAATAAGGCTTATGTAACTTTCATCTTATGATGACAGATGCTCAAATAAGTGTTTAAACACACAGCTCTATGTGCCTCCTAAAGTTATAAAGAGAAAAGAGGATTTTCCTCATCAAGAGGAAACAGTTTGGGAGACAGAATATACATTTAAATTTTCTTCCTTGAAAAAAAAGGCAATGTGTATTTTTCTCTTCTAAGTTTTAAATGCCCTAGCAGGTGCCAATGCTATGTCCTACCTAATATTTTATTGGAGATATCTGTACACCAAAACTTGCAGAACTTTTAGGAAATTAATAGCACAGAGTCATTTTAAAGGAGAGCAATCTAACCAAAAGTAAAACTTTATCTAATTTTAGGTTTAGAAATTCTAGTTTTGTTTTATTTGAGAATCAGTTAATATCATCAGCTTAAATATTCCCCAAATGAATGAAGAGAAAATACTAATAAAGTTCATTGATGTGTGTAAAGAAATCAGAAGACAAAGAAAAATGGTTTATTTTCTACTCACAAATATGCACCTATACTTAAGACTATCTATACCATTAAAATGGAATCATTGATGATTTCTTACCATTCAGAGAGACAATAAAATGATCAAATTTAAGTCATCATTAATTAGGTTATAATGGTAATTTTTAAGATTAGAAACCCATATGCAACTTTCTTTTCCAGCATCTCTCATTTTTTCCCCTTAAGAAAGTTGCTTCACTTTAGAGTCAGAAGCAATGATGTGAGAGAATGCTAGTCAACTCATCAGTAACCTATATGTACCCTTAAAGAAGGAAAATGGGGCCTAGCCTCCAGGATCTGCAACTCCCCAAATTTACAACATGAGAGTTTCAAGCTTTTAACAGATTTTACTAGAATTAAATTGTTGATGTATGGTATTCTTCCACCATGGTTTGACCAAAGTACATTTATAATAACTAAAGAAAGCAGTTCACCCTTTCTTAAGAAGTGAACTAAGCCAAGTTGGGGGTAGGGGGAAGTGACCTTTTACAGAGTTGTATGGATGTTAGATTAACAAATATTTAGCTGAAGAAAAATAAAGTGATTGTGGAGCTAGAAGAGAAGAGTGGGAAGGTATTGGATTTTGGCACCAAGAAGCTGGGCAGTTAAAAATTGTGTGAACTCAGTGACATTGGTCATGCCTCACTGTCTCTCCTTCCAGTGGTTATGTTGTTGGTAGAGACCTGCCTTTATTTTCCCTTTTTATTTTTCATTACTTTGCATTATTCAGAAAATAATACCCAAATGCAGTTTGCTAAGTAATGACCAGGAAAACTTAATCTAAGGAAACTAATTTAGAAAATAACCCTATCCATGGCATTACTATCATTCAAAAACTTAAAATTCTCTGAAGTGTTTGCACTGTGTTTGATAAACAATTTCAGAATATAATTCTCCTTAATTTGCATGAAATTTGCCTGACTCCGAAAATAAGGACTTCTTGCTATATATTTAAATTTTTAAAATTAAGATTGCTTTTCAGATTAAAAAAAAAAATCATGTTGAATCTATGGCTTTTTCAACTACAAAATCACAGTTTTTTCAAACCTAATAAAAGAGCCAGCATCATTACATACAAGATATATAGTCACTAGGTTAGGACAATACAAGTTGTGGTAGAATTTCAGAAAGAGGTGAAGAAGGATAAATTTATCAGCTTAGTTCATTTTATGATGCATCTAAATTTTATTTCTTATGATTAGGAGAGTTAAAATGAGATTTTAAAAATTACTTAAATATGTTTCTATGTTCAAGTATCAATCTTGATAGTAAATCTTAAAAGCTAACTTTCTGCATTATATTTTCAATGTATTTAATGTCAGAGCACCGAAGTAATGTGTAGAATTGATTATATTAGAGCATAAGAAATTTGTAATGGTCAGTGCTACAGACCAGTAATTTAGCTGGCATTAAACTACACTCTACCACACATGAAAATGTAAAATCATCTCATTTGATTGTAAAGAGTTTAATTTAAGCAATATGAGAAGTTTGCCTGGAAATGGAGATGAGCCTGCTGATTGGTATAGTTCATAATGGCCTTGTACGAATGGGCAAAACTCTGATACGGAGTTGCTCCTTAAAAATAACCTTCCAGAATGTATTTGCTTACTTAAGGTGGAAGAGGAAGTGAGAGGGACAAGATGAGAGTTTCCCCTGAAGTGAAAAGAAGCATTATACTAATTTTCATCTAAAATATGTTTCCTTGTAGCAGACCTTTGGTTTGTTTTATTAGTATTTCAAAGCCACCTTTGGTTTTTTTATGGTGCCATCAACCTAAGGAGGACAATCAAATAACCAATTGTTTGCCTTGGATTCAGTGTGTCTGCTAATTACAGTCTCATCTTGTAAACCTTCAAACCAGTTACTTGACTAAACTCCCACCGTATTACCTTAGTTCTTCCTATGCCCTTTCCTCTGTACCACCACAAATCAGAGGGAAGACTTACTACCAGAAAGGTGTGGACTTCTAAGAAAAGAGCAAGAATTCCATCTTACTACCCAAACTTCCTGAAGTTCCTACCCAGACTTCCCTGATTGTCCTGTAACAACACCAGCATGGTGGGAATAGGAAGAAAGATTGTCGGGGAATCCTGAAAGAAACCTGTAATTGGTCATTGATATTGTTATTCTTTTTAACTGTAAAGTAAAACTGTGAGCCACTCACATTTGCAAAAAGAGAAGAATTCAAGCTTTATCACATTGTTAAGATTTAATTTGTTGCTATATTCTGGATTAGCACAGAAGCTTGTATCAGTGAAGACTATTTAGGAGGGAAATAGGGTGTAAAACGTATCTGTCTTTTCAAACCTTCTCCCTCTACTCATGTTTCCTTCACCCTCTACCACATTGTGTTGGTCAAATGATACTACTCTATGAAACCCTGAGCTATAGTTGTCAAAAGTAACTATGGAATGTGATTAGTCCTCTGTGGGTGCTTCTTTCCCTCTTTTTTCTCCCTTGCTTTCTTTCTTACTCTCTCCACTCTGGTATATGGAAAAGGTGACGTCAAAGAATTGATGCTTGCTTGGACTCATGTTGTATCTGTGACTATGCTATTAGCTGTCTCCTTTTTCCTTCTTATATGGGTAGAATTCTTACAATGTGTGGAGTTCCCTTCTTGATAAGTAGGTTAAATGCACAATGTGGTACTGTTTTATAGTTTCTAGATGGTTGTATAAAGCAAAAAGTTAATGTGGTTATGTGTTTTTAAGAAAATAAGTGATTGGTTACAAACTCTGTCCTTTTTTCATTATTACAAGCTCTGTTTTACAACAGTTTGCTGACTCCTTTGTCATTGGCAAATGGTTTGTGTGGTTGAGTGTTTTTCTCTTTGGGTTTCTTGGTTTCCTGGACATGATTCTTCTTAGGACTAACTTGTATGAGTTTAGGGCAAATATACTTCAAAGGTGGAAAATTTGTTAGCTTTTCACTAAATTAAAAAATAATCTTAAATGGCCTTTTGTTTTTAGGTAGTATTAGGCATCTAATGGATTGATGCAACAGCTCATTTTTTTCCACTCACACAGAATCTCAAGTATTAGGTGAAATGATATGTTTAGTTGTATTTTGAAGACCTGGACTCCTGTTATCACTGCATATCCATGTAGAGAGGAAACAGTAGCTATAGAGGAATGAGATTGGATGGCTTTTCTAAGTGTCACTGATCCTACAGAAGGATAATGAACAGCTGAGGGCAAGTACCAAGCAATTAATTGGCAGCCAGATGTGGAAACAGCCTCTCTGGTTGCATACAGCATTCTCATTTCCTACAGTGGGAGACAAAGGGAAAGAAGAGAAAGTGAAGGCCAAGCCAGGACTTAATAGCGTAGCTGAATTTCAAATATGGTTAAACAACAAAGGCATGTCTGTTATGCAACGTCAGGGTCCTCATTGGGAAAATCAGACACATCAGATGTAACATCTAGTTGGACCCCCCAGCCCCCAAAAAAGATTTTGACTCCATAAGCCCCTGGGAAAAAAATCTGAGTCTATGGACCTATTTCCCCATAATCCTCACTAGCGCTTCTCACTCCTACTCCATGATGGGATACATTAAAGACCCTTGTGCAAGATAACATATGCATCATTCAGGATTCTCATAACTCAGCTGGGGACATACTGAGCCAGCTAAGGGAAGATAAGGACTATACACTAAAAGAGCCATAAGACAGTATACAGATACTGATAGGAGTTGGAGATCCTGAGGGTGAATAGAGAAGAATGTTTGACTTGGAAATGCTCCCCAAGTTACAGAATTTAACTCCCTAGCAAAGATTCCAGGAGTTGGTGTAAACTTGCTACTAGCCCAGTTCCTAGAAACATGGAAAGAGTGATGGCCCATGCAAAGCAGTTAAATTTCCAGAATTGCTTTTGCAGACAGTGAAGGATGGAGCTAAAATTCCCAGGGGGAACAGGCATGCAGGATATACTTAGGGCTGGAAGGTCAAGAGAACACACTATGGACAAAGATCCTGAGGAATACACTAGCATCACTAAAAACCCAGAGGTGACTCCTCTGTAAAGACACCACCACAGAACAATGTTGGCTGAAAACAATGGGGATGATAGGACTCTGAAACAATAGAGCCAGGTAGCACAAAACCATCCAAAGCCAGGAAGTCACAATTAACTGTCATGACTGCAAGGTCAGAATTACAAGAATAATTCCTAGAACAGTGTCCCTAGAGACAAAGTAGATGGGCAGTCACCCAACTTGTACTACTGAGCCTGTAACACTAGTAGAAGTCAATGATGGACAACTTCAAAGCTGAGGGCAGTTGCCCCCAGTAAAGTCACAATCCCTTGGCCAATTTCTGAACCTGAACCAGTTTTCAGTACCACAGCTGCTAACAGAAGAGATGGCTGGGTCCATAGGAGGAAAAACACTGCAATATCATGGCAAGTATACACAATAATGATTAGGAAACTGCATTAGGGGAAAGGGAATACCCAGATATTTTAAGGATGGTTGGACATAGGGCATGAGTTGTCAGTGATGGCCCAAGACCTGAATCATCATGGGCCCCTTGTTAGAGTGGATCCTATGGGGGCCAGATAATAAGTGTAGTCCTGACTAATGTCCAGTTTACAGAGATCCTCAGCATCCATGGACCTACTCAGTGGCCAGTTACTCAGTCTGCCAATATATAACTGGAATGACCTATTTGGCAGTTGGCCCAAGCCCCACTCTGCATCCTTGGTCTGCAAAATAAGAGCTATCATATTGGGAAAGGCCAAGTGGAAGTCTCAAATTAACACCCCCCCTCCCCCCAGGTATAAATAAATGTAAAGTCATATTGTGGAGAGAAGCGAATAGAGATTTATTGTCACATTCTATTCATCTCCTCCTCTCAAACCTTAATTTGACCAGTCTGGTCCCTGAAGAAACCAGATGGAATAGGAAGGGACACCAAATCACAATCTCAAGATAATAACCCTAGTTGCAGGCAGAGTGCCAGATGTGGTATCTTCATTAGACCAACGCAATACCACCTCAAGCATATAGTATGCAGCCATCGACTGGGGGAAGGCATTCTTTCAGTCAAAACAAAAGATGAACAATTCATATTTCCATGGAAATAATATACATTAACAGTTTAGCTCCAAGGTCATCCTAAGTTCAAACGTATTTGTACCAGCTGGACATCCATAGAACATCACATGTATCTATTACATCAGTGACATTATATTGATTGGTTCAGAGGAGCAAAAGGTGGCTAGCTTGCTAGAGACCTTCATGAGACATGTGTCCCAGAGGGTTGGAGCTAAACCCTGCAATAATTCCAGATCCTGCCACAACTGTAACATTATCAGGAGGCTACAAATCAGGTCCAGTAACCAGGACATCTGCAAAACAAAAGAAATTATTACACCTTGTACCTCACTATGAAGAAGGAAACAGGCCTGGTAATCCTCTTCAAGTTCTCAAGTCAGCATATTCAATACCTAGAGATATTGTTCTGGCTCATGCACCTTGTAACATGGAAGACAGCCAACTTTAAGTGAGTCCCGGAGCAGAAAAGGCCTCTGCAGCCAGCCCAGGCTACCATGCAGGCAATCCAGATCCATATGGTCTGACCGACCTCATGGGATTAGAGCTATCAGTGGTGAGGAAAGACACCAGGTGAGGCTTGTGACCAGCTCCAGTGAGAGAAGAACAGGCAAGCCCCCAGGGCTCTGCAGCAAGGCCAGGCCATCTGCAGTGAAGAATCGTATGCCTTTGGAAAACAACTCCTAACCCATTAGAAAGCCCCAGTAGAGAGAATCACCAACTAACTTTGGGGCTAAAACTGCCCCTCCAATGCAGGGTCCTATAAGACCCAATGAGACTAACCCAGCAACCATCCATCATACAGCGGAAGCAGTACCTCCAGGATTGAGCACCAACAGGATGAGAGTCCAGGCAGGCCCCATGAGCAGGTAATCCAGATCCCCTCTCATCTACCACAATTGTGTAGGAGTTCTCTTCCTGGGCACATCTAGGGTGGTGTGAGGGACTCTGTAAGACCAACTGAAAGAGGAGGGAAAACCTGAGTGGTTTCATGCATGGGTTATCTCTATTTGTGAGTGCAAGCTGAAATTGTTAGCTATACTACAGCCTCACACAGGGGGAGCCTTAAAAGACAGTAATAAACCCTCCCAATGGTCAGAGCTTTGAGTAGTGCACTTGGTCATCCACTCGGTGTAGAAAAAAGCAGTGTCCCAAGGCTAGAATATAGAGTGGCAAATGACCTGGCTAGCTGATGAGGAAATATTGGAAAATATAGGGGTAAGGGGCCTGGGATGGAGGTATGTGGATGGACTTCTAGAAGCAGGCTTGAAGGAGGAAAATCTTTGTATCACATGTTTACATCCTCGGAGAACATCCACCATTGATGAAGAACTAAACCAAGTAGACAGATGACTCAGCCCGCTGACCTCAGCCAGCTTCTATCACCAGCCACTCTGGTGTTAGCACAGTAGAAACATGAACGAAGTGTGAGAGCAGAGACGAAGGCTCTTCATGGGCTAACAGCACAGATTCTCACTTACCAAAGATAATTTGGCTACTGCTGCCACTAAAGTTATCCTGTCTACAGCAGCGACCAACACTGAATCCCCAGCAGGGCACTATTGGTTGGTCTTCCTCAAGAGACAAACCAGCCACTGGGTGGCAAGTCAACTACATTGCTTTCCATCCTGGAAAATTCAGAAGTCTGTTCTCTGTTCTTAGAAAAAGAGATACATATTCAGGTCATGAATATGTATTGGGGTTGAATATGTCAGGGTTGGCCTGGCTTTTCCTGACCACAGAGTCTCAACCAGCACCACCATATGAAGGCTTATAGAGTGTTGGATCCCCTGGCATGGGATTCCATGGGATACCACCTCAGACCAGACGACCAACTTTACAGCATAGAAGTTATGGGAGAGTGCTCATGACCATGGGATTTACTTTGTTGTAGCATATGATTCATCACCTAAAAGCTGCCAGTCCAAAAGAGCCCTGAAATGGCTGAAGACGTAAAGCACCACGTCAGAGGCAACAGTCTGTATGGGTGTCATCCTCCAAGATTCAGCACATGCAGTGAATCAAAAAGCTATATATGGTACTGTGCCCTCAAAAAAGACACAAGGGCCTGAGTACAGAGGAGAAGCAGGAGTGGTCCCACTAACCATTATATTTATTCATCCACTTTCTGCTTTCTGTCCCCTAACTTAGCTCCGCAGGACTGATGGTCCCATTGAATTAGGAACGAAGGCGCTTTGGGCCTCCTATGTCCAAGCACCAGCAGGCAAGACGAGGAGTTACCTATTGGACAGTGTAGTTGACCCTGATCATCAGGAAGAGGAAGGGCTGCTGTTACACACAGCGTGGGCAGGGAAGAATAGGTTTGGCATCCTGGTGTAGAAAATATGTTTGTGTTTCAGTGGACGCTATGTATCATTTACAGCACACCTTCCAGGGCAGCCGGTGGCGCAGCGGTTTAGCGCCGCCTGCCGCCCGGGGTGTGATCCTAGAGACCTGGGATCGAGTCCCGTTGGGCTCCCTGCATGGAGCCTGCTTCTCCCTCTGCCTGTGTCTCTGCCTCTTCTCTCTCTGTGTGTCTCTATGAATAAATAAATAAGTAAAAATTAAAAAAAAAACAGCACACCTTTCCAGATTATCAGATTCTGGTCATGTTCCTTGTCTTCAAGTTATTTTTTGCCTTTTTGTAAATTTTAGGTAATTATATGTAATTTCTGTCTTGTCTGGTAGTGATTCTTTTTTTTTTTTTTTTCTGGTAGTGATTCTAATTGACTTCTTTCCCACTATAGAAAAAAGATTCGTTAAAAAAAAAAAAAAAAGATTTGTCTCTACTTGCATTTCATCCCAATATTCCTTAATGCCAAGTATACTTGAGCTCTTCTGACTTTCTCAAATTTCATATCAATGCACACTTATCCATCTCATCCATCCATCTTTTCTTGAATTTCGTATATATACACATATCCATCTCAGGACTTTGTCTGAGAGTCCTGATTTTTTTTTTTCTGAAAAGAAAATTATTTTAACTCAGGTGACCTGGGCATCTTTGGTACTCCCTTGCCCAATAGTGACTGTAGTTGGAGAGCTATAGAAACCTCAGCTTACAAAGGGGCTCAGGGTCCCTGGAGATGAGTTCTAGGTCATGTCAGACTAGCCTCTGAAGCCAGGAGAAATGGTAACTGATGATGAGAAGCATCTAGAATGGATGAGCATCAGTTGGAACCGAGGATCCAACTGTACCATTCTGGTCTGGCTCATCTTACTAACTTCCCCCTTCTGAGTTTCTCCTCAGGAAGAAATGTTCATCCTGAAGGAACTGCTGTCTGAACATGTATGGAAAAGCAAACCGAATGGCACAAAGAGTGGTTGATAGAGGACGCAGAAGTGCACCACCCAGATCTCTTTCCAACGAAGGACTGGATTCACAAGTGTGGGGCACAGGTGTGGGGGGCTGCTGTAAGCAGTGTCTGACAGCTCCTTCAGAGTCTGCCTCACCCAAAACCATGACCTTCCTGGGACAAACCACACTTAGTGACTAGACAAATCAGAGGGAGTGACTGTACTTTATACTGGCACAAGATGGCCCAGCCATCTTGTCCCCCCACACAACACCCAGAGGTATAATATTCACTCCAGAGTTCCAGGGTGGGTTGGCCAAGGTTTTGTCAGGCTTGCACTGCAGTTCAACTTCTCCCCGCACAACCTCCTCCCCTCCTCAATTTCACAGCTGTAGATCTCTAGTAAACATCGACCACCCCAAACTCCCTCTCACTGCCTTCTTTTGGAAAACCTACCCTGAAGTGCTAGTCCTCTTGTTTCTAATCCTTCTTCCCTCTATGGTCTGGAACGCCAACCAACCATGTCATTTCATCAGTGACTTGAAATCATCAGTGACTTATTGGACCAGGTTATTTGTTCCCCTAGGTATGTCAGGAGATATGAAAAGTCAAAAATTCTATTCTCTTCTGTAATTTTAAACACTACCTACAATCAGTTCTATGCAATTGTAGGACACGAAGCCCTTTGGAATCTGACCTGCTAGTCCTATCTGTCCTCAAAATGGAACATGTCTCTCTGCCTCTGTGCAGAGGCTGATTCTCCAGAGAATTGTCCCCTCCTGATCTTCCCCTGCTCAGGCAGTGCCAGTGAGCACTACCTCACTCCTTCAAGGAGACTAGCAGGCCCCTATATTTATTCCACCTGTACCCCTCTCCATTAGAGCGCTCCTTATCTTTTTTTGCCCTTTTTAAAATTGAAGTATAGTCAACACACCATGTTACATTAGTTACAAATGTATAACAGAGTGACCCAACAACTCCATACATCATGCTGTGCTCACCACCAGGGTAGCACCATCTGTCACCATATACACCGCTATTGCATTATCATTGACTGCATTCCTCATGCTGTGCCTTTCATCCCTACGATTTCTTTATGCCATAACTGGAAGACTATACCTCTCAGTCCCCCTCACCCTTTTTGCCCATCTTCTCACCTCCTCTTCTCTGGCAACCATCAGTGTGTTCTCTGTACTTATGGGTCTGTTTCTGCTTTTCCTGTTTGTTCATTTCTTTTGTTTCTTAGATTCCACAACAGAAGTAAAATCATACAGTATTTTTCTTTCTCTGGTTTATTGCACTTAGTATAATACCTCCTAGGAGCATACTGTGTTGTTGCAAATGGCAAGATCTCATCCTTTATTAAATTGCTGAGTAATAGAGCCCTCCTTATCTTTAGCAAATCTGGTTACTGGTCAATCTACCCACCACTTCAAATTCCCCATACTAGACTGTTCTCAAGGGCTAGAATGCTATCTATTGTTCTATCTTTGGTGTCCAACCATAGTGCCTAGTTTACGTTAGGAAATATTAGTTGAATAAATAAGTTGAATAAATCCATCAAAAGATAATTTTTGTGTTAATAGGCAGCTTTATTCATAACTGCCCAAAACTGAAAAGATGAAAATATCCATCAATAGGTATATGGATAAACAACTTGGGTATATAGTCTTAGTGTGGTAAGGCTACCATAACAAAATATTACATACTGTGTAGCTTAAACCATAGAAATTTATTTTGTGTTGTTCTGGAGGCTGGAAGTCCAAGATCAAGCTGTCAGCAGATTTGGTTACTCCAGAGGCCTCTCTCCTTGGCTTGCTGATGACTAGCTTCTCACTGTGTCCTCAAATGGCCCTTCCTCTGTGAATGTGTCAAAAGATAATTTCTTAAAAAGCGTAATCGTGCCTCTCATATAGCTATAAAATGAACACATGTCAGAGATTTTATTTCAGTCATTAATTAAGGAGAGAACAAGTAAAATGTTACAACCCGTTCAAAAAGAATCCAAAACGCAAATATATATAGACATCTGGAATGCTGAGAAAAATTTACAAATAAATGCAAAATCAGCAATATTTTGCTGGTCAGTATTCATAAGGGGCTAAGTTCCACTAAATGTAACTGGCATTGCTATGAACAAAAATCTTTTGCATTACTATGCATTTTTCTACAACTTACAGAATTATAAAATAGCTCAGGTCATCTGGAAGGATGCAGCAGACAGTACAGTCAATAATCTTTTTAGTCCACGTCAATGTCTTTCATATTTTACCCTATAGTTGACCTCATCGCTAACTCCTCCACCCCAGATTATGCGTTTATTTATTTGACATAATTTTTTTAAAACCACACAACAAAGTGCTTTGTTCTCAAATACCCTAGAGAAAAATCCTTTTCAGCTTTATCCAGTTAGCTAAAGCCAACAGCCTGGTTCAGATCCTGGCGCAGATGGAATCTCCCTCCGGTGTCCTCTTGTTCCCTCTAATTTTTCACAGACAGGGCCCAATTCTTAGCAAGAGATATATTATTGATGATATCAATATTAGCAAGGGGAAGATATTTTTGTTTTAGGTGCTCTGAAGAATTAAAAAAAGCTAACTACCTTTTTGGTGATGTGTAGGAATCTACCAACCACGATTTTCACCACTGCTTTGGAGAGAGACCGCTCATGGGCCGGGCTCCCAGGGCTGGTACCCAAATGGAGCTGGATGTTGGAAGAGAAATGCTGGGGGAAGGGGCTCCAGGGGGAGAAAGGAGAACAGGAATCTAGTGAGGTGATCTGAGTGGACAGAATCTTAGAGGGAAAAGTAAACAGCCAGGAACCATACAGACTGGCCTCTCTAAATGTGGCTGCATATGAAGAGGTGACCCGGGGCTCAAGGGGGCAGGACTCTGCACATATAAAATCAGAACTTTCAAGTGCTTGAAAACATTGGAAACATCCGCAGACATTGGAACTGCCAGAAGGCCTTCTAAGAAGCGGCCTTCAATCCACTTTGTCCTGCTCCCTGAGCCCACTGGAATCGGCTGTGCTCCCCTCAGCTTAGTAAAGGTGGTGCTCCCCACCTGTCTCAGCCCCCTGAGACCCTTTCCCAATATGCCCTGAAAAGGCCACCAGGTCACAGCCACTTTACACCTGCAACACACGCTCCTGTGCACAACTCCGGATCCCCCCTTCCCAGGAACTCCTTGGGACACCCTAACCTCCCTGTGCCTCCCATCCATCCATCTGCTCTCTACCTTGGCATTTTTAAACTGGTTTTGGGCCCAACCGCTTGAGTCAGGAGCTCTTTACCAGCTGATCTTTGTATTACTTTCACAGACACTGTTTGTAAAAACAAAAACAAAAACAAAAATTGTCTTAACAAACCAACCATATCTATTGCATAATAATCTTTGTCCCCATGACAACCAGTACTGCCATACTGAGTTGATACAATACCAGTCAAAAGCAAAGACACTTCTCATGGTAAATGTATAATTTTTGTTAGACTTCTTTAAATATTGGAAATAGCTTATGCTTTTCTTGTCATTGGGTGTCTGGGGACCCCAGGTTGGGAACTTGTGAGGGTTAATGTTGAGTGGGTGTCAATCAAGCCTCCTCAGCTCTCCCTTTTCACAGATGGGCAAACTGAAGCTGTTAGTTTTAGGGTGAACTGACTTAATCAAAACGACAAAGGATCAGAGTACAAACCGAGTTGTTTTTTTTTTTTTTTAAAGTCTCCCCTTTGTGGTCTCTAACTCACAGCCCTAGGCTTTCTTAAAAATTAAAATAGAGCCGGGAGGGGCTGCCACTTGCCCCCAAAGGAGGCTTTTCTACTTGCAGTGTGGACCTTTCTGTGGGATCTTAGAATTTGCTGCACAGCTGCTACGTGCTCCTCCCTCTGGGGTGGGGAGGCCTAGCCTATCCGGGCAAGAAGAAACCTGAGAGGTCATCTGGGCAGGTTGTCCCAAGTGGGTGTCCTAGGCTGTTGATTACTGTTTTGAGGGAAATGGCTTCTATGGTGGATTACTTTTGGGAAAATGTTAAACAAAGGTAAACTGGTTTCCTTTCATTTTGTTCTGTTTTCACTGAGGGACTTCCCAGAGCCTTTGAAATGCCTTTGGGCCCAATGGCCTGCCAGGAGTATGAGGCAGCATACATTATCACCCCGACTTAGGGGAACGAATTCTCTTTTTTCATAGAAGACCTATTAATGCCTCACAGAACCCTGGGGTTCTGAGGAACAGTAATCTACCCTTTCTAGATGAGGAGAGTGACCTCCACAGAGTGACCAGTGCTCGGCCCCAACACTAGATGTGGCTTAGCCAGAGCTGACTCCAGGCTGCTAGAGACTAATCCTTGACATCTCTAATTTGGGTCTTTCCTTCCATATCCCACCCACCATGCACCTTAATTTAACCCTGGAAAAACTTAGCAGGGGACTACAGACATGGAGGGAATTCTGCTCAGAGGGGCTCTGCTACTGAGGTTCATTTGTGTCCTCAGCAAAATCTCCCAGGCTGGTGGGGGCGGGAGGGAATCGGGAGGCAGGGACCCCACAGGACCACAGGGTGAGGAACTGCACACAGCCTGGGGGCTCGACAGGCTTCAGAGAATCCTAAATCTAAGGCACCCTCCACACAGGAAGAGCCAGCTCCCCTGTGCCCTATAGACTGGCCTCCTCTGGTGTTGCCCCTACAAGCCCGCATCTTGTGGCCTGGGCCAGAGAGATCCCGGCCAGAGACCCCTGGTGTCTCCAGGGGAGATGTCTCCAGGAGGGAGAGAGGGCCCACTGCTCCTCAGAGCCAGAAGCGAGGGCTTGGCAGGGCTCCAGGCCCCATATCCCTGCTCGCCTGGGGCAGCCGACTGTCTTCCCCTCTGCCCAAAGCAGCTTCTGAGGTTCTGGGGAGCCCCCATCCCACCCAACACTGAGCCACTCTGCATGGTCCCGGTAGACCTCCACTGGCAAAGCCACATCTTCCCCCTCCCCGCCACCCCTGAGAGCGTATGAGGGGTGCAGCTTCCTCGTGCCCTGGGCCACCGCCCCCAACTCAGGCCTTGTTTCCCTTTGAGCACTGGGGGTGGCTCTGACTTGAGAGGGAAGCATTCTTGGGGAGCACCTCTCTGACTACAGCGATCTGCTGGGGCCATGTGTGGGGATCTCTCTGAAAGGCAGACGCAGCCGGATGGGTGCGTTCCAAGCCTGGAGTGGACCTGGGGACCTGGGGACTGGGTCGCTCATCCGCCTTGTTCACTGTGGGCAAATTCAGGCCCACACATAATTTCCATTGGACTTCTTTAAATATGGTCTTGGCATCTTCCGCTGCAAAATCTGACTTGGGAGGGTTGTTGGAAGGTAACCTGCTACTCACTGGCATTTACCTTCCACAAGAGGAGCACAGGGGCGGATGGCAGTGGGCGTGCGAGGGGCGATGTGGGGAGGGGTGCCCACAATCCAGGACCCCAGTGCACCAGCCCTGGGTGAAAACCTCCTTAGAGAGTCTCTTCAACAAGCAAATGCGTTTCCACCATCCTCTCACTTGATCCAGCTTACTCCCAGACCTTAGCCTAACCCTCGGCCACATTAGTCCCTAGACAACCTGTGACGTCTTGGGACCACCACTTGCCAGCTGGGGACCTTGGGCAAAATAGTCTCTTTGAGCCTCGGTTTACTCATCTATAAAACGGGAATGATAATATCCATTCCTAGAGTTGCGTTGTGAATTAGACTAAGTGACAAATGCAAAGTTGGCTGATTCCAGAGCTCTGGCCTTCACCTCTGCTTAGAGCTTACGGGCTCATGCAAGTGACAAAGAAATAAACCCACCCGAAAGGCGCTGCAGTGAGTGGTGTTCGGACACAGGGAAGGGTATTTTACTCTGGCTGGGGGTTGCTCCTGAGGGCTCCCCCAGGTGAAGGAGAGACCTTCCAGGTGAGAAAGAAAGGATCCTGCAGGTGGGGAGTACACAGACGTGTCGTTCATGGAGCGTGAACTCCAGGGCGATGTGGATGGAGTGTGGGGTACATACAGGATGTGGGAGGATAGGAGACGAAGTTGGAGGAGGTGAGTGGAGATGCTTTCAGTGCCATGAGTCAGCTGTGAACCACCTGGTCACGAGGTCTGTGGTCACAGGTCTGAGAAAGATCACCAGGTGGCTGTACGGAGATGACCGTATGGAGATAGGCTTGGGGCAGGGCAGCCAGGTAGGAGGCAGGTTCTCCTGCCTTCGGTTCTGTGATGGAGATCCCGGTGCTCCAGACTGGAACAGAGGCAGGGAGACCGAGACAGGGCACCTCCAGGAGAGGGGAGCATTGTTGTCTTGGAAGGTGAGGGAGAGGAAACTTCTCAAATTGCTGGCTTGGGTGATTGATGAGGCTGCTCTCCGGGAGAAGATTTCAGAGAAAGGGAAGATGAACCGTTCAGATCCTCGCATGTCAAGTGTAAAGTATCTGAATAGGTGGGAGTGTCCTCCACCCAGTTATGGAGCATGAAGTATAAATACCTTTATAAATACCTGTCGGGGACCAGCATAGAGGGGCCTGCCCCGCAGTGAGGGCACCCCATGAGGGTGCAGAGCAGGGCTCTTCAGCACGTGGACGTGGACGGCTTACATGTCTCGGACTCAGATGATGTCCCTCTGGAAGCCTGCACAATGTAAGAGTGGGGAGAAAGAGCTCCCTCCAGGCGACAGACCAGGGGCAGGCAGCAGGGTCGAAAAAGGAGCAATTAGAAATGAGCGAGGAGAACCAGGAAAGACAGATCCAAGAGGGGCGGGGTCACTGTGAGAAGCCTGCAGTGTCCTAAATCCTGCAGCCCTGGGCCCTGGCACTTGGGGGCAGGGCACCATCACTATGCAGATGCAAAGACTGGAGCTGTAATTATTTAAGGGAAAGAGTCATTCGGAGCTGAAACGAGCAACGTTGCTTCCTTTTAACATTTTTAATTAACAAACCACAGAATTAACATAGTTTTTAACCACATGGCTGACTGTGCAAGGCTCTGGAGTTGTCTGAGACTTCACGGAGACTCAGGAACTCAGTAGAGGAAAGTGGTTAAATTGTATGGTCTTTGGAGGCAGACAGTGGTTCACTCACTTTGGGTCTGAGCCCTTCGTTTTTTTTTTTTTTTTAAAGATTTTATTTATTCATGAGAAACAGAGAGAGAGGCAGAGACACAGGCAGAGGGAGAAGCAGGCTCCACGCAGGGAGCCTGACGTGGGACTTGATCCTGGGACTCCAGGATCACACCCTGGGCTGCAGGCGGCACTAAACCGCTAAGCCCCCCAGGCTGTCCCTGGTCTGAGTCCTGACGCTGCCCTTACTGCAGGTGACTTGACCGTTCGATACCTCATGTCTTCACCTATAAGTTCTTACTGAGAGGCACATTGAGAAGATTCTGCAAAATGAAGCACTTAGCATAGTCTTAGCATGTTGGCATTCAAGAAATGTTAGCTATGGGGCACCTGGGTGGCTCAGGGGGTTAAGCGCCTGCCTTCAGCTCAGGTCATGATTTCAGGTCCTGGGGTCAGGCCCTGGGTCGGGCTCCCTGTTCTGCAGGGTGTCTGCTTCTCCCTCTCTCTCAGCCCTCTCTCCCCTCTCCCTGCTTGTGTTCTGTGTTCTTCCTCTCTCTCTCTCTCTCTCAAATAAATTAAACCTTTAAATAAAAAAAGAAATATTAGCTATAATAATAATATAATACTAATTATTGTTAACCTAGTCAACAAATATTTATTGAGCACTTACTATGTGCCAGGCAATATTGTAGGGCAGAGCTGTCCAGTAGAAATACAATGCAAGGGCAGCCCGGGTGGCCCAGCGGTTTAGCACCGCCTTCAGCCCAGGCGTGATCCTGGAAGCCCAGGATCGAGTCCCACGTCGGGCTCCCTGCATGGAGCCTGTTTCTCCCTCTGCCTGTGTCTCTGCTTCTCTCTGTGTGTGTGTCTCTCATGAATAAATAAATTAAAAATCTTAAAAAAAAAAAAAGAAATACAATGCAAGCCACAAATACAAGCCCTGTATGTCATTTCAAATTACATATAACAGTCATACTCTAAAAATACATAAATTACATATAAGCATTTATAGATAGTATTAGACATAGTATATTTTATTTAACCAAATACATCCAAAACAGTATCATTTCAACATGTAATCCATATAAGACATTATTAGTGAGATTTTTACATTCTTTTCTTGTGTTACCTCTTTGAAACCCACTGTGTGGCCACCGTATTTCACAGTGCTTTTCTAGGGGCTGGAGATTCAATGATCAATAGGGGCAGAGTCTGTTTTTGAAGGAGAGATGGACAATAAGAAAGAAAGAGAATTATAGAATAAAATAATTATTGACTATAATATCTAACTTCTTCCCCACCGAGGAATAGGATCTGACTCAGAGGGCTAAGGTATAGTTTACTGACTTCTTATCTCCACTCCACTATGGAGTACTGTTTCCCCAGTTCTATCTCCCTGATGCCCAGGAGACTTTAACCCTGTTCTCTGCAAGGGACAATATCACAAATCAGGGAGGATGCTTACTTAAAACAAGAGTAAGTAGGAATAAAAATAACCATAATATTAGTTGTGGATTTCATAATATTGGTTGCGGATTTCATTAAACGAGATCCATTTTGAAGAGCCACTTCTTGTGTTTGAGGGCTACACAAGAAGACAGTGCTAAGTTGTCCTCTAAAATTAAATAGCAGGGAAACATTGTCTGAATTAGAGTCATTTGAATGTA
This sequence comes from Vulpes vulpes, assembly GCF_048418805.1. Lineage (NCBI taxonomy): Eukaryota > Metazoa > Chordata > Mammalia > Carnivora > Canidae > Vulpes > Vulpes vulpes. The sequence continues at coordinate 145,955,178 of NC_132792.1, read as the reverse complement.
AGTTTTGATCGTCAATTGCTACCTGAAAGAAAACTGGTTGTAATGTAGATCAGAATGCAAGGAATACTGTTATGGGTTGAGCTATGCCCCCCAAAACTCATATGTTGACGTCCTAACCCTCAATACCTAGAAATGTGACCTTATTTGAAAATAGGACTGTTGTTGATGTGATTACTGAAGATGAGGTCACACTAGAGTAGCGTGAGTCCCTAATCCAATATGACTGATGTGTTTATAAGAAGAGGAAATTTGGACACAGACACGCACACAGTGAGAACGTCATGTGAAGACTGAAGTTGTATTGCCACAGGGCAATGACCAGAAGCTAGAAGAGAGGGCTGAGACACATCCTTCCCTCGAGCCTTCAGATGGAGCGTGGCCCTGCTGAGACCTTGATTTTGGACTTCTGGCCTCCAGAACTGTGAGACAATACATTTTTGTTGTGTAAGCCACCCACTATCAGGCTCAAACAAATATATAGATCAGTTCTGGAGGAATAATAGTTTTCTGATCTATGAATAACATTTCTTTAATTTCTATCAGTAATGTTTGTAGTTTTGGTTTATTTATTTATTTTTTATTTATTTTTATTTTTTTAAAAGATTTTATTTATTTATTTATGAGAGACACAGACAGAGAGAGCGCAGAGACAGGCAGAGGGAGAAGCAGGCTCCATGCAGGGAGTCCGATGTGGGACTCGATCCTGGGACTCCAGGATCACTCCCTGAGCCAAAGGCAGATGCTTAACCGCTGAGCCACCCAGGCGTCCCATGTAGTTTCGTTTTTTAAAAGATTTTATTTATTCATTTGAGAGAGGGCACACGTGAGAAAAAGAAAGCACAACGGGGGGAGGGAGAGGAAGAGAAGGAGGAACAGACTCCCTGCTGAGGAAGGCGCCTGATGCAGGCTCCATCCCAGGACCCTGGGATCATGACCAGAGCTGAAGGCAAAGGCAGACATTTAACCAACTGAGCCACCCAGGCACCCTTTTACTTTCCTCTTTTAAAGATTTTGTTATTTTATATATAGAGAGATAGTATGTGAGCAGGGAGAGGGGCACGGGGAGAGGGAGACAAGCAGACTCCCCGCTGAGATCATGAACTGAGCTGAAATCAAGAGTCCGATGCTAACCGACTGAGCCACACAGGTGCCCCTCTTTTGTAGTTTTCAATGCAAAAGTCTTGCTAATGATCTTTATCAGATTTTGTTCCTAGGCATTTGTTGGTTTTGGATGTTTTTATTTATTTTTTATTTTTTTTATAAATCTCACTTTCACCTTATTTCTTGCTAAGTATATAGAAATGCAATAGATTTTTATATATTGATTGTGTAGCCAGAAGCCTAGCTAAATTTACTTCTTCATTTTAAGAGTCTGTAGTTTCTTTTGGATTTTTCTAAAATCACGTAATCAGCAAATAATTTTATTTGCTTCATTATTTATACTTTTTTTTTTCTTTTTCTAGCTGTATTGCACTGGATAGGGCTTCCACTACAACACTAAATAGAAGCGATGGTACTGGATATCCTTTCCTTGTTCCCAAACTCAGGAAAAGTGTTCCATATTTCACTACTGGGTATCATATTAGTTATGTATGTTTTTTGTAAATATCCTTTATTAGATGAAGAAAATGTAGGATCTGTTTTTATACTATGTGCATAAATATACGATGTATACTATGTACACATACTATATACATACTATATGTATACATTGTGTTACGTTGCTCTGGTGGTTTATTTTGTCATCATTTCCTATTTTATTATAAACTTATAATGCGATTTTATATTTTGTATAATAAACCTCCCTTCCTTTTCCTTTTCTTTTTCTTTCCTTTCTCTTATAAAATCTTTTTCTTAAATTTTCTTGCCTATATATGGGATCTTGAGTGAAATCCTACTTGAATCTTTAAATTCAATGAAAACTTTCGTCTTCAAAATATACAAAAAGTGCTATGATCCCTCAGTAAATATTTCTCCATTCACTTAGGTCTTCTTTCACATATATGGTGAGGTAGGGTTTTTTTAATATGGTTTTCATATTTATAAATTATGAAATATGCTGTATGTACATCATATATATTATGTATTACATACATTGTACATAGTATGGGATGTGTGTGTATATAACGTACATTGTAAAGAATAATAAAGTAAACATCCATATATTCACCACACAACTCAATAAAGCATTACCTCTGCCTCTGAAACTCTTCACCCCAATTGTTATCTGCCATTCTCTTCCCACACTGAGGAGGCCATTATATAATTATCTGTGTTAATAATTCTCTTGCTCTCCATTAGTTTTATCTCATATGCATTGGTATGTGTCTCTAAAGAATTTATCGTTTAGTTTCATCTGTTTCTTTTTTCTTGCTCTGTTTGCTCAGCAGCCTGTAAGAATCAGCCACGTTGTTCTGTGCAGTTACTATTTGTTCATTGTCATTGATCTCTAATGTTCCATTTTACAAATACACCAAAATCATCCTTTCTACTATTGGTAACCATTTGGAATGTTTTCAGTTATTTTGAATTGTGAACAATGTTGCCATTACTTTTCTTGTAAATGTCTTTTGATATAAAGGTGACTTCTAAATGGGCTAGTATTTTCCTGGATTATACCAATTTATTTGTCTCATATGTCTTAGGCAAATTATCAATATATTTCCAAGCACTTTTCTGTCTTTTCTCAAGAGGAAAAAATGTCACAAACATGAGTTCAGGTCTCCGTCATCCTCCAATATCTCTCTCCCTGAATCGGCTTCATCTTGTAGATGAGAAAAGTGACTCGGCCAACACGATAGTGCTATCGAAGGTAGGTTAAAGCCAGGTGTCCTGTCCTCGTATGGATGCTGCCATCCCCAGAGCAGGCGCGGTAGAGTCGGAGGGAGAGTATTAAAATATTTTCCTAATCCCAGTCATTTCCCTGTGATTAGGATTATGCAATGAAGAGCTATGGTTTGGGCGCTTGGGCTTGGGAACAGATGTCTGGCAGAGTCAGGGCAGATGCATGGTGAGTTGGGATCTCAGGCAGTGAAGGTCCCAGGGGGCTCCCTCCCACCAGCCTGGGGGAGTGGTTCAGGCTAACCCCGGCCAGGTAAGCACCATGCATGCTTCTGTTCTCCTTGGGATTTGGCCGATTCAGGCAGGTGTGGCATAGGAGAGCATGGCATACATGTGTTCGTGTGCATGTGCGTGTGCGTGTGTGTGCTGGAGTGTATAGAGACACATAACAAGAGGGTTGCTCTCTGGAGGTGCCCACTTGTCATGTTGCCGGACTGCACATATTTCCGGAATCCTCTCCCACCTTGTTTGTGCTTCTCGCTCATTATCTGCACCTCTCTCCTCCCCTATCCGTTGCCTCTGACAGCTGTTTTATCTCCAAATTTCCAGGCTCACTCAGAATTGAAGGCTAATGCCTATACCACTGTCTGTGATCAATGACCATCGTGGGAAGACGGAGGAAGGTCGGGGGGCAAGCAGGCCTGGGCATCGGGTGCAAATGAGAGGCAGTCAGGAAGCCTGGGTGCCAGTCCTGGCCCTGCCAGGGATGGACTTTCTCAGAGACCCCAGGGGCCGAACTGGCCATGTCGAGCAAATAAACCAAACCCTTTGAAAATGACCTTCATCCTTTTAGCAAGCAGTGGCCTCTCCCCTCTTTTCCTGTCAGGCAAGGATGCCTGACAGGGCTTTTTTTTTTTTTTTTTTTTTTTCTCTTTCTTTCTTTCTTTCTTTCTTTCTTTCTTTCTTTCTTTCTTTCTTTCAACTGCCTGGCATTTAGTCAATACCTTTTATGTGGCAAGCACGTGTCAGGGGCCAGGGACACAGATCCAGATCGGGACGCACTCTGCGAAGTGTCAGTGTGATAAATGGTCTGGCAGCAGCAGGCCCAGGGGGCTCTAACCTGGTCTGGCTGTGGAAAGTACTGGGGAAGACTTCCCCGAGCGGGACCATTGAGCCGTGCGGAGGCCTAGCAGGACACAGCCAGACTGGCCGGGCTGTGGAGTGAGGCAGGGTGCTTCAGGCTGAAGGCGAGCCTGGGCAAGGACGAGGGGACACGAGTCGGCAGCGCCAGCCCGGGGAGCCAGAAGCAGTTCCGTGTGGCTGAAGCCTGAGGCCCACGGGCCTTACAAAGGGGTCTGAGTTGGAAGGCGGGCATGTGCTTCTCCAAGCCGACTGGGCCCCGAAAGCACTTGGGAAGCCTGTGAGGAGGCCGACTCCGGGGCTTAGTCGAGCCTGGAGAGTCAGAAGCCCCTCTCACAGGGTCCCAGGAGAGCCCACACCGGCCCAGGACACACCAGGGCTGGGGAGGGGGGCAGGGAGTTCGAAGCAGGGGAGAGGCAGGCACAGGGGAGACAAGTCCCAGGCTCTCTTGGGCCTGGCTGGAAAGAAAAGGGGAGGGCCTGAGGGAAGCCCCTGGAACTGTGAACAGTATCCCCAGGAGCCGCTGCCAGGACCAACCATCACTGTGTGCTCCTCAGCCCGTGTGGCCTGCGGCCGACACGGGGGTGACCAGCTCCTCCAGGCAGGACGGTGGAGCGATGGCAGAGGCGTCCCTCCCACCCCATTCCCACCTCTAATGGTGTGACCCTAAGGGGCCATCTCTCACCCATCCCTTTAACCTAAGTGAAACCCGATTTCCACATCCCACACGGCTCCTTATTCAAGGCTGCGTGTTCAGAGCATGTTGGGGGAAGGCGGGAGGACGGGTGAGGCCGTGTTTTCTGGCTAAGTGGGAGGAGGTTTCCCCAGTTGTCTAAATGGAGGAAGAAGGCTGTGTGATGGCCACATACCATGTGTTGTGATCCTCCTCGATGTCTCTCCAAGAAATGGTAACGGAGGATTCTGATACGCAGGACATAAGGTAGTTCTCCAGTCCAGAGACGGGCCACGCTCAAAGTAGCTCACCTCCTGGGGTCTCCCACTTCACAGGACAGCATCCAAGCTCCTCACCCAAACCCCAGGTACCCTCGAGCCAGGCATGCCACCCCTGCTTTGCAGCTTCGGCCCTGCTTTTGCCTTTTCCAGCCCTACTTTTACAAGTAGGACCAGTGAAACCGGGCAGCTTCACACCTGGATGCCTGTGTTTATGCCAAGTTCTCTGACGGAAACGGCTCTCCCACCCTTCCCCCTCTGGCTCTTTCTCCAAGACCCAGCTCTCCGTGATACCCCTCCCACCCCACAGGCACCTCAGTCACACACCTCAGCCCTTCCTGGGAGCAGACCTACCCCACGGCCCTGTGTGAGCTTGACTGGGGAGCACTTACACAGGAAGTTTCTGTTTCCCTTCCCCTGCCCAGCTTGACCAGAAATTCCTCAAGGACAGGGCCTGTGGTATTACATTTTGTCTTTCCAGTGTCTGGCACGTAGTAGTAGAAACTCAACGGATATTTGCTGAACCAAACAGAATCCAGATGAATGAGAAATGCCTTCAGACGTGTGAATGTTGTGATAATTTAATAGCTCCTGGGGGCTTGCTTGTTGGTATTTGTAGGTGGCTTTTAAAACCTCTGTCTAGATGTGACACCCATCCCCCTATACTAAGTGTAAAGCAACAAATTTAATGAGTAAACTGAAGGTGATTATTTGCATCTCAAAAGGTGGGAGGGGCAGGTTTCCTCTAAACATTAAGCCTTTGCTGGAACTTTCAGAAACTTGCTTTACAGATCATTAACTTCAGGGATGGGGGGTGGAGGTGGGGAACAGGAGTCATGAAGTTACCTCTAAGAGTCTGAACTCTGAGATGCCTCTGAAAGGAAGCAGAAGGCAGAAGATAAGATCTTGGAGCGGGACAGGACTGGATTCAGACTCTGACTGTATTAGCCGAGTGGCCTCAGGCAAGTCCCTTAACCTCTCTATACCCTCATAACCTTATCCAGAGACACTACACTGACTTTGGGAGACTGTTGTAAAGGTCTAAAGGATCCTATATGGAGTACCTTAGCTCATAGAATTTCTCCAATAATGGTAATCGTATTGTTGTTAGGATGTTGCACATGGAAGAGAGAGGAAGGAATCTTAAAAGATTTATAGGACTTTACCTTGGATTGCAGGAATAAGGAAGGCAGAAAGTATCCAGACAGGAAGGACCAGACCACTGCGGCAGTCTATTTTTGGTCTCACAGCACTTCACAGTTTATTTTATTTTATTTTTTTAAACTAACTCTTTCCACGCTGAACACACACATACAGAGAGCTGGCCACAGCATTGTGTGGTGTGGTAGATGCGAGGGTCTCGGACTCTAGAAAGCCTGCCACTGACTAGCTCTGTGATCTTGAGAAGATCTCCTAACTCAGTTTCCTAATCTGTAGAAAGGAGATAATAAACTACCCATCTTTTAGGGTTGCCATAGGAGATAAGGAATGTAAAGCGCTTGGCCCAATGCCAGGTGGGCGCTAGGTCCATAAACTGAGCATTGCTGTATTATGAAGTGACCCATACTAACAAACAGCAGTAAGTGCCCCGTTGGAGGAAGAGCTTGCTCTGGGAAGAGGGAGGGAGGGGGGCAGTCACTTGCAAGAGCACTGACCCCAGACTTTGGAGACCACCTGACAAGAGAGGTGTATGACCTGGGCCTGTTCTGTAACACAGAGGGTTTGTCCTAGGTAGTCCGGCAGGTTCCTAAACTAGCACAAGGCCGCTAACAGCTTCTCTCAGGCCTGGGGGGCTAGTGTCTTGCCCAGAGGCCTCCACCTACTGCAGGGTGAGTCCTCCTCACTCATGAGCCAGGATGCCCCTGCAAACCATCCCTTCCTTCCACCTGGACGAAGGCACTTTGCACGTTGCGCGGTCCTTACCCTTGCTGTGCCTGTCCTCTAGTTGGTGACAGCAGTACCCAAGTACCAATAGGGGAGCCACCCACGCCTGAGCGAGAAGCTCGTCCGGCTGAGGGAAAGATGAATGAGCACTTTCCCTTTGGAGAGATTACTGGAATCTCCTGGGTTCCTAACTCTCTTGTTGTTTCCTGTCCTTTGCAACAAATGTTTGGAAACAGGTGAGATTCCGTTACCTCCCTCTGGGTGGAAAGAGAAAGAAAGCCCCGTTGCTTAGGGCCTTAGGGCCTCAGGGCCCTTTGCTGCTACTTCCTCCAAGATGTGGAAAAAGTGACAGGGTCTCTCCAGGGGTCCCGGGGCTCTGAGAACCGGACCCCCCCAGGGGCTGGCAGTGCAGGGCCCGCTCCCCCTGGTCCGGCCCGGCCTCCACCCGGGGACCCTCGCGCCTCGGGAAAGCGCAGCAGATGACCTTGGCCTCTGGGGAGAGGGCGGCCCGAGCTCCCCGGGGAAGCTGTCCAGACAAAGGGCAGTCCTCAGCTTCCCCCCGCAGCCGTCGAGCCCCCTCCCGAGCCGAGCCGCCTCCCGGGAGCCTGCCCGGCCGCGCCCCCGCCCGCGCCCCCGCCCCCCCCCCGCGCCCCGCGCCCCGCGCCCGCTCGCGCTCCCGCCCCGGGGCCGCCGTGGGGCCCGGCCCCGCCGCTCCAGCCCCTTCCGCCGCCCCGCCTCCTGCCCCCGCGCTCGCTCGCTCGGCTGCCGGCCTCCCCGGGCGCTGGCAGGGCCGGGAGCCCGCCGCCCATGCCGCCGCCCTGCAGCCCCCGCCGCGCCCGCTGCCCCCGCGGCCCCGCACGCAGGAGGCGGCCCCGACCGAGGGCGCAGGGCCCGAGCAGGGCCGCACCGCGGGATGGAGGGGGCGGCGCAGCCCGGGGGCGGCGGCCCCCAGTGAGTACGCGGGAGGGAGGGGGGGGGAGATGGGGAGGGGGAGGCGGGGAGGGGGAGGCTGGGAGGACGACGGCGGGAGGCTAGGAGGGTGCGGAGGGGGGAGGCTGGGAGAGGGGAGGCTGGGAGGGTGCGAGGGGGGAGGCTGAGGGGGGAGGCGGGGAGGACGACGGGCGGGAGGCTGGGAGGGTGCGGAGGGGGGAGGCTGGGAGGGTGCGGGGGGGGGGAGGTTGGGAGGGGGGAGGCTAGGAGGGGGGAGGCTGGGAGGACGAGGAGGGGGGAGCCTGGGAGGACTACGGGCGGGAACTGGAAGGGTGCTGGGTGGGGGAGGCTGGGAGGGGTGAGGCTGGGAGGGCGCGGGGAGCCGGCCTGCGCGGGGATGCGGCTCCACGGGCTGCCCCTCAGAAAGCTGTCTGTGCCCGGCTGGCGTTGCCCCGAATCCCCTGCTTTCCGAACTGAACTTTCGGAAGAGAGGATTCGGTGGCTGGGCTGCAAAGAGAAAGTTGGTCAATTCTAGATCAACTGGTGGGAGGAAGTGATCCCGCCCTCCTGAAGATACTCCTCACACTTCACAGCCTCGGCTGATGGGGCCTTTGCATTCTGTCTGTGTTTTGCTTCATGGACCACGTACAGTCCTGAAACGGGCATGAAACGAATTGTAACAAAGGACTACAGAGGGACTTGCCATTTCGGAGAACTTTATGGTGAACTTTTAATGATGAAGTGAAAAAACTAACCCCCAATTTGTAACTTATGTAGAAATGGGTTTCTGTGAATGCAGTTTACTTCACGTGGGACACATCTAACTGCATGATGTTAAAGGAGCATTTTCTCGGAGGGTGGCGTAGATACTAGTGCCCTGAGCCGCTGCTCCCTGCTGGCCCCACTGTCCCCTGCTCACTTGCATTCTCGGTGAAGACATTGACATCAACGACGCCACCGAGGAGCTGTGTATTTCTGGCAAGTCCCTTAAACCCTCCAGATGAGGGGTAGTCTCCTCTACAGAATGAGGGGCGTGGGGGGTAAGTGATCACCTGATCACTGAGTGCTTGGAGAGAGCCCCCACCTTGGGAGGAGATTTGCATCCCTAATCCAACTTCCTATTAGTTCCTTTTAGTTGACTGAATCGCTAGGTGCCTCAGTTTCTCTGTCTGTGAAAAAAAAAACCGAGGAAGATAATCCCCTTCTGGCAGAGTGTGTGAGGGTGTTTGAAAGCTCTCGCAGGCCTGCCTGGCCCAGAGCAGATGTGGATGGGAGTCCGTGACTGATCACGGCCACCCCTGGAGCACAGCCCCGCACGGGTGCTGTGGCTTGTTGACATCCTCCACTGAGAGGGCCTGTCAGCAGAGATGGAGCCCGGGGGTTGGGAGGTCTGGCCCCTGTTTTCACTCTGGTCCACACTTGGTTGTTGTTTGAAGCTTCATTGTGCCCCGTCTGTAAAATGGGGTTAGAGAAACTAGACCACTGCTCAGACTTGGAAGCAAAAAACTCAATGAATAACTTATTTGTGCCATCCAATGATTTATGCTTCTCTCCCTTTTATTTTTTTTAAGATTTATTTACTTATTTGAGAGGCAGAGAGATAGCAAGAGAGAGCATGAGCAGAGAGGAGAGGGAGAAGCAGACTCCCTGCTCACAGGGAGCCTGACTCGGGGCTCAGCCCCTGGACCCTGAGATCCTGACCTGAGCTGATGCTGAACTGATTCAGCCACCCGGGTGCCCCTGATCTATACTTTTTAAAGCTCTGTTCCCAGGTTGTTCTCATGTGGACAGGGCTCCATGCCAAGGCACTTTGGGGACCCAGGAGGTTGCTGGAGCTACTAGCCATGCTGGGTCTCAGGAGCTCTTTCTGTTTTCTCTTCCAGAGGGACCCAAATAGGGAGCACAACAGCTAGCTCCATGGAGATGACCTCAGCTGTGGAGAGAGGTGGTCCTGAGCCACAGCTGGATAATGGACACCTCCCAAGACCCTGGTCCTGCTCTCTGGAAGACAGAACACCCAGCCTGTTGGCACCCCAGCATCCCAGGGCATGGGGGCTACAGCTCCAAGGTCCCTCTGTGCTGGAGTCCAAAGTGAGGGCCTTGAAGGAACAAATGATGGCAGGCAAACCGGGGGTGAGCCCCTGCCTCGCTTCTCACGAGCGGCCACCCAAGAAACCCAAATGTAGGCGAGTCAAGGTGGGTGGAGCCGGGCCTCTGTCGGAGGGGTCTTCCCTGCCAGAGGCCAAGGTGGTCCTCCCCGCTCAGAGTCTGACCTGTGGGCAGCTGGACGGCGAAGTCAACAAGGAGGAACCTGCCAGGAACAGGGGGCCCAGACCCCCCAGGCCGCCTTCTCCTGGGCCTGAGTGCTGGAATGGGAGGAGCCCGTGGCCTCCGGAAGCAGTACGGGCATTGCCTGACAATGAGAGGAGCCTGCCGCCGGGGCCTGGCTCTTTGCAAGAGAGCCCTGTCCACAGAGTCACTCCAGGCCAGCCTGGGGGCCCTGGTCCTTGTAACAAAATCACCGTCATGCCCAACCTGCGGAAAGGAAGGTCATACGCCCTTCAGGATGGTCTTATCATGGGGGGAGACCTGGACAACTTATCTCTGACCTGCGAGGAGGACTTTGTTCCCAGGCCAGCCCTGCTAGGGGGCCTCTGGCGAGCTGGAGACCTGGGGGCTGTGGGCACTGGTGGCAGTCCTTTGTCCCTGTCTGACCGGGTGGAGAGGAACCGCCTTCTGCTGCAGGAGATGCTAAATGTTGGGGGTCAGGCCCCCCACAATGTGGGAATCCCAGCCTGGACTCCATCCTGGGACGGAGGTGTACCAGGTGAGGCTCACTCTGTAGATCTGGGTGGTGGGAGGCAGGAGGGAGTCCAGGAGGAGACGAGGGGATGGAGGATACCTGTGGAGGGTGGGGTGGGAGATGGAGATGAGCGCAGCTGCCTGCCACCTCACTTCTCAACATGTCCTCTTCTTCTTGCTTTGACGTAGATTCGTTACCACCTCCCAAGCGAGCCTGTCTGCTAAAGAGCCCAAGACCCCCAGACCAATTGGAGGCTGCCCTCTGTGCTTGGGGAGAAGGCTACCATGATTTATTTCTTCCCCGTGGCTTCCAGCCCTTGCCAGGGTGGCTTTTTGCACCTCCCTCCAGTGACTTGCCCCCAGTTCCCAACGGACCTCACTGGCTTCTGGTGGAAAACCTGCCCACAGAGAGGTCAGGCGTTCCGTCCGGTGGGCTGCACTCAGGCGGCAGCACTGCAGGGATATGTAAATATTCAGGCCCAAGAACGCCTTCTTTCACCTCCTTCTTCCCACTCCAAAAGTCCGTTCCTCACCCCACACCTGAGAGGACCCACACAGTCCCCTTGGCCCATGGCAGTGCCCACCAGCTGCCACCATGACAAGCTGCGTCTCCACTTCTTAGGCTGAGACACAGAGTAGGGTTGAATTTATGTGGGGAGTAAACTGCTTCTGGAAGAAACTTTCTTCTCTGTTTATTAAGTGGCAGCTGAGAGCCCAGTTTCTGGCTCTGCCCTCATCTCCGCTTCTGTTCTGTGTCCTAGAGCGGCCAGCAGGGGACGTGGACTGGGACTCCGGCATCTCCCTGCAGGACTCAGAGCAGAACAGGTGAGAACAGGTGCCCCAGGATGGGGGGCACCCATCCTCTCCCGCCCTCCTTGCCGTGGCCCCCTCGTTTGCCCAGCACCAGGACAGGGGAGAAAGCAAGAGGTAGGCAGGCCTGCCCCCTGCCCCCGCACCAGCAGACTGGGGGATGGTGGGCCACCATGGACCCTTGTATCGGAAACCCCAGGGAAGGGGTCAGTGTCCACCAGTGCCCACTGGTGCCCAGATGCTGCTTGAGGACGACCCGTGGGTACAGGGCACGGTGCCTGAAACACTGCCAATGACCAGCTCGGAGTCCCTAGGAGTCCTTTCCCCAGCCCAGGGCTCTGTCTCTGCATCTTTAAAGCGGCCCAGATAGTATCCCTCTGGAGTGTGGCGAGGCTAACACGAGAGAATGGCTGGGAAAATCCTGAGGGCAAGTCCACAAATGCAAAGCTTTTACTGCCCAGTTCCTTTCCCATCTGAGTGGTGTGCTGGCTCCTGTAAAGGGGTCCATCTCTCCCAGCTTCACCTGTGACGTCCCACAGATTTTGCTGCAGCCCCTCCACCAATGTCTCTGGGCAGCCGGCACAGCGGGGTGGTCAGGGCAGTGGGACCACTTTCCGGAGTGGGTGGTGTCCTGACCTGGCAGGATGTGCGCTCTGTGGGGCAGTGGGGCCATCGTGGGCCAGACCTGCCACCCCTCGAGCCCGCTCAGAGGTTGGCCTCAGTCTTGGCCGAGCCCCTGGCTCCGTATTGCCAGCTGTGCAGTGACATCACTTGGTGAGGATCCTCTGGTTTCTGTGGAGGGCAGAGGTCAGCCTTGTTGCTTCTTCATCACCAGGCCATTCCCTAAATAAATTTCACTTTGTTTGACCTGCCCTCCAGAAAACGTGGATGGGGGCCCCGGGTCCTGCTTTCACAAATCGAGGGCCGCCCAGATTCAGGTCATCCAGCATCTGCTTGGCCTTTGCAGGGGTCTTAGCCTAGGGCCTGGTGGAGAGGGGACTGTCTGGCTCCTTCAGTCCCTCATTATTTATGACTGGGAATCATCATTAACTCCCCTCTGCCAGGTCCCCCCGTAGCCTGGCCACGGTGTGGAGGAGTGTGACTGTAGAAAGGACTGTGGTCCTCAGCGACACCCTGTCCTCCGCTTGTCCCCTCCTCCTTCCCGGGAAGCCCATAGAGGAGGCAACTGGGGCCTCCACTTCCTGCAGCTGCTTCTGCCTGCCACCGCTCACACCTTTCCTCCCCGGTCCGGAGAGAGGCCCACCTGGAAGATGTGGCCACTGGGGGTTTTGTCCAGAGGTCACTGTTGAAAGGAGAAACCGAAGCTCCTGACTTGCTTACTGGATAATAAGTAATAAAAATATCTGTCTTAATGGAGGACAACCTCAACCATGGCGAAGGAAGGGACTTTCCCCCTAGTCTTGTGAGGAGGTAGCATTTGTGTAGAATCCTCAGGACGGGGATTTCTGGGCTATGGTCTAAATTGCCAGGCCACTTGCAACATTTTAGGGTTCAGGGAGGGTATATGTGTGCAGGTGTAGGATGTGCAGGTGTGTGCACATATATGTATATGTATGATGGGCAAGTGTGTGTGTGTCTGTGTGGAGAAAGAAGTTGCCTAAGTGAGCTTTAGGAGTGTGCCCAGCATATATCTGGGCATAGAGTTGGCATGGGGAAAAACTTTGTCCTCTGGTTTGTTTGGAAGGTCATGCAGAGTGCCCCATTGACCTCTTTCGGCAGCCTACGCTCAGGCCCCTACTGAACAGACATCCAGGCCGAAGGGCCAGGGAACGTATCTAGTTCAAGGATGAAAGAAACAGCAGCCATGTCTTGGGACCCCCGACCCCGCCCTTGGACAGAGCTCCTCATTTGGTATTTTTTTTTAAAAAGATTTTATTCATGTATTCATGAGAGACACACAGAGAGAGGCAGAGACACAGGCAGAGGGAGAAGCAGGCTCCATGCAGGGAGCCCGATTTGGGACTCGATCCTGAGTCTTTAGGATCAGGCCCTGGGCCGAAGGCAGCGCTAAGCCGCTGAGCCACCCGCGCTGCCCTCCTCATTTGGTTCTGCTCCTGAGTCTCCTGGGCAGATATTAAAGTAATCCCTAAGACACTGCAGGTTCCGTCTGTCCCCTAAGGGGGATTGCTTTATTGATGCCTTTTCTGTATGGCTGAGCTTCCCAAGAGACCTCTGAAATAAGGCATGCTTCTCTCAGCTGTCATCCAGGAGTGCCAGTGGGTCTGCTGTCCTGGGGATTTAGTGTCCGTGCAGAGGGGCCTAGGGCCCTGGCAGTGGAGTGTTCTGAAGCTGTGGCCGGGCATCATGGGGGCTGCCCTTCAGGGGGTCAGGACATGCTCTGGCCCTGACGCCTCAGATCTCCTCTGAGGGTCTGAGGCAGAGAAGGTCCAGCTTCATGCTCAGGTTTAGCATCAGTGTCTTTCCATATTGTGGTCAAATATCTATTTGACCACGTTCATCTAAGACATATTTAGTTATAATTGTCTACAGTTGTTACTGCTTTGCATGGTGATAAGACAAGAAGCTCATGAAATGATGTTTACCGCAGAGCCTGAGACAGTTGTCACTGTGTGATGGGGGTGTGGGCCAGCCTCGGGTGGGGGGCAGGCACTGAGAGAGTCGGCCATGTGGGTGGGACACCTGAGATGCTGCAGGAACACCAGAGGTGCCCTGGGACCCTAAATGCTAAGGGCCAAATGCAGAGGAGACCTCCGACACTGAACCCAGGGCTGTCCCCTCTACTGAGGGGCAAGAGAAGGTGGAGTCCTGGAGAGCTGGACCATGCCCGTCGCCAGTCCTTCCCTCCAGAAGACCATGCCAGCACCGCCCTCTTGCGGCCCCTCTTGTGTGCCGGGGCCTGTGCTAAGTGCTCTGCCCACATTCTCACTTTATCCCAATAACTAACTGTAGTGATTGTTCCCCTGACAAAGAGACCCCTCTGGGGAGAGGTAAAGTGACTTGCCCAGGGTCCTACAGCTATTACGTGTGGGAACCAGGATTTGCAGGCAGAGCTCCTTATGCCACACTGCCACAGCTGTCCTCTTCGCACCCCATAGGCCACTCCTCGGGTGCCTGCCCCAGTGCCTGCTGGGTGTTCTTGGGGATAGGCAGAGAAGGGGAGGTGACGGGCTCCACGGCCTGATCTTGTTTCTCTCTCAAGCCACTGTTGAGATGACTTGGGAAGTCCGGTTCTGATTCGGGGAGAGGATGAGGTGGGAGATGAGCACTTCAGAGAGGGCGAGCGGGCACCGGTGCGGTCAGCCACCTGTTCACAGGCTGTCAGAGACAGGAGTGGGGAAGAGAGTGAAGCGGGTGCTCTGCTCAGGGGGACTCTGCCCTCTTCCATTCTTAGGAGCCCGTGGGCATCCCATCCCCACTCCATAAAATGGCCAGGACCTTCTTGGCCTCTCAGATTGCCCTAGGATCCCAAGTTACCCCGGCTTGTGCAAGACATATGCGAAGCTGGAGGTGCAGCAGCAATCAGCGCAGTCCTCAGCCCCGGCCCTGCACGGAAGGGAGTCAGGAGCAAAAAGCACCGGGCATGGGCCACTCCAGGTGCCAGGGCGCCCCCTTGAGGCCTGCTCTGGCTCAAATCAGCACCTTCCGTATGTGATCAGTGCCCCAGACCCTCAAGCGGGTCTGCAGGGCTTTAATTATTGCTCTGCTCTGGGGAAAATGGAGAGTCTCTGGGCTTGTGTTTTGTGTGTGCTCTAATAACGAGGGAAACTCCGAGGATTCCCTAGGTTGTGGACTGTGTCCCCATCCCTGCGGCAGAATCATGCCCATTTCAGAAGCTGAGGCTCAAGGAAAGCCCAGTGTCCCGTACTCACACCGCTTCATGAGAAGAGAAGGCCGAGTGCCAGCCTGCAGCAGCTCACACCCTGGTGGGTCCCACTTTTCAGGCGCCCGTTGGGATTGCTAGAGGTCAAAACTCCCTGCCCCAAAGCAGTTTATAGACTCCAGTTTAAAGGGAGGCAGGCAGGGAGCCCCCAAGAATTTCAGAGGCCTGGCCCGTGGTTCAAGTGGTCAGGCCCACGGCTAGGAGGAAATCTCTGGCTTTTTAAAACTTAACATATTAACTAGCATTTTTGGAGAGCACCCTGTGACCCGACCACTGTGTAGGATTTCAGAGGGAATTGCCCGTTTTTGCGCTCACTGCCATCTTTGCCTGCACCAGCTCTGGCCATAGCTCCTGCTGGTGGGTCTCCTCCTGGAGCTCCTTGGGGGCGGAAACTGTGCCGATCTTATCTCCAGGGCCCGGTTGCCTGCCAGGCAGCTGCACAGAACAGGCGCTCAGAAAATCTTTGGCAGAGGCACACACGCAGGAGTGTAGGTGGGCTTGATAGGATCTGGATGGAAACAGGAGAGGACACTCCAGGTGGGTGGGACCTGCAGGGATGCTTTCCACAAGGCTGAAGCGGAATGCATAGATACTATCAGGATATAGGGTGGGAAGGCTGGCTCTCCATTTATGGAGACCTTTGGAATTGAGACTTGGGTTGGGCAGTAGGATACAGAGAGACATTCACTGTCTTCCTCCTACTGTACCCAGTGCCTCCGTAGGATGACCACGTCTTTAGACAGTGCGGGACCTGGGCCCTGGGCCCTGTGGCCAGCTACAGAGCTGGTGAGAGGATTTGGAGGTCACTCTGGCTTAGTGGTCAGGTTCTGGATCTTCTGGGTCCCTAGGATCCGGGGGCATGATGAGTCGTGGGGGTGAGCATGGGAGAAGAGCTACTCCTGTGCATCCCCAGAATTCTCAGGGCTGCAGGGGTAACTGAGGACCTCCTGAGGCAAGGGAGTAGTGAAGGATAGCAGAGCCACAGCCTGTCCTGCATATCCCCAGCCACCGCCATCCTGCCCCTCGACTCAGATATACAGACATAGAGGGAAACTGGAAGAAAGCCCCCTTGGCACTCCCAAGCCTACCAGGAGTTTTAAAAAAAAATTAAGCCACTCACTAGTGTTCAAATACCGTGCTCTCGATTATCTAGTATACTAAGTCTTGGGTGGAGAAGGAAGGATGCTAACACTTGAAGCCCTGTTGCACACCTAGTGCCACTTGGAGCTGTCATGACCACACTCACGTACAGAAGCTGTAGAAAGCTCGTTTCCTGTAGACCATCTGCGGGGGTTTAGGCTGAAGTTCAAGAAGAGGAAGCCCTCCTTCCTGGCCTCTAGAGTTGAGTTGGCCACTCTCCCTCCTATTTGGGGATGTCTTGAGCACCTGCCTCCCCTCCTCACCAGAGGGGCAGCCCCGTAGGGCATTTGTTAGCCTTCAAGAAGGCAAGAACAGAGCCAACCGCTCTGCTCCCCCTAAGTAAGAAGTTGGCGTCTTCAGGAAGCTCTGCTTGCCTCCAAGCAGATCCTCTTGAAAGTGTTAAGTGCGATAGGTGTATCCGACAGCAGCCATTCTTAAGGATGCCCTCTTCCTTCTCTGTTGGGAAGTACGTGTTTCTTCTCTGGGCAACAGCTTCCCTCTGCAACCAGTCCCCTCTGGCTCCCATTCTATGGACACTGCCTTTTCTGTGAAGCTCTGTCAAGAGCTGTCTAGGGCAAAACCACCAACCGTTCTTGAGCTTTAGGATGATTTCCCCTCCAAACATACCTTCCCCTTGCAGACAAGGTGATCTCTTCGGCAGGGATTTCAGTTCATGGTTAAGGATTGTTCATGAGAGGGAGAGTAACTTAAAATAACAGCACTGACAATAAGAGCAAGAGTACTAGTGATGCTAGCACTGATCGAATCTTCCCCAGTGCCCGGCTCTGGGATAAGCTCTTTTGAGGAGCTGAACTCACTTATCAACTGAGCCCTTAGTTAGCAGATGAGGAAACTGAGGCTTATTCCCAAAGTAACCTGCCAGGGTGACCTGCTTGTAAGGGGCAGCCCAGCATTAGGACCCAGTTAGGCTGCCCCAGAACTACTCTTGTCACCAGCACCCTGGCTCCAGCCTGTCAGTGTCCTGCAGCCCCAGGAGGAAGACGGCTGTGATAGTGCACTCTGGATAGCTTCCCACCCGCGTGGTGCACGCAGTCAGGGATCCATGTCAGGCCCATCATTTCTCTTTTCTTCACTTGGGAAACTACACACAGTGTAACAGTGGGAAAGCTCAGTCCTCGGTCATCTAGAAGCTTCATTGTATATAAAGATGGAACAAATTCTGGGCATAAAAGATGCCCAGATGTATATGTTCTGTATGCTATACGTTCTGGGAACTATCAGATCTCTTTATATTCCAAATTATTTCCCCGATTGAGGTTCCTGGGATGAAAGGGTTAGACCCAGACTTGCTGGAGCTTATTATTTTAATCCAGGATTATGATGGCTGCAGAAAGAGGCCATTCTGTCCTATTGATCCCCACCCTTGGCTAGAAGAGGAGTGGTGGCTGTCCTGACTTGAGATCTCCACCTGTCTGGCCATGAGGGTTGCTGAGGTGGGAGCTAAGCCTGTTTCCTCACCAGGAAACTGGCTTGGATGGACAGGCCAGATGGGGGCTCATGCTACCTTTGTCCTTGAAATCAGCTTGGGACATTGGTGCTTGGAGGGACAGAGGGAAGGGCCACAATCCCCAATCCCAGGGACACTCCCACTGTCCCCAGCAATTAGTTCCTTGTAGGTGTTGCTGCTTCTTGGTGGCCAAATATCTGTGGTGTGAACTCCCCAGGGAGAGGACCTCAAAATCCCCCCACCCAACCCTGTGGTACACCAGACCACCTGGCCAAGACCTGAACTCATGAGGTCACGGTGCAAGTTCCCCCACCCCCCAGCTCCCACTGTTTACCAACGGGGAGACTAAGGCCCAGGGAGGACGAGCACTCAGGCCTTTAATCTCCATGCCCTGCCTGCTGAGCTAATGAATCCCAGACATGCCAGCTTTCAAGAGGGTAGCAAAGCTGTCTCTTCTGAGATGGAATTGCCTAAGCCCAGCCATGCACTGACTGCCCCGGCCCTTCCAGGAAACTTCTACAAATGTGGGAGCTGAGATTGTGGGGTATGGTCCATGATGGGGAGGGGTTGGCTCGAGGGCTGTGTGTGCCCTTGGCAGAGGCCAGGGCCAGATTAGACTGGAAAGCCTCCCTCAGATGGTAGAGTCTGAACCTGTTTGCCTGGCAGGGCTGGCACCCCTTGGGCAGACCAGCATGGTGCAGCGATGGATCGGGGGCGGGCAGTTAGGCTGGGAGAGGCTCAGCATCCCCCGCACTGCAGCTGCTTGCACCCCCCACCCCTGTTCCTCTCCACCGGCTGGCTGGTCGGGCTGGTCGCGGCCAGGAGTTCCTGCCCTGCTCACCTTGACTGCCATCTGTGAAAGTGGCTGCCACTCCCCTCCCTACTCAACATGTTACTACATGGATGCCTTCAGGAGCCCAAAAAGCCTTACTTTTCTAATCATTGGAGAAAGCAGCTTTGTCTGCCAGGAACCAAAGCAGGGCAGCTGATGACAAAAAAAAAGAAGAAGAAGAAAGAAAAAAAGAAAGGATGAAAGAAGAAAGAAAGAAAGAAAGAAAGAAAGAAAGAAAGAAAGAAAAGAAAGAAGGAAGGAAGGAAGGAAGGAAGGAAGGAAGGAAGGAAGAAAAAGAAAGAATTAACAGCTCCAAGTAGAGGGAGTAGAAAAGAAACAGCAAAGCTGGAGAGACAGTTAAAAACCTGAGGGCAAGGCCAGTCCTGGCAGCATCTGGCCAGCTGCCTGGGGGCCCTCCTGCCTGCCCACCAGGTCTTGTGACAAATGCCCTCCGACAGCCGGGGAACCACAGCTGTCACCGGAAGGCTCTGAGCGCGCGGGCCCGCAGCCAGAGGCCCGCGGCTGCAGGGGCGTCTCTCGGGCTGGTAACCTCATTATCTCTGCTGTCGGAGCAGGCGCCCCAGGGAGCGCAGCTGCTCTCAGCAGTGCGTTGGAGGAGCTGCCTGCTTGGGAAGCTGTGCAAAGCGAGGCCTCTCCTGCCAAAGGAGGCTTCACGGGGCCGCAGGCCTGGAGATTCACTTTCACGTCACTCCAGCAAACCCTCCTGATTTCCAAAACTCTGCCCGGGCCCTGCCAGGGTTCAGATGCACAGATGGTGCCTTTATTGTAGCAGTTTGGGTTTGTTTTTTTTTTTTTTCCCTTGGGCCCCAAAGCAAGGTTAGGTGCAAATAATGAGCAACAAAGAAAGAAAGACGAAAGCAAGCAAGAAAAGAATAGAAAAGAAAAAAGAAAGAACCATCGGCTGCTCAGAGCTTGTCCAAGGATGTCCCAAGGAGGCTCCTGAGTTATGCCATTTCCCACTCACATCTGTCACCTGTCATCCAGGAAACTGCTCGCTTCCTTCCCCCTCAGGCCCCTTTCTCCGGGTCACCTGTGCAGTGGGTAAATGAGGGATTTGGGGGGCTGCAGTCTGGGATCTAGGCCTGGGTGAGCCTCTACCTGCCTGAGTTCTCTTTTTTGTGGAGCCTCCCTGGTGAGGACAGCCCCGCATATATGACAGTGAGGACAGTGAGCCGCAGGGGATGCTGAAGTCACGTCAAAGTGTGTCTGACTCCAGCCACAAACATTCTCAGCCTGCCCTGGGATCCAGAGATGGGAGGAAGGAGGAGACCCAGGGTGTGGGAAGGATACCAGAGGTACCAGAGGCACTGGGGCTGGCGATCGTCTGCTTTGCTCTCCATGGATGTTCGACCTTGAGCAACGTGCCAAATGTTCCTGTCTGCGGCGGAACACCCTCATCTGTCAAGCGGAGAGCACACCTGCCCTGTGCCCGCCTGGCTGGGGAGAGAGAGCTCTGTGGAGAGAGAAGGTTGGCAGTGGGAGGCTGTGGGCTGCGGTTACTGCTCTACCCGGTGCTGCTGGCTGGCACAGTCTGCGGGACAGCTCTGAGAAAGGGCTGCAGCTCTGGATGGGCCGGGGAGGCCGCACATCTGGGGGCGGGGGGGCTGGGCTGGTGGAGGACCCTTATTATTACGAAAATCGAGCCATTTGCAGGCTTGGTGTGGGTCCAGCTTCATTTCTCTCCGCCCTGAGCCAATGCCTGACGGGTTTGGATTGGGACTGAGGCAAGCAAGCACCAGGATTTATAGAAATGTCATCCCCCCAAAGGAGCAGAATGCAACGGGCTGCGGCCTGACTCCTCATGTCTGTGGTGGGGGCTTGCGTGGGTGCATGTGGGTGCAAAGAGAAGCAGAAGGAGAGAGGGAGGTGATGTGTGTAAAGACCATCTGGCTGGGCACAGGCCCAGTCCAACCACGCCAGGCCCTTCCCCCGTTCTCCCAGATAACTCCCGCTGCCTGCCCAGGGAAGGGACAATAGAATAATCTGGAGATTCCCCTACCCTTCTTAGATCCTCCTGGGCTCTCTGCCTCCAGACCCAGAGCAGATGTCCAAGGTGGGCTAGCTCCCCGGCCCTGTCCAGAGACCCTCAGGGCCATTGCCCCAGGCCGTGGCCCTCAGGCTGCTGCCTCTGTGTGGGAGCTGGACGAGGAAGGCTGCACATGCAGGCTTTTCCCGGCATAGTAGGGCTCAGTGCTGTGAAAGCCCTTCTAATCCGTGTTATTTTCTTCTAATCCCTCCCCCGCCTGCTCTGGCCTGTGTGCAACCCTGCAGGACCTTTGGTCCCAAGCCGGAGTCTGTGCTGAGCCACAGGCATGAGGAAGCCAAGCATCTGCTGCAGCGTGCCCGCATGAAGGCCAGGACCCGGCCCCTCCGTGCCAGCCATGATATCGTGCCCACTGTCGCCCGGGGCAGCCGGTGAGTGGGGCCCTGGCCAGGCTGGCCGAGGAGGGCTGTGGCAGGGAGGAGAGGTAGGAAGGAGCCCAAATGCTGCTGCTCGCTCCTCCCTCTGGCTATGGCTCCCATGTGAGGCCCTTGATTTAATTCATTTAGTCGGTCAACACACCTTAACTGTCAAGTGTTAGACATCGAGTAGTCACAGGTGAATGACACATGATCCGAGCTCCCTGGGGGACAGATGTCACAATCTCCAGGGAGGAAGACAGGCACACAGATCAGGACAATTCTGTGGACTGTGGGATAGGAGAGGAGAGATGTGCATGCAGGGCAGGAAACCCCTACCTCCATTCGGAAAGGACAGCAGAGGCTCCAGAGGAGGCGGCCTCTGAGGGGGGCCTTGAAGGAGATATCTGTCTTCATGGGGCAGAGGATGGAGGCCGGGGTGGTGAGCAGTCCAGGGCAGAAACCCTGAGCAGAAACACCGAGTTCATGGGGGAGAGAAGAGTGGCTTGAAGGCCAGGGAGCCCAGTGGAGGCCCGTCATGGAGGCTTCCAGGCCTGCGGAACAGTTCGACGTCTCCAGTAATAGCTAGGAGCCACTGAAGGATTTTTAGCTGGTAGAGAGCATGATCACATTTGCCCCTCAGTAAAGCTGTTCTGGCTGCAGGGATGTATTTGATCTGGGGGCCTGGGGCAGGAGGGGGCGGCCCTGTAATCCTGGTGAGGTGTGACAGGGAGGAGGAGGAGGAGACAAGAGATTGCCGAGAGTCAGAAGCAGGCAGGTTTACTGAGGCAGCAGAGACCCTGGAACCAGACCACTGGGTTTGAATTCAGGCTCTGCCACTTACCGGCTGTATGCCTTCGGGGAAGTCTCTGTGCCTCAGTTTCATCATCTGCAGAATGGGAATTATCGTAGTACCAGTCTTACAGGGTTATGTGAAGTAATACACGTCCGGTGTTTAGAACTCTGCTGGCGCATACTGAGCACCATGTGAGCATTCTCTCTTTCCAGTAATCCTTTAGTTAACTGGATATGGAAGTGTGAGAAGGGGAGGCATCCAGGATGAAAACCCAGGATCTGACAGGGTATCTGGCGGTTTTGGGGGGGGGGCATTAGCTAAGGGGTGAAGTCGAGGTCCAGGTCAGGCTTTGGAGGGTGTTGCCCATGGAACATGCACTAGAAATGCTTATCAGGCAGTTGGATATGAGGTCTGTAGAGATGGAGAGGAGTCAGAAAGACAGGTTGGGGCATTATCCTGCTTTCATGATGCTGGGGCCAGGGGTGAGGGTGAACCCACTGGACATGAAGAGAACAAGTTCAAGGGCATTCAGACCAGCACTTCACGTAGGTGGCTGCTCCTGGAGTGACACCCCGTCCACATCATTGCGCCATTCCATATGCCATGCCCCTTAAGGAACCACTTACACTTGGACTTCACACACCAGAGCCAGTGCCCCTGGGTGGGCCTGACTTGGAGCTGCCAGCCCATGCCATGTTGAGCCGGCCCCGAAGCAGGACATCTGTGCCATTGACAAAGCCTGTGCTTTTGCCACCATGATGGGAATCCTGGGTGTGCTGGTTTCCATCACCGAGTGGTACTAGAGGGAGTGAGGGTTCTCTGTGGAACCGGACCATATGCTCTTTGATGGGGAACACTGAGCCTGCTCATTGAAGGCCGTGGACGGTCATGGCACCATTGAGATGACTCCAGCATGAGCAGAGGGCTGAGGCCTGCCCCTGTGTTCAGTGTCATCGTGGCCCCTCAGAGAGGGGCTCAGGAGATCCTAAATCCTGGCAAGAAGTGCCAAACAGGCTACCCTTTTATTTCTACAACCGTGCCTTGTCTCCCTCCGCTTGGAGGGCACTAGTTAGGAATGGGCATAGCTTCTCTGAAGCATCCAAACTATTCTTCTCTGCATGTATATGGAGCTCAGCCCTTAGACTTTCACAGAGCCCTCTCTCTGTTCCACTTTCTATAGATCCTTAGGCTGGGTCGAGTAGCTGCAGAATAGTCAAGAAGACTATTTGCAGAACAGATGTGACTGTGTAAAGGTCCTCTTGGACACCTCCTGTTCCCCAGATTACATGAGCAGCTCATAACAACCCCAGTCACTAACCTTAAAGCACGTTCCCTTTTGTCAGGCTGTCCCCTGGCCATCGAAATGCTATAGAAATGCAAGGTGACCCACTTTAGCAGCTGCTGTGTCCAGAAAAGAATTACTTCGACTTGGCAGCCCTGGTGAATCCTCAGAGGGTGTAGCTGAAAAATCAAGGCCAGATGGCTTGCTGCAGATGCTTCTAAAGGTTATGCTTGTCAGATCGCCCTGGAGAGCCCTGCTGAGTTCACATGGAGATGCCACACAGGCCCCAGGCCTGAGTCAGATGCAGGAGTGCCCCTGCGCCCTCCCCCGCCTTCAGCCCAGAGGCATCACTCCTTCCCAAGAGCAGCTCGGTGAAAGATGGATGGGAGGGTGGGGGTAGGCCAGACAGTCTCCAGAAGGCCTCCTTTATCGTCGGTCTGGCTGGAGGTGGCTGGGGCAGGCCTGAACAGACAGGCTTTTCCAGGAGTTGAAGAGGTAGCAGTAACTGCATTTTCTGGAAGCAAATCAGTGTAGAAATGGAGCGGCTCCTGGAAACACAGGCTCTTGCCATTTTGGGGACAGGCATGCCTCGGCTGGTGTTCCTAAATACCAGGAGGGCAGAGCACGTCAGCAAGAGGCAGGGCGTGGGAGGGGAGCACCACGGATGCTGTTGTCCTGTGTCAGGTGGTGGCTGCGTTAAGACTATAGAGCTCGTGCAGGTTGCACTGACTGTGTGGTAAGGACGGCACTGTTAGAAGAAGTGGGCTTCCAGAAAGGGGCCTTCCCATGGAGGCCTTCGAACTCCAGCTGTTGGGCCCTACAGAATCCTCTCCAAGAGGGGTGGTGCAGGAGGCAGCTGGGGGAGCGTGGCCGGTAGGGTACTCGTTTGAGGCCGAAGTGTCTTATTCACTGTGCACCTGTCTCCAGAACCCTCAGCATACCCGTATGCCCCGTTCCCAGCACTGTTGGCAGAGGCCTCTGGTTTCTGCAGCAGAGTTGAGGGTAACTTATGTGACCAAACTCTCCTTCAATTCTCCTTTTAGAACAAAGACGTTATTTCTACTTTTGGCATAAATTCCAGGATGACTCAATTCACCCTCGTGTATGTAAAAGTTAAGGTCACCGATGTGGCTGACGGCACATTCCCTTATTACCTTAGGAATGTACGGCCTTTAAAGCTGAGGCTTTCTTTTTCCTCCCCACAAAGTACAGCCTGCATCCTGTCAGCCTTGCAGGGCAGTGCCCTCTGGGGCCCGCACAGGGGTTGCTTGTGTCGGCCAGTGTACTGAATCTCCCAGGGGGCCTTTCCCTGCGGTGGGGTGGGGGTGTGCTGCAGGGGTGGGGCTTCTGCTGGCTGTGCTGCCTCTTGTTTCTGGGGGAGGGGAGGTGATGCTGTGTCTCTGACCAGAGCCTTCCTGTCCTTGGCTAGAATGCTCTGGAGAGCTGACCCAGGAACCCCTGCATGCACAGCGACCCCACCAGAGTGAGTGTCCCACAGCGCCTTCCTCAGATTGTGAGCAGCGGGAGAGATACAGGTACAGGTAGGGTCCTCAGGGGTAAGAGCTTGAGTCTCCAGGGCTTCACAGGACCAGCAGAAAACTGTCATCCACACACGGATCACAGGGACTTCCCTGGCCATGTTGAGACAAGCAGGGAGACCCCAAACCGTCCTCAGCAGAGGGCGATCCTAGCCAAGAACTCTGCATCTCCCTGCTGCATACCCCTCTCTGAATGCAGACCCACATTATGACTTTTGGGGGTCCCAGGCACTCTTGCCTTCTCTGCCTTCCTCCATTAAAAAAAAAAAGTTAAAAAGTATAGTTTATGATCATGCTGGTTTAAAGGTAGTGTGTATGGGAATGTTTTCTTAGACTTAAAAATTTGTTTTCTTCTGACTTGAAAAGAAATTAAAACATTTTCATGGGTTCCTGCCAAGTATCGTGGCCCATAGACTCTGTGGCTGTTGTGCCTAATGGATAAATTGGCCCCATCTGAATGTGAGTTCCAGAAAACAGGATGACAGACAACCCTGCGGTATTCCTCAAAGCAGTGCTTTTAAGCACAGGCTCTGCTCAGGTCTCAAAGCAGGCAGTTCCACTTGCTTAGCAGTAGTTCTTTAAAAAAAAAAAAAAGAAAAATTCCTCCTGAATCAATGTTAATTGAAAGAAAATACTGGAGCCAGGGGTTGCATCCTAGGGCAGGGTAAACATTTAGCCAACACCTAGGTTCAGCCTCCAAGGAGCCCCCCAGTGCCTGCACTGTGGCACTTGAAGCTGCAAGATTTAGGAAGTGTTCACCCCTCCTTAGTATGGCATGGCGGGGCCTTGACTGTAGCTTTATTCTGCAGGCTCAGCATCCAGTTAGGTGACCACCAGCCCCTCCCCTGTGTGATCAGAGTCCTTCAGTCTGACATTTGAGCTTGTAGTCTGTCTGACAGGGCATGGGTGAGGGAAGGAGTGCCTTAATTTTTAGACATAGCTGATTCCTATAGAGTTTTGCAGAGAATCAGTCTTGAACAATTTAACTCTGACCTCTCAGAGCACCTTTTGATTCCAAAGGGTAACCTTTATGCATCATATTCCACACCCTCGGCAATCCAGACCATTCCAATCCATTAAGATTGGGAGGCTAGTCAGTGGCTTTACTGTCAAGGCACCGAGGGAGGGGATGGTTAGGAATAGCCAGTGACTAGAGCAGCCCCGGTGGCTTGGCGGTTTGGCGCCGCCTTCTGATCCTGGAGAACCAGGATCAAGTCCTATGTCGGGCTCCCTGCATGGAGCCTGCTTCTCCCTCTGCCTGTGTCTCTGCCTCTCTCTCTGTCTGTGTCTCTCATGAATAAATAAATAAAATCTTAAAAAAAAAAAAAAAAGGAAAAGGAATGGCCAGTGACATCCCCCGGGGCACAGTCATGTTCACCTGAGCCATACAGGCAATGCCATTTATTCATACAGAAAGTACAGTGGGGAAGGACAGTGTGTCCAGTCTGGTAAATGCTCTGTCCATGTAGAGGCCTAGATGGCAGCCCCTTCAGTGGCCATTCTCCCCACCAGCCGGCATGCTTTAATAGTAGTTGTTAAGCATGTATGGTTTCTTCCTGATGTTATCTGAACTCCTTTCTTTTTAATTATATACCATATTTGTCCTTCTGCTGGGGTAACTGTAAACTTGGTGAGGGAGGAACTCACATTAAGGCAGCCTTTTTGAAAGCATTGCCATTCTTCTTCCAGAATCACCAAAACATCCAATTAGAGGAAGGATTAGTAAATCCACTAATCACCAACATACATTTCATTATAAGTTGTTGGCTGGGGCATCTGGGTGGCTCAGTGGTTGAGCGTCTGCCTTCAGCTCAGGTTGTGATCCTGGGGTCCTGGGATTGAGTCCCACCCCCATCAGGCTTCCCACATGGAGCCTGCTTCTCCCTCTGCCTCTGTCTCTTCCTCTCTCTCTGTGTCTGTCATGAATAAATAAATAAAATATTAAAAAAATAATAAGTTGTTGGTGTATCCAGGCAGCTTGAGCAAATTGTGCTATGTACAGTGTGCTATTAGAGAAGAGTGTCCTTCTCTGCTTGGGGAGATGAGGGTGTGGAGAGGAGGGAGGTAAGGTCAGGGAAGGCTTTTAGACACTTTGAGGACTAGGAACAGTACCATAGCACATGAAGTATACCAATATAGATAACCGTGTATATGGGCACACTTCTGGGCAATTGGAAAGAAGTGGTGGGTCTCCGAAATCCAGGCTCCTGTCTCTAGGTAGGACTAGACCACCAGCATGGTCAGTGTCTAGTTCTATTTTTGTGGCTCCATCTGAGGGAGAAAAAATATCCACAGCTTGCCTTTCCAGCTGCTTAGGTGCCACTCAGTCTGGAAACTGGTCTTTTGTGGCCTCTCCTTTTTTTTTTTTTTTTTCTTTTAAGATTTTATATATTTATTCACGAGAGACACACAGAGAAAGAAAGAGGCCAAGACACAGGCAGAGGGAGAAGCGGGATCCATGCAGGGAGCCCGACGTGGGACTCGATTCCAGGTCTCCAGGATCATGCCCTGGGCTGAAGGAGGCGCTAAACCACTGAGCCACCCGGGCTGCCCTGGCCTCTCCTTTATAGGAATGAGGAGGGACCATGTGGTCATGGCAGTGCCTTCCAGCACTAACACCTTGTGGGTCTGTGGTGACAAATGAGTGGTACAGGTGTTCAGAGGAGGGAGATATTATCATGGTGCATTAGTCAGGTTTCTTCAGAGGAAGAACCAACAGGGTGTGTGTGTGTGTGTGTGTGTGTGTATATATATATATATATATATATATATATATATATATATATAGGGAGAGAGAGAGAGAGATTTATTTTAAGGAATTGAGTCATGTGATCATGGAGACATGATAAGTCCAAAATCTGCAGAGTAGGCTGGCAGGCTTCAGATTCAGGGAAGAGTAGCAACTCGAATCTAAAGGCAGTCTACTAGCAGAATTTCTTCTTGCTCAGGGAAGATCAGTATTTGTGTTCTAAGACCCTCAACTGATTGGATGAGGTCAACCGTATCGTGGAGGGTATCAGCTTTATACAAAGTTCAAACATCTAAATGCTAATCTTATCCAAAAAATGTCTTCACTAAAACATCCGGAATAATGTTTGACCCAAGTACCTGGGCACCGTGGTACCAATCAAGTTGACACATACTTTTTAAATTATTTTTTTCATAGACATTTTATTTTTTTAAGATTTTATTTATTTGAGAGAGAGAGAGAGAGAGCACAAGCAGGAGGGAGCAGCAGGCTCCCCACTGAGCATGGAGCCCAATGTAGGGCTCAATGCCAGGGTCCTGGAATCATGATCTGAGCCGAAGGCAGACACTTAACTGACTGAGCCACCCAGGCATCCCTCAAGTTGGCACATAAGGTTAACCATCACACATGGTATGTCTATACACCAGGTAACATTTCACAGGTAGGATTCAAATGCAGGCAAGTTAAGAAAAAAGGCTCCAGGAAATGGTGCAAGAGGGCTGCATGAGGTTGATGAGGTAGGCAGCCTCGTGGCCCTGTAACGGGGTGGGGGGAAGCTGGAGACTAAAACAGTGAGGAAGGCCAAACGCCTGTATTTTCAGCACAAAGACTGTGAAGCAAATCCTGTGCGCCCCCTTGGGGGATGGTGTGACAGAGCTGTGCTCCAAGAGGACCAACAGACAGGAGGCAGGGAGGCTGGATAAGAGGCTGTGGTCCACTGTGAATCCCAAACACGGAGCAGGAGATTGATGGGGAGGCCACTGCAGGGAAAAGGAAGGGACGAACAGACCCTACTTAGGTAGCCTTTGATTAGGAAATGCCTGGAAACTCAGGCCACCTGGCTCCAGGGGGCCCTGGTGTGAGATTTGTGTGGGTGTTTTCTTGAGCTGAGCAGCACTTGACCACCACACAGTGTCTCCCAGAGCAAAGGTTGGTGACACAGTGTGATGGCTCTCCTTAGCACAGTGCTTGTCCTCACAGCATTTCAGAGTGTGAGCGAGCGGCTGAGGAGGGCGGGAGAAGGTGGGTGCTGGAACAGACAAGATGGAGAGTCCAAGGAGAAGCACTGGTGTCAATCTGTCGAAATTGTGTCTGAGCAAGATGATTAGGAACCCTGAGTGGGCAGTTTCGGGAGCAAGAAAGCTTAGAAATCCTGACTTGAGGCCCCACACAGCCTCTGTAGAGACATAATTCACTCTTCCCGTTAAACTTTTATAGCAAATACAGCATTGGGACAAGTCATCCCTTACCAGATGCCCATGAACGCCAGGCTCACTTCCTCTTAAGTGTGCGCCCTAGTGCACGTGTGCCTGCCTGCGCACCCCACTATGAGGACTTCGCTATCATCCCTCCTACCTCCTGTGTTCAACACAGTGTTTCATCTTGACTCAGGCTGAGCCAGGCAATAGGAGAGCCAAAAGTGGAGAAGATCCTATTGATTTGGTTTAGTGCCCAGTCTCGGGATCAAGATGGGCTCGGGAGCTGCCCGGTTTGCGCCCTGCCTCCCCAGGCCCCGGGTGTGGGTGACACTGGAGCGCCCAGGGGAGCGGTGCCCCGGGCCGTGCCGCCTCTTCTCTCTCTGACCTGTCTCCTCCCGGCTCCCCATCAGAGACGACCGGAGCAGCCCAGCCCCGGACCCGCGGACGCCCCAGGCCTGCAGAGGCAGCCCCCAGAACGGGAACACGAGTGACTCCTCCAGCGGGGAGTCCAGCAGCGGGCGCTGGCCCAGGCGCGGCGCCTCCCCGTCCCGCGTGCGCTTCGAGGACGAGTCGGCCCGCGACGCCGAGTCCCGCTACCTGGAGCGGCTGCGGCAGCGGCAGCGGCCGGCGGCCTCCCGGGGCCCGCTGCGCTCCGAGCCCGACCTGGGCCGCTACGGGCGCGGGGGCCTGGCGCGCTCCGACGGCGCAGGGGCGCTCGGCCGGCTGCTGGGCCGCCTGGAGCGCGGGCCCGTCCCCGCGCCGCCGCCCAGGACGTGCCGGGCCTGCGGCAGCTGCAGCGACGCCCCCGCGCAGGCGAGCCCCGACCCCAGGGCGCTGCGGGAGCGCCCGGCCGCCTGCGCGGTGCAGGCGGTGCAGGCGGCGCCCGCGCAGCCCCCGAGCTCCCGGGGCTCCAGCGCCCCCTCGAGGCTCCGCCCCGCCGAGCCCGGGTGCCCCCCCGCAGGCATCCGGGAAACGCACGTGGGAGCCGCGCGGCGCCCCGAGGAGGCCGACTCCGCGCCGGACAGCACCGACACGTCGGACGGCTGCAGGACCGACAGCGAGGAGGCCGGGCCCTCGCGCCCCAGCAGGGCCCGCGGCGGGGGCGGGGGCAGCAGCCCGCGTCTGCGGGGCTCCAGGCCTCGGGGAGGCCCCAGCGGGGTCCGGAAGGCCGACCCGGAGCTGCCCCGGGGCGCTGCGGCCCCGCGCCCCCTGCCCGGGGTTGATCAGGCGGAGGGTGCAGCCGAGGTCAGAGAAGGCAGGGGACAGGTGCCCGAGGGGACTCTGTCTCCCAGGGAAGACGCTTTCGCTAAGCCTCCTGTCCCGGAATCTAAAAGGCCTTCCCTGGGGTCCCAGTGGCAGCCTGGGCCAGCGCTGGGAGATCACTGGGTCCACCCGGTGGATTCCTGGGCTCCGGGCAGGACAGCCTCTCCGCCCGCCCCTTCCATGAAGCGGGGACCGGGGTCGCCGGGCAGACAAGCCCCCGCTGCAGAAAGCCCAGAGTCTCTGGAGACCGTCTCTGCTTCCTCCCTGCAACAGAGCCACGCAGAGGCCCCTGCCCTGCGCCAGGCCCAGCAGCCAACCTCTTCCTTCTCCCCTGAAGCCTGGGTGCCAACCCCTCCATCTTCAAGGAAAGTCACCTCCCCGGTGTCTCACAGGAAGGCAGCCCTGGCTGGGCCCCGCAGGCTGAGTGAACCCGGAGAGCCTGCGGACACCCCTCTGCCTCTTTCAAGAAGTGTGATTCCCAGGACCTGTGAGCGCTCCCCTGCACAGACCCAGCCCCAGGGCCCCGCAGTCAGGCAGCCGCTGCTGGCCCTGTCCACCAACAACTGCAACAACAGTGTGCCCCCAGGGCCGCAAGAGTCCTGGGGAGGAGCTGTCCCCGAGGGCAAGGCGGAGGAGGGCCCCTGTAGCCAGGAGAGCCGCAGCACCACCGGTAAGCAGAGACCCCGGGCCAGGCGCTCTGAGCCCTTCCTTGCTTTTTATCTGAATCCGTGACATAGCTATATGCGCACTCCCGACAGCCTCTTGGAGCCCTTCAGAGCAGTGGCAGGTGTTCTGGAAGCTGCGGAGTCTGTGGGCTGGGCGGAAGACGACTCCACATCAGCCTGGTCACTGATTAGCCAACTCCTGCTGGGGAGGCAGAAGGCAGAGAGGCCGTGAGGCCCTCCGACTGCGGGGGGACCCTGAGGTGTCAGGGTCTGCGGCTGCTGGAGGCCTGGGCTTTAAGGGAAGTTTACTACCAACAGAGCAGGAATGATACAACAGCTCCAGATTCACTATTTACTTAAAGCAGTAAATGCCTGATCATCACAGGATTGAGGCCCTTTCCTTCAACATCTTCGTTTCATTCATTCCCTCTTTCATTCGTTCAACACTGAGCACCATACCAGGCACTGGGTGGCGGGGGGGGGATGCATAAGTGAATTTATTCTGCAGGAGTCCTGCCCTTGAGACCTTCTCTGGGCAGTAGACGTGCTGTCTGGGGGACCCAGGGACCAGGGGGCAGAGCCCTCCCAGGCCCTCAGCCCTCCTGGGCAGGCTTGTTGGCTTCAGCAGGAAGGGCTGCAAAAGGGTGTAGAGGGCATCAACTCTGCCCTGGGAAGAGATCCTTGTATTGTGGGCACAGCCTGGGCATCAGTGGCCCTAAGCTCAGATCCTTAATGCTGTGATCTGAGGTGAGTAACCCGGCCATTCACTCTGAGGCAGAGACAACAGGTCTGCCCCCGTGGCCTACCCTAGTGTGTCCAACACTGTGACAGGCCTGGGGTCGGGATGGCTTGGAAACACAGCGGAGGACAGCAGAGAGCTGATAGGCTGTGCTGACCTTACTGAAGACGTGGGTGCCAAGCACCCTACCCCCCGGTGTGTTGGCCACCCCCTCTGCTGCACACGGGGACACAGACACCTTTCCTCTCCCTCCCCTGCTGACAGGAGCCTCAAGAAAGCAGGTCGCTTCCTGGGCCGCCGCCCCATTCTAAGGTGTGCTTTCTGCTGTGGGGTGGGCTCTGGGCCGGCTGCTGGCCGCCGCCAGCCACTTCCTGGGGAGCTTCTATTCCGCCAGCCGCTGGCCTTCCTGGGCCACTTCGCTTTCACCTTCTCAGTCTCCTCCTCTCGTCAGCCAGGAGGTCCCGGGCACACCACGGAGGCCTTTTGTGCTCCGGGCTCTTCCTCTGTAACCCGGGGTCGTAGGAGAACCTATCTCCTAGAACCCACGGAATGATCTCTGTAGAGGGTTAAATCATTGCCTAGCACGTCACAAATGCTCCAGAAATGGTCCTGTCATGAAAGCTGTTAGATATCTCAACCACCAAGATTGTGGTTTCCATCCCAGGAATGCAAAATGTCCCCGTTCCCAGCTATGTCTCTTGCTATAGGAGGGACGTGACTTATCGCCAGCAGCTCCTTCATTGTAGACACTTATTGGTCGTCTACTGTGTACCAGTTGCTGTGCTGGGGTGATGGGTACAGCAGTAAACAAGACCCCTCATGCCCACCCTGCTTTGTGGGTGTCTCATCACTGCCTCCATTGCTCTTCTGGGGCTCCTGCTGCTCTTGTTGGGCTTGTCCCCTCCCCTGACCATGACCTGTCCCGAGGCCTGCCAGGCTGCTCCTTTTAAGGTGTGGAACGACATGGGGGGCAGTCACTGTCGTCCTCCATCCACGGGTCGAGGGCCTAAGGGGCTTTCAGGGGTTCACAGCATCAGCTGGGAAGGCCGTCAGAGTTGCGCAAATTGTCTCACATTGTTTCTTTTTAATTTCGGGATGGCGTAGTGACACGGGAGGGCTGTGGTTGTTGCAGGAGGAGTCCAGGGCTTTCTCGGCTCGGCAGCTGTTGGCACTGTCAGCTCCATGAGCATCACCCTCTCCTTGACCTCAGAGGAGCCAGAGTCCAGCCAGGAACCAGAGGGAGGCCTGCCGAGGACAGAGTTGAGTTCTGCAGGGCAAGTGTCATCCCGGTGAGTGACAGGAGCAAGAGCCCTGACTGTAGAAGGTGGGAGGCTAGGGGTGCTGGGTGGAGAAAGAGACCCCACTGGCATAACTAACCCCATGACTCCCAAATCCCTAGAGGATTCCTAGACTTATCCCAGGCATGGCACCTTAATACTCCTTTCCCAGCCATTTTGAGTCTGATGTACGTGCTGATTCATTCACCAAGCCTCAAGCTCCAGGTACTCTGCTGGGTGCAGCTGACCAGACAGTCCCCACCCTCAGGGTGCTCCCAGGATGGGGCTGTCTGAGAGGGCTTGGAAACAAGCAGATACTGAGGAAACAGCCTGGCATTCACCTTTCCATTCATTCTCTCCTTTAGCACTGAGGGTCGGAGTCCTTGCCCTGGGTCCCCAAAGCCTGGGTGAGCCAGTGCCCTGGCCTGGACATTCTTTTCTGCACTACACACCCTTCCCAGTGACACCCACAGCCAAATCTCCATCCCTGGCGCTGTGTGTTCCCCAGAACCCCAGATCCCTCCATCTGGTTTCCCCTGGCTTCTCCACTAGGGTGTCTCAGAGGCCTTGATGCACCTGCTACCTCAGGTCCTCTTCCTGGCAAACACACCACCCACACAATGCTGCACCCACGATGGCATGACCTTGGCCAATCTCCTCCTTCCGGCCTGATCTGCTGGCATGGCCCCTCCGGCTCCTGCATCCCCTTTTCTTGCCTTTCTCCTGGTCTGAGCTCCATGACTTCGGACAACTCCAACACCCCCCTCTGCTCTCTGCCTTCACTCTCGTTCCTATACTTCCTTCTCAGCACAGCAGTCAAAGATATCTTTTTTAAACTGCCATTAAATTATGTCATTTCTCCTGCTGAAAACCCCCAGTGGTTTTTTTTCTCTCACCTGGAATAGAATCCGAGCCCCTTACCTTGGCTTATGTGCTCTGTGTAATCCGGCCCGCCTGCCTGACCTCCTCTGGCACCTCTTCCCCCTCTTGCTCCCCTCCTCCTGGCTGGTGGCCTGGCCTCATCGTGCTCTGGAACCATGGGACCTCTTCTTGTCCTGGAGCTTCCTGTCTTCTATGCTGCCTCCTGCAGGGATTCTCACTTCTGGCCTCGGCAGGACGGCTCCTCCTTATCATCTAGCCCCCAGCCTAGACACCATCTTCTCAGAAAGACCAGCCACCGTGCTGTTGGTTTTTCTCCTTCGTTTACTAGCTGAGAGTAAGGACTTTGTCTGTCTTGTTTACCACATACCCCTGTTGTTTCTAGAAGGCACAGAGGCTCTGAGGCAATAATGAATGAATGGAACAAATGGGTGGGTGGGCCCATAATTGAGTGTGATGCCCAGGGTCTTGCCTTCGCCCTCCTCCCTAGGAGCTGCCCGAGCAGAGCATCCTGCAGACGTCCTCTCAGCCTCTTGGCAGCCAGCTGTCATGTCCTCCACGAGCCATGGGTGCTGGCTCTCCTGGGGCCCTCAGGAGCCTGAGGGGCACTCTGCCCTGGCCTCTGTCCCCTAGCCGACCCCTGCCGGCTTCATGTCCACCCTTGCATTTCAGAGCATTACTGGGTGTCAGTGCCGGACCTGGCCCTCCCAGCGCTGCCCCTTCTGACAGGAGCAAGAAAAGCAGCAGCAGCCTGGCCTCCACCCTGGGGCTGAAGAAGCTCTTCTCAGCCCTGGGCCAGGGCACTAGGCCCAAGCTGGGCAAGGCCCGCAGCTACAGTGTGGAGCAGCTGCAGTCCCCTGCGCCTGGCCCAGCATCGCACCCCAGCTCCCCCAGAGTGAAGAAAGCCCCGTCGTTACAGTCCCTCCGCCTGGTGAGTCAGAGGGCCAAGGGGTGAGGACCCCAGTGGTGGTGTAGCCGCCACTGGGATGGAAGGTGACAGGAGATGTGAAGTGCGGAGGATGCTGCCCGAGGCGCCCAGGTGGAGAAAGGGAAGCTGCAGGGCTCCCTGCGGTTGATCCATGAGACCTGGCTCCCCCTGGGCACCAAGGCAGCACCCCACGGTCTGTCCTTCCAGGCGGCTGCCCCAGCATGAGCTCGCCCTAAGCTCCTCCTCCCCCTCTCTCCCCCTCGACTCTGCCACCTTTGCCAAGGCCTACAGTCTATTGTCTGATCATTCTGGAACCTTCTCCATGGTCATGGTGCCTCTCTTAGTCTAGCACAGATAACTTCACACGCAGACTAACACAGCGGCCTCCTGACTGGCATCCCTGCCATGTCTTTCTCCGCCTCCTTCCACAATGGTCCTGATGTGCGGATCTGGTTATGCTACCGCCTTACAGAACATCTGCCTTGGGCCCCTGATCGCCTGCAGGGTAAAGTTCAGACCACCTGACATGGCCAAAGGGCTTCTGGGATCTGCCTTCATCTCTCATCACTCTCCTTCTAACACCCTCTCCGCTGTCCTTGACCTTGCTGTTCTGTAATCAGGCCCCATGCTGACTTTGAACCTTCACCTGAGATGTTTCTCCTACCTTCTCTCCCTGCTACCATCTGCTCATCCATCAGTGCTTCAGGGATTGCCTCCTCCAAGAAGCCAATTCCAGTCCTTTCTTGGGCTGAGCTAGTTGGCCCTCTGCTCTGTGTTCCCCATCTTACCTGTGCTTCCCTCCTTTGGGGAACTTGCCACATAGTATTTTAATTGATTTTTGTCTGTCTCCCCTCACTGGAGTGTGACTTCTTTGCGGGAACACTGATCTTTATATTCCCAGTACAGGTTTCACCTGCTGTCCGAAATTAGAGTCCCTACAAAATCTTTTTAAGCCACAATGGCATAAATCAAAGAAGCAGTGACCATTAATTAATATGGAAAAATTCTGAACACTCCCACACCCAAAATATAATCTCTTTCAGGCTTTTCTGGTACCCTAGGACACTTCTTGCTGATGGATGCACAAATAAATTGAGATAGAGCACAGTTGCTCACAGGTGCCATTTAAAGCTGGGGTGGCTGGGGCAGCCCCGGTGGCGCAGTGGTTTGGCACCGCCTGCAGCCTGGGGTGTGATCCTGGAGACCCAGATCTAGTCCCACATCGGGCTTCCTGCACGGAGTCTGCTTCTCCCTCTGTCTGTGTCTCTGCCCCTTTCTCTGTGTCTATGAATAAATAAATAAAATCTTAAAAAAAAAAAAAAGCTGGGGTGGCTTAGTGCTAAAATGCTGAGTGTCATCCTGGGGGTCCTGGGGGCTCGATGGGATCACGCTTACTGCTCCAGAATGCCAAAGCAAACACTGAATACTATTTTTGCTTTTCACCTTTTTTTCCCCCACAAAAATGAAAATCCTCCAAATTTCATTCAGTTCGTGAAAACAGGCACTCATGTAGGTCTTTCATAAAAGCAAACTTTCAAAAAGTGAGGGATACCTGTACTGAGCACAGTGGCTACTATATAATACATATTTAAGACAGAGAGAGTGAACGAGCGAGGGAGGGAGTGAGTGCAGGGCAGCTAGCTCAAGTCCCCCCCGGGTGCCAGCTGATCAACCAACAGCAAGCCAGCAACGGTGTGCTCTCAGCTAGGTTTCTGAAAGGCCTGCTCTGTTCCAGGTTTTCCCAGGTATTATGTTTGTTCTTCTGTTCCCCGCCCCCTGCTCTGCCCCTGGGCAGAACAAAGCAGGTGACTGTGGTTTGGGGCAATAGAGGCTTTCACTTTTCAGGCTGAAGTAGGGAAGAGAATGTGGGCCGAATGAAAATGCCATTGGTTGTCTTGTACCAGGAACAGTACCTAGTACGTGCTCAATAAATATTTGCTGGATGAGGGTAGCCCGGGTGGCTCAGTGGTTTAGCACCGCCTTCAGCCCAGGGCCTGATCCTGGAGACCCAGGATCTAGTTCCATGTCGGGCTCCCTGCATGGAGCCTGCTTCTCCCTCTGCCTGTGTCTCTGCCTCTCTCTCTTTCTGTGTCTCTCATGAATAAATAAATAAAATCTTTAAAAAAAGAAAGAAAATATTTAAAAACATATTTGCTGGATGAATGGACGGAAGGCAAAGAAACAGAAGCCAAGTGATCATAAGCTGGGGAGCAAAGCCTTGAGTGGCGCTGTGCCCCGAGAATCCACTTTTCTCCGGAAGTTAGGTTTGGCCCCTCTGCGTCTGAGCCCCGGCATGCGATGTATCACCTTCAGACCTTCCATCCCTGTAAACCCTTCAAGGGAGATGATGACGCCGTGAGTGTGGCAGAGAGGTCATCAGCAACGTAAGCCAAGGGGGCAAAGAGAGAAAGAAAGCTGGGCGACAAGGGGTGGGAGCACGTGCAGGGAGGACTGCGCAGAGGAAAGAATTGCTCAAGAAGTGAAAAAAGAAGATAAAACAAGAATCCGTCTCACCCAGAATGTGACACATCTGAGGGGTCGTTATCTCCTTTAGACCGTCTCCTATGCCTTAGACCCCCGGCCGCCGAGTGTGGGCAGGTGCTGCCCTGGTTTCGCTTTCATTTTGCCCTCCTGTTCCCACAGCCGACCACACTGGTGGCTCCCCTGTGCCCCGGTGGCTGTGGCTTTTTGACATTTGACCCTGCATCTGGAATGCTGTCCTCCCTCTCTTCTCTATGCGGAAGACCCTGTGGTCTGAGTTAAGCATGACTTCTCCCAGAAAGCCTTCCTGAACTCTGATACAAGCTTAGGGCCTACTCTAAACCTTTTGATCATGTACCTTACTTCTTTTCTTTTTTAAAAAGATTTTATTTACTTATTTGACAGAGAGAGAGTGTGTGTGTGCACAAGCAGAGGGAGCGGCAGGTAGAGAGAGGGAGGGTGAAGCAGGCTCAGCAGGAAGCCTGATCCTGGGCTCGATCCCAGGACCCTGGGACGTGATCTGAGCTGAAGGCAGATGCTTAACTGACTGAGGCACCAGGCACTTGGTTTTTTAGTTTCTGTTTAGTCATTTATTTCTGCTTTAATATTTTTTTAAGATTTTATTTATTTATTCATCGAGATGCAGAAAGAGAGAGAGAGAGGCAGAGACACAGGCAGAGGGAGAAGCAGGCTCCATGCAGGAAGCCTGACGTTGGACTCGATCCAGGGTCTCCAGGATCACGCCCTGGGCTGCAGGCGGCGCTAAACCGCTGCGCCACCGGGGCTGCCCTCTGCTTTAATAGTTATTATTTCCTTCCTTCTACTGGTTTTGGGTTTTGTTTGTTATTCTCTTTTCTAGCTCCTTTAGATGCAAGGTTAGCTTGTTCGAGATTTCTCTTCTTGAGGTAGGCTTGTATTGCTATAAACTTCCCTCTTCGAACAGCTTTTGTTGTAATCCCAAAGATTTTGGACCATTATGTTTTCATTTTCATTTGTCTCCATGTATTTTTTGTTTCTTTCTTTCTTTCTTTCTTTATTTATTTATTTATTTATTTATTCTTTTTAAGATTTATTTATTTGAGAGAGAGTGGTAGGGAGGGGTAGAGGGAGAGAGAGAGAGAGAGAGAGAGAGAGAGAGAGAGAGAATCTCAAGCAGAGCCCATGCTGAGTAGAGAGCCCAACATGGGACTCAATCCTAGGACCATGAGATCATGACCTGAGCCAAAATCAAGAGTCAGCCATTTAACTAACTGAGCCACCCAGGCACCCCTCCTCTTTGATTTAACCTCCATGTATTTGTGTCCTTTCCAGATTTTTTTCTTATAATTGATTTCTAGTTTCACAGCATTGTAGTCAGAAAAGATACATGGTATGACTTCAGTCTTTTTGAATTTGTTGGGACTTGTTTTGTGGTCTAGTATGTGATCTCTTCTGGATAATGTTTCATGTGCACTCGAAAAGGATTATATTCTGCTGTATAGGATGGAATGTTCTGAATGCATCTGTTAGATCCATCTGGTCCAAAGTGTCATTCAAAACCACCGTGTCTTGGTTGATTTTCTGTTTGGATGACCTGTTCACTGATGTAAATGGGGTGTTAAAATCCCCTACTGTTATTACTGTTGATTATTTCTGTTGATTTCTTCCTTTATGTTTGTTATCAACTGCTTTGAGAATTTGGGTGCTTCCATGTTGGGTACATAGATATTTATGATTGTTATATCTTATTGGATTGTCCCTTTAATGATTATATATTGTCCTTATTTGTCTCTTGGTACCATCTTTGTTTTAAAGTATATTTTGTTCAATATAAGTATTGCTACCTCGGCTTTCTTTTCACATTTTTTTTGCATGATAAAATAAATATTTCTCCATCCTCTCACTTTCAATCTGCATGTGTCTCTAGGTCTGAATTGAGTCCCCCTGTAGGCAGCAGCTCTAGCTTTTCAATCCATTCCATCAGCCTGTGTTTTTTGATTGAAACATTTATTCCATTTACATTCAAAGTAATTATTGCTACACATGTACTTATTGCTATTTTGTTTTATGGTTGTTTTTGTAGTTCTTTTCTATTCCTTTCTTCTCTTGCTCTTTTCTCTCAAGGTTTGCTGGTTTCTTTTAGTGATATACTTGGATTTCTTTCTCTTTATTTTTTGCATATCAATTACTGGTTCTGGATTTGTGGTTACTGTTAGGTTTGTGTATAACATCTTCTATATATAGCGGTCTTTATTAAGTTGATGATTGCTTCACTTTGAACCCACTCTTTACTCCTCTCCCACCATTCCACATTTTTAAAAAATTTATGATAGGCACAGAGAGAGAGAGAGAGAGAGAGGCAGAGACATAGGCAGAGGGAGAAGCAGGCTCCATGCACAGGGAGCCTGATGTGGGATTCGATCCTGGGTCTCCAGGATCGCGCCCTGGGCCAAAGGCAGGCGCCAAACTGCTGCACCACCCAGGGATCCCCCATTCCACGTTTTAAGTATATGATGACACACTTTACATCTTTTTATTTTATGAATCCCTTGCTTGATTTTTTATAGATATACTTAATTTTACTGCTTTTGTGCTTCCTGTTTTTCTTACTCCTACTTATGGTCTTTCCTTTCCACTCAAAAAGTTCCTTCAACATTTCTTGTAGGGCAGGCTTAGTGGTTGTGAAGTTCTTTAACTTGTCTGGGAAACTCTTTATCTCTCCTTCTATTCTGAATGACAGCTTTGCTGGATAGAGGTTTTTTCCCTCTCACTGCTTTAAATATATCATGCCCCTCCTTTCTGGCCTGTAAAGTTTCTGCTGAAAAATCAGCTGATAGCCTTATGGGGTTTCCCTTATATGTAACTGTTTTATTTTGCTGCTCTAAAATCTCTTTATCACTACTTTTTACTTTTTTAGTTACTGTGTGTCTTGGTGTGGACTTCCTTAGGTTGATTTTGTTGGGGACTCTCTGTGCCTCCTGGCTCTGGATTTCTGTTTTCTTCCCCAGATTCAGAAAGTTTTCCACTTCCTTTTCTCTCTCTTTCCTTCTGGGATCCCTACAATGAGAATGCTATTTTGCTTGATGGTGTCACTGAGTTCCCTAAGGCTATTTTCACTTCTTCTATTATTTTTCTCTCTGCTATTTATCTTGATTGCTTTCTATCCTCCAAGTCACTGATCCGTTCTGCTTTCTTTAGTGTACTATATATTTCACCTAGTATATTTTTATCTTTATTATTTCTTAAAAAAGATTTTATTTATTTATTCATGAGAGACATACACACACACAGAGAGAGAGAGAGACAGGCAGAGACACAGGCAGAGGGAGAAGCAGGGAGCCCTACGCAGGGAGCCTGACGTGGGACTAGATCCCGGGTCTCCAGGATCCCAGGACTGAAGGTGGCGCTAAACTGC
Source organism: Vulpes vulpes (assembly GCF_048418805.1). NCBI lineage: Eukaryota > Metazoa > Chordata > Mammalia > Carnivora > Canidae > Vulpes > Vulpes vulpes. Next base: position 145,914,748 of record NC_132792.1, on the reverse strand, counting down.
TGAGCCACCCAGGCTGCCTCTAGTATACTTTTAATTTCAGTTATTGAGTTCTTTATCTCTGATTATTTCTTTTTTATGTTTCCTATCTCTTTGGTAAGAGTCTCATTGAGGTCCTTTACTCTTTTCTCAAGTTCAATGAATATCTTTATGACCATTACTTTTTTTCAATTTAATTTTATTATTATTATTATTATTATTATTATTATTATTATTATTATTGGAGAAGGAGAGAGAGGAAGGAGTTGGAGGGGCAGAGGGAGAAGGAGAGGGAGAGAGAGAATCTCAAGCAGTTTCTACACCCAGTGCAGAGCCTGATACAGGACTCAATCTCACAACCCAGAGATCAAGACTTGAGCCAAAATCAAGAGACAGACAGTTAACCGACCAAGCCACCCAAGTGCCCCTTACCATTACTTTAAATTCTTTAGCAGGCATTTTACTTACTCTTTCATTTAGCTCTCTTGCTATGATTTTGTCCTACTGTTTCATTTGGGACGTATTTGTCTTCTCATTTTGTCTAGCTCTTTGTGTCTGTTTCTATGTGTTAGGAAAGTCAGCTATTTCTTCTGCTCTTGAAAGTAGTGGCCTTACGAAGAAGAGGTCCTGTAGTGCCCTGCAGTGCAGTGTCCCTGTTCACCAGAACCTGGCACAACAGAGCTGTCTCTTATATGTGTGGCATGCACCCTACTGTTGTGGCTGAACTTCTTTTGCCTTCAGTCCAGTCATCTGCAATGGTTCTCTTTACTTGTTGTGGGCAGTGTTTGGTTCCTGTGGTGTGAGTGAGCTGCTCTTGGACTGCCTTAGGCTTGAGTTGAGTCAGAACAGGCATTTGCCAAAAATACAGTAGTACTGAACTACAGGATGCTTGCTCTGTGTTGTCCTCTGAGAAGCTTTTTATTGGTGGGGCGTACAGTCAAACTAGATGTCTGCTCCTGGCCCACTGCTGGGGCCACAGTCTCAGACTGGTGTCTGAGTTAGTTATTTCCCCCTCTTCCCAGGGCAGGAGTCACTGCTGGGGCTGCTTTGAACCCTGCTGGACTTGTGGCACCACTCTGGATGGACTCTGGCCAAAGGTGTATTGGAGAGGGCATGTTCACAGGAGAACAAGGGAGTGGGCTGTGCTGTTAGCAAGTTAGGTGGAGAGTGTTGGTGCTGTGCTGGTTCCCCCAGCTGTTCCTGTGTCTAGGCTGCAGGGCAGGGGAGGGAAATGGTACCTGCCTGCTTTTGTTCCTAGAGAAGTCTCCCAAAGATCCCTGCCCTTCCAGCACAGGCTCTGAGATTAGTAAACATTTTTCAAACTACTGCTTCTCTACACTGTATCTCAGTGGGGCTGTTTGTTGTGCTGTCTCTTTAAGGGTAGGAGTCAGTTTCCTATCATCTACCCAGGTCTCCCAGAGCCAAGCCCAGTGATTTTTAAAGCTCCACTGTTAAGCTCCACTGATTTTAAGAACTCCTGAAATTAGGCCTCTCTGGTTTTCAAAGCCAAATGTTATGAGCATTCATCTTCCCTGTGCAGGTTCCTCATGCCTGGTATGCCTGGTGTAAGGGTCTGGTCCTCCCCTCTCTCTGTACCAAGCATCCCTCCCTTCCTCCCTTGGATGGTCTCCAAGGTTCATTTAGCTCCTGAGTGAATCTCCATCCTGTCCTACCATCTTCAATGTCAACTCTTCCACATTTAGCTGTGGAGAGTCTGTTCTGCCAGTCTTTGGGTTGTTTATGGGGTTTTTCATGATGTGTGTGTTATGTAATTGTATCCATGGAACAAAGGGAACTTAGGGTCTTTGTACTCCACCATTTTTCCTGTAAGTCCTTAGATAAAATTTTTTTAATGTCAACAATCATAAAAGGGATGCTAAGAATCACAAAATATTTAGTATTTTAGCTCTGGAGTCGTATCCATTACTTTGTAATTAATTTGCTTTCACTTTTTTCTTAATGAGAAAATGAGATTTTCTTTTTTTTTTTTTTTTAAGATTTTATTTATTTACTCATGAGAGACACAGAAAGACGCAGAGAGAGAGAGAGAAGCAGGCTCCATGCAGGGAGCCCAACATGGGACTCGATTCCAGGACTCCAGGATCACGCCCTGGGCCAAAGGTGGCGCTAAACCGCTGAGCCACCCAGGTGTCCCGTGATTTTCTTCATCAGTGAAATTATTCCAGTACTACTCTTCTAGCACTAAGTTATCTCAGCTAAAAAAAATTGAACCTTCAGATCCCCCGTATAGACCCATCTACTTGAGTAAATTATGGTGATTCCTGATGGGGACTTTAAAGTAGTGACAGAAGCTTGTATCCTTACTTTCTTAAAAAGCCCTCAGGCACATGGTTGGGGTCAGGCCCCTGCCAAGCCCTGGACCTGACTTTTCTCACCTGCAATATTGGCCCTTTACCACCAGGTGTCACCCTCTCATCAACATCGGAAAGCTGCCTCCTTTCAGAACCTCCATTCTCTGCTGAGTGGAAAGGGGGACCGGTCCAGCCTCTACATGGTGGGGGAGCCGGGGGAGCACAGCGCAGCTGGCAGGTAAGAGTGGGCAAGTGGTGTGCGGGGGTAAACTCAGAGTGTGGGTGGTGGAGCTGTAAGCTTCACTCCGTCCTGCCTCAGCTGCCACTGGAATCTGGCGGCCCACACTTCAGTGTCTTGTCCTGGGCACCTGAGCTCTGAGAAGATTGGTGGAATGGGCAGAGTTGGAAGGTTTGATGCCTCCATCCCTCTACTGTCTAATGACATCCTAAAATCACAATGTTCAGAGAGCTTCCTTAGCCAGCCAAAGCCAAAGGTCTGATTAGAGATCCAGAGACAGGGCCCCCAAAGAGACACTTGGCCTGTGACCCTGCCTAGAGAACTCCCACCCTCTGATGAGACCCTCCTGGAAATTTTATATAACATTATATCTTTTGTTAGATTTTCAGAGAGGTCTCTGCACCCACAAAGATTCAGAATTGTGTTTGCAGGCAGGGGGGTAGTGGGGGCTTCTGGTTCTGCAGCAGGCTTTGCGGAGCCTCAGACAGCTGTGACATCCCTCCAGTCTTCCTCTTAGCACATTGTTTTTGCTGGTTGAGGCCAGGCAAGAGGCATCCGTCATCCTTAAGGCAGGGAGTAGTCGGGCCCGCGTGCCCAGCCCTCTGCACTCATTCCGTCTCCTGTCCCCTGGCAGACCAGCCAAGGCCTCATCTGGGCGTACCCTCAGTGTGGAGGACGTGAGCGCCCCCAGCCAGGTGCGCACGGTGGGCCGCGTGGTGGAGGTGTTCCCAGATGGCACAACCCAGCTGCAGCTACAGCGCTCCCCGGAGGGCACTTTTGGCTTCTGTGTGGCCTCCGGGAACGGGCGCCGTGACTCAGGTATGCCGCCTCCCCTTTCCGGGCTGCGTATCCCTGGGACCTTAGCAAACCGCTTTTGGCTCTGGTCATTTCCAGTCTGTGGCTGAGAAGTGGAGCTCCAGACTCAGACGGCCTCTTAGCGAAAGGACTAGAATTCTCCCTTCGGGGGCTCTTTTGGAAGAGGCAGGTGTGGGGCTGCTGGGGTGGGTAGAGGTGGCAAGCCTCGCTCTACGGCCCCTCTGCTGTCTGCTGACATCCTGGAATCGGAATCTCGAAGGCCACCTTTTTTGTGGCGCGCCCAGGGGAGATCGTGCTTGGTGGTTCTCGAGGATCCCTTTGATGTGGCTGGTGTGTTTCACGGCTCCCTTCCTCCGGCCGCTGAGTGTGTCTGGGCATGTGGAATGTGCCTGCCTGTCGGTGCGTCCAGGTCCCTCCCTCAGTGCTGGCTCCAGACGGTGACGTTCCCAGGGATCCCGCACTGGCTGTGCCCTGCCGAGGAGGGTTTAGTCCTGTGCTCTCATCTCCCAGGTCAAAGTCATCTAACCCGGAAAAAAATCTGCCTGCTGCCGGACTGGCAGGCCGCAGCGAGTCCTTACATCTGTTCCACCACTCGTTGTTTCCACAAGTGTGTGGTGAGCACCTATTAGGTGTTTTATTTTTATTTTTATTTTTTAAGATTTTATTTATTTATTCATGAGAGACACACAGAGAGAGAAGCAGGCTCCATGCAGGGAGCCCGACATGGGACTCGATCCTGGGTGTCCAGGATCACACCCTGGGCTGAAGGCAGCGCTAAACTGCTGAGCCACCCGGGCTGCCCCCTACTAGGCGTTTTCGATCCTGGGTATATTGGGTTCCCTGTAAACGGAACAGAAAAACATCCTGTCCTCAGGAGTCCCCATTCCAGTGAGGGAGATAGACTGCATCTACGGAAAGGTGTGCATTTGTGTATGTTGTCCATTATCCGGGCCAGACAGCAGAATGGACAAGACACAAATCCAAACCGCGGGGGAGGGCCCGAGCGGGGGCGGGTGCCAGTGGGCAGCTTTTCGGAGCAGAGCGGCCGGATGGTGCCTGGAGAAAGAGCAGTCCCGGCAGAGGGAAGGGCCCGCGCGGAGGCCTGGAGGGTGGCAACGAGCGTGGCTGTGGACGGCCGTGCGGATCTGCACGGAGCAGCGGGGGGGCAGGCGCCGAGCTCGGGAGCTTTGGCTCTCCCCGCAGTGAGCTGGGAGCCCCCAGGCTGCAGAGCAGGGACTGGCGAGCTCCGGTTTGCAGTCGTGACAGTGCCGCTGACCGACTGCCGGGCCGCGGACAGGTGCTGGTGGGCCGAGGGTGGGCCCGGGAGACCCATTTTAGAGCTATTTCAGTGGAAGGACGTGGCGGTGGCGGCTCGGGCCGCGGAGGCAGCGGAGATGTGAGAAGTGGTTGCCTTCAGCTTGACTCCAGGGCGGTTCGACTCAGTTTGCTGATGGATTTGACGTGAGCGCCAGGGGAAGAGGACGAGCGTCTCCCCGCTGTGGACCTCAGAGGGTGCCTGTCTGTCTCACGGAGACGGCCCGTGGGAATTGAGCCTGATGGTCAGAAAGCACTGGCGGGCGGTCAGCTCCTGCACCTTCACCTTTAGCTCCCCCCTCGGGTGGGGGCGGCAGGACTCCCGAGCGGCGAGACTCAGATGGCACGTTTGTGCTCCAGAGCCTCTGCTGGTGTGAACCGAGCCGGTCACTTACCCTCGCTGAGCCTCAGTCCCTCATCTGTAAGCTAAAGATAGCCACCGGCCTGGACGAGTCATAAGAGCATTCGGTGAGGTACAAAGAGAATTTGTATCTGGGGAGCAGGACCCGGCAGGGACCGCACCGCGATCTGCACCGTCTGTCCACGGGAGGTCACACACCCCGGGCCTTGTGCTGCGCCCTTCATCCTCCCCGCAGTCCCGCCAGGCCCCTTGGCAGACGGTCCCGGAGCTGACGTCTCTCATGACCGAGGGCTCCTTGGGCTCTGGCCCGGCCTGCAGCCCAGGGCACCCCTCACCTGAGGTACGAGCTCTTCCCTGCCCTGCCCAGGTGGCGCCCCGCTCCTGCTGCTGCACTGGGCCGTGGCTGTCACGCGGCCATCCCCGGGTACGCGGAACACGACTGGCACTGGCGCCTCCTGGCCGCAGACCGTCCTCCGACAGCCAAGGGCCACCTCTGCTGGGCCTCAGAGGGGCCGTGAGCTGGGGCTGGACGCTGGTGTTACCTGCTGGCGGTCACATCCGATTCTAGACAAGCGTATGAGAACAGGCTTCGCCTTCTGCTTGTGACTACCACACAGATCATACGTGCTTAACAGGGGCCATTTCCAGCAGAATAGACACCTGCAACAGCCGTCTCTCCGTCACACTCTCGTCATGACTCTCCTTTGTGCAGCCTACCCCGAGTCTCCCCAGAACGGCTGGCACGACGTCACTGTCTGGTCCAGCTCTGGCTACATGCGTTTGGGTTTCCCGTCGCTCCCCGCATGCACGTCCTGCTGTACAGCAGCCCCTTCTGTAGGCACGTCCCCTGCCCTCCTTACCGGCCCTCTCCACGCGTCTGACACGCGGATGGGCCGGCAACTGGGAGGGCACCCGGGCTGGGGGGGCCGACACCGGGCAGGGGCTGGGCCCAAGGCCCACCAGGCCAGGAGGGAGCAGCCTGGCGGCAAACACTCGGCTTGGCCAACAGGCCCCGAGAGAGAGGAGAGAGAGAGAGAGAGAGAGAGAGAGAGAGAGAGAGAGATCTACAAGTCAGACCCGGGAGGGGGAATGTGTCAGGGGGTTGGTTTTGCTGGACTCAGAGCTACCAGCTTCAGGTGCCTGGAAGGAGATTTTAGTGCTTCCAAACCCACATTTCAGAGGTTTGCTCTGGACGGTTTGCCAGGAGCTGGGCTGAATGAAGCTCCTGCGGGGCTGGGGGAGCAGAGGGAGGACTTCCCAGTAGTCCAACTGTGTTAAATACCTTCAGGCCAGTGACTGAGGCACCAGAGGAGAGGCCCTCTCAGGCCCGCTCTTTTCTTTTCTTTTTTTTTTTAATTTTTTTAAATTTTATTTATGATAGTCACACAGAGAGAGAGAGAGAGAGAGGCAGAGACACAGGCAGAGGGAGAAGCAGGCTCCATGCACCGGGAGCCCGACGTGGGATTCGATCCCCGGTCTCCAGGATCGCGCCCTGGGCCAAAGGCAGGCGCCAAACCGCTGCGCCACCCAGGGATCCCTTTTTTTTTTTTTTTTTTAATTCTTTTCTTTTCATTTTCTTTTCTTTTCTTTTCTTTCTTTTCTTTTCCTGTTCTTTTTCTCTTCTTTCTTTCTTTGTTTCTTTTTCTTTCTTCTCCTTCCTTCCTTCTTTTCTGCCTTTTATGTTCTAGAAATATTTTTACCATTAATCATACACTAGTCAACATTTGTTGAACATTTCATATGTACTGCCTCATGCTAGTCACAGGAAATGATCTTTTCAGCTCAAAGACCAGACTAAGTGGTCTGCATTTTTCCTGCCCCAATTTTCACCCCTTGTGTTCTATGGACATCTCAGGCCCTTTCTGAGGAAGCTGATTCTAGGAAGCAGAAGGAGAGAGCAGTGTGTGGCCAGCCTGGCCGGGGCTGGGGAGCCTGGGGAGCCTGGGGAGCCATGAGGGCATTGAAGGTGGCACTGAGCGGGCCCATGCAATTCTTGGTGACACTGCACACAGTCCACACCCTGGGCTTGGGCTTTCGGATCACCTGTGTTGGCTCAGCCTGGGGGGCAGCTTTCCCTGAAAGAGCCTCTAGTCTCTTAGCTGAAGGAGGGTCTGGTTCTCAGAGGAAGTTGAGGTGAGAGGGGCACCTCCATAGGAGTCTTCTGTACTATGAGGCCAGGAGAGTCCCGAGGAACGCAGGCTAGCCAGCCCCGAGGCCCCAGAGAGCCTGCTCCACTGATGTGGGTTCCCCAAATTGGGCACAGGGAGAGGGGGAGAAGTGGGCTCTCCCCAGGTCACTCTGCACCCGAGAGACCCAAGAGGATGGTCATGCTGGCCAGACAGTGCGGGGGAAATGTGTGGGAATAAGGGACAAGTGAGCTGCCATGGCTTTAAATAGGGTGTAGAATTTATGCGTCGTGGGCTTTTGCCCAGATGCCTCCAAATCCCAGTGAGGAACCACATCTGAGGAAGATGGAGGCCAGGGCAAACCAAGTTTGGATTTGACCTCAGCCACGTTCATTACTTCAAAGATACCTTCCCACCACTAGAGCTACTTGAAGGCAGCAGCTGGACCACATCTGTGAATCCCACCTAGCACCGTGGCAGGCGTGTAGTAGGTCTTTTTCTTCATTTCAAACATCTGTTTCCTTCCTATTCCACAGCCAAAGCTCATCTCAGAAAAAGATGGCCTCATTCACACTGGGGTATACACGAATGATAACAGCTTAAAGCATTATTTGCATAAAGCATTATTTTAGTAAAGCACCATTTGTGCCTCTTTTTAAAAGAGGAGACAGAGAAATGAAATTATCCCATGAGGGCGGGCACGCTGTATCTGTGTCGAAAGCCGGTTGTGGTTGTGAGGTAGAATAATGAGGGTGTGTGTGTGTGTGTGTGTGTGTGTGTGTGTGTGTGTGTGTGCACCTGTGCACATGGGAGCAGTGCCCGTATGAGCACCTGCCCCCGACCCCCTGCACCGCGCCCACCCGGTCAGCATTCCACAGGGCCGCACTCTTTGGATTTCATGTGTTCACTTGTTCCGTTTTCCTTTGCAGGGTTCTACGTGCAGGAGATGGCTGATGCGAGCGCGGCCAAGCTGTACTCGGGGCTGCTGGGGGTCGGGGACGAGATCCTCGAGGTCAATGGGGCCAAGGTCGCAGGGCTGGGCTTGGCTCACGTTAGGGAGCTCCTGGCCCACGCAGAGAGTTTGTCAATCCGTGTGCTGAGGCAGAGGCCGGTCCCTCGGTGACGCACAGGTGCTTGTGCCCTCACTACCACCCCCTCAGAAGCCCTGAACTGCCCCAGGAGGGCCGGCTGGAAACGCACTGCACAAAGCTGCATCGTGGACCCAGACAGGTCACAGTGGCGCGTAACCCCTTAGGCTGCGGCAGGGCCTCAGTGAGGGCAGGAGCCTGTTGCTGTGTTTTGTTCAAGGATGTTAATTTATGCCGAACTGGGGAAAGAAAACAGGGATCTCCTTCTGTGCCAGAAGCGGTGTCAGCATCTTTTTGTACCTTTGTGGGCAGGGGGAGGAGAGAGTTTCAGGGGTACCTGGGTTAGCCCCTGCTTGACTCCTCACCCCACTCTCTGTCAGGGCCTCCACACTCCCGAACCAAAGAAGGTGCTTGGCCATATTGGCCTTGAGCCTGCCTTTAAATCTCATTTCTTCCATGTCCCATTCGACACCTTTGCTCTCCTTCTGGAAACTGGAATATGTGCCCTGGTGGGAGATCATCTGGGAGACGTTATCTGGTAGCCAGGATATTAAGACTCTGGGAAATTTTTGTGATATATAAGTTGAAGGGAGAAAACACTGAAACCAAGACCAATTTCAGGGAAGTGCAGCTGGGACCAGTGGGACTGCCCAGGGGAGGCTGGCGCTGGCGGTGAGGGCCCGTCTTCCTTCTCCCGTGCAGTGTGCGCACAGGCTGCAGCGGGTGCCAGGCTGTCCCCAGCCACAAGCTCTCCGCCCAGAGTCCCTGGTGGCACCTGCGGGGGGCGGGGGGCCAACAGGGAGAGCAGTGACAGGGTACAGGCAGGGGGATGGGCTGTCCCACCTGGGTGGTTCCCTGCGCTAGGGGTTGGGACTCTCTGGGAATGAATGGCTGTTTGTCAGTCTTAAATTATTAAAAAGCAAAGATGAAGCTTTTCTCGCTCCGAGTCACTGAATTCTGGGCTGGATGCTCACTTGATCTTGAATGGCCAAGAGCAGGGGGCTGGGGTGAGGGAACAGGGAGGGAGGACACAAGCACAGCAGTTAGGTGTCTTGGGCTGGCAGAAAAGAAGGCTGGGGCGGTCACCCCGGGGTTGGGGTGACAGCCAGGGTAGATGCAGAAGCCTCCAGAGTCCTTTGGCTGGGAGAGGAGCCTTGGGCAAGATGCATTTCTGAACAGAAGACAGGATGGAGCTAGGGGCTATGCGTAGGTGATGGGGTTGGGGGTGCAGAGGGCAGCTTCAGGGCTGTTCTAGAACTTGGTAAACATACAGCCTTCGCTAAAATGAGTGGCCTATGTGGCCTGAGGGGAAGGTGGTGCGGGGCGCGGAGGGGGGGAGGGGTTGTGGAGGAGGAGGAACAAGTGTTTGGGCCTGCAGGGGGAAAGAGGGTGCTGGGACATCTCAGAGAGCAACCTGGGCCTCCCAAACTTGGGAATGGCCCCATGTCAGAAACTACACTCATGGGAAAACACTGGCGGGTCCTGTACCCCAGGTCCTGGCCTTGAGGTCATGAGGTCATGAAACTTTGGTGAAGCTTCCTGTTGAACTAACGCTTCTAGGGGTAAAGGCGCCTCTGTTTTCTCTGCGTGGTGATCATGGACAACATGCCTTTCCAGCTCCAGCTGGGAAGAAAGGGAAGAAGGGCTCCAGCCGGGGCCTGGGAAAGGTCTCTAAGAAATACTGAGCATCTGCTTCTGTTACCTCCCCGGGGGCAGGGTCAGGCTCCCACACATCTTGTTCAGTTCTTAAAAATAGACCCGCCAGGTATGCTCTGTGTCTCATCTTCCTTTACACAGATGGAGAACCAAGTGGGGCGACGATGACAGGGCATTCAGACCTGGTCTCTCTGACTCAGGGCCCGCTCCTCCTACTGCTGCCACCCCTTCCACACCCCCCAGAAAAGCTTGACAGAGGGGAGTAGACACTCTGGCCTGTGTGCAAAGTAGCCCTGGGCTTGTTGAGTGAAGTGGTGCTGGGGGTCCTGACTTGTGTGGGTCGGGGGACGTTCATTCCTCCGGACACCTGTCTGACCATCCCAATCTGCTCTGCCTGGGGAGCTGCTAATCAGGTCAGCCCTGTGTCACCCACAAAAGCATCAGAACGTTCCCACTTAAACCTAGTGTGTCAACCTGGAGCCAGGCCCTGCAACAGACAGGAGCTCAGGGAGGTGATAAGGCCCAGCTCCAGCGGCCACAGGGTAGGGAAGACACAGACGTTACTGCAGGGTGTGGGCAGCAGGAGAGGCTGGTGCCTGGTGCAGCCTGAGGTAGATCACCCAAGGGCTGGGGGAGGGAGGCTTACCCACCGGGGCACCCACACAGGGTTTGTGACACCAACAGGAACCTACAGGAAGGATGCGGGAAAGGACGTTGGTGCATAGAAGATAAGCAGCACGTCAAAGGTGTGGCTTTTTCCTGTGTCTGACCCATGACCCGCACCCCCGCCCACGCAGAGGATGGGTATTGTGGGCCGAGCTCTCTGCAGAGGGGCCAGACTTTGGGCCTCGGCAGAACAGAAAGTGGCTGGAGCCCGGGCCTCAGACAGGGTGACGGGGGTGGGGAGGTGGGGGGCGACCAGGAGGCGACTGCGCAACTCCGGGGGGAACTTGCTCGTCCTGGCAGCACAGGCGTCTCTGTCGCCCTCGGCTCCGTCGCCCTCCAAGCCCGCTGCCCAGCCTTTGTCACACACCCCCACCCTCGTCCCATCCCCCCCGTCCTTCCAGGCCCGTTAGAGCCCCGGGATGGCTGGAGCTGGAATCTGCCAGAGGCGGGTGTAACCCCCCCCCCACACCCCAGCCTCTGGTAGATTCCCCAACACACTCGGGACACCTACTGGGCGCCAACTGGCCCCCACTTTGCCCTCCAGGGGCGCTCGGCTGGGGTGACAGGGAGAGGACAGCCCGGAGGCCTGCCTGGTGACGGTGGATGGGACGGAAGCCAGGTGACTGGGGACAGCACGTGTTGGGGGACGGGTGTAGCGCGGGAATGGGGACCCCGTGTGCGCTGTGTCCCAAGTGTCAGGCAAGGAAACCGCAGTCACCACTCGGAGTTTGGGAATCCAGGTTGACTCTGGGGAACGGTGGCTGTGCCCTCCCCCAGCCTGCACTGTCTGCACCTCGGATGCTCCGCAGCTCGGATGGGGACATCAAAGATTCAATTCTGAATCCTTCCAGCAACTCTGCGAGGGAGGCAACACTTCTCTCCAGGTTACAAACTAGGGCCCGAGATTCAGGCTAAAAATTACTTAACCAAGGGCACAGCGCAAGTGGCTAGCGGAGGTTGGATTTGCACCCGGTCCTCTGTGACTCCCAGCCACAGTGCGTCCTCCCTCCTGGGGCCCTGTGGGGCTCACCTCATCCGGAGGCCCTCCAGCACCCCTCCAGGCACTCACAGATGGCGGGGCGCAGGGGGCCCCCAGGCTCCTGGCTGGGCACCCCGCTGCTGACCTTCACCAGGGCCGGGTGTGGGGGCGTTCACTTCAGTTTTTCTTCAGGGAATTGGCTTTGGCGCTCCCAGCTCCCCTCTGTGGGGGGTGGGGGGAGGGATGGTTCACTTTCCAGAACAGTGTTTCCTAAATGCAGGCGTAACCCACTCATGGGTCGCAAAATCTACTTTGTGGGTGGAGACCAACATTTAAAAACCATCAGAGATTCATTGGCACAAGAAAGTGTAGATCTTGTTTGACAATCGCCTCTTCTGGGGGTGGGGGTGGCAGGGCTGTCCTGAGTTGTAATTTAAAGGGTCCTCACGACCCTGAGCGCAGGGAAACACACGCCCTGGGGGCCGAGGCCCGAGGCCCGGGGAGGCAGCCTCCCCACTCCGCGGGGACCTCTTGGGTGGTTCACTGCCTCAGGAGGCTGCGGGGACCTTCCTGGACTGCGCTGTCCCACCCCTGGGGGAAGAGGCACCCTGATCCCACATCCTTGTCGCTGAGAGGCCCGTGTCCCAGAGTCAGGGGGAATGCTGTGACCGCACTTCCTAGTGCTCCGAACCGGCCGGGTGCTGTGGGATTCCGGGTGAGTATTTATGGGCAGGAGCAGGGGCTGTTCGTTCAGGGGTCCGGCCACACCCCTACCCACGCACTCACCCACCTCCCGCTGCTTCCCCTGTGCCTTTGCTGGAACACCCTTCCCCTTGTCCACCTTGGCTGCCTAAAACGTTAGGGGTGCCTGTCCTGGGCAGCATTCCGGGACACCTGCATGCTGACTTTGGCCCCCATCCCTTAGCTCCCATATAATCAGGTACAAGCGGTTTTTATTGTGGCTCTTTTCAAATAGAATTTCTTGCTTATCCTCCACCAAACTCACCTGGCAACAACTGGATTTCCCTGGTCCATCTGCTCAACCCAGTTCCCACCCCAAATCCCCAGGCTGGTTCTGGAGCTATTCAGAAGGCCCTGCTGTCACCGGTCCCCGTCCTCCCCTCCCTCCCTCTCCTTCCCTGCCATCCTCTCTGAAGTTTCCCTCCTTCCCACAGAGCCAGGGCACCTGCTTAGAAATGGCAACAGCCTTCCTTGGCAAGCAGCTCTGCCCAGCTTTCACAGGCTGTGGGCCCGGCCAGGTCGGCGAGCTGGGCCCTAGCAAGGGGCTGCTGGCATTGGCTCGGAATCTCTGCCCACGGAGCCAGGCTTCAACAGCTGCCCTGCCAGGCCTGGAGGACATCCGGGGCTCTCCTGCGGATGCCTGGCTGCCCGCTGGGCCTGCCTTTGTCTTGTCCTTCTGCAATCTGGGCTCAGGCCCCGACTCGCAGTGTGGGGCTGTCCTTAGGGGCCTGGCCGGGAGCCAGGTACTGGGGAGAGGCCCGCCCTGCCCTCGGGTTGCCCGGGTCCCCAGGGTGGAGACAGCTACAGCTGTGAAGAGAGACAAACCAGTGTGCCAAGGGCGACAATGGAAGCCCCAGGCAGGAGGCCCCACTCCACCTGGGGAGCAGAAAGGCTTTCCAGAAGAGCCAGCCGCGGGCTCACCAGCCCGGTGCTGCCTCGGGAGCAAGGAATGCTGGCGCTTGCGGGCGATCGCAGCAGCAGATGCCACAACTTTGATTCTCACCCTGGGCTCCTCAGGCTGCGTCTCCAGGTTCTTCTGAGCTCATAGAGTGAGTTTGGCTCCCTTACTTTTTTGCACATTGCCAGCCAAAGGAAAGCTCCAGAACATTTTAGCAGCGAGGCTAACCTGCCCGAGGTCCTCGACTAGTGGATTTCTTGAACCCTACGGTGGGCATGAGATGCGGTCAAGTCCAAGGCACCTGGTGACCGTGGTGTATCAGCACCGTGAACCGCAGCTCTTTCGATTCCTCGTCCTCCCCTCAGCTTTTACCGCTTCTCTGGTTAGAGACGGAGCGAAATGCAGGCCACGGCTCAGATCTGAATGGCGCCGCTTTGTCTGGAAGGGAGGCTGGCCTCGGAAGGGTCCGGTCAGACCTGGGTTCTCATCCTGACGCTCCACTTCCACACTGAACTCTGGGGCGAATTCCTCATTACTCCATGCCTGTTTTCAGGTAGAGAGTGGGCCTCCGTGGGATTTCCCTCACGGGGTTGTGGGAAGTAAGTGAAGACGGAAATTTCACTCCTCATCATGTCCCTGATGCCTGGGTCAAGGACACGCCAGCCCATCAGATTCTCATCACATGTTGGCTGAAGTTTTAGCTGCTAATTAGATAGAACATTTGAGAAATTTGTTCTTGTAAGAGTTGACGACCCCTTGAAAGAGGGACAACCTTCATGTGAACTTTTGTGAAAGCATCTGATGGTGTGGTGAGCAAAGGGAGTATCCCTGCAGACGTCAGGTTGGATTTGGATTTCTCACATCCAAGCTTCTGGAGCACATCACCTGTTGAGAGATCAAGTTGGTGCGGATGTCTGTGCTCAGGCTCTGCCGGCATCTGCACCAAATGGAGGTGCCACCCATGTTCCAGCTTGTCATCTGGTTAGAAGGGTCCCTGTTTCCAGACAAGGGACACCCAGAGATGCAAGGATCAAGGTTTATAGATTTGAAGTGTGTGCTCTTGGACAGTGCAACAGTACGGCAGTACACACAGGCCTTCCCTTCCCACGAGTTTCATTCTTGCCTCAGGTCTTATCTCGTATTTTCAGTGAGTTTATGTAAGATTTGTAGCCAGCAGGGGGACCTTTTAAAAGACAGCAAATCTCTCTTTTGCTGCACAGCAGAGTAGGAGTGGAGGGAGTCAAGATGCTGGTCGGTCCAGAGCCCTCAGCCTTGTAGATTCCTGCTTTTTCCCCTTGTCCACACCACACAGTCATTTCCTTAGGCAGGGGAGGGGGGCTGATTTGCTTTTATCAGGGGGCACACATAATCATTTCCTCCTCCTAAATCCCTTCCTCCTCAAACATTAACTAGAACTCTCAAAATAAGCACTTTCTTCTGGCAAGGCTGCCTATTGTTGGTTTGTGTTAACACTCCTAGCTGTTACCTTTGAGGTAAGTCGAACTGGGAACTCAGAAAGCACTGATGTCCCAATTTCTTCTTTTTTTTTTAAAGATTTTATTTATTTATTCAAGAGAGACAGAGAGAGAGAGAGAGGCAGAGACACAGACAGAGGGAGAAGCAGGCTCCATGCAGGGAGCCCGGCGTGGGACTTGATCCCAGGTCTCCAGGATCAGGCCCTGGGCTGAAGGCGGCGCTAAACCGCTGAGCAACTGAGCATGGTGGTGCCCCAAGATGCCCCACCATGACCCAATTTCTGTGCTAGGTGCTGGGGATATAGTAAGTGGCTCTGCCTCTCATCAGCTGTGCGACCTTGAGAAATTACTTGTGTCCTAGTTTTCTCATGCACATATACTGAGGTAGTATTCGAGGAGGATACTTCACTACTTCCTACAGCCATTTTAAGGATCATCTGCATTAATACTGACGAAGTCCCTAGAACAGTGCCAGACACACAGAAGGTGTTAACAGAAGTGAGGATGATGATGCCAAATGGAATGATAAAGATCCATGTCCTTAAGGAGCTTATGTAGCCTGGTCACCTTGTCCCATATAGAACTGAAGGCAGTTTCTTTCAACTACCAACTGGGGTGACCAATATTCATGTTGGCCAATACTTCGGTGAGGGGGGAAATAAGACTCGGGTTTTTTTGTGTTGTTTCTCTGCTCCCTACACACTCCTTTGTCCCATCTGAAACTGTGCTGCATTCTGAATACACAGTGTGGTTATTTTGGGGTTTAGTAATTCCTGTAACTTGCCCAGCCAAAGAAAGTACAATTTTATTGGGGATCCCTGGGTGGCTCAGCGGTTTAGCACCTGGCTTCGCCTCAGGGCGTAATCCTGGAGTCCCGAAATCGAGTCCCACATCAATCCCACATCGGGCTCCCTGCGTAGAGCCTGCTTCTCCCTCTGCCTATGTCTCTGCCTCTGTGTCTCATGAATAAATAAAATCTTAAAAAAAAAAAGTACAATTCTATAATTCAGATCCTCCAATAGCCACATACTTTACCCACCCCAGACGTATCCATATGTCTGTGCTTATTAGCGGGGGCAGGAAGAGGGAGCTGTGTGTAGGCATGAGGGAAAATAAAAACAAAAAAAACAGAACTTAGAAACGACAAAAAAAATAAAATAAAATAAAAAAAGAACCCAAGACAAAGGTCATGGTCTCTCCATTTCTCTTTTAATACTGAACAGTGTTCTTTGTACAGCTGTAACATGATTTCAAGAGCAGAAGTAAGAAACATTACTGATAGACTTCAGGGTGTAAAAATACCACTTTGAAAGACGGCTAGTTGAGATTTTTCTTACACAAGTATTTTTAAAAAGTTTTCAAGTGTATAGTGTCATCAGTTTGTTTAATGTCAGGATTACACTCAAAGCTGTGGAAGAGGTTTTAATATGCAGGGATGGTTTACTGTAGCCTAAATTCCACGACGCAATAGCAGTGATTCTGAAACTAGAGTGGGCGTCAGAACCCCCTTGGAAGGCTTGTGCACTCCCCAGAGTTTGTGATCCAGCAGGTGTGGGGCCTGACAACCTGCATTTCTAGCAAGCTCCCGGGCAATACCACATCACACTTGGAGACCCAGCCTGTAGAAAGAGCAAGAATGCATCTACCTGTGGCGAAGGGTGCAAACTGGCACCTGGGCTACCACCTGGAAATCACCCAGGCATTTGCAATTCTCATCTTTGATCTCACTTCTTTAGTTTGTATCTTCTAGGTATTTAGAAATAAAACACTGTAGGTTATTTATCCTTTGAAGAAAAACACAATGGTTTAAGTCCCACTGAGCACTGCCACCTATCATTACACATTTTTTTCATTACACTAATTTCTGATTACAAATGAGCCAGTGAAAGTATATTTCCACTTACAAAAAGTAAATCCACAATCATTTACAGCTTGCTGTCTTTGGCCCTTTCCTCATCCGGGGCATTCTCCCAGCAAGCACGTTCCACTAACCTATTTTAGTGGGGGACACCTGGCTGGCCCCTCCCCACCCAGGACAGATACTTTCTTTTCCTAAGGACTAGAACTTCTGCCTCCCCCAGACCACACTTTACCTACAAGCTTGCAATTCCTGTTCAGTAGCAGGGTCTCAGCTAAAACCCACTTTCTGCAGAACAGAAAGAATGATCGTGAACGTGGTCTCACCCCAGGGCTGACAGAAAGCCTGCCTCCTGTGGAGCACCGGGCTACTACCAGGGCTACACAAGGCTTGAGAGCTTTGGTCAGCGAACAATGGGCTGATAGTCATATTTCTAACACCCCTGGGGATAATCGAGTGGCTTCTGGGTTCAAGAACTCATAACCTAAAAAAAAAAAAAAAAAAGGATAAAATACACTTTCTCACATGGGACTGGCTGCAGTTGGGCAGGCCAGGTCCATCAAAATGCCGGGCAGGTAACTGGGCCCATCACCATCTCAGCACAGTTCCCGTCTACACAGCCTTGGGGAAAGGGCATTTCTGGACAAAGGTCACATGGGAAGGAAAACAGCACCAAAGCATTAGCTCATGTCACAGAGCAACCAAGTCTTCTTTCTTTCCCACCTCCCCACGCACTTGGATTAGTAAAGAGACTATAACATAACGAAGAATTGCCGCGTGTAGATAGATGGCAGCAACATGGCCAAGGCACCACTGGAACTTTCAGAGCTTCAGTGCTTGTCCAAAAGCAAAGCAGAACAAAACAAAAAACCCACCAAATGGCTGGGGTGAAGGGTGTGCATGACAGGTCACAACCAGCCTACCTTGTTATGTGGCCAAGGTCACTTGGTGCAGACAGTGTACGCGCTCCCTGGGGCCAGGTCCAGAGTGCGGCACAGCAAATGCCTCCCGTGTCTACTGGGGGAGCTGTGCTGGGCTCATCTCTAAAACAAGAGGGCCAAGCTGAGTTGGAATGGCTGTTCTACTCAGAATTCCCCTGATTTTCTGGACTTGACACCAGACAGCAGCTTCCCAGTGAGTATCACAGCAAGGAAACACAGAGAGGCCAGTGTCCACGCTTCCATACAACACACCGATGGGGGCCTGGCAGGAAGAAGTCCTCTTCCCTTTAAGCGCAAGCAAGTTTGTGAAGGCTGGGGTCTGGGTAAAGGACAGCTGGACAGGCCAGCCTGATGCTGCAGCTGCCCTCCACTCAGAAGCAGAGGCCCCGGGAGAAGCCTGAGGTGTCACCCCCAACCGCAACCCTGGCCACCCAGGTCCCTTCAGCGGGGTGCCATCTTCATGAATGGACTTCGGGCAGGGTGGCGCTGCGTGATGGAGAGGCTGGGTGTCTGCAAGCCCTTTGGTTTCACCTCTCTCTGCTCTTGATGGAGAAAGAATAGGCTTTTCACAAAAACGTTACTTTTACAAAACCTGGGAGGGAAAGAAATGCCAGCAAGAGGAAGACAAAGAGGGACGTGGTGCGTGCTGTGTTTCAGGACTTCCACTTTTCAGGCCGTCCCACTTTGGTTTTGCTTCCAAGTTCATCCTGCAGTACAAGGTGAAGCCAAGCAGTCCGAGTCCACTGAGCTGAAAAGCAACTCTTATATATAATTCAGTTCCTAGATCTTCAAATGCTCAGAATTCTCTAGAAAGGTAATGGTCTCACTTTATAGCCAGGGAAATTACCAAGAGAAAGATCTTGGCTCTGCCACCTTCACTTACAGAAGGTAAAATACTTAACAGAGACAGATTTCTGTTGGAGTTAGACTAGATTTCTCTTCACAGCCCTGAATCTCACGAGGTGAGAAGGAGTGGAAGTTGCCAAGTTGTTGGCTACCAGACCCATCAGTCTGTTTAACTCTGGCTAAAAGCAGAGAATAATGGGCAAGCTACCAAGTTTCTCCCCGTTCGGCTCTGGCGTGAAGATCCTCGTGTAACACACACGCTGTGACTTCCAATTGCCACCCAGCAGCGGGCACACACAGAGCGCCGGGAGTTCTTCGTCCACACAAAGGCAAGATGAAAAATGAGGACTAAAAACTAAAGGTATTTCAGTTTTCCAGCTGGATCCCCACTCTGGCAAACTCTCTCAATGGTTTGCTCCCCCAGCCAGCCCCC
This sequence comes from Vulpes vulpes, assembly GCF_048418805.1. Lineage (NCBI taxonomy): Eukaryota > Metazoa > Chordata > Mammalia > Carnivora > Canidae > Vulpes > Vulpes vulpes. The sequence goes on along the minus strand of NC_132792.1, from coordinate 145,896,024 downwards.
CAATCAGCTGATTAGAAAACCGTTCTTCCAATAAACCAACAAACGTAAGTGGAGCTCTCATTTATCCATCACTTATGGAGCACATCATTTATGCCAGTTCCTTAGAAATGATGACTATGTGTCGAGGTGCAGAGGCTGGAGGGAAAAGCTTTATACAGGATGTGCCTCCAAGCAGTGCAGGGTGTCACAGGGTCTACTTCTCTCCCCACTCTACAGGGGGGAGCACGGGGACCACTCAGGTGCCCGCTAAAGCCCAGCAGTGTTAGGATCACTGACGAGGAAACCATTTGTTCTCAAAAATCAACCTAAGCCTCTGGCTTGTTCCCTCTGACCGCCATGGTTTGCAGTTTGAGCAGAGACTTTCAAATGAACACTCGTCTGTAGTGATGCCCAGTTCGGGCACAACAGGGTCAGCCCCAGGATCAAGCTGGCTGGGCCAGAAGCTCTGCTTGGGGCAGAGCCCGGCTCTGACCAATACATTAGAGGCTGCCTGTCAGAAAGCAGTTCCTCTGAGGCAGGGGGACAGTGGTGCCCGGGGGGAGAACGCAGGCAGTGCTTGGATTTTAAAGTAAACTTTCTCCTCCTAAATAATTCCCTATTCAGCTTCAGCAGGAGTCTGGTCTACAACAGCCACTGTTTAGCAAACACTTGAAATTAAGTGAGGTCATCATGCCGATTCTAAATATATCCAGACATTTAATAATTAAGTCTCTGGGTCACAAAACTTGGCCCCCCGACATCAGGGAAGCATCTTCCTCATTAATGACCAGGCATGCTCCCAACAAGCCCCACTGACACACATGACAGTTGTGCAGGACACACTAAACCTGGTAACAGGAAAAGAGCACGGCTTTTAAACAGCAAAATCATACAGGTCATTAGGACTCCGGCTGCCTCTTCTCATGTGGAGTGTGGATTACAGTACTGAGACAAGGTCCCCATTTAAGTTTAACAAAGACCTGTACATTGTTAAGCAAATCTAAGGACCATCCCTGTTCTAAGTTTAGAGAAGACTATTTGAATGAGTCTCAAAACTTGTAAAATAATCTAGTACCCTACATCTGAAGCCCTTTGTAGTAATCTTTTTTTTTTGCTAATTTGAAAAAAATAACTTATTTATATATCAAATAGAATTGAGTGTAAACGTGGATGTCAACCACCCTTTTAGTTGTATAAATCTGCTTTTAGCTTTCGTCAAGAGGCAGATTTCCTTACCTACCATGATCCTAACCATGAGAAAATACCCTTCTTTAAAAAATTGTTACAAATATTTATTAAAAAAGTGCAATTCAAAAGTCAGCTGGGCAAGTACATCATTGCAAATCACAAAAAAAGGGAAGGGGTGGAAGCCCAAAGCAAATAAACAACAACAAAAAACCCCAAGAAACACAGACAAAACAAGAAAAAAAGAAAAAAGAAAAAAAGAATGAGTGTGCTGAGGAATAGGCCCCAACAGACGAGGAAACAGGAAGTCAAAGCTAGAGCTCTATCCAGACGTTGCTGTGCTTTCCAAGTGCAGAAGAAGGTGGTGGGGAGAGTGCGGGGCCCCTGCCACCAGGCTCCGGGTCGGCTGCCGCTTCAACATCGGTGACAGCATCAGGGAGGTTATAAAAATATCCTACCGACGCGGGGACGTTGGAGGCGTTTAAAAAGTCATCGGAAGCTTGAAGTTTAGCATCTCAGCAGTTTCAGCTACTAAAACTCAATTAAAGCATCCGTTCTTTAAATTTGGATTGGCTCAGTGATTTGAATGGATAAAAAACTGAGTTGTCCTCTTAGGAGGCAAAAAACCACCCAAGTTCACCTACCCATTCTTGCCATTATTCACAGGGTAAGAGGAGTCCAGTCCAGAACTAGCCTTTTTGGTCATTATGGTTTCTGAGTGTCGCTGTACTGCCAGTGTACTAACCACCCCCCACCCCCACCCCCAGCCCAAAGCAGAGTACCACAGGAATGACCTAACCAACCAGCCGCGAGGCTGGCCCAGGATCCACACCATCGGAGTATGCGGCTGAGCTGCGCAGCAGCCATACAGGTGAGGGGTGTCCTAAAAATACAAGTTGCACCAGGACAGCGACATGAATTTGGCAGGGCTCCGACTTCCCGCAACCTCGGCCACCCTTCCCTCAGCTGTGCAAACCCTGGGTCCTTCTGCCTTCTCCTCCCTTCGGTTCAAGCCAACAGCTGTTAGCACCCCCAAAGCCTAGTGCTTTGCATTATTTACCATTAGCTACTTCTACCACAAAATAATGAGCCTGGAAAAGCAATTTTATCCCAGCACTTATCCCTGAAAAATGGATCACTGCATTTTCTATCACAAACTGCTTCTGGGCCTTCTGTCCCCATTAGCAAGCAGCTGGGGGTGGGGGTGGGGGGGGCAAGGCCGCTGCCGCGACAGGAAATGAGGCCTCCCCGGGAGCCCACATGCCCCACAGTGCTCTCCGGGCTGGGGTCTGAGCCAGGGTGCAGGGGGAGGGTGGTCTGGGCAGGAGAAAAGAGCTGCCAAAGATGGATGGAATGAGCAATAGCAAGCACTAGTGGAGTCTGCAAACCTTGCTGGGTTCCTCAAGACTGTCCAGGGGGCACGAGGCCCGGGAGGCAAAGCAGTGGCGAGCCGTCCTCATCCTCAGAAGGGGACAGGCGGCGCCAGGAGTGCACAGTCGTCTGCTTCCTTCTCCCAGGGGCCCTGCCGGCGCCAGGTCAGAGCAGCTGCCTCGGTGGTGGGGTCACGGGGAGGGAGGTCAGCACAGGCTGTGTTTTCCAGAGAGGAGTGTGGGAGCCGGCGGCGCCGCCGGGGTGCTGCTTCCCGCCTCCCCGGGGGTCCGTGCGCAGGCGCGGCACTGCCGTCACAGCACTAAGAAGAAGAGCAGCACGACCAGCAGGACCACGAAGAGGACGGCTATGGCGCACCACTGGCGCCGATCTGGAAGGCAGGACACGAGGATTAGAGCCCGGGACCTATGCTCCTCAAGGCAGCGTCACATACAACACCTGGAAGTAGAAAGGGGACAGACCACGCAAATGGCAGGTCACAGGGGAGCTGGAACCTGCCCCGGGTACCAGGTACCTCGGCCTGCACTGCTTGTGCATCCACAGCTCTGCCAGCCCCCTGAAATCACACCTCTAATAAGTTCGTGCTTTGTGTCTCAAGTCTTTAAGTAAAATCTGTGGCTCGGGCAGCCTGAGTGGCTCAGTGGTTTAGTGCTGCCTTCAGCCCAGGTTGCGATCCTGGAGACCCGGGATTGAGTCCCACATCGGGCTCCCTGCATGGAGTCTGCTTCTCCCTCTGCCTGTGTCTCTGCCTCTCTCTCTGTCTCTCATGAATAAATAAATAAAATCTTTAAAAAAAAAAAAATCTGTGGCTCTCAGCCTGCTGCTGATGGGTACCATGTCCCTGGAAAGGTGTTGGCATTGGCATCGCGGTGAGCCCATCAGCTTTAACCTCATACCGAAGTCAAATCATTTCATTCAACAATAATCATGTTCTTTCCTCAATGAGCACTATGGGAGAATGGAAAGAGGATAAAAGCACCTGCTGGTCACTTTGGGAAACAGCTGAAAATGCAAGCTCTGAGGATCATGAGCATGATCAACATGACACCCACACCTGGACAGGAAAGAAGAGGACTTAACCAATAACCTGCATAGCTTACCTGTAAATGAAAGTGGAATGTCTTATCTGAAACCTTCTGCCCTACTGACACTTCAGAACAAGCACCGGAAGGAAAGTGGTCAGAGTCCACGTGAATGTCCGAGAGCAACGAGGCTCTGAAGGCCAAAAAAGCCCAGGCAGGCCCCAGAGGAGTCCCAGCTCCACCTACAGCCCTGATGGCAGTGCCCTCACTCTGCACAGCAGCTGCCTGGCAGGGCTTGGTGAAAATAAACACAAATACCCTCATCCACTCTGGGCCCTGCAGGGTGTGGGGTCCAGGATGCTGCCATTGCCAGGATGCCTCCTTTACTCATGCAGGTGTAGAAAGAACAAGCAGTCTTTCTGTAGATGTGCTCTGCGTGTTCCACAAAGGGTCAGACTGATAGAATTTGTCTGGCGTAACAAGCACATGAGAAAATGCTCTGCATCACTTGCCCTCAGGGGAATACAAATCAAAACCACAATGAGATACTACCTCACACCAGTGAGAATGGTGAAAATTAACAGGACAGGAAACCACAAATGTTGGAGAGGATGTGGAGAAAGGGGAATCCTCTTGCACTGTTGGTGGGAATGTGAACTGGTGCAGCCACTCTGGAAAACTGTGTGGAGGCTCCTCAAAGAGTTAAAGAGAGATCTGCCCTACGACCCAGCAATTGTACTGCTGGGGATTTACCCCGAAGATACAGATGCAGTGAGACGCCGGGACACCTGCACCCCGATGTTTATAGCAGCAGTGTCCACAATAGCCAAACTGTGGAAGGAGCCTCAATGTCCATCGAAAGATGAATGGATAAAGAAGATGTGGTCTATGTATACAATGGAATATTACTCAGCCATCAGAAACGACAAATACCCACCATTTGCTTTGACCTGGATGGAACTGGAGGGTATTATGCTGAGTGAAGTAAGTCAGTTGGAGAAGGACAAACATCATATGGTTTCACTCATTCGGGGAATATAAGAAATAGTAAAAGGGATTATGGGGGAAAGGAGGGAAACTGAGTGGGAAAAATCAGAGAGGGTAACAAAACATGAGAGACTCCTAACTCTGGGAAATGAACAAGGGGAAATGGAAGGGGAGGTGGGCGGGAGGTTGGGGTGACGGGGTGACGGGCACTGACGGGGGCACTTGATGGGATGAACAGTGGGTGTTATAGTATATGTTGGCAAATCAAACTTAAAAAATATATATATATATAACAAAATATATATATGTATGTATAAATATATATATATATATAACAAAACAAAGAGACTGAGAATTCGGCTGGCTTATGAAAACACAGTTGAAATGCTAGAGGTGACCACTCCATTTAAACAGAAATATAGGGATCCCTGGGTGACGCAGCGGTTTAGCGCCTGCCTTTGGCCCGGGGCGCGATCCTGGAGACCCGGGATCGAATCCCACGTCGGGCTCCCGGTGCATGGAGCCTGCTTCTCCCTCTGCCTGTGTCTCTGCCTCTCACTCTCTCTGTGTGTGTGACTATCATAAATAAATAAAAATTAAAAAAAATAAACATATATATATTAAAAAATATAAAGGTATACGGATTCATCAAAAGTTTATTTGAGGGCAGCCCTGGTGGCACAGCGGTTTGGCGCTGCCTGCAGCCTGGGGTGTGATCCTGGAGACCCGGGATCGAGTCCCATATTGGGCTCCCTGCATGGAGCCTGCTTCTCCCTCTCCCTGTGTCTCTGCCTCTCTCTCTCTCTCTCTCTCTGTGTCTATGAATAAATAAATAAATCTTTAAAAAAAAAAAGTTTATTTGAAAGCCCACAGATTCCAGCACACCATAGCTATTGAGAATCACATTATCTAAAGGTCTGAGTCTAGGACAATATTGCAAATCTTTCTACAAAGCAATGCTAAGTCCACAAACCAAGCACACAAATTATTTAAATGTCATGGATAGCAAAATCTTAGAACTGGCCAATAGATTGCCACCAACTGATAATAAGGAAAGCAAGTACCTTCTTAGTCGTGATCACTTTGTTCTACTTCAGACATGCTAGAAACTCAGTAAGTGTGATTAGGGCAAAGATCCCAAGTCTGTCGGTTTCGTACCTGAACAAGGACTAGTCCAATGGGCATGGGAGGCAGAATCGACCTACTCAGATTATATATATATATATTAGATTTTATTCATTTATTTGACAGGGAGAGAGCACAAGCAGAGGGAGTGGGAGAGGGAGAAGATGCGGGGCTCGATCCCAGGACCCTGAGATCATGACCTGAGCTGAACGCAGATGCTTAAGCGACTGAGCCACCCAAGCACCCAGATAATATTTTTAATCTGTTTAACTGTCACTTCACTGGCCAAGAAAACTTGAGTATCGAGCATTTTTTCATATATTTAAAAATGTTTATGATAAATTAAAAACACTCTCATTAAAATGATTAGTCAAGGGGCACGTGGGTGGCTCAGTTGGTTAAGTGTCTGCCTTCAGCTCAGGTCATGATCTCAGGGTCCTGGGATCAAGCCCCTATCAGGCTCCCTGCTCAGCAGGGAGCCGGCTTCTCCCTCTCCCTGCCCCTCCCCTGCTTGGTGAGCACGCACGTTCTGTCAAATAAAGAAATAATAAAATCTTTAAAGGAAATAAAATGATTAGTTGATATTCCTCCAAGACAAAACAGTCAAGGTAATTGCTTCCTGAGCACCCCCCCAACCTCATATAGATTCCTGCCCCTCCCCCTGTCCTGCATTCTAAAACCCAATATTGAACCAATTGTCCACTTTTTGGCTTTCCATCAGCCTCTACCCAATCCCCTCCCACCTCCAGTCACTTCTTCCACAACTCCATTAAAGGGGGGTTTTTCATCAAGAAGTTGGGTCACACAGGCCAGCACAACCCAGGAACACTCTTTTAAAGCCACTTTCCTCCGAAGTGCTAAGCGGCTGTGATGGAGCATGAACCACGTAACCTCTGGGAGCTGGTACCCCAGCTGACTTCTCACCAGAAGGCGTCAGTACTACCCAAAGGCTTCTGTGCTCTCAAGGGAAAAGCCTAACCAGTTTTGCATGTTCAAGACCTGCCTCAAAAAGTCAGACAGGAACAAAGAGAATTCTAATGGCAAGTTTCTTTCCCCTTCCAGTATATTTTTCTGCCCTAGAGAGAAAAGATAACAGAATTTTGGAAAGTGAGGGGAAGAAAACCCCTGTATCCACTCAAAAGAATATACTTTACTTGGGTCACTCACAAAGGCAGGTGTGGCATCTTGGCTGACCTCTGCTGTGGAGCAGCCAGCCACGGGGAGGGCAAGTGTTCTGGCTCTAAATCAAAGAAAACCCAGCATCTCCTTTTTTCTTTAGCTGGTGGGGGTGGTTGGTGAAGGGAGGAAGGAACCAGATCCTGGCTCTTCAAGATCGTGCAGCATGTGTGCTCACTTACCGCTTAATCCAACTGCCGTGTGTACTTAATATACTTTAGGTACAGATTAAAAGGTGGTGAACTTGCCCAAAAGTGATATAGGAGAACAGAGACAAATACCAATTGCCTTGTTGCCAAATTGAAGCCAGCACCACGGAGTGGGAACCCTCACGCAATCTTTCTTTTGCAAGTGAGCAAAGATTAAAATGAAAACCACAGGCAAGCTGTCCAAACTGAAGGGTCTTCCAGGCTGAATGCTTGGTTTCCTGGCTCTTCCTCTCAGACAAATGTAACTGAAGTCCCTACTCTGCTCCCTAAACTTTTCTTTTAGGCTAAAGGAGAATAAAGCATAAGCAAGGCTCAGTGCTATTTATACACACTGAACGGCTTATCACAATGCAAGTACTTTTCTAAATTATTCATACCCGGAATGCTGAGAAACAAAGACACAGTGCATCTTTGTTCTTTGCTCTTCCCCAAACAAAACTGGTGCTGAAGTAGCTACTTGACTTTGTGAGTAATACATACACTGGTGAGAGGCCTCGTGTTTAAACTGGTTATATAATACTTCATTAATCTTTCTTTTTCAAAGTAGAGGGCTGAAGGTGGAAGAGTAGAGAGAGAAAGAAGGAAGAAGGTTTTGTAAACCTTTCTCTGAAGCGTGTGAAAGATGAACTAAGCTGGTGCCTGCTTTTAGGCAATGACTTGCTACAGCATCAAGTTATCTGTCCCTGGAGAGAAAGAAGGAACTAAAAGTCTGGCTCCGAGCCTCCCTCTATTTTGGATATAAGAGGTCCTTTGCCCTGGAGGGCCATATTCTGCTTTATATTTTTTTTTAAAAAACCAAACATTTACTAAGTAGTAATATATGGGAGACACTGTTAAACATCTGTACACTAATTACTATTATTTCATTTAATCTTCTCAACGATCTTGAGAGGTAGGCATCAGCCTACTTTTTTTTCCCTTACAGATAAGAAGCTGAGCCCTAGACAACTGTTCTAGAACTTGATTACGAATTGACTTGTTGGAAAGCAAATATACATTTGTATTGAAGTCTCAGCTCAAAAGATTGAACTATTAGACCCTGCAACACAGACTTGATGATAGGAAACCCAAAGAATGAGGTGTCAAGAAACGGGAGGTTCCAGTGGGGTGCTGGGTGCTCTGGTTCAAGAACACCTACATCACCTCAAGGAGTTCAGTTCCTTTCTCCCTTCACCAAGCACCCCCCACCAACTAAAGAAAAAAGGAGATACTGGATTTTCTTTGATTTAAAATATATTATTTTTTTTTTAAGATTTTATTTATTTATTCATAGGGACACAGCTAGAGAGAGAGGCAGAGACACAGGCAGAGGGAGAAGCAGGCACCATGCAGAGAGCCCGACGTGGGACTCGATCCCAGGTCTCTAGGATCACGCCCTGGGCTGCAGGCGGCGCTAAACCACTGCGCCACCGGGGCTGCCCTAAAATATATTATTTCTAATGTACTAGGGGAAGTGGGTTGTTGCAATAAAAACAAAACAAAACAAAACAAAAACGAGTCATTGGAACATATCTTCCTATATAGTGACTGATTTGAAAACTGTTACTTCTTCATCCCCATCCCAGGGCAAATCTGCTGGAGTATTCCACTATGGATTTAAATGAAAACCATTTAAATTAGATCTGCAAGGCCATCTTATTTTGAAATGGTAGGAGTGGGGCACCCCAGGTGGCTCAGCGGTTTAGTGCCACCTTCAGCCCAGGGCCTGATCCTGGAGACCCGGGATCGAGTCCCGCATCGGGCTCCCTGCGTGGAGCCTGCTTCTCCCTTTGCCTGTGTCTCTGCCTCTCTCTCTCTGTGTGCCTCTCATGAATAAATAAATAAATAAATCTTTAAAAAAAAAAAAAAAAGAAATGGTGGGAGTTTCTCAATGAAAGAAAGAAACAGTAACTGGCTTCTTAATTACTGTTTTATAAAAAGTTCCCTGTTCTTGCAAGGAAATAGAAAAAATAAGAGGATTTTGTAATTGCAAAGAGAGTTGATCCGCCAGGAGAAAAGCTACTCACCACCACCAGCCTCATGGGATGGGAGAACACAAAGCCCACATCTCAGGTGAAGGCCACAGCGGCAGATGAGGCCCATGCATACTAGTGTCCTTCTCTGACCAGAGAGCAGGACCAGAAATATGTCACGGGAAAGATCTGAGGGGTCACACCTATGAGAATCCTACAGACCGTGTTTCTAGAATTAAGTGGGAATTCTTAAGGTTTAAATGCCATACATACCACTGGTCATGTGAGATACTTTTGCAAGTTTCTTCATCACGTTGTCCAGCCGAGACTGAGTACTCTCCAACTCATGAGAAAAATCATCCAACATACTAGAAAGAGAAGCAGACACAGAACGGTAGCCGGTAAGCACAAAGTCCTGGCGATGCACTGGCTGTGGAATTAAAACAGGAACTACACCTCAGGTTTAGCAAACCTAAAACAGGTAACTTTGGGATTTGAGCCCCAAATCTATTATCCAAAATCCTTAGCCCTAGATGTTTTCGATTTCAAAATTTGTGGAACTTAAAAAGTAGTAAGTTACATGAGCTGTATATGAGCCAATACCCTCAAGCAGGGTCTGGGGCAGACCTCATCATCAAACATGTTCACATTTCTGCAGAGAAACTATGAAAAAATCAGAATTCAGGTCAGGTATTTTGTAGTATGGGCTTGCTGAAACCTTTTTTTAGAAGATTTTTTAGAGCTTTCTGGGTTTTGGAATTGTAGACCAGGAAGCGTGGACCTGACTATATAATAATACAAACTCAGGGGCAATGCAGTACACTAGAAAGAGGCTGTGTGAAGTCAGACAACCAAGCTTTGCCACTTGCTTCCCTTGCTACCTTGACAAGGTGCCTCACAACTCTTTGGCACTGTTTCCACATCTGTAAAATGGGGTAGCTTCCCTGTCAGGGTCTTGTGAGCACCAGCTCATAACACAAAGCACTTTATGGCGATATGAGCTAAATACACTTTAATCACATAATGTCTCCTTTAGTGCACTCTGTGCTTTGTCATATAGCTGGGAGGCCCTGGGACTGACCTTCCTGACAGCATGCGCTCCTCATCTATACCCACAGAGAAGTCAGTGTTTGCCCACTAAGAAAAGCGGCTCCAGGAACTTGCTGTTGAAGTTGCAGCAGGGAAAGAAAACACCAAAATCCTTATTCCAACGGTGTTTATTTCATAAAATACAAAACATTCCAGACTTTTCAACTTGGGGTTAACATATGATTATCCTGAGTATGGAACGTAACATACCAATTAGTACCAGAGATCTTTTTTTTTTTTTTTCCAGAGGTCTTATTAAAAAGGCTTCCTTACTCTGACAGCATCAATGGAAGCTAAAAACTACTGTGCTTGGTCTGTGCCCACCTGAGAGGCACCTGACAGCCCTGCAGTAAGTACTCAGGTAACCAACTCCTCATTAAGTCAATTATTAAATAAACTCCATGTTGACAACTAAATAAACAGATCTTTGTCCCTTACCTGAAATTTCAAATTAACACATTATTAGCTCCTCTAAGATCCTGGTAGCGTCTTGGCCCTGCAGCTGCAGACCTACCCGGGCTGGGCCAAATACTGAAAAACAAGAGCCACCTTTGTATGCTGGGCATGACTTTTCCTACTGAGGACAGAAAGGCCAGTCACCCAACCCCTAGCCCAAGGACACCCATGAAATTAGGTTTCTAGCCCAGATCTAAGTCAGCGCTGTCCAAAAGAAACTGAGTCCGATATGCTATTTAACGCTTGTTAGTAGCCACATTTAAAACAAAAAGATGAAATGAATTTTATTATTTTTTTGAAATGAATTTTAATAATCTGTTTTATTTGGCCTAATATATCCCAAATATTATCATTCCAACATGTAATTAATATAAGAAAAATCACTCACAAGCTACTTTACATTTCTTTTCATAGAAGTCTTCAAAATCTGCATTTAGACTCAGGGCACATCTCACTCAGTTCCAGCTGACCACATTTTATGTATTCAATGGTCACAGTTGCCAGTGGCTACCAGTAGTGGAGAACATAGGTCAAAGTCCAAGGTCCAGGTATTTTAATTTACTTATTATTGTTGTTATTATTTATTTATTTATTTATTTTAACCAAAGTTATACACAGTTTAAAGAGCTAAATAGCGTGTTAATAGCGTTTTTTTATAAGAAAAAAAACCCAACTGTTTCTTGTCCCCTCAGACACCTGCTGCCAACCCCTCCCACTATTCCCTGGGTGCTTTCTCCCTGTGTCAAAGTAACATGCTTACACCAGAATCCTGTCCTACAGGTGCTACATGCAGAAGGTAGGGCTTAGCTCTGCCCCACTTCTTTCCCCATCTCTGTAACCATCCCACTTCTCTTCCCCCTTGCTTCCAGTATGAGTGTGTCACAATGTGATGAGTGCGCCCCGTGGGGCTCACACTATCACAGTGAGTGTTCCCCCCCACAGCTGGTGGAGGATTTAGCTTTCTATGGACTGTTGAATCAGTAGCCATTGATTTCCCTACTTTCTAAGACCTAAAATGTTATGGTTATTGTTCTTTATTTCATGTTCTATGTCACCACAGGTTTTAAACCAGTTTTTAAAAAAAATCCCTCTGCTCATGCTCTAGTGGGCTCTAGGGAAGGGGCGAGACAGGTGTGTTCGGTGTGGTCAAGTCACCATCTTTAACTGAAGTTGGCCAGGCTTCTCTGTCATCTACCGAACCCCAAGGAGTTCAAGCAATTAGTCCTTTTCCATCTGCAAATGGAATTTTAGGAGAAGAATGCATTTTAAATGGTGAAAGATTTATACAATCTGAAGAGAAACCAGAGTATGGAAGAATGCATTTTAGACAGAAAATGAACATGCATGCCTAGACTACTACTCTTCCAGTATCCCCCCAGGTGCCCCTGCCTCCAGTCTTGCTCCACTACTGTTCGTTACCTAAGCCGCAGCTAGATAGGTCTGCCCAGAACATAAACTCGTCCGTGGCATTACTCCCAACATAATCTTCATGTTTCTTATACCCCTCAGGTGGGAAAATCCTAACCCCTTAATGGGCTTCTAAGGCCTCCCTGCTCTGTTCTCAGTCTCCCTATCTTGACTTCTGCGACTCTCTCCTTTTTACCCACATGTTCTACACACACCAGACCATTCTGTCCCATGTACTCTCTCTCACTCTAACTCCTGGTTGACCCTCTCCTTGCCTGCACCCCTCTCCTGGGCCACTTTCACACATCCTTCAGATTCCAGTTCAACACAACTTCTCAGGGACAACCTGGGCTAAGTCAGGTATGCAGCCTGAGCTGGGTGAGGACTCTCAAGGCACCACGCTCTTCCTCCTTATTTCTCTGTCATCTCTTAATGACTTGCACCATTTGTAGAATGTCTGTTCAAAGCGGTATATGGTAAACTCTCTGATGGCAGGGACTGTTCTGTTTGGTCCTCTATGGATACCCAGGACCTCCTAACAGAACAAACACCCAGTCTGAATTTATGAAGAATGAATGTAGAAGGCTGAATACAACACTGAGATAGGAGAGGTTCTGAAATACCCTACAGGATGCTCTTATTTTTTCAGAAAGAAATTTATGAAGTGAAAGCATTTAAGAATGATGCTTTTGGTGTGTCTACTTCTGAGCACAAAAGGAGACTGCGCTGAAGGAAAACCAAATAAACCCAGTTATGTTTTCATTTGCTTTGTTTTTACTTTTTGAGAGGGAAGATTTTTTTCATTAATTGAAGCTACATTTATAAACTTTTTTCCAATACGTTAAAGTTTAAGATGCAGAGCCAGAAGTTCTGTTCAATGGAGTGGGAGAGTCATGGGATGATAGAGTGAAGTCAGCTCATGTCCTATCCTCTCCAGGGAGGTTACACAGCCATATCTGTCTCATAGTCCCATTCATCACAACACTCTGAGAATCCGCTTAGAGGAATCTGTATCTGTTTTTGCAGGGGGTAAAATAATCATGATAGTAACTTTTTGCCCAAATCGTGTTGAAAATTTTATCTGATAAATTTGCTTCTTTGCAGAGAGACTAGTCTGTAAGACAGAATAAAGATGCAGCTATAGAAGTGAAACAGCTTTTGGTTTTACTAGCCATGTAACTGTCAGGCTTTTTAGGGGTCCCGTGAGATGGCTTTGCCCCTCAATTTCACTGCAGCGAGAGGGGCGTGTCAATACTCACACTGCCTGTTCCTCCAGCTCCCCTCCGATGCGCTGGGACATGTTCTTCAGCACCCCAATGCTGCCAGAGACCAGCTCCAACTGCTCATCCTGCTGTTCCACGATCAACTGGTGCCAGAGAAATGGGAAATAAGCAATTAAAATCCATCTTACCTGGTTCCAAGCCCAGTACTCTAGCAGCTGCTAGCTTCCTTGCCAACTTGGGACAATTCTCATTCAGAAGCAAAGCCCAGAAATCGAAGGACCAGACCATCGCCTCTGAGAACACACTGCTCAAAAGGCTGGGTTGTCAAGCTACTGATACTTTCTGCTGATCCAACTTGTGAACAGTCAGCAGGCCTGGAAACCACCAAGAGCGATTTACTCTGGTTGACTCAAGTCCCATGAGGGAACAGAGCAGGGTCAAAAGCACCTGCGCTGTGGCCACTGAGACATGGGATGTTGAGGAAGAGGAAGCCCACCGCCAGGGTCAAGGTCTCAATCCACAACAGACTGCCATGGCCTGACTACAAGAGAGAGGCCAGCAAATCTGTGAATGTGGGAAAACTGCATACAGGAGTCCTTTCCTTCCTCCTCAAGGACAAACTAGAGGAGGCCCTGAGGCAGTAGGCTGCCTCAAGGACAACTACTGAGTGATAAATAATTACTTCTAATTGTATTGTAGCCTCTTCATTTTTTACATTAAAAAAAAGTTTGCTTGATTAATAGCAATTTAAGTAGACAAGTAGTTAAACCGGCAGGCCAATGGAAAAAGAACATACAAACCTACATGTATACATAAAACATAATATTTAAGAAGCAGTAGGTTCAATGGATAGATAATCCTCAAATCCTTAGAAACATTATTATTAGCCTCCTTTTTAAAATATAACACATATCTAAAGTAACGATGTAAACATAATCAATCTCATTTTCCTTCTACCCTGTAACCTCCAGCAAAGCAATCATTTTTACATATAATGGAACCAACAATAATTTTCAACGAAAAAACAAGGACTTGATCTTTCTGAAAGTGTTTTGTTGAAATGAACAAAAAACTGAGTGGAGGCGGGGGAAGAGGTTGCTGGGGTTTTGTGTGTGTGTGTGTGTGTGTGTGTGTGTGTGTGTGTGTGTGTGTGTTTTTAAATCAATGGCCTTGTCTGTCAGTTTTGGATGTCTGGTTTGCTTTTCCTAAGAGAGCTAATCAAGCTTGGTTCTCTTGAAAAGGTCGTGCTCTGAAGGAGGTCTTAAAAGCCCTTCGTATACACAATCGTTGCACATGGAGACACAGGCAGCCACAGGACAGGCTCTAGTCCCTGGCTGGCAGAAGAACGGAGGGAGGTGCCCTGACCCCACCCTCAGCCAGCAGCTTCTCAGGTACCTGTTGCTGCGCCTGCTGCTCCTCAATGAAATGGGAGTTAGCTAGCTGGAGCTCACGATCGAGGCGCCCGTATTTGTCTGTTGTCCCGGTGCTCCAGTTCTGGCCACCGCTGTCCCCTAGCAGTGCCTGTGAGAGCAGAACAGGGTGGGGGGCAGCCGGGTCAGGGGAAACAAGCCATTACTATCTGAAAAGCTCCACCACCGTGACAGAAAGAGTTCACATGTTGCTCACAATGCATTTTTCCACAGGGTCAGCCTTTTGTCCAGTGGTGTAGGTTGGTGCCTGCGTGGCACAATTTCAGGAATGCCAGGAAGGGCACCCGCTGCCTCTAAACTCTCCCGATGGGACTCAGAAATGGGCTTTGTCCCATGAAAATACAAATAAAGGTCAACTCTAAGTCAACAAACGCCCATCTGTATACTGCTTTACAATCTAAAAGCACTTGGTCTCTTCAGGCCAGCTCTTCCTAGCACCGTTGGAAGTTCATCAGAGATCCATAGGTTCTAATCTCATTCCACAGGATCTAGAGTCCTTTTTATTCAAGTATGAGCCAAGAAAGTTTTCAGGTTTCTTCGGAAGGAGGCAGAGAGAGCTGCCTGGAATGACAACAAGCTAAATCACAGCCCCTCATGCACAGAAGGCACAAGAACCACCAATGTCTGTTCAATTTTACCCATGAATAGATGCCAGTGCCCTTCAGCTGAACTAAAAGGCTACAGGCTTCCCAAGCAGGAGCTGGCGGGGGGTGGGGGGTGTTTCACAAGCAGGCATTGGTCACAAATGAGCGCCTGACCCTGACAGCCCAGGCAATCACTGGTGCTGAAGTCAGAGCTCTTCACTAGGGTCAGGTTTCCCAATATGAATTCAAGGAAGTTTGTAGCCAGAACAGGATAAGTCTGGAAAAGGGATAAGTCTGCCCTCCATGAAGAAGCTGGCCAGCAATATGAGAGCTCATTCTCATAGTGGGCTCTGACTGGGAGCCCCACGAGCCTGTCTGACTAGTTGGTCAAAGTTACTGCTCATACCAGCCCTGCACAAAGAACCAAAAGATGCTGTACTGGCTCAGATCCTCTTTCCTTGTGGAATTGCCAATCTTTTTACCGGGTACTTTTTATCTCCAGAACTGTTTAAAGCCTGATTACTCAGTTCTCTGTCTGAAAAGGCCTTTGAAAGCCCCTCCAAACAGACACGGACCTCCTCACCTGATTTCGGAGGTGACTTTAGTCAAACAGCCACACTTCAGGAATGGGGATCGGAGAAGCTCAAGACGCAGAGCCTAAGTTTTGAGGGAGTTCTGAGAAGAGGACCAGGATGTCACGAGAGCTACCAGCAGCCCAAGGCCTCCTCAGTCCAGTCAAGAGGCTGCATGGGGACTGTCTTTGGTATAACGTAGACCCAAGGCCTTTTGTACATGGCTCTACTCAACCTAATCTCAGGGCTGTGAAGTTTAAAAGAGCCTGCTCATTCTAAGGCAAAGACTCTAAGAATCTACGGAGGACACTGAGGCTAAGTGACAGTTTTTTCAAGGTCAGAAAAAGTTTATATATAGCACATCATGAGGCTACCAACAGAGAACTGGAGTCTCCGCCAGCCTTTTGTGCTCCTGGGGTCACCATCGGGTCTGTTTTTTTCTGGTCTACACTTAGGTGGACATATGTCATGCTGTTAAGTTAGCTATATGCTTTATTGTGAAGCAGATTCGATTTCATCAGTCTGCCTTCCAGGAATCTACTTTCATGGGAACGAAGATGGAGAGGGCCCAGAGCACCGGAAGACCAGCCTGTGCGCAGGTGCCAGAGCAGGAGGTCCTGGCATGAAGCAGTGAGGCAGGCTGCCTGCTGGAGTGCTTAGAGAAAACTGGCCCTGCCGTTCCCTGAAAATTTGTGACTCTGTGACATTTTACTCAACACCAAAAACAAAATTCCAAGCCATACGTGGAAAGGCAATGTCTAAGTACACATTTAAGTGAGTTCCACTTTTACTACTACTATGTAGTAAAGAATAGTAGTAGAGAATAAAACAATTCAAGTTCAGAGTAATGGAGGCCAAGTGTTCCTTATATCTCACTGTCACAACTGCTCTGGGTACTGTCACTCAACTTCTGTAAGCTCCAGTGAGGACAAAAGGGAACTCTACCAGCCATGGCCATGCCCTTATCTTCTTTCAAGAGTTCATGCCAGATGAGCCGAATTAGCGCCTGGCTTTTCCTAGCATCACTGGCAAGAGGAAGGGAGGGAGACAGGAAGAAGAAACCACAACAATAACTGGAAGAATGAAATGCAGGGAGAGGAAACAGGAAAATTAGGTGAAGTGGTATCTGGAGAACCCCTTCCCTCTCTCTGAACTCTTACAATACTTGTTTTCAAATTTAATGGGTCAACAAAC
This sequence comes from Vulpes vulpes, assembly GCF_048418805.1. Classification (NCBI taxonomy): domain Eukaryota; kingdom Metazoa; phylum Chordata; class Mammalia; order Carnivora; family Canidae; genus Vulpes; species Vulpes vulpes. The sequence continues at coordinate 145,879,045 of NC_132792.1, read as the reverse complement.
ACCCACAGGTCTAAAGTAAGGATTTACCAATTCCTAGTTAGTTAAAAATGATGAGCTGTTCCTTGAATTAACAGTGTACTAAATGGACTATCGGTAACTTTATAAAGTCTGAAAAGAATTGAAGTTAAATCTAAATTTTAGGTGACTGTTATATATTTTTAAAAGGATATTATCAGTTGGAAAGGAATTTCTATCCAAACTGTCTAATTTTAAAAAGATACTTAAGGGGCACATGGGTGGCTCAGTCAATTGAATATTTGACTCTTGGTTTTAGCTCAGGTCATGATCTCACGGGTCCTGTAATCGAGTCCTGTGTTAGGTTCTCTGCTCAGCAGGGAGTCTGCTTGAGATTCTCTCCCTCTACTTCTCCCCCCAGTAGCATGTGTACACATGTGCCCCCTTCCCCTTTGAAATAAATAAATCTTTTAAAAAAAGATACTTAAAAATCAAGGACTAGTCTCTTGCAGCTTTTATTTTTGATATGTCATCATGTGTGCTTGCATTTCTGAAATCAGGTTTCATAATTTATCTGTAACAACTAATAAAAACTGGACCTCATCTCAAAAAAATACAACGATGAAAGATTTGATCTAACACACATGTAAGGTTCCTCTCAGATCTTTACATAAAATTTCACCCATTAAATGTCTAGTTAAGTTCTATGGGCAATGTAACAACAGCTGGAGATTTAAAAACAGCCCGACACGACTGCTCCTCACTTTCAAGGAGCTTGGGGTCCAGCAGAGAAAAAAAGAAGAGAGGAAGCAATTATAGCACTTACCAGAGCCTGGCACACAGAATGTGTGCAACATGTGCAGAGTGAATGGCTGCATATATGGGCTACAGGGATAAGCAGAGGGTGCTATGGGAGCCCTGACCAGAGAAATAGAGGGCATGAGCAAGGGAGAGACAGAGGACAGGGCTGGAGCAAAGGGATCAGACTTTTCCAACACCTGCCGGCCTCAGCACATACAGGCCTTCTGCCTGAACACACTATACACAGACGTCAGCATTTTTTAATTCCAAATACCTAACCATGCGATTTTCTTTGATTGATACTGTGCGTTCAGGTGTTTACTCACCTGTCTGTTTTTTCGTTCAGCTAATGCCTGCACAGATGAAGCTGACATCTGATCCTTCATGTCCTAATGAGATGAGTAGAAGACCAGAAAACACATGAAAACAAAATCATGATTAACATTTTACATGCTAGCAAAATACATACATTACTGTGAATTTTTTTTTTAAAACAAAGAGACAGCATTCTTTAGCTTGTAAGTCTCAAAAATAAAGCAAATAAAAGACTCCCATTCCCTTAAAAAGGAGTAACATGGACATTAAATTCAAATAGGAAGAAAGAGGAAGAGAACTGATACTTCCTGGTTACCTACCACAGGCTGGGAACACCATGGTATGGTTACACACATTATTACTGAGTTTTCATAATGATTCTGTGAAGCTGTATTATTTGTATTTTATAGGTAAGAAGACTGAGATCTAAAACGGCTAAGATCCTTTCTTAAGGTCACACAGTCAGTAAATGGCAATCCTGGGGCACAAACACAGAAGCCTGTGCTCAAGGGCTAGCATCTGCAAACAGAACACATGTGAAAAAAACCACACACTGTAGGATCAAGTATATTTACCATTAAGAACCAGGGAATACTTTCCAGTATTCTATTTTATTTATTTGATTTCTGAATTGGATTCATGTGCAGTATAGACTCTCCTACCTTCCTTTCATAATCTACACCCAATGCAGGGCTCAAACTCACCACCCCAAGATCAAAAGTCACATGTACTACTAACTGAGCCAGCCAGGCACCACCAGTCTAGAGTATTTCTAACACAAGAGTGAATTTCCAGAGCAGCAGCAAAAATAAGTTCGTATGGAAAGAAAAACTGACGGACCCATTACTCAACCTAAAGCAAAATACTTTATTAAATACAACCCCTTTTTCTTATATTTAAAACCACAGCCCGGGCAGCCCGGGTGGCTCAGTGGTTTAGCACCGACTTCAGCCCAGGGTGTGATCCTGGAGACCCGGGATCGAGTCTCACTTTGGGCTCCCTGCATGGAGCCTGCTTCTCCCTCTGCCTGTGTCTCTGCCTCTCTCTCTCTCTCTCCTCTCTGTGTATTCTCATGAATAAATAAATAAAATCTTAAAAATTTTTTTGAAATAATATTTTTTAAAAAACACAACCCAGTAGACTTTCAAATGATTTGAAATGAATACATGATTACTGTAATACAAATTTTCTTTAAAAAAAAAAAAGTTGCCAAAATACTTGATACAATTTTCTGTTGGCAAGTAGGCTATTATATAAATGCAAATGTTGAGGTATTCAGCTCCTAGAGGCTTCTTCCAAGACCCATGACATGCGAACAGCAAATCAGACATTGCACAGTTTTCCTAATTCCTACCATGGTATGTCGGAATAATAATCACCTTGCTTCAACTTTCTAAGCACCCATTTTTATGTTTGGCAAATGCTTACTCAAGCCTAATATGTGCCCACCTGGAGCAGAGAGTAATACAGGCACAGCTCCTGCCCACGTGGAGCGGATACTGCAGTGGAGAAGAGGCAAACAGCAATCCCACAGACACATCAAAAGGTAATCACTGTGTTGGGAAGGAAGGGAACAAAAAGGGCTGGAATTGAATGGGTGATGGACATCACTTCAGAAGGATGGGAGGTAACACTGGAATTGAGATCTAAAGGGTAAGAATGAGCCAACCACCAGAAGAGCTAAAGGCTGAGAATTCTGGGCAAAAGGAAAAGAAAATACAAAGGTACCCTTAGCTCTAGAGAAGGCAGGTTAGGGTGGCTGAAGGAGCCAACTGCATGTTCAGGGCGGGGGACAGAAGAGAAGCTTGGTCCCACATGCAGGGCCTTCAGGCCACTGAGATTTTATTCTGAGGCAGGTGGGCAAACTTTGTTTGTAAAGGAGTAGACAGTGAACATTCAGACCCTGTCATATGCTCTTTGTTGTGTGTGGGTTTTCTAACTATCCTTTAAAAAACATAAAACCATTCTTACATAGATTGTAGGCCTCTGTGCAAAAGCAATGGGAAGAAGGCCTTAAAAATATTTTAAGCAGGGCCATAGAGTGTTCTGGTTCATGATCTAGTTTTATCACTTTGGTTTTTCTGTAGAAAAAAAGTGTTACTTAGAGCAAAAGTAAAGAGATCATTTTATTATAACTTGTCACGATGCAGCAGTGTTGCCCCAGATAAGAAAGGGTGCATCCAGAAGGAGCAAGCTCCTCACAGTTGGAGGCCTTCAGCAAGAGTATACATGAGCCCTTGGTAATGACACGGGGTAGGTAGCACATCTGAGGGGTGCTCCATCTAGGGCGCAGCTGACCCAGAAATTCTAGGATTCTCCACCTATTTCATCTGTTGACAAACCTTAAGAGACAAAAAATAAAAGCCCATCCATAGAAACTGAGAAAAATACACTTAGTAAAAGAAAATATTCACCATAAAAATAAAAACAAAGATATTGGTATATTTAAAACAAAGGGAATTCAGTGACAGAAGCCATATTTCTTAAATGTGTGAGATTTACTTGAGTCAGTCACCTGAGATGGGTGTTAAAAATGCAGGTCCCTCAGGCACCTGGGTGGCTCAGTTGGTTAAGTGTCTGACTCTTGATTTCAGCACAGGTCATGATCTCAGGGCCATAAGACTGATCCCTGAGTTGGGCTCCACGCTCAGCGTGGAGTCCGCTTGAGATTCACTCTCTCCCTCGCCTCCCCTCCCCCTGCCCCCCGTTTGTGCCTGCATGCTCTCTCAAAATAAATAAAATCTTAAAAAAAAAAAAAATGCTGGTCCCTGGACCCCACCCAGACCTACTCAGGCAGACTCTAAGGTACAGCTAACAAGTGCCCAGGTGAGTCTTATGAATTCTGAAGTTTCAGTTGCTCTGGTCTAGATTCTAGAAGCCTTAAAGTAAGACTGTCACCTAATTATTTCCTGGCCTGTGGGCTCCTAATTATCAATTAGAGCTTAAGATGATATTCAGATATTTAAATAATAATAATAGTACAATCCTATATATATTATTAACTATAGAGCAAATATCTGAAATGTTCATAGATTTGGATAATATATGCTTTAAAAAATGCATTTAATATATTTTATAATAGTCTTTTTCAAGACAATGAACATTACTTGCATAATGAAAATATCAACACGTGTATGGAAAAAGTAACTGAAGTTCAATTAACCTTTGAACTTCATCTGTAGGATGTGTTTTTGCTGTTAGAAGTCAGGACAGTCAACAGGGAAATAAAGAATGTAAAGGAGCACAAGGAACCTTCTAGGGGGTGCTAGGAATGCACTGGAATGCTTCTGGGTGCTGTTTCCATGGCTATGATCAGTTTACAAACTCTTAAAGCTGTATACTTGGGATACGTGCACTTTCCTCTATTGTTATACCTCAATAAAAATGTAAAAAACAACAACAAAACACTACTGTTCTGGAACAATGGCTGGAAGGTAAACTGGACTCTGAAAAAAACTTGACGTTTTGTATCAAGAGCCTTGATATTTGTATCAAATATTCATGGCCTTGACCCAGCAAGTCCACTACTAGGATTTATTTTAAGAAAAAAAAGAAAGAGAAAGAAAAAGAAAACAATATAAAGAGGGCGCCTGGCTGGCTCAGTTGGTAGAGCATGCAACTCTTGATTGTAGGGTTGTGAATTAGAGTCCCACGTTGCATGTGGAGATTACTTAAAAACAAAATCTTAAAAAAAAAAAAAATGTTGGGATCCCTGGGTAGCGCAGCGGTCTGGCGCCTGCCTTTGGCCCAGGGCGCGATCCTGGAGACCCGGGATGGAATCCCACGTCGGGCTCCCCGTGCATGGAGCCTGCTTCTCCCTCTGCCTATGTCTCTGCCTCTCTCTCTCTATCTGTGACTATCATAAATAAATTTAAAAAAATAAAATAAAAAAATAAAAACAAGTATGGATTTCCTTTAATTTAAAAAAATAAAAATGCTTATGATTGCTTAACATTATGATCACTCTAAAAATACAACTATTATGCGTTACGAAAATGAGAAAATATAACAAAGTTCTGTGTTTATTATTTTGAGCTTTGGTTTCTTTTCCTATTTTTTTCCTCTTATGACATTCTTCTAATTTTCTTTAATGAACATGTATTACTTTAAGGAAATATATATTTTAAAAGTTCCAGTTTTTAAAGTTTCTGCTTAATAAAATATGTGTGTGTGCGCGCGGGCAGGGGGCAGTTAGCCCTGATGGCTGTGACTTCTCCAATTGCTGTGCAGTATTCATCCTGTGTGTGGCCACAGCAGCAGGTAAGGTGCCCAGCTTTCACTTCCACAGGATGGCATTTTTTCTACATAGGTTAAAAGCTGTGAGATACCACACAACAGATTACTTCTTATTAGGGTTTGGAATTTTAAGCTAAGTTACTAACCAGTTTAATAAGGGTATTCTATCATAATCCATCAGGCCAAAACCATAATCAATTATTTTCTCTCTAACACATGAAGTTTAGAACCGGCAGACAAGAAACACCTAGCACCAATACAATTTGGTTCATCTGCCAAAAGAACAATAAATATCTGTTATTTACGCTCTTGTTCCCATTACAGAGCGTCCTCTGAAATCACTGAATGGGACACTATATATCCCAGTACTTCCCACTCAGAAGTCTCATGTGCCAATGTCCTCTGTGCTCAGACCGCACACACCTCACCCTTTTTAGTTAATCATGTCTGTCTTATGATGAAACGTAAACAATTCTTGGGTTGGAACAAGTTTTTTTTTCCCCCCCAGGGGGGTGTATAGTTCTCCTTGCCTTTAAAAAGTTAAAGTTAGAGAATGTCTGTGAGGACTATTTAGTTGATAATATGTCAAGCCTAGAGAGGCTAAGTGACTTGCCATGATGAAATTTATTAAGGTCACAGATGAGCCTAGAACTTAGGTTCCCTAGCAGTTCATTCCCTGTGTCCCTCTTGTCATACACTGCAAAACTTTCTTCTACTAGGTTAAAATGAGATCACTTCTGGTACATATTTTCACAACAGAAAAACTGCACATGTAAATCACTGATGCGTAGGTAACTCCAAAATGTAAAAATGATTACTTCAAAAATATGAAAGGCTGGGATCCCTGGGTGGCACAGCGGTTTGGCGCCTGCCTCTGGCCCAGGGCGCGATCCCTGGATCGAATCCCACGTTGGGCTCCCGGTGCATGGAGCCTGCTTCTCCCTCTGCCTATGTCTCTGCCTCTCTCTCTCTCTCTCTCTGTGTGTGTGTGGCTATCATAAATAAAAATTTAAAAAATATATCAAAGGCTATATTCACACACACAAAAAAGAATATTTTCCTTTCTTCAGTAAAAACTGCGAGCAAAACTTAGGACAAAGCTAGGACAAATGGTGCAACCTTAAAAGACATTTGGGGAAACATACATAAACAAGACTCTTGAAACAAGGGAGGCTTCTAAAAGCAAAACCAAGGATCCCTGGGTGGCTCAGCAGTTTAACGCCTGTCTTTGGCCCAGGGCCTGATCCTGGAGTCCCAGGATCGAGTCCCACGTCGGGCTCCTGGCATGGAGTCTGCTTTTCCCTCCTCCTGGGTCTCTGCCTCTCTCTCTCTCTCTCTCTCTCTCTCTCTATGTCTATCATGAATAAATAAATAAATAAATCTTTAAAAAAATAAAAGCAAAACCAATGAATGTTCGTTGAAAAGAAAAACAAGACGTAATTCTTCAGAGAAAACAACCACACACACACAAATGTACAATGTATCGCTGACTCTCCTAAGAAGGAGAAAGCACAACTGGCATCAATTGTGGATCAAAATGTATTCTTTTTGGAGCAACTAAATGAAAACCTCCTGATAATGGTTAACAATGGTTAATGGTTATGTAAACTCCATAATCTTGTGATATACAAATCCCAAAATCAGAGCTTGGTCTTAAGTCTCCTTTCCCAAATCTGCTCACTTTCTGATCCCACTCTAGCTCCTCCAACTAGAACCCAGAGATCTCTGTATATGAAGGCTGCTTAGCTAACTGCAATAATATTCAATCAACACATGGTGCTTTAAAAAGAAAATCAAGTTAGCATCATTACTACCTCCTTCTCTTTTTACAGTTTCAATTAGAATTTATTAAAACAAGATCAGCAAAAGCTCAGTTAGGTACTGTTAACCTATAACCAGCAAACAAGAACAGCTTCCCCCAAAGGGGTCATAATTAAAACAAGAACGATTAAAAACTGTATAATACTCAGTTGGATTATACAGTTAAGTATGAAAAAAATATATATATAGTTAAGTATGATTTAGAAGACTTCAACTCTAAAAGGACCACAACACTATGAAGGATGGACTGGATTTAAAATATTTCTTTCAAAGAATGTACTTGAAAAACCTTTTCAAGTATTAGAAAATGAACTTTGGTTTCTACTTCTAATTCTACCAACTTAACTTATAATACATTTACCTCTGAATTTCAATTTGCAAAGTACTATCTTGCAAAAGGAACAAATACAATGACTGAATTCAGGAATATATGCTTCACTGCAAGGTGCCACTTAAATACCAGCCTCTACATTAGTGTATTTCGTGGGACGCCTGGGTGGCCTAGTGGTTGAGCATCTGCCTTTCGCTGAGGGTGTGATCCCAGGATCCAGGATAGAGTCCCACATCGGGCCCCCTGTAGGGAGCCTGCTTCTCCCTCTGCCTATGTCTCTCTCTCTCTCATGAATAAATAAATAAATCTTAAAAAAAAAAAGTATCTTTCAGAAAATCTATTACAAAAAATTTAAAAAGCAAACTATATTTATAAAATAAATAATTGGAAATATACCTTATTAGAATAAGGGGCTTTCTTATCAGAATAGCATTCTGAACTGGCGAGCAATTAGGAGTGTCTAACCCAAATGCTCAGTGTATAGAGATGGTGTACCTAGGTCCAAAAAGGTTACTGGCCCATTAAAGTGTGGGCTTATTTAACAATAATTTAGATATATGTATATAGAAAGGCAACTAATGAATAAAAGAAGAAACAAGAATTAGTTAAAGTTCAGTGATAACCTACCATTTGAAATAATTTCAAAAGGAAATCACATGACATAAAGTCTTTGGCAAACACATACTAAGGTTCCTGCCTAAGATGACTCCTAAAAAGCCATATGTTAGCGCTGGTATGATCCCAAGTTTCTTTATTCAAGGAAGCTGCTTTCTAGTACATATGTTAAAGACAGCTGGTTCTCTTACATCTAGTTATGCTAATCAAATGGCTTAGCCATATAGTTTCAAAATACAAACATATCTCAAGGAGACGAGATTTGACTTAAATGATATTTTCTCTTAGGTTTTTTTATTTTTTTAAACAATAGGTTATTAGCTCTATAATTTGAAACTAACGACTTATTCAGTTGGATTTTTACATTCTGATGGATGCTTGCTCTGGAAAGCTCCCGAAAGGCTGTCAAGAAGTTGTATATGGAAATGTCAGTAACATGGGTTGCAAAAGTTCCAGAAACAATTCAGATGGTGGAAGAGGCCGCTATCCAAACCCGGTAAGAGTCACTCTTCACAATGTAAAGTGATTACCAATCAATCAAGAAACCAAATGGTTTCTACAATAGTAATTCTTCCTTTTGTCCAAAAATACAGTATACCAAGAAGTAACAAGGCAAAGAGATCACTGGTTTGGAGGAACGACAGCCAAGGAAAGTAACCTCCCCAAAGCCAGTCATCTACTCTCATTTTTGCTCTAAGAAATAAGCCTGACAATACTAAAAACAAGTTTCTTTATTTGAATCAGAGAAATTGTGAGGGATACTGGCATTTCATTCATACTAAAAAGCAGTTTCAGAGTTAAACCTACTAGTTTACAATTAAGAAAAAGTTCTGAGAAGAGTAGCTATGTCTTGCACAAATAACACGTAAGATCGTATTTCTTACCCTGACAACCTGCCGAGTACTTGTGATGAAGGTTTTTCTTATACTCAATTCAGTCGCATCGAGGTTGAATTTTCTAGGGTTTGCTTCAACTATGCGTGGGTCAAAAAGTCAAGGGAAAGCAATTTTATCATTAGAAGCCTAACAACAACATCATGTTAAACCACAAAATCTCTCAGAGGCAAGCAACAGTATCCAGCTTAAATGTTTTCTTAAGACACGGTCAACTTGCCACACATCATTCTCAAACCTTCTCCTCCCACCACTATGAGGATCTCTGTGCCTCCAAATGGAGAAGACCCACCGGGTTAGGAAACACAGCCTCTGCTGACTGAGTTCACTAGGAATCCATGGCTGGCTGACTACAGCTGAACTACGCTCTCCCAGACACCTGCCAGCATTTGGTAGCTACTCTTTTCTGACTATAGACCACCTTTCCCAGGACAGCTTTGCATACCTTTTTCATCTGCTATTCCAAACCACTCTACTCATGTCAAGAAGCTAACCCTGCTTATTAATCCAGAGGCTGAGGCTTCTTCTGGTGTACAACACAGTGATTCAACAATCTCACACATTATTCAGTGCTAATTATGATAAGTGTACTCTTAATCCCCAAATGTACAAACTGAAGTCATTATTTAAGTAGCTGTATCAAGTTTATCTGAGAAGGACAAAATTCAATTTTTCTTTCAACATTCTCCTAATCTCCTCACTCCCAGTCCGGTCCTGCCACCCCATGTCAGATACTCGCATGGCTCTCTGGTCTTTTCTCTTATAGTCTGCTAATATATAGCGTTATTTGATTAATGTCTGTTCCCCTGTCCTTTGAGCTCCTCGCCACTCCCCACCATCTGGTCTGTGAGGGCTGGTATACTGTTTTGCCTTAATCCAATCTCAGGGACACCTGGGTGGCTCAGTGGTTGAGTGTCTGCTTTCGGCTCAGATGGTGATCCTGGGGACCTGGGATCGAGTCTTGCATCGGGCTCCCATGGGGAGCCTGCATCTCCGTCTGCCTAGGTCTCTGGCTCTCTCTGTGTCACATGAATAAATAAAATCTTAAAAAAAAAAAATCCAATCTCAGTATCTAACAAAATATCTAGCCTGTGGTACACTCAATGATTATTTGCTGAATGAATGATGAATACACAGGCATACATTTTATTGTGCTTTGTTTTACTGCGCTTAAGCAGACACTGGTTTGTTTTGTTTTCTTTTTTACAAATCGAAGGCTTCTGGCAACCTTGTGTCGAACAACTCTATCGGTGTCATTTTTCCAATAGCATTCGCTCACTTCATGCCCCTGTGTGACATTTTGGTAATTCTCTCAGTATTTCAAGCTTTTTCATTATTGTAGTTGTTATGGTGATCTGATTGATTGTGACTCACTGAAAGCTTAGATGATGACTAGGAATTTTTTAGCAATGAAGTATTTTTTTTTTAAAGATTTTAAGTAATCTCTACACCCAATGTGGGGCTTGAGCTTATAACCCCCAAGATCAAGAGTCACATGCTCTACCTACTGAGCCAGCCAAGTGCCCAGTAATAAAGTATTTTTAAATTAAGATATATATATATATTGTTTTTAGATGAAATACTATTGCACTTAACAAACTACAGTATAGTGTTGACACAACTTTTAATATGCACCAGGAAACCCAAAAAATTCACTTGAATTGCTTTACCACGATACTCAACTTTACTGCTATGGTCTGTAGCCAAACTCGCACTATCTCCAAGGTGTGCATGGATTTGCTAACAGTGCTGCCCCTTTTCTCACAATTTTCTGTGTTCCCAATTTTCTTCTCTTCCCTCCATCTCAAGTATCTCCCTGTACCTGTGCTTCTGATTCTACCCTCTCATTTTGCTCCACTAATTTTTAACAATCTACTTTTTAAATAATTTTAAAACCATCTAGGATCACTATGATTAACAGAAATATAAAGATTATGCCCTCCACACATCAACTCTATATGAACCTGAAAAGCTGGTTTCCTAGATTGCACTTATAGAGAGAACAAGAGAGAATTGAGAATATGCAACTGGCAGATCTTCAAAATTTGTGATTAACTGGAATTTTTCTAGCTGAAGAAAAACGCTATGGTTCTCTGGTTCATCAGTTAGGTCAGTGGACTTACTGAACACCAACAGCATGACTTAACGTAACAGATCTACTTTTATTAAGTGCAGTTTCATGATACAAAATGCCTCTCTGATGGACAGTGGCATTGTAACATCACTTCTTGAACAGGAAAAAAGTCCACAAAAGGATTTTCTTTTGGTTCCTAATTAACAATGTAGGACACTGGTCTGTATTCACGTCTATGTAATAATGACTGCTGACACTCACAGAAGCTCACTGTGTAGCAGGCACCACACTTACCTGCTAACCTTGCAACAACCCTATGAGACAGGTACTACTATTATCCTAACTTTCTACCAAGGAGGAAACTGAAGCGGAGAGCAATGTGCCCAGAGTCATACAGTCAGTAACTGGTGTCGCCAGGACTTGAACACACAGTCTGACTTCAGGGTCCGAGCTTATAACCACTGCACTATATAATGTCTTCACACTGCCGGATTTATCACACACCATAGATGAATGTGGCCCCTATGCCTTCGTTTACTAGGCAATTATTTCAAGTGTGGCATGATACAAATAACAGCAACATCAATCAATTATAAAAGGAAATATCTAATTGATGTACTTGAGACATCTTGAGAAAAACTTGTTCACTTGTAAACTTGTTCTGTTTATCCCAAAGGCATAGGCACCATAGAAAAGGATATTGATGGTCTCATCAAGGTCCTCCAAATCCCATTCTATGCTCCGGAGATTATTTCTCAGCTCATTAGTGGTCCAGTCGATTTCTTCCCTCGTTGCTGTGGAGGGATCTTGGAGGAGCTCTGTCCATCTCTGAAATAATCCCTGGGCAGTGTTGACGGCTTTCTGTACCTCTCTGTAATCAAGGTGAAGGGAAAGGACAGAAATCACAGACAACATGTTCCATGAACAAGTCAACTACTGCCTGACGTAAGTTAACACTTATGATCACATACCATATTCAGCAACTACCATTCCCAAAAGTGTTTTCTGAGCTTTAAAGAAAGCTCCTCCCGGACAAATATCAAAGTTCAACCCTTTAAAAATAACTGTATTATATTCTAAACTGATCTTGGAATAAAATAGTCATTATTTAAGTAGCTATTTCAAATTTATTTCAGAAGGACAAAATTTAATTTTTCTCTCAACAGACTATACTTAAAAAGTCACATAAGAAGCAATCCTACAAATTAACTGAAGTGCCACATTAACATTAACATATGCTGCCATTCGGTGTGATAGTAATTTATATTCATATGAACAAATCCTAACACAGCTTTCCTTTTCTTGGGGAGCGAGGGGTGGTGTGGGTGAAAAGGATAGAAGAAGGGCTACTTATGTAGCTAGTCTTTCAGAAGGGAAGTATTTTATTTTATTTTATTATTTTTTTTAATAATAAATTTATTTTTTATTGGTGTTCAATTTGCCAACATACAGAATAACACCCAGTGCTCATCCCGTCAAGTGCCCCCCTCAGTGCCCGCCACCCAGTCACCCCCACCCCCCACCCTCCTCCCCTTCCACCACTCCTAGTTCGTTTCTCAGAGTTAGGAGTCTTCCATGTTCTGTCTCCCTTTCTGATATTTCCTACCCACTTCTTCTCCCTTCCCCTCTATTCCCTTTCACTATTATTTATATTCAAATAAATGAGACCATATAATGTTTGTCCTTCTCTGATTGACTTATTTCACTCAGCATAATACCCTCCAGCTCCATCCATGTCGAAGCAAATGGTGGGTATTTGTCATTTCTAATGGCTGAGTAATATTCCATTGTATACATAAACCACATCTTCTTTATCAGAAGGGAAGTATTTTAATCTGAGACTTAATTTTTTTTTAATTCCAGTATAGTTAACATACAGTATTAGGTGAGTTTCAGCTATACAATACAGTGATTCAAAAATTTCATACATTACTCAGTGCTCATCATGGTAAGTATACTCCTAATCCCCATCACCTTTTTCACCCATCCCCCCATCTACCTCCCCTCTGGTGACCATCAGTTTGTTCTCCATAGTTAATGAGTCTGTTTCTTGATTTGTCTTTTTCTCCGCTGCCCATTTGTTTTGTTTCGTAAATTCCACATGAGTGAAATCATATGGTATTTGTCCTTCTCTCACTGACTTATTTCACTTAGCATTATATCCTCTAGCTCTATTCATGTTGTTCTCCAAATGACAAGATTTCATTTCTTTTTTGGCTACATAATATTTCATTGTGTGTATATGTATATATATATATATATGTATATGTATACACACACCACATCTTCTTTACCCATTCATCTATCAATGGATACTTGGGCTGCTTCTGTATCTTGGTTATTGTAAATAATGCTACAATAAACATAAGGGTACATGTAACCCTTTAAATTACTGTATTTGTATTTTTTTAGTAAATATCTAGTAGTGCAATTCCTGGGTGGTTGGGTAGTCCTATTTTTGAGGAACTGCTATACTGTTTTCCACGGTGGCTACACCAATTTGCACTCCCACCAGCAGTACATGAGGGTTCATATTTCTTTGCATCCTCGCTAACACTTGTTTCTTGCCTTTTTGGTTTTAGCCATTCTGACAGGTGTGAGGTAATACCTCATTGTAGTTTTGATTTGCATTTCCCTGATGATGAGTGATGTTGAACATCTTTTCATGTGTCCCTTGGCCATCCATATGTCTTCTTTGGAGAAACGCCTGCTCATGTCTTCTGCTCATTTTTAATTGGTTTTTGGGGGGTGTTGAGCTGTATCAATCTTTTATATATTTTGGACACTAACCCTTTATCAGATATGTCATTTGTAAATATTTTTTCCCATTCAGTAGCTTGTCTTTAATCTGAGACATTTTTAAATCCAAAATCTCACTAGAAGATTTTCTAATATTATAGCTTTAAACATATATAGGTATACAACATACATATAGCAAATGAGTGTGTTTCTGGCTTAGAAAAATTAAACTAGGCCATTAAATGGTATGATTGAGAATGCTTTCAAATTAGATATAGCCACAAGGTTTTAAAAATTTTCTCCATTTCCATTCTCAAGGCTTGGGAGAATATTGCCAAAATGTCTATACTACCCAAAGCAACCTACACATTAAGTGGTATCCCTAACAAACTACCAACAGTATTTTTCAGAGATAGAACAAACAATCCTAAAATGTATATGGAACCACAAAAGAGCCCACATAGCCAAAGCAATCTTGAAAAAGCAAAACAGGGGCACCTGGGTGTTGCTCAGTCCTTGAGTATCTGCCTTTGTCTCAAGTGATCCAGGCCGGGGTCCTGGGATCAATTCCCCCCCAACCCCTCCCCCCACACACATAGGGCTCCCTATAGGGAGCCTGCTTCTCCCTCTGCCTAAGTCTCTGCCTCTCTCTGTGACCCTCATGAATAAATAAGTAAAATCTTTAAAAGAAAAAAGAAAAAGCCAGAGGCCTCACAATTCTGGACTTCAAGCTATATTACAAAGCTGTAGCTATCAACAGAAAAAATATGATACTGGCACAAAAATAGACACAGAGATCAATGGAACAGAATAGAAAACCCAGAATGGACCCACAAGTATATGGTCAACTAATCTTTGACAAAGCAGGAAAGAATATCCAATGGGAAAAAAGACAGTCTCTTCCACAAATGGTGTTGGGAAAACTGGACAGCAACATGCAGAAGAATGAAACTGGGCCACTTTCTTACACTATACACAAAAACAAATTCAAAATGGATAAAAGACCTAAATGTGAGAGAGAAAATCATCATAATCCTAGAGAACACAGGCAGCAATCTCTTTGATATTGGCCACAGCAACTTCTTACTAGGTATGTCTCCTGAGGCAAGAGAAGCAAAAACAAACTACTGGGACTTCATCAAAATAAAAAGCTTCTGCAAAGCTAAGGAAACAATTAACAAAACTAAAAAGCAACCTTCAGAATGGGAGGAGATATTTGCAAGTGACATATCTGATAAAGGGTTAGTATCCAAAATCCATAAAGAACCTAACAAGCTCAATACCTAAAAAACAAATAATCCCATTAAGAAATGGGCAGAAGACATGAATAGACATTTTCCAGAGAAGACATACAGATGGCCAACAGACACATGAAAAGATGCTCAACATCACTCATCATCAAGAAAACACCTCAAAATTACAAGGAGATATCACCTCACACCAGCCAAAATGACTAAAATTAACAACACAGGAAACAATAGATGTTGGCGAGGATGTGGAGAAAGGGGAACCCTCATCCTCTGTTGGCAGGAATGCAAACTGGTGCAGCCAATCTGGAAACAGTATGGAGGTTCCTCAAAAAAGTTAAAAATACAACTACCCTAAAATCCAGCAATGACACTACTAGGTATTTACCCAAAGGATACAAAAATACTAATTTGAAGGGTTACATGCACCCTGATGTTTATAGCAACATTATCAACAATATCCAAATTATGGAAAAAGCCCAAGTGTCCATCAACTGATGAATGGATAAAGAAGATACACAGATACACATACAGAGGAATAATACTCAACCATAAAAAGAATGAAATCTGTCATTTGACTTGAATGGAGTTAGAGAGTGTTACGCTAAGCAAAGTTAGAAAAAGACAAATACTGTATGATTTCATTCACATGTGGAATTTAAGAAACAAAAAAAAAGGAACATGGGTTGATGGGGAAGAGAGGAAAACCAAGAAGCAGACTCTTAACCGTAGAGAACACACTGATGGTTACCAGTGGGGAGATGGGGGAGGAGAGATTTGGGTTGAACAGGTGATGGGATGAAGGACACTTGTCCTGATGAGCACCCAGTGATGTATAGAAGTGTTGAATCATTCGATTCTATACCTAAAACTAGTATTACACTGTAGGTTAACTGAAATTTAAATTAAAACTCGGAAAAAGAAATAAAAGTGAGATTAAAAAAAAAAAAAAAAAGACCAACCACTCTTGAGGTAGCATTCTATATTGGCGTAGTGAGAATGACACTGTAACTTTTTGAAAGTGCAAATAAAAATAGACACAGAAAAGAAAAAAAAATCTGGCCTTCTAACAATGGGTCTATAGCCACAATTTAAATGTTATAATTGAATACTACTGCATATAAAAGCCAAAAAGGAATCATTTTGTAACCATATGGTCTCTTGTGTACAAAGATAATCTTCATGCACCTAAACTAAGAGATCTGCTTTGATCCTTCAATAATTTCTTAACCACTTCACAGTGGTTAGTGTGTGAACAGTAGTGTTCACTTGAGGTGTTTGCTGCCTATAGCTTTAAGACAGAAACTGCATGCATCCTATTCCCTCTGACAGTTTAAGTACCAAAAGATAAAGCAGTGACAAGATGAAGAAAGGTGCCTTACAAGAATATTTCAGTTTAAGAATACTCATGAGAGCTAAAAGTTGAGTGTTAAATAGAGAATACAGCTCTTGGGCCAGGCTTAATATCTCATTGAGCTATGTGGCCAACAGTGACATCTCTCCAGGTCTCTTCAACACCTGGTTTGTGGGTTAGCAGAGTCCTCTCATTGTTCCTCCCATCTCAGCCTATACTTTCAGTGCTAATGAGAAACTATTTAATAGAAAAAGGGGAAGGACGAAGTGTTTTTACTTTCTAGTAAGGTTTCTGGTTGATTTGGTGGAGAAAGAGGTACGTATCTTCCCATAGTACGAGGTACTTGGTGTATTTGTAAGAGTGGAAGAGAGTTAGAGGTATCTATAATGATATCTCATCTTGAAGAATTTAAGAATAAGCAATTCTGTAAGGTAAATATAAATTCCTTTTTGAGAACTAGAAGCCTTAAACCAAAGAAGCCTCAGGCCAGGGCATACCACATGCTCCACTACCAGAACACAGCCATGATGCTGGAATTAAATTCTCTTAAGTAGCAATCCATACCTTTGTTTGATCTCAGGGCTCCTTTGGACCCTTCAAAATTAATGAAGACCCCAAAGAACTTAGATTGATGTGGGCTACTTATCTATCGCCATTTACCATATTAGAAACTCAAATAGTCATTTAAAAAAAGTATTGATCAAGTAATCAAATATAATGAGCCTGCTACATGTTAATGTTTTTGCAAAAAAAACCAAATTTCTAAAACAAAAAAAATACAGTTTTTCACGTTTGCAGATCTCTTTAATATCTGGTTTAATAGAAGACAGCGGATTCTCATATCTCCTTCTATGTTCAGTCTGTTGACATGTTTTGTTGAAATATATGAGGGAAATCCAGCCTCATATAGATAGACAGATGGAAAACAGAGGAGTGTTTTAATAGCCTTTTTAGATAATTGTGGATATTCCTTTTTGGCGCTGTACCAAAACTCAACAAAGTGGCAGTTTCTTAAAGGTTAGTTGCAATGTGGAACATGAAACTGTATCAGAGACTTTTTGAACCCTTCATGCATTATAATCCATTGCCCTACCTGGTATTTTGAATGGGTCTTTTACCTACCCATGTTTGACTTTATCACATGTACTGGTCTGGTCATCTGGAAAGTATTAGTTTACTCAGTATCACACAGGTCTTGCAAATGCCATTTTCACTACACGATATCCAAAATCATATAATATCTCCACCAAGCTCATCAGAAAAACTTAACTATTGGGCAACCCTGTTGGGACCCCTCTCACTTCTGAGAGCTTTCTCTATATCTCTACTTAATAAACTTCTGTCCAAAAAAAAAAAAAAAAAAAAAAAACCCTTAACTATTGAGAACCTGTAAAATGATAGTTCATAGAAGCTTTCCAAAATTCTATTTTTTAAAAAAGTTCTTAATTTTATCACCAGCCAAAAAACTGTCAATTGTTTTCCATTAAGTGACAGGTTCACTTTATTCATTTTTGAGAAAATATCTCAACTACTTTTTAGATAATGTTGAAATTTGAGAACATATGTAAGTCTCAATAACCAGTTTGCCAGGCATTCTTTCATGTAAAAATGAGAATCTGTGGAGGAAAAAAAAAAAAAAAAGAGCTATTTCAGCTAGCAACTCAATCACAAATTGCTTTTCTCGGAGACAGCCATCTTATTTCACAATATAGCAAAAATGCTTTGGCAAACTCTCATCTTGTCATGCAGAATAGTAAAATGTGTACTAAGGCTGGGAGAAAATATTTATGAATTAAATAACTGATCAGTGTCTTTTATCTAGAATATAATTTTTTTTAAACTCTCAAAACTTAACAAGAAAACAAATCCAATTAAGAAATGGGGCGGGGGGGGGGGGGTGGAGGAAACGGGCAAAAGATGTGAACAGTCGCTTCACCAAAGATGACATACAGGTGACAGCTAAGCACACAAGATGTTCATTACCATTAGTTATCAGAAAAAATGCAAATTAAATCCACAATGAGATACTACCACAAACTTAAAATGGCTTAAAACAAACAACTGACGATGCCAAAGTACTGTCCAGATGGCGGACTAAGTGGAACTCCCATGCATTTCCAGTGGCAATGCAAAATGGTACAGCCACTTTGGAAAATAATGTAGCTCTTTCTTAAACATATGCTTACCATATGACCCAACAATCTCACTTCTAGGTGACATAAAAACTTATGTTCACACAACCACCTGCAAATTCTTAGAGTAGCTTTAGTCATAATCACCAAAAACTAAAAACTACCACCCCTCAAGCAATAGTGACTCACCTGACAAGACCCTCCCCACAGCCCAGACCACCCAGACCAGTTTAAGCATAACCCCTCACTCAAGCCCACACAGATGGGACCATGGAGGGACCTCTAGATTAACCGGCAACTATCATTACCTCACTGTAACTTAAAATCTCTACCCAAGGGGGAGCACAAGCCTCATTTACATAACATACAGTATACGCAGGGGCACGTTTCCTTAAGGCACATGCTTGGCCTTCCACCCACCTCTACATAGGATGACAAGGCTCCCCTTTTTAAACATTCATCCTAATCCTACATAAAAGGAACCCACCCATGCTTGCTCCAGGTGTCACAGCTTTGGAAGTTATTCCCCGTGATCCCCTTATTTGCTGCAAATAGTTTCCTCTGTGCAACAACTTGCCTGGTGTCATATTGTTTTTCATTTTATCTCACTTAAATTCAATTCATTAACATATAGTTTATCATCAGTTTCAGAGGTAGAGTTCAGTGATTCATCAGCTGTATATAACACCTAGTGCTCATGACATCACCTGGTATAGTTTTAATCTGTGACTCACCAAGGAGCAAATTCACGTTAGTTTGGTTACGGAGGGACACAGAGAAACTTTTAGGGGGGATGGATCTGTCCTATATGTTATTCATGGAGGTGGTGGTTCACACGACTGTATCCATTTGTCGAATTTTGAAGAACTGTACGCTAAAAATTAGGGTCAATCTTATTGCAGGTAAATTATAACTTAATAAAACTGAAAGTATCTTTGAGAACCAAGATATGATTAATAATTTTTACTGTTTCATGAAGAACAGTTTTTGTGGGTTTTTTTTTTTTAATTTCATTTCTTTATTCATGAGAGACACACAGAGAGAGGTAGAGACACAGGCAAAGGGAGAAGCAGGCTTCATGCAGGGTGCCTGACATGGGACTCGATCCTGGGTCTCCAGGACCACCACCTGGGCCAAAGATGGTGCTAAACTGCTGAGCCACCTGGGCTGCCCCAGTTTTTGTTTTTTAAACAAAAGTTTTTGTTTTTTAAACTTTATTTATTCATGAGAGACACAGAGAGAAAGAGAGGCAGAGACACAGGCAGAGAGAGAAGCAGGCTCCATGGAGGGAGCCTGATATGGGACTCGATCCCAGGACTCCAGGATCACACCCTGCGCCAAAGGCAAATGCTTTAACTGCTGAGCCACCCAGGCATCCCATGAAGAACAGTTTTAAGGAAATATGACTTTTTTTTTCCCTTTTTCACTGCAAGGGAGGAGCACAGTGACTACCAGTACAGTTTGGTGCCACTACCCTGACCTAGACTAAGGCACCGGCAGTTTTACCTGCCACAGCTTTCTGCATCATTGGTATAAATGTCAGCACGATGAAAAAGTAAACATCTGAGTTATTATGAAAAGTGTTTTAAGCTAAGGGCTCCTCTGTGAAAGGGTCGAGAACCCCTTGAGATCCAAGGACCACACTTTCATAGATCATAACCACAACTCCTAAGACACTGATAATCAGATGTGAGGGGGAGGGTGGCACATGGATGGGTCCAGTTCTAACAGCACAGAGTGAAATCAAGCATGTTATGAAGAAGACATCAAAGAAATGGCAGGAATCAGAAAAACGCCACAAAGCAATCCCAGAATAATATTCAACATCCCACAGCCTTGGCCACTGACCTGGCTTATTCCACTCCCAATCTCTCAAACCACTAAAGAGGTTTCATCTTTAGTTTTCAGTTAGTGGCCCAGATATAAGAAAGGCAAAGCAGTCATTATTTTGCAACTTTCTTTTTTTAAAAAAATTACTCATTTATTATTTTCCATTTCTAAGACAAACGTTTCAAGGAATTACAAAGGTGGGAACTATCAGCAATGGTTCAAATCTAGAAAAGCCAAAACCTGCAGTGTGTCAAGGAATCCTATTTTAGCAAGCAGCTCGTGGGGTCCCTCAAAGTTAAAACATTTCCCAACTGCACTGGGAAATGCTTAGGGCTAGCCTGGAAAAGAAGGCATGAAAGGAGAGTAGAAAACATGTGTCACAAATCCTTTTTTAAGTCAAATATTAATCGTAACCAGAATTTTCTAGAGAACCTGGGATTTTTTTTTGTATATTTTTTATTGGAGTTTGATATGCCAACATATAGCATACCACCCAGTGCTCATCCCACCAAGTGGCCTCCTCAGTGCCTGTCACCCAGTCACCCCATCCCCCCAACCACCTCCCTTTCCACCACCCCTTGTTCGTTTCCCAGAGTTAGGAGTCTCCCATGATCTGTCACCCTCACTGATATTTCCCCACTCATTTTCTCTCATTTCCCCTTTATTCCCTTTCACTATTTTTTATATTCCCCAAATGAATGAGACCATATAATGTGTGTCCCTCTCCGAATGACTTACTTCACTCAGCATAATACCCTCCAGTTCCATCCAGACCAAAGCAAATGGTAGGTATTCATCATTCCTAATGGCTGAGTAATATTCCATTGCATATATAAACCACATCTTCTTTATCCATTCATCTTTTGATGGACACCGAGGCTCCTTCCACAGTTTGGCTACTGTGGACATTGCTGCTATAAACATCGGGGTGCAGGTGTCCCAGCATTTCACTGCATCTGTATCATTGGGGTAAATCTCCAGCAGTGCAATTGCTGGGTCGTAGGGCAGGTCTATTATTAACTCTTTGAGGAACCTCCACACAGTTTTCCAGAGTGGCTGCACCAGTTCACGTTCCCACCAACAGTGCAAGACGGTTCCCCTTTCTCCACATCCTCTCCAACATTTGTTGTTTCCTGAATGTTAATTTTCACCATTCTCACTGGTGTGAGGTGGTATCTCACTGTGAGAACCTGGGATTTCTGATCACTTTCAAGAGCCACAAGACACAACTAATAATGTGTGAAACTCTAGTGATATAACTTCCTCAATTAGGAAGCATTTGTAAATATCTGAAACTAAGTATCTGCAATCATTAGGCATTCCAGATTGATCAATTAACAGGACAGAGGAAAACAACAATAAAAAGAGGAGTATGGGGCAGCCCAGGTGGCGCAGCGGTTTAGCGCCACCTGCAGCCCAGGGCGTGATCCTGGAGACCCTGGATCGAGTCCCATGTCAGGCTCTCTGCATGATGCCTGCTTCTCCCTCTGCCTGTGTCTCTGCCTCTCTCTCTGTCTCTCTGAATAAAAAAATAAAATCTTAAAAAAAAAAAAAAAAAGAGGAGTATGTAACAGTATCATCTGTTTCAGATTCGTGAGGATTTTATTTATTCCTGAGAGACACACAAGAGAGAGGCAGAAACATAGGTAGAGGGAGACAGGGAGCCTGATTAAGAACTCGATCCCAGGACCCCGGGATCACGACCTGAGCCAAAGGCAGATGCACAGCCACTTAGCCACCCAGACGCCTTTTGTGAGGGTTTTAACAAAGGGAAGAAGAGCCCACTGAATTTTCTTCAGACTGCTTTCTCAGGAAGGGCAAAGGAGTAGCTACTTTAAAAAGTGGCTAGTTAGGCACTCCCCACACACACGGCCCATGTGAGCACAGCACCCCATGAGGAGCACAGCACCCGGACCAGATGGCTACAGCTGCTGACTCCTTAGGCAACAGAGATCCACTTTTCTCTATAGTCTCCAGAAAGGTCAAAATCACAAAACACGGCTTTCTTTCTCTGTGAAGTCTGGATTACCTATTTGAGGTTTTTCTTTCAACTATGTGAAGGGGATGACTTAAGTCTGACACCCAGAACTTTCCATGATGGGCCAGGTATACCTTGAATTTTTGGAGCTCTTTGGCTTAGCAAACTCCATGGTTAATAACGAGCAGCTCACCAACAGCTCTGGAAATCCTGTCTGGCCCCATACACCAAAAACTTGCTAATTACTTTCCTAGGAAGTATGGGTTTAGCTCCTGACCCAGAAAAGGTCCCCACAATAGTCAAACAGATTTTCTGCTGCCCATCTGTTGCAGATGTTTCCAAAGTCAGTTCTGTCTTACACAGTTCATGGGCAACTAGTGTCATAGTGTTAGAAAATGCTAGAGCTAAAGCTCTTCTGCCTTGCTGTCCACCAAACGGTTGATCGAAATTAAGGGAGCTGTTATATCCTCACGGATTAAACTCCATGAACGCCAGAATGAAGGTCCTTCACTGTAGCCTGCCTCAATGCCCAGGGAACTGTCAAAACCAACTGTCAAAAGTGAAAACACAGTCCACATCTTTGAAGAATGTATCTTTTGGGCAAAAATGAAGTCATCAAAGCTTTTAAAATCAGATTCTTCCACTCATTATAAATAAAAAGTTGACACTGTCAGGACTAACCTAGTTTGTTTCGGAAGCAAGCCAAACACTAACCCTGTCATTGCTAGCCAAGTCTCTCGCAGACAACATTATAGTCTGTTCCACCATGGAGAAGGGCCCAACATCCCAACCAACCTCAAGGGCTGAGGGCATTACATCTAGATATCCACAAAAATCAGTTTTCTTATCTAGATCTCACCAAGTTTCTCAATAAAGTTGGAGAATGGAGTATCTCAGCCATTAGGGAGATCTGGTTTCACAGAATCTGCATTTGGTTATGCCAACAAGTTGCCGGATAACTGTAGCTGCAACCCCCATCAGCCTTCTGATTTCTTTCTTCTTTGATCTTGCTGATAAGACTGAATTGGCATCTGTTCCAGTTACTGTAGTTGTATAACGAGCACCCCAAAATTCAGTGGTGTAAAACAAACATTTATTATGCTCATGGATTCTGTGGGTCAGGAAATCATGCCAAATATAGAAGAGATGCCTGGTCCCTGCTGCACAGTGTGGCTGCAAGAACATAGGCTCCTTGGTAGTATCTTCTGTGTCTATGTCTCTTCACGTGCTCTCCCTAGCACAGTCGCTTTGGGATAGCTGGACTTCTTACATGTACGCTCAGGACACCCCAGCCTTGTGTCCTGAGTCAGAAAGATGCAGGTGGACGCTGTACTGCCTCTCTTCTAGGATTTGAGCTTTGGGAGTCAAGCAGTGGTATTTCCACTTCATTCTGTCAGGTGAGGCAGTTACAAAGGTCTGCCTGGGTTCCAGGGAAAGGGACTAGGATTGCAGCTTGATAGAAGAATGCCAGTTTCACAACTTAAGAAAAGCAAATGGGGCAGGATATATACTGGGGTGGTCACCTTTGGGAAAATACAATCTGCTACAATATCAGTATCTGGGGCAGTGCTCATTCTGCATGACTCTTTACAGAGAGGTTCCTATTTCATCAACATACTGAGAGGCTAGGAAAGGCAGATGGTTTCCATTCTAGTAATGAATCCTGGAAAACCCAGTCTCTGTGAGCCTCTGCAACCATATCCCCCGCCACCACCCCTCCCGCTGCCACTGGCCCCATATCCTACCAACCTCACTCCACTACCAATCTCTCATGCTAGGTAAGGGAGGAGCTCTTGACTTCTTGATTTCCATACTCACATCTTTTGTATTTAAGGGGAAACACACACACACTTTCACTTGACCTCACTGTCATTTCCAAACTCAACTGCACTGTGACACCTTTTGCAATTACTCTTGTGGGGTAAAAACTGTCTCTACTTAGTTATCTACAGTTTCATACAATTTTGACCTCAATTTGCGGCTGCTTCCACAACTCCCCTGGGACAGGACTTCTACTACCGATGGCATGGTAGGTCAAAGTCACGATGAGCTTGAACTCATGCTCACTTTCAATGTACTTGCCACTACAGCCTTCTAGCCTTCTATCTGTCTGCTTGAAATTCTCACTTCCTTTGTTTTTGTGTCATTGTGTTCTTCTGGTTTCTACCAGTTTTCTCTTTCTTCTTCCTCTGCTTGGTCCTCCTGTTTCTCAGCACTTTTTATAGCTACTAGGTGCATATCAATACTCAGGTTCAAAAGATCCCTTTCAGCTGAAGATTTCCCAATTGCTTTATCAACCCTAGCCACTCACACAGGATTAACTCCTATATTTTCAGTTGCCTAGAAGACATTCCATTTGCCTAAAACCAAACTGATCCTATCCTGCCTACAGAAAAAACAAAAAACAAAACCAAAAAAACTAAATCAAACCATAACAAACAAAAAAAGCAAGTATTCAAACAAAAAAGGTAAAATAGAAAAAAAAAAAAAAAACCTGCTTCCTTCTCTAGCTTCCTGTTGTCAGTCAACAGTGCCTCTATCTTCCAAGATTTGAAACTTGTCTAGACACTCTTCCTCTTAAACTTCTCACCTAAGCCCTATCACTGGATTTTAGATATGGAAGGAACTTTCAAAATATCTAGTTCTGCACTTGTTGAACAAGGAGAACTGGGGCTCAGACATCTTGGCTGTTTGCCTCAAATGCTTCTGACCCTGACTATGAGGTGCCTTCCAGTACCAAGACCTATCCAAGCCCATCTTTGCTAAGCCTCCAGACAAATCTACTTCCTTTGTGGAATTAGAAGATCAGGGTTTGAGCCCTTAACAGTTGTTTGCCCACAGGTGAGTAAACAGTAACTGCTAGTTAAAACTGCCTCCTGATTAAGAACTTACAATAGGAAACAGAGTACATTTAAACTCAACTGGGTAAGTTCTCTCGCCCCCTCACCCCTGCAAACTGGCCGACTTTAATATTCAACCTGATTTCTCATGAAAACAAAATCTGTGTCAGTTGGCAGGTCTCCTGCCTGTCCTCCCTTTTCTGGTTCCTGGCTCTAGACTTCTGCTCGCTGCTTCCCCAGCCAAGAGTCCCTACATCTCTGCAAATGAACAGCAGACATTTCTTCTAAGGGCTAGAATGAGCCCCTGTACTTGCTTCACTAAAATGTCCTTGACCAACATTCCCACAGGGGTCTTTCCCTACTTCAGTCTCCTTAACATCTCAACTCTAAAATCTTACACACGATGCATATTGTCTTTCACCTACACTCTGTGTATCTGCATAGTCTTGTCCCACGAGACTACAATGTCAGCCAAATACAGTATGAGACATTCCATAAATTTGTAACACATGTTTGCAAAGTTCTTATCGTGAAACATCTGATTCTGATTTTTAAAAGTAGAATGTGAAATTTGACTTACACTCAATTTTATTAGACTAAAATTACCTTGCAAACAAGAGACTTCTTTTTCACTGATTATACCAATAAACAGTTTTCTCGACATTGTGAATACAATGCACGCTGCCTGCCTTCAAGGAACTCATAATCTAGAGTTAAAAAGGCTGCACATATGGACAAGTATTGGTTAGAGAATACAACATAATATATACCATATTGCTCATCTGCTTACTTATGCCATTACTTCAACATTGATCCACAGCCAAGAACCTGGAAATTATCCTTATTCAGGCATACAAAGCCTCCAAAACAACAAAATATTAAAAAGCCACAACATTCATGCCTTTTACCTACAGGAGAGGCTCACTGGGTACCAACAGACCCTAATATCCCAATGCTTCATTTTGTGGTTTTCTTGGCCGGTTTGATTAGAAGTTGCAAATTCTAAAAGGCTGCCAACAAGAGAGGGAAAAATACAGAACCCAAAACTCAAAATGGATTCACTCATCAAACAAGCACTGCATGAGTCCCTACTAAATACAAAGATGGAAATAACAGAATTCAAATATGGTATTTTTTTCACCTCATATATCAGTAAAGATTTCTAAAAATAAGCCCAGTATTATTAAGAGATCAGAGGAAATGGATGGGGTGGGGGAGACAGTGGAGATAGCAGTGGATTCTGGAGGGCAATCTGGTAATACGCCTCAGAAGCTTTGAAAATGTGCTTATGCTCCATATTAGTAATTCTGCTACAAGGATACAGGCTATGGAAATAAACAGAAGCAGCAATAAAGACCTGTCAGGCATTCATTCTCCTTGCCACTGTATTTGTAATTGTGAAAAATTAGAAACATCATAACTGTCGTCCTAGGCTGTAATTTATATTACAATTATATGACAAAATACAATGAGGTCATTAAAAGCCCACTCCACTGAAGACATTTTAAGGATACAGAAAAATACAGATGGCCCTCCCATCCTCTTTCCGCCATTTTTCTGTGCTGCCATAATGTGCACATGAATGTCCTAGCAGATGCTCTGAAGAGCATTAACGATGCTGAAAAGAGAGGCAAACGCCAGGTTCTTATTAGGCCATGCTCCAAAGTCATTGTCTGGTTCCTAACTGTGATTATGAAGCATGGTTACATTGGCAAATTTGAAATCACTGATGATCACAGAGCTGGGAAAATTATTGTGAACCTCATAGGCAGGTTAAACAGGTGTGGAGTGATCAGCCCTGGATGTGATGTACAACTCAAAGATCTAGAAAAACAGCAGAAGAATTTGTTCCCATCCTACCAGTTTGATTTCATTGTACTGACAACCTCAGCGGATATCATGGACCATCAAGAAGCAAGACAAAAACACACAGGAAGGAAAATCCTGGGATAACTTTATCTAGGGATGTAATACATACATGCAAATAAAATGCCTCAATGGAAAAAAAAACAGATAAAAAGATTATACCCAATTTCTAAAATAATTATTCAATAATAATACACACAAATATAAATCCTGGCTTTTCCACTTAAAAGCTTATAAGCCTGAAGTTTTGTTGTTGTTGTTTTTACTGTTTCTTTTTCTTCATTTGGAAAATGATAGTAGTACTAGTACTTACTTCATAAGGATTAAAAAGATAATTAGGGGGCAGCCCCAGAGGTTTAGTGCCTTCAGCCTGGGGTGTGATCCTGGAGACCCAGAATCGAGTCCCACATCAGGCTCCCTGCATGGAGCCTGCTTCTCCCTCTGCCTGTGTCTCGGCCTCTCTCTCTGTGTGTGCTTCTCATGAATAAATAAATAAAATCTTAAAAAAAAAAAAAAGAAAAAAAAAAGATAATTAGGTTCTTAGCACAGTGCCTGATATATAGTAAGAGATCAAAAACTAATGAAAAGTATAACCTAAAACTATTAATAGAAATAAAGATTAGGGACGCCTGGGTGGCCAAGTGGTTGAGCATCCACCTTTGGCTCAGGGTGTGATCCCGGAGTTCCGGGATTGAGTCCCACATCACGCTTCCTGCATGGAGCCTGCTTCTCCCTCTGTCTATGTCTCTGTCTCTTTCTCTGTGTGTCTCTCAATAACAAATAAATAAAATGAATGAATGAAAGAAAGAAAGAAAGAAAGAAAGAAAGAAAGAAAGAAAGAAAGAAAGAGAAAGAAAGAAAGAAAGAAAGAAAGAAGAAAGAAAAGAAAAGAATAGAATCAAAATTTTAACAAATTATTTCTGGATGGTTGCATTTCAACACATTTTTATTCTTTTTTATTTTTGTTTCCTAGAGTTTCTGAAATAAGCATATATTAGTTTGACATCATTTTAAATGTTTAAATGTTACTCAAAAATGGTCTTTCCTCTCAGAAAGGACAGTTTATCTGGATGGAAACAAACAAAAGACATTCAAAGGAAAATGTTTATTTTAATATATGCCCCAACTGCTAGGCAATTTACACGCATTAAGTCATTTAATCTTTATTACCAATAAAACGGTATTGTTAAGTCAATTTTGTATATTGCTAAGCCATTTTGTACAAATAGGTTCAACCAGGAGAACTGACAAGTTACACCAAGTAATTGAAAGGTGAGATGCCAATGTTGGGTCAGCCCGATTACCAAAAATCAGTTCTTTCACCAAACTCCACTGCCTCCTGATAAAAAGTCAGATAAAAAGAAAAATTACATCCAGAACCCACTTTTCGTTTATTACCCACCTTTATTCTTACAGAACTGATCACCACCTGACATATCATGTATTTGTTTCCTGTCCCTAAAATGTAAGCTCCATAAGGATGGGATGTTGTCTATTCACTGCTGTACCCTTAGCTCCCAGCAAACAAAACCAGACACTCAATAAGTATTTAGAATAAAGAATGCTGAATAGAGAAATGACTTGATCATGTCTCTGTGGACACATCTGGTAGCAGTGCAAGGCCTGCTGAAGAAGTTGCTTACAGGAATCCAGGTGGGAGAGAACAAGGACATGAACTAGGGTAGCAGAACCATAACTAGAGAGGGAGAGAAGATTCCAGAAATATCCGAGGGATGGCACTGATAGGATAGGATGACCAAGTAAGTGGACACGGGACTGAACGAGAATGCGGAGTCAGGAGTGGACAGCTGAGAGAAGGAAGGTCTGGCCCAGCATTCGTAGGGAGATGAGAGAGCAGGGCCAGAGCGACCTGGATGTGCAGAGATAGACAGGGAGTACCGGACACAATGGGAATAATCAAGCTCACCCAATGAGAACACATGGAGAGGATCTACCAGAGAGGCTACAAGTTAAGGGCAGGCCAGAGGTGATTCAGTAGCGCCTGGAGTTTCAGGGACCTGAGTTCTGGTGTAAATACCACTGTGAATGTCTACACCAGGTGGGGGCCACATGTGCCATTTAGCTGTCCCATGTGGTGGTGTTCTCCTCTGCTCTGAACAGGACATCGATAGTGTCAAAACCTCACAAAACTAGTCTCAAACATTGAGGCATTAAGAAATGCAGATCCAGACGAAAACAGCTAACTGGTCTGGTCCCCCTTTAAATCTTTCCCTCATACTGATGCATCCAACAGTACTACCAAATCAATATTCCTAAAACTCCCAATTTCATGCCTTTTCCCAGATTTAAAAATCGCCAATGGCTTCTACCTTCTACCCTCTTCTACCTGTACTATGAAGTATTAACCGTGTGAGTAGAATCAGGCAGTTCAAACTGGAATCCTGGGTCTACCACTTATTAGCTGTGTGACCCCAGGCCAATAACTTAACCCCTCTGTGCTCCCTCAGTTCCTCATCTCTAAAATGTGGCTAGTATCCACATTGCAGAGCTGTTCCCATCAAGGGAAAATTTTTATAAAGTGCTTACTTAGCACAAAATGCCTGCATCAGAGTTGCGTCCTTTAAATGTTAGCTATTATTATTACTTCCCCTAAATAAACTTCCTACACCACCTGGGATGCTCTCCTTGATAATTTCTAATACACAATGCTCATCGCAGGGCATTTGCTGGCAATGTGCCCACCCATGAATCACTACTCCTTAACCACCAGCACCACCACCACGAGTATTTATTTAACATTTATGCTGCATATTCAAGGTGTTGGGCTTGAAATACAGGAAAAATAAACAGTCCCAACCCTCAGAGCTCAGAGTCTAATATAATAATGAAAGACAGCCAGAGGAAGAGGTGCAAAAATGTGTTACAAGTGCCAAGGGGAAGCACTTCCTGGAGGCTGGGCAGATGCTTACACTGAATCTTCAAAACTTAGTGGGTGAACCAAGCAGAGTGAGTGTATGTGGAGTAAGAGCACCCAGTACTGTGGTCACAATCACTCAGTCTGACCTTGCTGGAGCTCTGAGCTGTGGGTAGGCAGAGTGGGTGGAGGTCTGGAAGGCTGGATCGTGGTGGTCACGAAGTGCTTGGACTTTATTCTGTATGCAACAGCCAGCCACTAATGTTAAGTAGGGAGCCCCTGCTCGGGTTCTAGAAGAGCTATACCTCTGCTGCCCAAGAGCTATACCTCTGCTGCCCAATGTGGGCCTCACATGTGATGACTGAACGCCTGCAATGCACTAGTGTGACCAAGGAACTACCTTTTAAATTTCAATTAATTTCAACTTAAAAACTGATAAGCATTTCAGTAACTGGAAAATTTTCAAGTACGTTTGGAATGTTTGGGTACGTGAATCTACATTTTCAACTATAAATTTAACGAACTCTAAATATAGAACAAATATTTCTGATGAAAAATTCAGTGTCCAAATTGAGATGGGCTTTATGCGTAAAATACACTCCAGATTAGAAAACTTAGTACAAAAGAGTAAAATATCCCATTATAATCTTTATATTAACCACATGCTGAGATATTTTGACTACATTAAAGATGACATTAAAATTAATTTCACCAGTTTCTTTTTACTTTTTTTTAAGTGAGCGCTACGCCCAATGTGGGGCTTGAACTCATGCCTCCGAGATCGAGTAGCATGCTCCACTGACTAGGCCATCCAAGTGCCTCTCTTTTTACTTTTTAACCTGGCTACTAGGGAATATAAAATGACATATATGGCCCATATTATATTTTAGACAGCACTAACCCAATATAATCAAGGGCAGATGACTAGAAGTAGACAGACCAATTAAGAGACTCTTTTTAGTAAGAGTCCAGATGAGACACAGGCCTGAGTTATCTCAATTCTACCTATCTTCAAAACCTAATTCAAGACCTATTACTCCTTCTAAAAGCTTTTCCAATCGTAACCATTTCTAATGAGTTGCTTTTCTCAGAACTTCCGGGGCACTTAACCTGTAAGGTTCGCTTCAGTGCTTAATTTATCACCTGTCATTTCTACTTAATTTGGGGGGTAAGTTGCTTCTCAGAACCATCGCTTCTGGGCAAAGGGCCACAACTTAAGCATTTAATCTTTCCCCATTCTGTGATGCATTTTCAATACTTTTAATAAACAGAGGTACACAGTCCCCCAGATACTCTATCACAGTCTGGACACACCCATGTGGCTAACTTTACCTTTTACAGCAGAAGGTATTGTGAATCCCTTCCTTCAGACACCTTAAGGACATGAGCCAAAAGGATACAAAAGTCAACCAAGAATCCGGGCCAATGTTCTAATACAGCAGTGATATCTAATCAGTGAGCGAGCACTGGGAGACTCAACTGGATACCACCAGGAAAAAAAGACCAAGATGGCAGAGCTTAGCATTTTCAGAGATTTCACTAAAAATCAAACAAACGAAAAATTTCTGATTATCCCTGGCTTCCACTGCCAGAGATAACCTTTGCAACCTAAGCATTAAGAACTTTTATTCAAGGAAAAGACACACAGCTTTAACATTCAAAAACTAACCCCTAAACTAATCTAACAACACATTTTCGAGGTAGAGAGCCACATATTACTGATCAATC
Source organism: Vulpes vulpes (assembly GCF_048418805.1). NCBI lineage: Eukaryota > Metazoa > Chordata > Mammalia > Carnivora > Canidae > Vulpes > Vulpes vulpes. Next base: position 145,847,415 of record NC_132792.1, on the reverse strand, counting down.
TATGACTCTGCATTTCCCCCATCTACCTTAGGATAAAGAAACCTTTTAGGGAAATGTCATGAAGCATATATTTTATTGTATCATGGATAACAAAGGACTTCACCTACAGAACCATGTAAATTTTCTGAGAAAAAAAGCCTCAAAAAAAAACACACAAATAACTGGTCAACTTTTACCACTACAGAAATAGGAAGCTTGAGCAGCAACTAGTTGCAAGCAAAGGGACACTTCGTGGTTATTAGTACCTGGGATCTTCGTAGTTCTCGGATTTTTTCCATGACTGACATTTAAAACATAAAGCTGACAAGTTACAACAGCATGCGAATCCATCTTTTTTGCATTTGCCTAATGGCTCCAAAGATAACAGAATGCAAAGAAAGTTTGTATCTCCAAACAACCGAGCAATCAAAGATGGAGTCAGGACAGCTCATAGGGGGAGGGGGAGGGAGGAAAAAATAAGTTAAGGCAGTCCTGTTCTGAAAGGCTGGATAAGAAATGGGGGAAACCTGTCAAAGAGCCTGGATGAAATCAGGGAGTTAAAAAAGAAAGCACTCACTTCCTTTAGCACTGTGGGAAAATCCCAGTTGCTAATAGAAAGCTGAGGAAAGTTTAGTTTGGCTGATTTCTTGTTGTTTTCCTTCCAACATCATCGCCGAGTTCGAACGACTGCTTCCCTCCCCTCCTATTACTCAGTACAAACGCCCCCACTGAACTGAGTTGTCTGCCGGAGCCCTGCTCCCCCGCAGCCCAGCCTGCAAACGTGCTCAGACGCCTCTGGGCGTGTTGTGGTCTCACCGCTCTGCGGGCCGGCGCTCCAAACTCAATGGACAATGGGAGTTCACCCCCCAGCAACGCCAACTACAAAGCTCAGGAGGGCCATTTCCCTTTTCCTGCCCAGATGCTGTTTTCCCTCCTTCGAAGTAGGGCCCCGGGCTCCACTAGAACCCCAGTAAGGGCTGGGACGACTGTCTCCCCCCCCACCTGCAGAGCTGCTGATCCCCTCGAACCCCAAACAAGTTGCATCTCCGTGCACAGCCCTAAAGGCGTCCCCTTGCCCCAGCGGCTTGGTTGGGGGCGCACGGCGGGTTTCACAGTCCAGGTAGGACGGGGAGGGCACGTCTCTGGACGCTTGGTCATGGCCCTGCAAGCTAAGCCGTCCCCATAGCCGCCACTTGTCTCCCCTCCCCCTCCAGCGAGACGCGCGGGGAGGTGCAGGCGGGCAGCACCGCCACCTCTTCCTCCAGCGGAGCCCTCGGGGACACTCACCCTTTCACCACAAAGAAGGGGTCCTCCATGGACATGGCGTCCCGGCCCCCGGCTGCCTCGCGCCTGCTCCGCGCACAGGGCGCCCGCGCCCGCCGAGCCTCCCTCCGCCCACCCCACCGGCCTGCCGCAGCCGCCGGCGCCTCGGCCCCGGGAACCCAGAGCAGCTGCGCGCGCAGGCCGGGGCGCACGGGACCGCCGCGGCTCCAGCGCTCGCTCGGCCCGCACACCGACTCCCCGAACCTGACGCCGGGCCCCGCGCCGGCCCCCTCCCCCGGCTCCTCCCGGCGCGTCTGGCCGGCTTGACCCCGCCCCCGGCACCCGCGGCCGCGGCCAACCACAGACGCCGCCCGCTGCACCACTTCCGCACCCGCGCTCACGTGACCAGCGCCAGCCCCGCCCCCCGTCGGCGGGGCTTGGGCGGCACGTCACGCAGCCCTGGAGGCGGGGCTTGAGGCGGGTGGGCGTGGTCCCGCGGTCCGGCTCCGCCCCCCGCCCCCCGCCCCCGCCCTGCTCGCCCACTCTGGCTTTGGGGGACCCGCTGCCTGCTCCCTACTGGGGGTGCCAATTAGGGTTTCAAGCTATGCGCTAGGACCTGATTCGTACTATCCTTTTACCTTTCCTGCACTTTTAACACTTTATTTTGATGACATGTGATTTATATTTTTTTTACGGTATAACTTTATTTTTTTTATTGGAGTTCAATTTGGCAGCATATAGCATAACACCCAGTGCTCATCCCGCCAAGTGCCCCCCTCGTCACCCAGTCACCCCAGCCCCCCCCCACCTCCCCTTCCACTACCCCTTGTTCGTTCCCAGAGTTAGGTGTCTCTCATGTTTTGTCACTCTCACTGATTTATAATTAATTCCATCTCGCCCTTGCCATAAAGCTCGCTCATACACCTTATCTGACTCTTGATAATGTTGCACAACTCCTTTATGTAGGTCTTACTATGTGTTCCGCAATGCCCTAATGGGCTGGATGTGCGTTATTTCAATATTCCTGGGGAGAAGGCATTATTTCAAATTTGTAAATCACCAAAGTTCAGAGGTTTCAAGACTTCCTGTGGTCACACACTCTGGGCAGGGCAGAGCCACGGATACTGTGCGCTCTCCACCAGAATGCATGGATTTTCTAATGAGCATTCTCCAAGTGAGCAGTAAGGTGATTTTTTTCATACAGTGTACAGCACTTCCCGGGAGAGCCCTCCTTTGAGAGACTAACAGGGGGCCAGGTATGGCAATTTCTTCCCAGCGGTGGTTCAAGAGCCCTTCCAGATAGCATTTCGGTCCTTACAATTAGCCAGTTCTCATGCTATCCATGAACACTGTAGGCTTTGTGAACTTTAATTGCTAATTATCACTGAGCACTTTCTGTGTGTCAGGGACTGTGCTGTTATCTCAGTTGCTCTCATAATGAGGTAATTACCATTATTATCCTCATTTTAGGAATGAGAAATCTGAGACTCTTGGAGGTTAAGTGACTTTCTCAAGGTCACCAGTCCTTTTGGAGATGGAAGAGTCCTCAGAGCCAGACAAACCCTGTTTGAACCTGGATTTTGTTATTTGGTTTCTCATCCAGAAAACAGAATAATAATATTTAGCTTGTGGATTATCATGAAGGTTAAATAATAATGCATGTAAGCCCCTAGTCTCCCAAAGAGTGGGGCAGCAATTGTAAAGGTGCAACCAAACCAACGTGAGTTTGTGCCTTGGTGAGTCAGAAACTGCACCATATTGAGTAGCCACACAATGAAAAATTATTTGCAGCAAATAAGGCGATCACAGGGAATGACTTCCCGAGAGGTAGAATGGGTTCCTTTTGTTTAGGGTTAGGATGAATATTTAGATGGGGAAGCCTTGTTCACACGTAGAGGTGGGCATAAGGTTGCCCAAGTGCCTTAAGGAAACATGCCTATATGTGTCATATGTTAGGCTCCTCCTTGGGCAGATATTGTAATGAAGTAATGGTAGTGTAGGTCATCTCAGAGGTCACTCTATGGTCTATGTTTGCAGGCACGAGTAACGGTTTAGTTCAAAAGGTCTAGGCAGTCTGGGCTGGTGGGTCTTATCAGGGCCTTCACCATCATCTGAGGGGTGGTTTTGGGTTCCATGTGCCTGAATGAAGAGGTAAGCCAGAAAGAAGAGCTTAAGGAAAAGTGTAAGACAAAGATTAGTGAGTACAAGTAAGCAGGTAGGTAGTAAATGAGGCTAGGGAGGAGAGAGGTGAAAGTCTCCACGCTTCTCCAAGACCCGGAAGGAGCAGTGAGGCCAGATGTGGGAAAAAGAAGTTTTGGGGAGTGAACCATTTAATTGGGCTACAGAGATATTGAGGTGGGAAGGCGAAAAAGGATCACTGTTCATTCATTCAACAAACACATGTAACTGAGGGGCAGATGAGAATACCGATTAAGAGCCCTACTTGGAGCGAGATTGCCCGAGCTCAAATCCCAATTCTGCTGCTTCTGGCTATGGTTTCTTGGGCAAGCTGTTAAGTCTCTCAGTGTCCTCATCTGAGAAATGGACTGACTGCATCATAACACCTTTCTCATAGAGCATTGCAAGGATTAAATAAATTGATGTGTGAAAAATGCTTAGAAGAGTACCTGGCAGGTATTGTGCTCTTACTATGTGCCAGGCCCTGAGGACACAGAGATGAATAGGCTTCGTGCTTGCCTTCAAGGGACTCTCAGACTGGTGCAAAAGACAGGCCCCATGGAGAGGGAAGCTATAATTAAAATGAGAGAGAAACAAAAGAAGCTACTTCTTTTTTTCCTTCTCTCTCTCTCTCTCTCTCTCTCTTTTTAAGTTTAACGGGCCTGGTCCTGGTATAAACAATCACTCAGGAAGAACACTCTGCAAAAAGCCACCTCCTCCCATCCCCCTGACAAAAAAAAAAGTAAAAATTCTCATGGAATAAAAAATCAAAACAGTTGCCTTGTGGTGGGAGTATTGACTGGGAAAGGAAATGTTCTGAGGTGATGGAAATGTTCTATATCCTGATAGCAGTGTGGCTTATACAGTTATATGTCTTTGTTAGAACTCATCAAACTATAACACTTAGATTCTGTCCCTTTGTGAAAAGAGGCTATTGCTCCATCTCTGTACAGTCCTGGGGCATCCAGGAGAACCTCCTGTTCCTGAGTGAGTCTGCAGTTAGGAGAGTGAGTGATGGAATGAGCCTGCTGGGGCCCAGGCACAGGCCAGTAGGCCACGGATCAGATGAGGATGAGGATCAGAAAGTATGACATCACATCCTATCATAAGGATTCCAGGGTAGGGTAGACCAGAGCCATCCCTTTCCTCTAAAACCTGTGGGGGCTCCATGACACTCCTACAAGGGAATCTCTTCCACTCTAAAATGGGAATGAAAATACCCAACCTGCTCCGTCACTAGGTTGTTTTAAGGATCCACTGGGATGTTGTATGTGAAAACATTTTGGAAACTGCGCAATACTATAAGCACCCTAAACCCTTTTTTTAAAAGTAATTAAAAATGTTTCCATTGTGGTAAAATACACATAACAAAATTTACCATCTTAACCATTTTTAAGTATACAGTTCAGTAGTGGTAAGTACATTCACATTGTTGCTCAATCCATTTCCAGAACTCTTTTCATCTTGGCAAAAACAAAACTCTCTTCCAATTACAACTCTCTATTCTTCCCTCCCCCAACCCCTGCCAACCACCATTCTACTTTCTGCGCCTGTGAATTTGACAGCTGTAGAAATCCCATAACTGAAAGCATACAGTGTTTGTCTTTTTGTGATTGGCTTATTTTACTTAGCATGAGGTCCCCAAGGTTCATTCATGTTGTAGCATGTATTGGAATTTCCTTCCTTTCTAAGGCTGGATAATATTCAGTTGTGTGTACATACCATATTTTGTTTATCCATTCATCCATCCATGGTTACCTGGGTTCCTTCCACCTTTTGGCTAGCGTGAATAATGAAGTGTGAACATAGGTACAAATATTATTTCAAGACCCTGCTTTCAATTCTTTTGGGTGTATAACCAGAAGTGGAATTGCTGGATCATATGTTAATTCTATTTTTAATTTTCTGAGAAACCACCAGGCTGTTTTCCACAATGGCTGCACCATTTTACAATCCCACTAACAGTGCAGGAGGGTTTCAATTTCTCAACATCCTTTCCAACACTTGTTATTTTGTTTGTTTGTTTTTAATAGCATCCATCCTAACGGGTGTGAAGCAATATCTTGTGGTTTTGATTTACATTTCTCTAATGATTAGTGATGTTGAGCATCTTTTTGTGTGCTTATTGGCCATTTGTGTATCTTCTTTGGGAAATGTCCATTCAAATTCTTTTTTTTTTAAGATTTTATTTTTAAGTAATCTCTACACCCAATGTGAGGCTCGAACTCACAACCCCAAGATCAAGAGTCACATGTTCTACCAACTGAGCCAGCCAAGTGCTCCTCAAATTCTTTGCCAGTTTATGTTTATTTTTAAAAAGATTTTATTTATTCATAAAAAAGAGAGAGAGGCAGAGACATAGGCAGAGGAAGAAGTAGGCTTCCTGTGGGGAGCCCGATGTGGGACTCAATCCTGGGACCCCAGGATCACACACTGAGCAGAAGGCAGACGCTCAACCACTGAGCCACCCAGACATCCCTTTTGCTCAGTTTTTAATTGGGTTGTTTTTTGTTGTAGAGTTAACCCTAAATTCCTTTTTGAAACAGCACAGAGTAAGGGAGAAAAATGTTACATACACATCACATACTCTTCATCATTTTCCCAATCTTTTAAAAACCCTGGTATGCATATGTATGTTCTAGAACGCTCCAGGAAACTTTCACTTATGCTGGTTTCCATTGATCCAGCTATGGCTGGCTGTGTTACCCAACCCCAACCACAGGAAATAGCCACACAGTGGTCATGTTTTCTTTCTTCTTGTTAGATGTTACCAACATCTCCTACTCTTACCCTCTACACACTGGTTGAAAATAAATAAGGAGGAATTCTAGGTAACTTATACATCCCAACACTAAAAAGTGATGAAGGATTTTGTTTTTTAAGTAGGCTCCATGCTCAGCATGGAGCCCAAAGTGGGGCTTGAACTCATGACCCTGAGATCAAGATCTGAGCAGAAATCAAGAGTCTGACACTTAATTGACTGAATCATTCAAACACCCAAATGATTAAGAATTTTTGGAATATACATTTGGTGGTTATTAGAAATGTTTAAATGTGTGTAATGTCAGGTATGGAAAATAGCAAGACATGAAATTATATATATGATATACATTTTTACATACACTTCATTTTTTGTACATTTATACATATATACACTTTACTCATTTTATATACACATTTATACATATATACAAACATTTTTATACATAGAAAATTTTTATATGTACAAAAAAGGAAATGTATTAAAAGCTTGGCAATTTTTACTCAGATAATCAGAAATACAAAAAGTAAAAAAAGAAAAAATAAAAAAAAGAGAAGTGAGAAACCCAAGTGACCACATATGCAAAAACTACATCAGAAGTTAGCAGTCTTAAATCCTTTCTAGAATAAGGCAACTTAGGCATGCATGAATGAATGGATATTGGTAAGTATTAGAAGTTAAAATACGTTATTGGATTCAATGACCCCCTTGACAAAACAGTGAATGTGACCCATTGTAGGAGGGCAGGTTGACTTTTACCATTTTCTATGAAATTGTCAGCGCACAGGGATTCTCTCCTAGTAAGTGAGAGAATCACGAACATAGGAACAATGATTGCTAACATTTACTTACTATGTACCAGATATTGTGCTAAGTAATATCCATGCATAATCTTCAGAAGTGGCTGCAGAATTTCTATGTAGGGAAGGTTTTAGAACTTATTTGGCGGGGCTAGGAGGCTTGAACTGAGGTTACAAGATAGATCCACTGTCTTTTCTTAAACTGCAAGTTTATCTGGGATGGCTCAAGAGTGTGGACAGTGATTGTGTGTGTGATAATAGTGCCCAAAAGTCCCAACAGGTAACGGGTCATCTCTTGGTTCCACCACTGAGGATCTCATTGAATCCTCACAACAACTCTGTTAGGAGGATACTGTTATTATCCTCATTTTCCACACGAGAAATCTGAGGCTTAGAGAGGTTGATAATTTGCCTGAAGTCTCTTTGGTACAAGTAGCAGAGCCCCATTTGAAAACAAATTTGTCTGACTCCTAAACCCATGTTCTTTGCCATAGGATTCTACTGCCCATTTGTACAAGGGCTAGTCTTGCTCAAAAATTAGCAAATTGATTTCACCTAAGCACAGAAAATGGCTCAGATCAGACTTCACACACATACCCCTGCGTGTGCGCACACACACACACACACACACACACACACACAAGCACTCATATGCTTGAGCACATGCACGCCTATTGAATTTTTTAAAATAGCTGAGAGGAAACTATTAATTGTGATAAACTACATTATATGCAAAACAGCATTGTTTAACAAGCAAGCCCCTGCTGCTGACTTAATAGTTTATCTTTTGGTTTTTGAGGATGACCTGTCCCATTGGATCAGAGTCTTCAGATGGGCCTTATGATACGTAGGTATTAAAAAACCATCACACACACACACACACACACACACACACACACACACATGCAAAGCCAAGACTAAATTAAAGGATCCATAGTGAACAAGATAAGCACAGGACACTGAAAAGTGCAGCCTGAGATTTAAGGATAGACAAATACTCAGAGGGAAGGCTTGTTCTTCCCAAGGAGAATTCACAGGACTCATCCCTACCCCAGTGATTCCCAGCTTAGTGGGTGGGGCAGGCTTCATTTGTCCTTCAGGATCTTGATTGTCATCAAATTTATTTATTTAAGAGTTTAAGGACTACTAAAGCTGCTCCAGTTTTAAAAATGCATTGTTAGATGAAGAATGGAGGGAAGAACAAAGGAGAGAAGGAAGAAGGAAAGGAAGAAAGAAACATAAAGATCTGAGATGAGAAAGTGTTAGGAAGGACTGAGAAGTTGCCAGATACTAGGTTTTTTTTTATTTGGCTCCTTTTTTCTTTAGGGAAATAAAAGACAAATAGTTTCCTGTTGCTGCTATAACAAAGGACCATAAACTTAGTGACCTAAAACAGCAGAAAGGTATTCTTTTGCAGTTCTGGAGGTCAGAAGTTTGAAAGTGGGTCTCATGAGCTAAAATCGAAGTGTTGAGAGGGTTGCATTCCTTCTTGGGGCCTTCGAGGAGAATCTGTTCCTTCTCTTTCCAGTTCTAGAGGCTGTCTGTGTTCCTTGGTTTAGGTTCCCTTTCAACAATGGCATCCCTTCAACTTTGCTTCCATTGTCACATCTTCTCTGAATCTGACCCCTTTGCCTTCCTTTTACAAGGACCTTTTCATTACCCTTGTCATTACAGTGGGGCCACCGGATAATCTAGGATAATCTTCTATCGCAAGATTCTTGATTTAATCATACCTGCTAAATCTCATGTAAGGTAACATTTTCACAGGTTCTGGAGATTAGGATATGGCCATCTTTAGGGTGATGGGGGTGGGGACATTATTTAACCTACGACAAGAGGAAACTGATGTTTATAGTTCTGCTGCCTACCAAATGCATAGTAAACAGAACCTCTCTGATACTTCAACAACCTTGTGCAATATCTGCCAGGATTTGCTTTTAAAGTTGAAGAGACTGAGCCTTGGTGCAATTTGGGATTCTGCCCAAAGTCAAGCAGCTGGGATGCAGACCCAGGTCCCTGAGCCCCAGTGCAAGCCAGCCTGCCTCCACTCATCTATCTCCCTCATTCTCCTCTACTTCTCTTTCCCATCTGGGCCTGTCCCCCAGCTCCCTGGACAAGCTGAAGCTGCTGTTTCCCAATGTACCAGACTCTCCTGATGATGATATAGCCATGATTGATCCTGGGCATTGCTAATCAAGCAAGCTAAGTGGCTGCCCCTCAGAATCTTTTTCTAGGACTTTTTCTTGCCCTCCTTTATTCAACAAGCATTTTTTGAGCTCATTGTGCTGGGTGCTAGAGTAGCAAGGGAAATAGACCTAAGCTAAAAATAACCCAGCATACTGTATCAGACAAAAGGGGTCTAAGATTGTAAGAAGGCAGAACAGGGAGTTCCAATTCCTAGAAGCTTTGTGTGAATCTTCTCTGTTGACCCTGGGTAAAATCTAAGCTCCAGGGAAGATCCAAAGGCTTCTTTTCTTTTGAGTTCCTTGAGGGACCAGGTATTGTTAGTCTTTCTGTGCCTTGCACATAGCTGTGCTCCATAAATATTTAAAACTTGGGAATAGAGTCAAGACAGGCACACTAAAAGGAGCCAGCAGTGTGTGAGAAGGGTTAGAAGTCACCTTGGAAGGTGCTCAGCACAGCTATTTTGTCTCTCTATTCTATCTAGCCACTGATGACACAAAGTATTTATCCCTATTTTTATTAGGAGAGGGCCTTGGGTGTTGCTCAGTTGTTAAGTCACTGAAGAGCAAGAGCTGATGGAGTAAAGGTTCTAGAAAAATCCACGGGGACCTGGCAGTGTTTCAATTCCAAGATTCCAAAAGAGAAGGACTTCAGAGGGGCTGATGGTTCTCTCATTACCTCTTATCATTATATTAACAGTGAAGCACAGCCTGTGAGTATCACAACTTCTCTTTGCTCTGAACCCAAAAGCTGAGGTAGCCTGGGAGGGGACAGCTTGTCTTCCTAACACCTGTGGTGAAATGATGAAACCAAGGAGGGGGAAAGTATGTTGATTAAATCCAGGACTTGCAGGAGTGATGGCCAGCTAGACTGTTTCTGGTTCATGTGTATAGACTTTTGATGTCACTCACTTTCTGAGGGGTAGAAGCCATTCTGGAAAGATCCTCCTGGTAACTTCCTCACTTTCTTTCTGAACATTGCTACCTGTCTTTTTTGCTCATCTCCTTTCCTTTCCTTTTGTTTCTTTTTACTAGCTTAGTGAATCTCAGGGAGATGGGGATGTGGTCAGAGTTTCAGAGTCACTGAATTGTGAAGCAGATCCATTGCCTGGGTTAATTTCTGTTTCTTAGTCCTCACCATAAGCCGTATCTGTCACAGAAGAGCCCAGAAAGAGAAAACCATGGTTCTGGACTTGTTTACTGGGTGTAAAGAGGTACCAACTGAGTAGGAGGATTTTTAAAATTTTTTCAGGGGATCCATGTCCCTGGGAAAGCAAATGCCTTCTGTTGCCCTAAATACATGAGAAGGCCCATGGGCTGGAAGCACCAGGCTTCTCTGTCTTAAGCAACTGCTCACTCAGCAAGGAGCTGGTACTCCTGAGTGGTTTTGCAGGCAATGTCTAGAAGTCAGTCTGGGTGACCACCATAGATGGTGACTCAGAACTCAACAGTCAAGGGGTCTTTCAAATCATCTGTGCATTAATTCCACAAATGTTGGTTGATGAGGTATTATATGCAAAACACTTTTGCAGATATGACAATGAACAAGACAGACATTTCTGGATAAATTTCTGTAGAAATTTTATCCAGAAAAGTCCCACCACAGTCAGAAATGGGAAACACTAGGGGTAAGGAGAGGAGACAAATGACAGGAAGAGGAAGGGAAGATGGAGGAAATGGGTGATATTTCTAGAAGCTCAAAGCTTATATATCACAGTTGGTTGCCAAAGAACTCTCCAGTAATATGACCATAATATTTACCCTACACATTATCTTGCATGTCAGAGTCTCACTAACCCTTTGTGGTAGGCTAAGAAAATATCGCCACTTCAAGATGAGGAGTAAGGAGGTTGACTCAGCTCATGTAATAAACAGAGTCCAAAGTAGACACAGGTCTTGAGCTCAGAGTTCCAGGCTTTATCACAATGTCACAGCACCTTTGGATGTGGATATTTGGCATGTTGATCACTGGTTGAGTTTGAAATAAAACCAGTCAGCTATACAGGGCAAGAGAGGTCGCTTTGTGCTTGTTATTTATTCTCTTTTTGACTCCTTAGACTCTAGTCCTTCTTGGTCCTGTCTTGTGCCCTGGAAAGCTGACTGCTGTAGATCACATCACCTAGTTGCTCTTGCAGGCTGATATCTGTTTGGGTTCACCCAATGGGAGGCACGGAGAGGAGAGAGATCAGAGAGCAGGGAAGAAAGAGAGGTTGCAGTATTTCCTTCTTTCTCCTTGCCCTCATTCTCTAATGCCTCTGCTAGTAGCTGTGTCCCTCTGCTGTATACTTTTCCCTGCATCACCCCTTCTTCGTAGTTCTAGCTCCCACTGAGCCTCGATAACACTATTTGCTGCTCTTATCTCTGTAACTCTGCAGGGAGTAATGGCTTTCTGTGATTGCTAGCTTCCGTGTACCCCATCATCCCTCATTTATTCCCTTGACCTTGCCCATACATAAGCAAAGAGTCCTTTCCTTCAGGCCTTTTCACGTGACTCACCTGGAGTGAAGGCTCAAGAATGAGCACGGAGAGTTACTGACAAAGAAGGGAAGCAGGGTTATGAAAAAGACTTGGTCTGCTTGATATTTGTGCCTAATGCCGGCCCAGAGTAGGGCCTTCCTGATGGGGGAAATACAGGGAGGAGACACCAGAGTGTTTGGGGTCAGGAAACATCAAGATAACCCTAATGTCATTTCCAGTGGGTTGCTTTCATTGACACCATAGCCTGTCTATGGTCAACAGGTAGGAGACTGTTCCTACCTCTGTGGTCCCACAGTGCCTCTCTACAGTTATATAGTGTTCTTTTTGCAAAACTCTTCCCTTAAAGGCAGGGAGAGACCTCCTCATTTTTCTCTTCTTTTTTTTTTCAGGCACTACCTAGTGATCAATAGGCACTTCGTAAATGATTCCTGGGGGTGCCTGGGTGGCTCAGTGGTTGAGCGTCTGCCTTTGGCTTAGGTCGTGATCCCAGAGTCCTGAGATCGAGACCCACATCAGGCTCCCTGTGAGGAGCCTGCTTCTCTCTTTGCCTGTGTCTCTCTGCCTCTCTCTCTCTGTGTCTCTCATGAAAAAATAAATAAAATCTTTAAAAAATAAAAATAAAAATAAATGCTTCCTGAGCAACTTTATGTTCAAAGGTAGTGTCCCTAAGAAATTGAAGTGATCCAACTAAGATGAGCCATATAGAATTTAGGCAGCAATAATGACTACAAATTTGCAACTGTGGTTTACTGTAGTTGTAGAATTTGTATGAAAAAAAAAAAAAAACCAGATGTTTCACACTTTACAACTCCTCCTCTTTTCACTTCAGCCTATGTGAAATTGTGACCTGGTGTGAGTGGGGTGTACGAGATCTCTTTTGCATAGCCATGTGTGGTTCGTGTGTTTCATCTTGAAATAACAAAGGTCAGTCTCTTGGTATTACTCAAAATTCTGTGGATGTATCAATTTACTATACCAGTCTGTTTCACAAATGGTTGAATACTTCCCAGACAAGGACTGATGATGGATGTGCCCCTTAACTTGCCAACCAGACCAGTGTTAAAAGGCAGACTTGGAGATTATCTGCTTAGAAATGGCCTAGAGTTCAAAGAGTTAACATGAGAAAATGTGGGCCTTTGCTACAGACTTTATTAGACTTCGTTCTGTTTCCATGGAGCTGTTGCCAAGGTACGTGCAACCGAAATTTCTCTAAGACAATGTTCCACTCCCCTAAGGCCCTCTTCTTCTTGGTTGACATTGAATCTATCTAAACCTGAGAAATTCAACTCATTTGTAGATTTTTCTTCTGACTAGTTGGAATATCTGCCTATTTTTTCTTAAAGCCCATTGACCTCAACACTCTTACCCCAGGGGGTTACCAAGAACTGGAGGGAGGAGGCCGAAGTTAAAGGTGAAGCACATGGCTCTTTACACACTAGTTTTGTAAAACCCAAATTGAGACAGATAACAAAGGACATTTTTTCTGATATCCAAATTTATATTTATTCTGGAAAACCTTTCAAGAGTATGCATATCAAATCACATTTTGTTACAACTTCAATGAATCATTTAAAAAGAATAAAATTCATAAATTAGAATCCTGAGAAATATTAGACATATGGTCATCACTGTATACAGAGACTTCCAAGGAAAAAACCTACCAGAGCCCATTCATTCATTCTCTAAAGCTCTACATGGCCCTTCCTTGCTATTCCTCAAACACATGGGGTTTGCTCCCTCTTGGAGGAATTGGGCTTGCTGTTCTCTCTCTGAAAGTTTCTTCTCCCATGACTCCCTTCCTTCCTATATTCAAATTTCTTCTCAAATGACACCTGCTCAGAGAGGCCTTTCCTGGTCCCTCTAAAAGATCCGCTCTCTTCACACTGTCTCCTTTCTCTGAGTTACTTTTCTTTACACACTTTCTCACCTCTTAGTCTTGTATTATATATTTATCTATTGCCAGTTGTCTTCATAGAAATTAGAGAAAGGGACTTTGATGTATTCATTGCTGTATCCCTAGCAGCTAGAACTGTGCCTACTGGACATTCAGAAAAGAACAAAATTTATATGAAATAGGACACTGGTAACCTCCAAAAAAGGTAGCCTCAAAAAAGTAACTAAAAAATTCAAATAGTCACATTCAGCACATGCAGCACAATAAGTTCTTATAGTTAGGTGCATGGTTAGGAGAAAGACTAACAATTCTTGTTGGTGGTAGAAGCATCCACATGACTGCATGGTTTGAGAAGTGTACAAAGATCCTTATTACTAAAAATATCACTGTTTAGTTCTCCAAAATAACACCGTCTACTTCTCCTCGTTCACACCATGCTTGAAATTCCAAGGAGTAGTTATCATAATCATTTTTATTGTATTAAGGTATTGGGCCACTTGGGAGAACCAACGAATAATAATCAGGATTTTGTTGACCTGGTTATCCAATCAGGATGCATAGCCACTTGCAGGAAGATGTGGAGGTCTGGCCGCCAGGGACTGGGAAATCAGGGACAATGAATCGCTGTGACACAAGGGGGCGAGAGAGAGCAGGGATGACCAGGAGTGGAGAAGACTGGAACAGAATCTGGGCTGGGGAAGTGCCCCTACCTTAGGGCAGTTGGGTAATCTAACGTGGAGAGACATCACCTGCGAGAGATGGAGTGTGATTTCTAGCTTCTCCACTTATGGATTCTAGGGATGATCTCAGGCAATTTTCCTTACCTCTCTACACCTACTTTCCGTCTGTGAGATGGGAATTTATAAGACCTACCTCAAAGGGTTGCAGTGAGGAATAAATGAAACTCCTGTTTATCAAGGACTTTTAGCATGGTACCTATCACACACACAGCATGAACTCAATAAATAAATTGTGGTTCTGGTGGTTATGTTTCAGATGCTGCTGCCCTTCATGGCTCATTGAAGGCCCAGCTTCTTGGGAAGTTTCCCACCTTCTTCATGGAGCACTTCTGGATTCCTTCAAATGAGTACAGGGTGTCTCTCTGCTGAGCTAGTGGAACACTCCATTGGTACTTCCTTCATAGCACTTGCTGCTTGCTGCAATGTATTTATTTATGCATTGTATTTACTTATGTTATATGCTTAAGTTCTCCAATAATACTATAATTTCCTGGAGGACAGAACTGGTATCTGATTTATTTTACCGTTTCTGACATTGCCTCACAATTCCTGTACATCACAGATACCCAGTAAATATAAATTGTCCCATGGATAAATATTTGTAAATAGTTGATCAATTATTATATGATCTGGTAATTTTCACAGTCTTTTGTAAAAATGGCCCAACCAGCTTATCTACAGGTTAAAGGGAATATAATTTACAATGTAAAGTAACTACTGCCTCTGGTCTAAAGGCTGTTTGGTTGTGTTGTTCAGTCTTTCCAGCAATGTCTATCAGAGACTGCTGGGACAGGGCAGCAAATGTTCTTTCAGAGGCAGTTGGACTGGCCTGGACAGAGAACTAAATTCTAAATTGCAGATTTCAGTTCAGTAAGTGAGTTGATGCTGATAATCTGTCCATGAAAAGGGAGAGAAAAATCTAATTTCGTAATTGTTGGAGCAAGAAGAGAGAATCAAAAGCTTAAGTTGAATTTGTATGAAATAAAAAATAGTCTGATATAGGTTTTTTTTTTTTTTAATGATTCAACCTGCATAATTATCCTAGAAATCTGATTATCTGGGCTACATACCTATAGCATGTAAAGGTAAGATCTAAGGTACCATGAAAGGGTACCATGGGTTCTCCCCCTCTCTTTTCTGCTCTGAGTTACTGACTTAACATCTGTCAACCAACTTCCCATCACGGCTGAGGTAGCATTTTGGAAGCCCCACCAAGGAGCAAGCGTCACTTGTACTTGGGGATGCAGCAGATGGGTAAGTGGGCCCATGGCAAACCATGGGGACAAGACCGTGATGCCCCTGGAGCAGAGCCACGCCGCAGCTGCACAAGGGGAGTCGAGCAGATGACCGGCAGATGGAGGCCAGCCTTCAGGGCCAGAGCAGCCTTTGAAGTCAAGGCTGGCTGGTGGAGACAAACTGCTCTGAAATCAGGAACTGGACTGAGATCGTGGTTGGCGAAAAGGACATTACTCTGTACTCAGACAGTATTGTCAACAGACCACGTTTCTATTTCCCTCTTATAAACTCTGGGTAATGCAGGCTTTTATGAGGTCATATTTTGGTAAGAAAGTGAAATTACAGGCCTTGTAAATATTATGTGTGGAGATGATGCCAGTGACACTCACCTAGCCAAAATCCTCCTGCTCAGAGAGGCCTTTCCTGGTCCCTCTAAAAGATCAGCTCTCGTCACACTGTCTCCTTTCTCTGCGTTACTTTTCTTTACACATTTTGTCACCACTTAATCTTGTATTATATATTTATCTATTGCCAGTTGTCTTCATAGAGATTAGCTCAGAAAATTTAGAATGTAAAGTAGGGACTTTAGGTCCTACTTTAAGTCAAAGGGACTTTTGATTTATTCATTGCTGTAACCCTAGTAGCTAGGACTGTGCCTACTGGACATTCAGAAAGGAACAAAATTTATATGAAATAAGACATTTATAACCTCCAAAAAAAGGTAGCCTCAAAAAAGTAGCTAAAAAAGTCAAATAGTAACATTCAGCACACAGCACAATAAGTTCCTGTAGTTAGGTGAGTGGTTAGGAGAAAGACCAGCAGTTCTTATTGGTGATAGAAGCATCCACATGACTGCATGGTTTGAGAAGCATCCAAAGATCCTTATAACTAAAAATATCACCATCTATTTCTTTTCTTTCCTATGAATAAGCATGGAAGCAATTCCTACCTATTCCTTTCCCCCTCATTCCCTCAGCTCCAGTCGCAGGCCTTCTTGGTGCTCCTAGAACGTACCAGGCCTGTCCTTCCCTCCAGGTCTTTGTACGGTCCCTCTGCCTGGACCGTTGTCCCTGTGCCTGGCTTCCGCGTTTCCAGCAGGCACTTGCTCTGAAGGCACCTTCTTGGGGAGGCCTCTCTTAAGCATTGCTGGTTTAAATCGCATTGCTCAGTCCCTTTGCAGTTTTAGTTTTCTCCATTGCGCTTTTCAAAAGACGTATTTCACATATTTTGTGTCGTCTGTCTTCCTCCTCTCCACCTATTAGGGTGTAGACTCGACAGGGTCAGACAACTGTATCTGTTTTTTCTGCTGTGTGCTCGGGGGACCTAGAACAGTGCCTGGCACAGAGGAAGCACTCATACATTTGTTGAAAACACAGACAGATACCAAGAAGGTGGGAGAACTCGTGTTCGTGACTTGCTCTTCCTTTAGCCTCCCTCTCTAAACAGCTGGGCATCTGCAGAATAGCCACAAACCCTTTCCAGATGTGGAGAAATGGAACAGTTTCAAAATTGGTTGCAGATTCAAGCACACACACCTTTCACAGATTCAGGGCTGGATGGAAGTTAGATTTCAGCTCTGCTCCCTATTCACCAGCCTGCACTTTCCGGAAAGTAATTTTTAAGAGTAGAAATTCTGGGCGAAATAGATTCATATTCATTTCAGCACATTTCAAAGCAGAGAAGTAAAATGTGCTGCCAACAACTTAATTCACAAATATTTACAAAGCTCCTACCATGTGCCAAGCTCCCTGTGGTAGGCCTTGGCAGGAACCACAAAGGAAAGAAGCAAAGTCCTCAGGTGCCTTAAGATGGGGAAGGGAGTAGCAGGTAAGCATAGAGAATAGAAAGAGAATATGATAACTATTGATTAGGGGATAGTATTTGTACTATTGCTTCAATCTCTGGCTCTTATTTTTATAAGAACCAGCACTTTTATGATGACAGACTCTTATGCCCAACTTGAGAGGCTTCTACTGTGTTGCTTCCTCATCCCAAGCCTCATCCCCCACCCCCCCAGCCCCAGGAAGAAAAAGGGGAAGGAAAAAGCTGAAAGCAATGAAAAGGGGCCTTGGAGCTTCTGCTCTGCCCAGGCCCAGGGAAAGCTAGACTCCCTCGTGCTCAGCACTGCAGCTGACATGCAGGATCCACTCTAGGGAGGGGCCCGCGGGCTGGTGCCTACTCTGAAGGCTGCCAAGCTGCCCCCACCCTGGCTCCAGCAGCAGGGAGAAAGGAGAGAACAAGTCTGTTTTAAGGGAACTGGCTCAATCAGGCGGAAGGGACCCTGGCAGACCCAGTTCAGTCTCAGGGAATCCTGTCTTCCCTTACAGTTAAGGTAATGATATCCAGTTCTAAAAGACAGTCTACATGTTTTCAGAAACAGTTTTAGGAAAAAGGAAAGTATAGATAGATTTGCGGGCACCAAAGCCGACCCAGCAGTTTTGTGAGATGATTTTTTTTAATTTGATATTTTTTTCTTAAATACATATTTATAAATAAGGAGGAAGAAGTAAACATCACTTAGTAGTATTCAGCATGGGGAATGGGAGCCTGGCATGGTCCAGGGCTCCCTGAAGTGGCAAGGGCCGCATGGGAAGAAGATCTGAGGGCCAGGGGAGTTCACAAATGGACAAAAGCATTTGGCTGGGCAATCTGGAAACACTGTGGAGAGGTGGTGTCTAGTACAGTCCTTAGTCAAGAGAAGTCTCTGGACATGGATGTGGCCTCACAGGTTAGAAAGCCCCACTCATCCACAGTCTTCCCCACAGAGCAAAGAAAAGCACTGTGCTTTTTTTTTTTTTTTTAAGATATTTATTTATTTATTTATTTATTTATTTATTTATTTATTTATTTATTTATATTCGAGAGAGGCAAAGACATAGGCAGAGGGAGAAGCAGGCTCCCTGCAGGGAACCTCATGCAGGACTCGATCTCAGGACCTGAGCCAAAGGCAGATAATCAACCCCTGAGCCAACCACGTGCCCTAGCACTGTGCCTTTAAGGCACTCTTTCTCAGGAAGCCTGACTCCTGATATGGATTCTCTGATTGATCTGGTGTGTGTGTGTGTTGTGTGTGTACCTGCACATGCACACTCATGGGTAGGGTGGGAGCCCTCATTTATCCACTTAGAGCCTTCATTCATGAAACAAGTGGGTGGGTTATCAGGACTTGCAAGCCCTCAGACAACAATCCCACAGGAACAACGAGTGGTCCCAGGCCCATCCCCCAAAGTCCAGAGCAGGGCTCTCTGCTTCATTTACAAATTGAGATTACCTATAAAATTTCATCCAAAGGCTTCCAAACCAGGACCAAAAAAAAAAAAAAAAAAAGGCTACAGTCTTGGGCTGGAGCTCTTAGGTCCTTTCCAGGCTCCAGTTCCTGGGGTTCTGTGACTATGTAAAACGAACTAGCAGCTAGGTCCCAAGAGGAATGTAGCTGACCACAGAGCACTGATGTAGGTCGGGATTGTCTCTGACTATAAATGTCTTCCTTCTTTGCCTCCCTCCCAGGGACCCACTCTCTGACGTATTTTTTCCTGGGCATTTCAGATCCCAGCCATGGACTCACAGAATTTTTTTCTCATCCCATCATTATATATACATGTTGTTGGCAGAAAGAGCTGTGGGCTCTGTGGACGGTGGAGAATTCCATGCCTGGGCACTGGGAGAGGTACACTCAGGGCCGAGGGGCTGGAGCTGGAGCACCTGCAGAATCATCTCGACCACTCAGGTGGTGAAGGCAGCAGAGATGAACGCTTGCCCTCACTAGCCTCCATTCCTGCAGAGAGGTCCTGGGCTGACAGTGAACATGAGCAGTTGCTGAGCTGAACTCTTTTTTGGCAAAGCCTGGACAATCTGGTTGATGGTGTTCGGTGCCTGCCATCTGCCTGAAGCATCTCCCGAATTATTTCTTCCTCAGGATCCCTTTGTCCTTTGCCCCCCATTATCCCTATGCCACTCCCATACAGGCTTCTTTTCTTTTTATTTATTTATTCATGAGAGATACAGAGAGAGGGGCAGAGACATAGGCAGAGGGAGAAGCAGGCTCCCCGTGGGGAGCCCGATGCACAACTCTGTCCCAGGACCCCAGGATCATGCCCTGAGCGGAAGGTAGATGCTCAACCACTGAGCCACCCAGGTGCCCCCCCCCCCCCCCCCCCGCCACCATCCAGGCTTCTAATCTGTACTTTCTCCTTTCTCGTTCTACATTTGGCCATTCTGTGTCTCATTTCCTAGTGGCCAGGCTTTGTGAGCCACTTGCTTATGCACAATGACTCACTACATTAACTTTCCCAGGATATTTCTGGCTCTCGCTTATCTTTCTCTCCTTTATTGCATTGTAAAGTTTATCAATTGATCATTCTCATTATAGGATAATTCCCCAAGGCAAAAATTAACATGCTCCTATGGCATGCAGTTCCTATGGCACATTCCTACAAATATCTGTTGATAGGTGGGTTGTGTCCTAGGAACTTCCTGGAGGCACGCCTGTGGGGTGATGTATTCAGGAGCAGACGATGTTTCCATCCATACCCCCAGTCATCAACTGGATGCTCACCTCCATGTCCCTGTCTGAACCCCTTCCTGACCCGCATGTGTGTGCCAGGGTTTCACACTTACCAGGGGATGATTGGCTAGGGGTCGCTGGAGGACAGAAGCACCATATTTCTCCAGCATGCATATGATGGACAAGATTTCATTATCCTCAATGAAGATCTCTTTTTCTGGATGGCTACAGATAATATGGCTCGCATCACCAAGTGGGCACAGGAGGCCAATTGGCATGAGTTATAATATCAGAAGAACTGGCTGAAAGAACATATTACCTCATTAAAGAGGTTCCTGGAGCTTAGGGAAGATATTTACAAAGGGCAGGTAAAGTGAAGGGAGAACACCAGGTTCCCAGAGTCCTTGGTTTTATATAGAACTTTCTCTAATCTAGGTTATAGTCACTCTATTCTGAAATCTATCTTGTTCGTTGGACTACGGTGATCTGTAACTCCCCGTGAAAACTTCCCTTTGTTACTTTTTATCTGCATCTAGACAAGATTTAGCAATTTCTGCTTGTCTTGACAGTGGAGCACCTCCAGGGACACCTCTTTTTTTGGCATATTCAGTGACACAAATCCTTATGTCTCCTTACAGTGATAAGCTGGGAAATACTTTGGGAGGCGGAGCAATCCTTATAAGTTGTTTGTTAACCAAGGGCTCATACAATACCCTTGTATGGGTGAAAATGTCTTCTTATGGTGACGCCTGGGTGGCTCAGCGGTTGGGCACCTGCCTTTGGTTCAGGTCTGATCCCAGGATGCGGGATCGAGTCCCACATCAGACTCCCTGCGAAGAGCCTGCTTCTCCCTCTGCCTGTGTCTCTGCCTCTCTCCCTCAGTCTGTGTCTATCATGAATAAATAAATCTTAAAAAAAAAAAAAGAAAATGTCTTCTTACAAAGAAGACAAATGGAGGGGCTTTGCTTTACTAAAGGATTTATGTTAAGATTTCCTTCAGTATAAAGCTCCTCTTATACATTAAAGATGTGACTCAATTGGTCAACTTCTGGTTAACGGAGACTTTTCACTTATAATCTTGATATTTAAGAGATCTTACTATGTAAAATGCATTTATGCCTGTATCATGCTATAGGTAACGCCTGGACACAATATGCCTTTTCCCACCGGAGTTATCTTTACTAGTGGGATGTTCCAGAGCTGCAGTGGGCCTTGGGGAGACATCTGGGTCACAGTTAGGAATATAGACTATCTGTTTAATGGGAGTATTGGCTTTGGAAGCACATGACTAGACTTTGAACTTCAACCCTTCCCCTTGTTAGGCTGAATAGCCATCTGGATTGCAATGGTCACAGGTGACAGAAACCTACTCAAATTGGCTTAGACACAAAGAAGGAAGCTCTTTGAAAGGCAGGAGTCAGGGCAGTGTGAGGACCCAAGGAATTAAAACCAAGATTCAATGGGGATGTGGAAGCCAGCATAAAGCTCAGAGATACCTTCATCGCTTCACCATTCCCAAAGAATGGGCTTCTCTCTCCCAGCTCTAGTTACAATTTTTTTTTTTCACAGAACTGTGATTGGTATGAATTGGATAGTGTACCACCCTTTGGGCTAATTGCTGTGACCATCAGGATGAGTTTCTAAGACTGAGTAACAGAATCCTGGTAAGAAATAAATGGCACGCTCAAAGTGATTTAGCCGAGGAGAACTCAATCGTGGGACTATTCATAGAGGTACAATCGGGATTGAGGAAACCAGAATTGAAGTACCCAGAGACTCACAGCAGAGGAAAGCCGTTACATCCCCAAATCTGAAGGGACCAGTAAAGGCTGGTGGCCTGGAAGAAGCACCTTCTAGCAAGTCCTATGCCTCTGGAGAAACACGGTTGCTGGCAGACTGCAGTGAGGTGGTTGGAGAAGAGGGGCCTGAGAACCCCGACCTCTCTATCCTCTGACTCTCTGACATTTGCTGAGGATGTTCCTCCTATCGGCCAAACCCACTCAGGCAAAGGAGCCCCAAGGGGCAGTCTGATGAGCCTAATGTCCCAGGGCACAATGCAAAGCAGAGACTAGATCTGGGGGCTGGCAAAGATAGCAACAAGTATGCTGTGAGCTATGTTTGGGTGGCAGGATTAAGATCAGTACTTCTTAACAGAAGCACACATTGGAGTCAGGAGAATTAAATTTCCAATATATGATATGTGTTTGTCTGGAGCACGGGTTCTTATTATCAGAAAAAAAATGGAGCTAATAAATGCTAAGTTGGCAAGGCAATAATCTTGAGTAAAATAAACAGTTGTGATGATGCCTACATCGCAGACATTGGTGTGAAAAATGTACATAAAAGCACTTTGTACACAGTAGTTCTCTGCTTACACATTACATAGATGCCATTATTGTTGCCAGGCCGAAGAACGTCTGATACCTTAGGATCTGGCTGAAATCTACGGCCAACTTGGGGTGGTACTGGACCTTTAATTACCAAGACATTGCAGGCCAAGTCTAGGCAGGTATGAAGAGGGGCCCTAGGAGTCCCCACTCCCACATTGTGATGAGTGTCATAGCCTTTGACTGCAAACAAGGAGAACTCTTAGTTTCCCAGCCTCCTGTTCTTGGTAAAGGGAGGCAAACAGGGGAGATGGTAGGAAAACTGGAACAAAGCTGCCATCAGTTGGGATTTGAGGGTTAAGACTAATCCTGTTGATTCTCTCTGGGATGAGGAGCTCTTTGGAAAGACAGGAGAGACCCTGGACTCCTGGGCTGTGTGGAAAGAGTATGGGAAGTATGGCTTCAGTATATCTGTTCCCCCTCCAAACCTCCTCTCTATCCACCATGAGTGTCCTAATAGGTTCTCAACCCTTTGGTCAAAACTCACTCCCTGAAAAGTATCTGGGAACAATTTCTTACAGCCAATGTCAAAAAGCAGTATCTTTCCTTGTGGCATGTATACTTTATTTTTAATATTAGGAAGCTTTTTTCTCCTACTAAATTTCATGCCTCAGGAAAAATAGAAGATAATTGTTGAGGTAAGTCTTCCCTGTAACAGAGTACCAGATAGCAAGGGGGGAGGTAGTGAAAAGATGAGGCCTACAGACGAGCAGGAGGCAGCCCTGCCAGGATGCTGTCAGGCTCTGTATGGCTCACATCTGGATGGGACCCAATTCAGTGGGAACATTCAGGACAGCACCATCTGGAAAATTAGCAGAATAGTCAAGAGGAAGAGAGGCCACAAATGGACAGTTTTTTGTTGTTACTACTGGAGCCCCTTTGTGATATGAATTTCTGTAGTGCCTTCGATTGCATAACCATGACACGAGCCACTTATTACATATGTTTGTTTCTGGTGACAGTCACCGTTTAAGTCCATTTGGCTGTATAACAAAACACCATAGGCTGGGTAACTTATAAAAATAGGAATGTATCTCTCATAGCTCTGGAGGCTCCAAGGCTGAGATCAGGATGTCAGTATGGTCAAAGGAGGGCCCTGTCCTCAGGTGTAGACTGTGGGCTTCTCCTTGCATCCTAGAATTGGGCCAGAGATCTCTCAGAGCCTCTTTTATAAGGCACTAATCCCATTCATGAGGGTTCCACTGCCATGACTTAAGCACCTCCCAAAGGCCCCTCTTACTAGTATCCATCACCCTTGCTGTTAGGGTTTCAACATGTGAAACCGAGAGGTGGGGGCGGGGGGGAGGGGTACAAACATTCACACCATAGCAATCACGAAAGGGCCAGCCCAAGGACACAAGGATGTTCAGTGCCAAAGCAGAGCTGAGGTGGCTGTGATATCTCTTTGCACCAGTACAGAATTGAGAAAAAGGAAGGCTGAGTTCTAGTCTCCCGTCTTTTGCTGAATTCCTCATCACCAATAGTCACACATTTTGTAACTCAGTTTTCCTTTTCTGTGACTCATAAAAGTATTTCAAAGGTTAACAGTAAATGATCCTGACACACTTTCCAAACACTCAAAGCTATGAGGCTCCCCCCGCCCACCCCCTGCCTTAGAGGACAGAACATGGCTCAGCTCCACATTCGTCATTCCTCCAGCACGCTGCCCTAGTAGGAGGTACAAATAAATAAGTTTGTTGTTGATGGACCTGGGCTCTGGGTCATTCTTGGTTTTAGATGTTTCCTGCAATGAAGAAATTAAATTGGGAGACCCAGTTGCCAAGTTCTAATACCGCATGCTCTGTACCTACGATACTTCTGCTTTATTTCTCCTTCCTACAGCCCCCATGGGACGGAGTAAATCACTTTTCCAAGGATAACAACTCCTTTCTGCAGAATTCATGGCTTTTACCCCCCAGGAATTTGCATGATCTGGTTGAAAAATGGGGAAGAAATTGTCCAAGATATAGGTAAAGGAGACATTCTTCCCAAGGGGGATGGAAGCTATTGGACATGGGGATCCGTTGAGCTGGATCCTCAGAGCGGTGACCTTTACTCCTGCCCCTGTAGACTGTGGCCTCTGCGTGGTTCCTTAGGTCCCCCGGGGTTAAGACGGGTTGTGGCCGTGGCTGTCTGCCAGAGTGAGGAAAAGGCAGAGCAGGAAACTTTGCATACTTTTCAAAATCAGTGGTTCTCTCACTCTTTGGCCTCACAGCTCCTTTATCCTTAAAAATTACAAGCTGTCAAGGATCTTTTTTGTTTATGTGGGTTATATCTATCGCGACTTACTACATCATATATTAAAAGTTAAAAAGATTTTAAGTACAACAGAACACAAGAACATATCTATCAGCCATCAGAGAGGTGATGTCATTGTGTTCTCCAGAGAACTCCATCGTGTACATGTGAGAGATAGAGATTTAAAAAGAAAACAAAGGGGGGGGGTGGAAATCATGACTTAGACCTCATGGATTCAATGAAAGGGTCTTGAGGCCCCTGGGGCATTCAGATCACACTTAAAGAACTGCTGTGCCTCTGTTTTCATGTATTACCCTACCCAGAGCTGTGGAGAAGTGACACAGTAAGAAAAGTAGTTTTGGGCTTCCTGCTGATCACGGGGACAAAAGTCCCCAAAAGTTAACAGTAGAAAGGGAAGAGGACTTGTGGATCTTTCCTCACTTGTTTGCTTTCAGAACCAGAAACTAAAAAAAAAAAAAAAAAAAGAACCAGAAACTAGTCTTCTGAGGGTCCACTGCGGGAGGGGCTGGAGTTGGCATCCTAGCCTGGGGCAGAAGGCCTCAGCTGGGAGGCAGGTGGAGGGCGGGATTCTAGGGGCCCCACAGCCTATCACTCCTACAGCTCCACACAGTTTCATTTTCTGCACCCGCCACCCCAAGCTCCGTTTGCAAATGGGTTGGGTCTCCCTTTTCGATCACAGGAGGACCAGGAACACCTCTCCCGTGTTATAGGAAACACACACTATGGGCATCGCTTACAAAGAGAGTGGTCTGTTTCGTAGGTGATGCCGGACGCCTGACATCAATGAAGAAGCACAGCTCCTGTCCCTGTGAACTGTCCTAGAAGTTCAGTCAGAGAAGATAGGAAGATCTCGAATTGTCTTTTGCCAAACTACATTCTTATGATTAATTAGTATCAACTTTTGGGAAGGGAATTTTGACCTTTGTTTCAAGACTGCAGTGAGTTTATCCATGTTGACACTTTTATCTCTCAGTCATGTGAAAATCCTTTTCCTCCTATTTTTAAATTTTTTTTTAATTCAAGGAACCTCCTTTTCCTTCTAAAATCATCTTTTAACACATGAAATGTTGAAGAGCAGATACCTTTGGAAAATGGGATTCCAGGTAAGGAAAAGGAAAAGGGCGAAATGGAAAATACATATGCTCTTGATACTTTGGGGGGAAATTAATTTGTTGGATAACCATGTATTTAATACCTACTGTGTTCTAGGCATACACTATTAGGATGCTGGGATATAGCAGCGCAAAGGACAGACGTGACTCCTGCTTTAAGAGTGTTTACAGACTAGTGTTATAAAGTCATTCCCCAGCCTCTGGCGTCTTTAGGTACACAAGTTGATCACAGCATAATATTGATGAGACCTGGCTTATGGGTTTGAACCCACTGTGGGCTAGGAGGGCTTTGCTTCATAACCCACAGACTTTAATCTCAATTCAGATGATACTGTACAAAGCATGTTATTAGATCAAAGTAAAACCAACCCCCCTACTAGAAAATCAGCTCAGGAGTTACTGAGTCATTGATGTTGTCTTTATAAAGTAGAGCACTAATCCCAATCCAATAAGAAATAGCTGTTGAAGCAAAAAAAATCAAAAAACAGTGACGCACCCCTTTCAAGAATGATACACTGTGAGTTCCTTCTTATCTTATCTTGTGGAGTTTGTGAATTTGAGTTAAAATTTGTCAAGTACTAAGAGAATCTTGACAAAGCAGGCTAAAAATGTCAATGCTGGTTCCATGGATTTTGCTGAACATCGTGTAATTTTGTTTTGAGGAAAAATTGCATATATCTCACTAAAAACTTTTCCTTTCAAAGCAAAATGGAGTCATCAACCTTTTTACACCAGATCCATGACTGGAGATAGCTCTTTTCCAGTTGTTTTCCCTCAAGGAAGCGTGGTCCCCCTGTGCCCTATGGGATCAGGTCCAGTGCTCAAAATTCTTGACTCCATGCATGATACATATGGATATCATAGGTTTGAGCATTTATGGCAGAAAGATAGGGAATCGTGACCTTTTTGTGAGATGAGAGAGTCTCAGAGCTGGAAGGAGCCTTCTGATCCAGGGCAGAAAATGCCTTCTACAGTGCCGCTGACTTGAGCAATCAATCTCCGCTGGAATACCACCAGAGCAGGGCAGCTCACTACATCGTAACATGGTCTTTCTCTTCTTTCACGAGCATGTTTATTATGTAAGCGCTTTGAACATCACAGGTGCCTTTGCTGTGACCCTGCAGACGGGGTTGGATCAGCCCATGAAATCAGCCAGTGAGTTTCTACAATGGCCTGTGAATGGCTGGATCATTTTACACATTTCCTGGCCTGAGAGAAAGTGAAAGTGCCCTGTTCTTATGGCAAATCTGCCTGATAGCTTGGAATCTTGGAAGTATGCCTGGTCGGATCTGTGGAAGTGATCTCATTCTTTCTGATGTTTGTGGGAAAGTAAGAACACTAATTATCAGACATTTTACCACCCTCGGTGGCACTACGGTGACCTGGACCCAATTGCAATCTTTAATGCAGTAATCAAAGTATGTCTCAATCTCAGGACGGGCTTCAATTCTTCCTCTATTGGCTTCTTGTAGATGGCCCTGACTCACCTTTATACATATGCTTGTTCTTTTTTTTTTTTTTTTTTTTTTTCAAAGGGAGAGAGAGGGCATAAGCATGAGCGGGATGGGGGGGTGGAGCAGAGGGAGAAGTAGACTCCCCCTGAGCAGCGAGCCACATGCGGGGCTCCATCCCAGGACCCTGGGATCATGACCTGAGCCTAAGGCACATGCTTAACTGACTGAGACATCCAGGCGCCCCTGGGAATAAATAAAAGCCTCACAGGGGGAATGAATATCCACTCGATCCTCCTTACTCCCCTAAAATTCTCACCACTCTTTATGTCTTATCCCGCCAGATTGCTGATCCTAGGATTGCCATCAGCTACATTCATCTGACCCTGTCTGACCACACACCTTAGCCCTGATACTTACTTCAGTGGCCCCAGCTTTGACAACTGGCTCTGAACATGTACCTCAGGCTTGACCTTTTCTCTCCTTGATCATGACATTTGCTCTCTGGCTTTAATATCACAACCACACGGAAAGACATTCTCAGTGTGCCATGCCTTAAAAAACCCACCTGCCAGGGCTACTTCTTGCTTTACTGCACCCACCTACTTCCAAGGATGAAGCTCCTACTGGATGCTTCTCTTCTGGTGCCAGCTGAACTGCAGAAGAGTACCACTGTGCCCGCTTATTTTGTTTTTAGGGTTGCCATGGGAAGTTTCTATGCCATTTTCTGAGCAGTGCTGCACTGTGAAGAGAGCAGCTTTATTTTGGGAATGGTTTCTCACAATTAAACTAGTCAGGACTTAATATATTTCTGGTTGGACATGTCAGTGATACAGGTGATACACCTATGTAAACGTCTTGTCTCTCCTACTGCGTGGTCTCCTCAGAGGTCTGAATGATCAAAACCTCCTTGTGCCCCCACGGCTTTACCCTGTACTTCACACAAAATGAAAATGTCCAAATGGATAAAGAGGAAGAGGCAGAGGCAAGGTCAAAGATGTGGCGATAAGACCTCCTATAATGTGCTTCCTGCATTTCTGTTTCTCCTTTGGGCATTTTCTAATTTAAGAGTCCTATAAATGTAATATAAAGGGGTGCTTTTAAATAATACCTCACATTTTTAAAAAAGATTTTATTTATTTATTGATGAGAGACACACACACAGAGAGGCAGAGACACAGGCAGAGGGAGAAACAGGCCCCATGCAGGGAGCCCGACGTGGGACTCAATCCCGGGTCTCCAGGATCACGCCCAGGCTGAAGGCAGGAGCCAAACCACTAAGCCACCCAGGCTGCCCAATACCTAACATTTGTAACCTTTGTTTTATTAGTTATTCAAAATTTCATTATTTCTTAATAATTATAGACCCGAAATGGCTTTATTAAGTCATGTTTGCTAATGACAGATGCTCAGTAAGTGGAATCTATGAAATATTTGATGACATAATCTAAATACCAAACCCAACAAACTGTGCTGTCACCAGAATCATGTTTGGACTTTGGGTTGTCTTTACTTAATATTTGGGTTAAGGACACTGGACGAGAAATCAGCTCGACTCTTGTCACCTCCTCCTCTTCCCTCGTCCTTCCTTGTCCTCCTCTTCCTCCCCTCCCTCCCTCTGTCCTCCTCCCTCCTTGTCACCCTACTTCTTCCTCTGCTCCATCTATTATCTGTTTTCTTTTTAAGCGCATACAGACCAAGATGTAGTTGGTTTCCATGGCAGTGCAACAGGGAGGGAAGGAAAGCAGCTTGGCGAGCGGTGTGAAGGTCAGGCAAGGTTTTCCCGGGCCAGACTGCTCTGCCACAGGGGTCCTGAGCTGTCCTGTCAGAGGGCTGGCCTCCCTCTTCTTGCTCCCACTATTTCTGAGTTCTTCTGAGCCTTCCCTTATTTCTGAGGAGATGCTTGGTTTTCCCTTTTCTGTCTATTTTTGGCCTGAGCCTGTTTGTGCAGTTGCGGCCATAAGGAATCATCCTCCACTAGGGAGGTGGGTGATCACTGTCTGGCAGGGTCCCTCAGCGTGGTCACATCTTATTTTGATCACCCACGTCTGGGGGCTTTTTCTTCACAGGTGCAGGTCAAGTGTCCCCATGCGCTGATCAGATGAGCGCATCAACACCAAGGCCCATGGATTAATTTACTGTGAGAAACACATTTGCCAAATGGGTCAGATATTTGTCTCAGCTGGTCAGCACATTTTCTGGCAGCGGAGTCTACGTGAGAACAACCAATCAGGATCAGAAGAGTGCTTGGTGGCCCCAGAATTGGGAAAGGGGAGACATTCTTGCTTTTTAGCTTTTTAGCTCCTCCTTTAAAAAAAAAAAAAAAAGGGTGACAAAGCAGGAGAGACACCTAACTCTGGGAAATGAACAAGGGGTAGTGGAAGGGGTGGGTGGGTGGGGGGGTTGGGGTGACTGGGTGATGGGCACTGAGGGGGCACTTGATGGGATGAGCACTGGGTGTTATGCTATATGTTAGCAAATTGAACTAGAATAAAATAAATAAATAAAATTTAAAAAATATTTATTTATTTCAGAGAGGGAGCATGAGAGAGAGAGCAAGCGAGTGCATGAGCAGGGTGGGAGGGGCAGAGGGAGAAGCAGACTCCCCGCTGTTCAGGGAGCCCAATGGGTGGGGGGGGCCCTGGGATCATGACCTGAGCCAAAGGTCGACACTTAATTGCTGAACTGACTGAGCCACCCAGGCGCCCCACTTTAGCTCCTCCTTTCACACACAATTTATCAGTTCACAGAGCTTTCTCCAGGGAGGAAGAGGCACTTGCTCAAAGACTCAGCAAGCAGCGGTGCTAGAAGGGAGGGCAAGTCTCCTAGCCCGGGTGTTTTCCACTTGACTGAGAAAGAGTCCCTTACCACCCTTTCTGAAATGCCTTCACTACCTCTCTTTCTTTGGACATTTGCCATATTTTAGCCTTTTATCTCTCTGGGACATCTCTGCATCGCCCTTTCCCACTTGGCTGTTTTTCTCTGCTGTCCTTTTGGCTTCTGGTTGCCCCAAACCCTGCAGGCTGTGTAACAAATCCCAACTCTAGTGGCTTGAAACAGCAGCAATCATTTTATTATCTTGTATAGTCTGTATGAGTCAGGAGTTTAGGTAGGGCTTGGCTAGGCTTTTCCAGCTTGGGCCTATAGTCAAATATTGGCTAGAATTGAAGTCATGCAGGACTGGAGGAGCTGGGGGCAGGGGACGGCATCTCTTGCTCCTGGTAGACTCAGGGACTCTTCATGTGGTTTCTGTATAGATGAGATTGGGCTTCCTCACAGCATGGTGGCCTCAGGGCAGCAAGTCGGCTCATGGCAGCTTCCCTCAGTGAGTAACCCAAGAGATCAAGGTAGAGGTGCATAGTAGTTCCATGACCTAGCCTTGGGAGTCACATAGTGTGACTTCTGCCATTCTCTAAGTCAAGAAAGTTACTCAGTTTCAAAGGGAGGGGACATAGACCCCAACACTCAATGGGAAGATTGTTAAAGTCACATAAGAAGAACATATGGAAGGACACCTGGGTGGTTCAGTGGTTGAGTGTCTGCCTTCAGCTCAGGGAGTGATCCCAGGATCCAGAAGAAAGTCCAACTCTCCCTCTGCCTGTGTCTCTGCCTCTCTCTCTGTGTCTTCGTGAAAAAAATAAATAAATCTTAAAAAAAAAAAAAAAAAGAACAAATGTAGAGGAGATACTGTGGTCACCTTTGGAAAGATACAATTTATCACAAGCACCATGCCCTACCATCCTCTCCCCATTCCACCCTGTATTGGTTTCTTAGGGTTGCCATGACATTGTAAGGCAAACGGGATGGCTTCTAAAACAACAGAAATTTGTCCAAAATCAAGGTGTTGGCAAGGCCATGCTCCCTCTGAAGGCACCAGGGAAAGAATTGTTCCAGGCTTCTCTCCTAGCTTCCAGTAGTTCCTTGGCTTGGGACTGTATAACTTCAATCTTCACATGGTATTCTATGTGTGTGTGTGTATCTCTGTGTTTGAATTTCTCTTTTTTAATAAGGACACCAGTCATACTGGATTAGGAGTCTATGCTACTCCAGTGTGACCTCATCTTAACTAATTTATATTTGCAACAACTATGTTTCCAAATAAGGTCATATTCATAAGTACTAGGGGTTAGGACTTAAACATGAATTTTTGGATGGACGCAATTCAACCCATAGCACACCCTTATCAAACCTCTGTGGGATTCCATCAGTGCAGCAAAGTTCCTTTTGCTCTAGCATATCAGCTAGCAGTTAGGAAAATAAAGCAATGAGATGAATTCATCCTGTAATGAGATTGACTAGCAGTGTATCTTACCTTAACTCTCCATGAAGAGTTAAGTCAAATGAATCTGGTGGAAGTTTGGATTGTTCTGGAGAAATTTGAGGAACAGTAACTTTTCAAATCATTCTACTTACTTTTCTTCTCTCTATAAGGCTTACCACCCAACCCCTGCCGGACTAGGAAAGGTGTTCTTGGTATCTTAATGGTGAAAGGAGTTGCTCATTGGTGCACTTGCCCAACAGCTTCTCCTCTTGAGCCAGAGGCTTCTGTTGCCTGCCATCTTTGATTAATGGTACGAAGGTCTCGTTTTACCAGAGGGGGACGCTTATATCTTTCAGTAAGTTAAATATGAGTTCAGACCCCAGGACCCTAGACTCCCCTGGACATAAGATTTCTGGAGACATTCAGAGCATGGGGACCCCCCTGCTGAGGAGGAACACCCACCCACACACATACTCCAACTGTTGCTCTGGGGGAATGCACCAAAGCTTTCACTGTGGCTTCCTTCTTCAATAAGTTTCCTTCTTGCTTTCCCACGTTTGCTTGGGTGAGTAAAAACAAACAAACAAACAAACACCTCAGCAAATACGCAGCTTATATGAGTGACTTATCACATAGCAAGAGAAATACCATCTACATCATCAAATGTATCTTTATTGTAAATCTTTTTTTGATAAACTATAAACTCAGCAAACTCTGCCCCTATATTCTATTTCTAGCTCATGAACCAACTAAGGACATGAGCAGGGCCACAGCCAACCCATATAGGACATTCACGAAAATTAGTACAATTGTTTTTTTCTCTGGTAGACACTGACCCAGGCCAGGTCATGGCTTAGCCCAGCAGAACATATAGAGCGGATTTCTATCCTATTTGCCCTCTTGGTGGGGTATTCTTGTCCAGGGCTCAACCTTCCATGGCAGCTCTGGTCATACCATTAGAAAATAGGTGGAAAATGGCTGTAGACTCAGATATTTATTGCTTTGGAAGGGAAGAGTGATGGTAGAAAAAAATAGGTCAGTTCATTCAAAACAGTAGAACTAGAAGCCCTGTTTGTATAATCAGAATGGCTAAAATTATCCAAAAGGTTTTACATAATCCTATCATGGAGTTTATTTATGGCAATCTATTTTTAAAATTTTATGTCATATCACACAGTCTGTTTGCACAATGCCTTGTATGTATTAGCGACTCAGTGAATGCTTCTAGAATGAACCAGTACAGTATTTTAATTAGCTAGTCCTCATATACTGGCACAAAAGAACAGTGTCATCTTACAACTGAAGTCACAGAGGGGAAATATCCCACCCAAGAGGGTGTGACATTCCAGGGGCCCCAGAATGAACACTCCAAAGGCTTGCCCGAGTTCTTCAAAGGTTTTAGCAGCATTAACATTCTTTATTTAATACTTCATCGTGTTATTGCCTTGTCTGTGAGATGAGTGATCCCAAACATTCTAACTTACACATCCTCCTCCCCACACTCATGTCAGGGACAAAAATGGAATTCAGAGGTTCTTCCACAAGGCACGGTTTTTCTTGAAGGCTCTGACTAGGGGTGCCGAGAAATAAATCCCCAGCCATCCTGGAGGCCCCCAAATCTGAAACCTAATATACAAATTTTATTCTTCAGACCAGTTGAGCTGTACATAATCTGAATTTTCTTTGTGTTGTTACATGGATATTTAGTTAACGAAAGTTCTTGAAATACAAATTTCATCAATTCATCTCAGTGACCTGGGAAACGTGTACGTGAAAGGGCTCTTTCTGAACAGAACCACTCACGTATGACTTTCCCTTTCCTCTTTCCTCCCTTCCAAGTAGCTGAACCCAGCAGGAACTTCTGCATTTGTCCTGGGTGGGGGTGGGGTGTGAGAGAATGTTTGAGACCAGAAGGTTCTGAGTCGGTTGGAGCTGGACAGTTGGAGCTGAAGAATGGTGGAGTGGCAGCCGGAGAGCTGGGTTGGCCTGGAGCCCTGGCAAGCCCGGACTGGGGCTGAGGCGAGTCCCGTGGCAGCAGCCAGACCTCTGAAGGAGCAAAACATAGGCCGGAGAGTGGAGACAACCAAGGAGAAAAAC
This sequence comes from Vulpes vulpes, assembly GCF_048418805.1. Lineage (NCBI taxonomy): Eukaryota > Metazoa > Chordata > Mammalia > Carnivora > Canidae > Vulpes > Vulpes vulpes. The sequence goes on along the minus strand of NC_132792.1, from coordinate 145,813,832 downwards.
AGCTTCTCAAATGGAAAATACATTCAGGGAACAGGAGGCTACAGACGAAATGGGAAGCCACTCAAATGGAAAGGAAGTGAAACCAAGGGAGAAATGAGACATTCACCCCAAGCTCAGGCAGTCTTTGCTTTTTTTCCCTTTTGAGGTATCAGTAGGGATTCTAAGGTGGATCGGTTATCTGCACTGAGTAAAAGCTCTATTTTTTTTTTTTTTTTTTCTGAGCAATGCGACAGTGGCATAAATAGGGAATTGTGGGAACACACCGAGGATATGCAAACTCTAAAAGGTGACAACTCCTGGGGAATTTGAAAGGTTGAAATATAAAAAGTAAAACATTTGGACCCCACCAGCTGCTAAAATACAACCCCTTGATGCACTTTAAAAGACCTACAAGCATGTGTTCTGCATATTACTCACAAAATGGCTACAAATACATGGTCTGTGCATTACACATGACAGGAAGTTGCCAAACCAGATGCAACCCCCAGAGGCTGAGTACTTGGGCTACCTTCCACCTTACTTTTAAAAGACTGAATTAGTTATTGATCCCTGAGGATCAAGGAGGGTTGAAGAGGAAGGCAAGCTACTCTAACCCAATTTAGGCCCTTGCAACTGAAATTGAGATCAAATTTCAAAGATCTGTAAACTTGCCCAGCTTCACAGATTTGAAATCATTCCACAGGATGACTTGTTTATAGCCCCCATGATGTAATGTTCATGGATTGTCCCCTGCCAAAAGAAATTAGCAGTTTATCTGCGTGGCACTGCATACGCTGTATTTTCATGAAAGCCACGAATTTTATTAACTCTAATTTCTTACCAATAATCTGCCATGGATATTGACATTCAAGTTAAATCCTTATGGCCTTCATAAGTTAATCAGCTATTCATAGAATGTATGTCCTATGAGGCCTGAGACACCAGTACCCGGCACATGGTAGGCACTCAATATATATGCATACAGACTAAAAGAATTCCCACAATGCCTACTAGGAACCAGACTATACACACAATGGAGTCCAGTGACATTTTAAAAATTAGCAAGTGCAGAAATGGCTCAGACATAACGCTTATAAGCAATTTAAGCTCACATCACAGAAAAGGATTTTGGAGAAGTTAATCTAGAATGAATTTCTATAACATAGACCCTAGGCTTTATGTTAATAGAAGAAATACAACCTTGACAGTGACTCTTTATGGTCATGCTGAACAATACAGGTTGGATAAAACTTTAGAGTGAAATAGCAGGGCCTGCATATCAATATTCCATTAATGAAGGGGAGGAGGGAAAGAGGGATGGATTGGAAGAGCCAAGAGCTATCTCCCTCCCTGAAGCAGCTGTGCTGGGCTTCCAGGGCCAACAGGCGGTTGTGACTGTGACATCTAGGAACTCAGAGATGTCTGGTGACGAAGAGTAAGTTCTAATCCGTTAGTTTCCTTTTGCCTCCCCCATTCCCCAACCCGTCAATCCTCAGAATTAACTCCCTCTCTAAACTCCTAAATGCTTTTTGGCTCTGCCACTCCACTGACACTTGCTACCCTGTGTTGGTATTTACGTGTTTCTACACAGCATATCACTCCAGCTAGACCCTCGCTAGCTTCCAGCTTAACTGCTTAAGAACACGGTTTGCTCATGTGGAGAAAAAACAAAACAAAACACAGTTTGAATTCCATCTCCTTCACTTAAAATCAGGGTGATATTAAATTGTTTAATGCCTGGCTCCCAGTGTTGTGGTAGGAACCGAATGAGATGTGTGAGTTTGTTAAGGCACAGAGCAGAGAGCATGCCATGTGCTGCATCTCTCTTTGTCCAGGAGGGACTCCTCCCGCCCCACATAATCAGAGCAGCCATTCATCGAATGCTAACTGTGAACTGGGCACTTTGCATATATGATCTCTGTGTTTCGTAGCAGCTTTGGCAACAGGTGTTATGTCCATTTTGCTGAAGTTCAGATGAGTTATGATTCTTTACAAGGTCAGTTACTAAGTGGCAAAGGCATGATTCAAAATCAAGTCCTTCTCCACATACAGCTTGTGCTCTTTCCCTTACACCACCCTATCTGCGCACACGAGGCACTCAAGCAACGCATCATGAAAATTGTATAAGCTATGCAAAATCATGTTCTATAATGAACCATGGGAACAAACTGAAAACATCCTTACAATGAGTCAGAAAACTAATAAAGTCCCTTATAAATTTGTGAAAGTGTGAATCTTTATGCTTAGCTTTTGATAACGCTGAATGAGGTCCGTAGGGCCAAATGAAGCACGCAGGGGGTTGTCAATGAAGGCCATGGATAACACTCGTTACTTGTCAATGCATGGCAGATAGGAACAGGGGAGGCACAAAGAGAAAATTAAAAGCTCCTTACCTTGCAAACAAGCTCACCCAGGGTAGAGTCAGTGGTGCACAGAATTGTAGAGTTGGAGGGTTATATAGATAAATTCTTTTATTTTACAAATGAGAATATTGAGGCTTGGAGGGAGTAAAATGGTTTGCCAAAAGAAACTCTGAAACCAATTATAAACCTCAGGTGTTTACATAAATATGTTCAACATCATTAGTCATTAGGGAAATGCAAATCAAAACTACACATCTATGAGAGCAGCTAAAACAAAAACGTAGTGACAATACCAAATGCTGGAAAGGGTGTGGAGAAACTGGATCACTCACCCATTGTTGGTGGGAACATAGAATGGTACAAGTACTCTGGAAAATTATTTGGCCATTTTTGAAAAACTAAAGATATGCTTATCTGGCAACTGCACTCCCGGCAACTTACCCCAGATGAATGAAAATTTATGTCCACATAAAAAAACTATACACAGTGTTCATAGCAGCTTTATGAATAATAGCCTGAATTTGGAAACAAAAGTGTCCTCCATAAATGAATTGTTAAACAATGGTACATCCATGCTATGGAATACTAGTCAGCAATAAAAAAGGAATGAACTATGTATATATGCAACAATTTAGGTAAATCTCAAGGGCATTATGCTGAGTGAAAAAAGCCAATCTCAAAAGTCACATACTATATAATTTATACTGCATAATTCTATAACATTCTCAAAAAATGACAAAATTATAGAGATGGACATGGACAACAGGTTGGTGGTTGCCAGGGTTAGGGCTGGTTGCACAGAGAGGGGAAGGCGTGACAATAAAGAGGTAGCATGACGGATTTTTGCTGTGCTGGTAGTCCTGTATCTTTGATTGCAGTAGTGGTTATACGGATCTACACGCGTGGATAAAATGACATAAAATGAATGAATGTGAATGAATGAGATAGAACAATACACATATATGGGGCATCTGGGTGGCTTAGTCAGTTAAAGGGCTGCCTTGGGCTCAGGTCATGATCTCAGAGTCCCGGGATCGAGCCCTATTTGGGCTCTCTACTCCAAGGGGAGCATGCTTCTCCCTCTCCCTGTGCTTCCCACTCCTCCTGTTTGTGCTCTCTCTATCTCTCTCTGTCAAATAAATAAATCTTGAAAAAAAAAAAGAATAATATACATATATTGTCTCAGCTTCTTGGTTTTGGTAGTATATCATGATACAAGGTATAACCATGGAGAAAATTTGGTGAGAGTACATGGAATCTCTGTACTATCTTCGTACTTTCCTGTGAATTTATAATTATTTCATAACACAGTATCTTTTAAAGATTGAAGGACAGTGCAGCTACTTGGTTCAGTTAATATACAATGATCTGGCTTACATGAAACTAGTTCCATGTAGAGATTAGCCAAATAGTGGAATTGACAGTTTTAGCTTGTTAAAGTGATCAGTACCTATTATGACAATAACTACCCAAATACTCTTTTTTCGAAGAATCCCATTTAGTTTGCAATCAGTAGACTATAAATTAAGATAGTTAAGGGACCCATTAACAGTGGAGTAATCAGAAAAGTCTGTATTATTAGAATTTGGTAATTTGATTACATTAAAAGTAATTCCTTTGGGGAGTATTGGGAGCATTTCCACTGCTTTAAAACCCCATAGAAGAAAAAGTGCAAGGCATTTGGTGCCTGGATCTTGCTGCTGTCTTTCATAATTTGAAGATGCCTCCCATCTGAGGTTAGCATCACCTGCCTATGTGACCAAAAATCTCATCACTTGGTGGTGAGCAGCTCAAGACGATTTGAACTTTAAGTTTCTTTTTGCACAGGCAGGAGGACCACATTTAAGACCAACTACCCTTCAACCATCTGATCGTTGGGTTCTTGAGTGGGTTTCCTTGCAGTAACTGTTTCCTAAAAGGTCAGAGCTGCGCCTGCGTCTATAGGAAAATCACCCATTTTCTGGGGCTCTTAGTGACCCAAGGGGAATGACTAATCCTTCCCACTGTGACTATACTGGCCAATCTAATGCGTAAACTCCAGCTAACTGTTTATTTCCTTAAGGACAGTTCCTCATGGAATTTATCCATGTATTCGGTTAGGCAAGACAGCCATAATCTCAACTCACTTGGCATGTATCTGTAAATGTAACTTTGGTCATTTTTGTCTACAACACTTATTCTAGACTTTCTTCGCTTCTTCAGGCTCCCTGCTTGACCTCACCCCATTTGCCTCCCAATTCACAGAGAAAGCCGACATTCTCAGAGGCTCCTTAGCCCCCCAGCCACATGTGGCCCGCAAGCCATCTCCCCCTCACCTTCTTCCCTTTGGCCTCGGTGGAGGTATTCTACTTTATTCTGGGCTGGTCCCCCACCAAGGCTCTAGATTCCTTCCTTTACTGACCTCTCAAGACTTTCTCCCCCAATTATCCCTCTCCCTGCTACAGCTTAAGCTTCCTAGACTGATGCAGATGTATAGAGAAAAGAGCAGAGATTTCATAGCCAGCCTGATAAGGGTTTGAATACCACCTCCTTCATTTACTAGCTGTGGGATCCTAAGCACTTTTTTTTTAAGATTTTTTTTTTTTTTATTTGAGAGAGAGCACAAGCAGTGAGAGGGAGAGGCAGAAGGAATCCCAGTTTGGGTCTTAGCTATCGTGTAAAGACTCCCTGCTGAGTGCAGAGCAATCCCAGGGCCCCCGAGATCACGACCTGAGCCCAAGTTGGACGCTTAACCAACTGAGTCACCCAGGCACCCCTTAAGCAAGTTTTTAAAAAACCAATTCCAAACTCCAGTTTCCTCAGGGTTGTCAGAAGGGTGACATACTACTATGGGAACTTAACATTGGTTAGGTCCTCTACTACTCTTGACCTTTCCCTGGATTCAGAAACCCTCCCAAGTTCCTGGATGTCTGTCTCTCCTAAGACCTTCCCTTATCTTCACAGAGTTCTTGTATGAACAAGCTATGGGCGAGCTGTCTCCACTCCTCACTTCCTTGTCCCTCTTCCTGCTCTGCAGAAGGACTTGTATATGTCACTACCCCTCCAGTCAGGCTGTTGCTGGGGAAGTCACTGGAAACTCCCAACGGTCCAATCTACTTCTTGGTCTAATTTCACTTTTCCATTCCGCAATATCTGACGTGATCTAAACATCACCAAAGGTGCTTTCACTGTTGAAAGCTCCTTCCTTGGCTTCTGTGATAATACTGTGTAGCTATCTGAACTAGTCAAAAAGGTTCTTGGGAATAAAATGAACAGAAATTGAAAGTATTGTTTTATTATTATTAAGTAAACTCTATGCCCAACAGGGGGCTCACACTCATGACCAAAAGTTGCATGTTCTGGGGATCCCTGGGTGGCCCAGCGGTTTGGCGCCTGCCTTTGGCCCAGGGCGCGATCCTGGAGACCAGGGATCGAATCCCACGTCGGGCTCCCGGTGCATGGAGCCTGCACCCCTGCCTGTGTTGTGTCTCTGCCTCTCTCTCTCTCTCTGTGTGCAACTATCATAAATAAATAAAAATTAAAAAAAAAAAAAGTTGCATGTTCTACTGACTGAGCCAGCCGGGCACCCCTAATGTATTTATTTATTCAACAATTATTTTGTGACTACACTATGTGCCAGCTACTGTCCTAGGTTCTAGAGACAACTCATTGAACCACACAAATGTGGTGCCAATCGTGCTTCCAGGGCAGATGCTACTTTATTAAGGACTGGCTGGTGACTGGAGCTCCCCAACCCACTCCCATTTTTTTGTACATAATTCACTTCTGCAACTAGAAGAAAAGGTAGTTCAAGCCTCTTTCTCTGACACCAAGAGCCTCAGCCCCCAGCTCCCACCTTGCCTCCATGACCTGCATTACAGGAGAGTCACCATGCCCCCTTTGATCCCACCCTTGTCCTTGCACATAGTCCTATTGTAGGACTGATCCTGGTGACATTCTATTAATGATGATGACGACTCTATTGTGATGATGATTTCTGTTATAGATGACTCCCTATTCTCACCTGCCTGTCTTCCCTGTAAGGAGGTGAACTGCATGAAGGCGTGGCTGGATGGGGCCATACTCCTCCTGGTGTTCCCAGGGCCTTATATATAATACCTGGCACATAGCAGACAATTAGTGAATGTTTGCTACATGAAATTGAATAATTCTTTTTTTTTTTTTATGTTAACTTGAAGATTATGATGGCTCTTCTGTCCTCTTATATTTTGTTGGTTTAGAACCTGAACTGTAGGGGTTTTAATAAACCCAGAAACATTTAGGAAACATCTCAACCCCTTTTTCCTTTAAATATTCCTCTTCTGTCACTACTGTGGCAAATAAAGTGGGGCTGCTCAATGTTTTTCTCACTCTTCTTTTCCAAGAGCATTGGACCTAGAAGGGACCTTAGATGACCCTCATCATTTCACAGATTAGGATCCCAAGGACCATGAAGTACCATGGCTTGCACATGGTCACCCAACTGGCTAGTGGCTGGGATAAATGTGGTATCCTTTGAGAGAGCAGTCATGGGTTTGTGGAGGTGGGGGGGCATCTAATCCTTCCCTGGGCCCACAGACCACTTCCAGCCCAGCTGCTCACCTCTCACTGTGTGCTTGCTTCACAAGAGCAGCGAGGAACCATGATGATGCCCAGACCAACCACGGGTTTTTTGAGCAGAGAAGAAAGAACCAGGCTCGGTATTTCAGGCACATATTTACAACCTTATCTTTTCTTACTCTAAAATGTTCCTGAATAAGAGCTTTTGAGCCAAGAGTCTTAGTTTGCAATTCTAGTCAATACAACTTGATTTTGTAAAACAACCTCCAGAAATGCCCAGGATATTAAGTGATACAGGACTGCAGAGAATAGTCAGTAGAATTAATGTGCTAATGAGGTAGTAACACAGCTTTGCTCAGGATTAACACGTTCAGGAGCCAACCAATTAACTACCCTTTCTAATACCTCCCAGGCATATTCTGTGTTCAGAATTTGGTAAAGCTCCTGGCCTCTGTCAATCTCAGCTCTTCTGTGCTTTTTGTTGTTTTCGTTGGGGGGTGGGGGGCTGAAGGGCTTTGGGGAATGGGGGAGGAGTTGGATAAATGAATGGCCTCAAGCTAGCTGATTGCCAAATCCCAGAGTGAGCCATCTCATTGTGATACTAAATATTGGTTATGTACCTGCGTTGTCACATACTTGCTGAGCATTATCCATGCCTTTCTGGCACCCCAGTTTGAGTCCCAGCAGAAGCCGTGCTTTCTGGGCTGTAAGTATCCTATTTTGCCTACCGTTCTGGTGTTGACCTTGCTTCCAGAACTGCTTTCCCTCTATCATGCAGAGTCCTCACCAAAGTAAAAAGAATGTAAGTATCCCTAGATCCAAATGTTTAACATTTGAGTCAGCCACAAATACTTTTGAAAGAGGGTCCTTTGGAAATAGCACAGCACATATATATACTCCCAGTCCTCTTTCCTTAAGAAGCCCTTCTATGGTCTCCAAAACACCCCTTCTCATCATGAGGTTGTTTCTTAAGATTACTTCATAGAGCCAAGGTTGGGAAGATATGCCTAAAATGCTTTATATTGGAATTGCTATATACTGCTCCTCCATTCTCTTTCCTGGAAACCTCTTCCTCAAGGGAGAAGAGCTATGTTTCTCCTCTTAATCATTAATTCAGCAAAGGTGGGCTGAGTGTAACCCTGTGTGTGCCATGTCCAGTGTTGTGTTGAAGAGGATATTTGATGTCATATTACTTCTCTATTTTGTCTGTCAGAAGGAAGTTTGCCAATCATCGACTCCCTTTTCTGGAATATCAGGAGAAAAAGAGAAAATTTATGAGCATTCCAGGTGTTTTGCTCTACTACCGTCCATCCACTTACCCCAACACACTCCAAGAGTCCTTCCAACATTGGAGGGCCTCCTTCTAGACCATGCGCTGTGCTAAATACTGAGAGTCTACACTGGAGACTGCCCACTATCCTCAGGGAGGTACCAGTTCAGAGGCGCGTGGTCTTATGAACAGACCCTGAACTAAAATGTCACTGTTAGACTGGAAGCATGTACAGAATGCAAAATGGACCAAGCCCATGGTTTCTAGCAGCCAAGGTTGATTGTGAGTTAATTCACCAACAGGTTTGTTTTTGATAGCTGCTTGAATTCCCTCTAGGTATGTTTTACAGGAAATTTTAAAACCAGCAAAATCTAGAATGCAATTTAATACGTAAACCCTTTTAATTCTTTGAGGGCATATTGGTTCCTTCAATTTCTCTGTCTTCCTCCTTTATCTTCAAGCTTCCCACCTTCTTGAAGGCATGTTGCTGGTCTGTTCCTTTTGTTTAGCGCATCGTGTGCTTTTCCTTCCCAACCACATCCCTACTCATGACAGGAGACATTTCAGGACCCCAGAGAGCCTGGGCTGGCAGAGCAAATTGACATGTGGGAGTGTGAGAGGCAGGCTTTCAGAGAAAAGGAAGAGGGAGAGGTAAAAATGGCAGGCTGTGGGAGCAGAAAAGGGGAAAAAGAAATAAGAATGTAAGAGGACAAGACAGAGAAGGAAGAAGAAGAAAAAGGGGAAAAAGAGCAACATGACCCCAATCAGATCTCCCCAGACCTGGCCTTGGGCAGTTTCTGCAACAGGGAGCCCAGTTCAGAGGGCTGGCTGGAACAGTCCTTCCAAATATGGGGGCGAGGTGGAGCAGACTTGCAGGAATACCAGAAGACCTGACTCATTCGCTGAACTGCATCTTAAAGGGCGATTTGGCTTTAATTATTGAACTGGGGGAAATTATGAAATTATGAACCCGGGCACAGGCGGGGGGGTGGGAGGGGGGAGGATGTAGAAAATCTCGGCATCTATCATGTGTTGCTTTTGAAAATTATTATTTTGGAGCACAAGCTGTTTCCTGTCTTAAAAGCCTATTATCTATCTCCCTTCCAGGTGGAGTCTGGGCTGCCTGCTAATTTAATCCCCTGGGTTTCCCCCTCTGCCTTCAAGATCTCACAGAGATGCAGGCTTTAAAAAGAGGGCACCTTTGTGTCTTCCTCCCCTTAAGGCCTCCATCTACCCTAGCAGCCAAGGAGATGCTATTTTGGGAAACAGCAGCTGAGTGGGGAGGATTGTTAATTGTTTGTCAAATCCTTCTAGTCTAGTTAGATCTCACGAAAAGAGAGAGAGAGAGAGAGAGAGAGAGGAGTCATACCCTTTCCCTTCATTCTATTTTCCCCTCGCATCTGTGAGATGGAGGGGGATAAAAAAGCTTTTCCTTTAGAGCACAGGCACAACCTAATATTTTAAAAAAATAAACCTAATTCTTCTACCCAATTGGAAACCCACAAACAAATATTGGCCCGAGGACCAATCAAAGTAGTTTAAATTTCATTTATAAGCCTCAAAACAAACCAACCCACCCCCAACCCCAAAACAAATATAAAGCCTCCTGCCTTAACGGAAAAGGCTTCAGGAGCTCTTGCCCTCCTTTGGGACCGGATCTGCATTTATTCAAACCACTGCGGCCAAAATTGAGCAGATTCCCCCCTCCCCGCCCCAACCCCCACTGACACGCTGGAAAACAATCCTACCCAGGCACACTGATCGGAACATCCACGCTCACACGCACTCATTCCAACACCGCGTGGACAAATTCAAAATCAAACAGAAAAAGACCCAGGCGCAGAAAAGGGTCCCCCGGACTCTGACCTCAGGAGCCCCCACGTGACTCTGAAACTTCCTAAGCATTACGTCAGCCTGCGAGGGAACCGGGATAAAAAAGACTGGGAACCAAATGCTTACGCTTCTTAAAAGGGCAATGCCCCAAAACATTTTTTGCGACTAGTTTTTCTTCTTTCACCAGTTCTCCAAATGGCAGGATCCTAGTCCTACCTGACTTTCAAAGGACACCTTTCCCTGCCTCCCCCACAGTGACCTTTTGATATTTTTCAGGGAGTGCCAAAAGGAATGATCTTTTTATTAAGAGAGGAGTTGGACTCAGAGAACTTTGTAAGTTATAATGATGCAGGGAAGGATATGAGCGTGCTGCCGATTTTAAAATCATTTTTCCTCAAAAGAGCTCAGACTGCTTTATAAACATAAATCTGCTAATCCACACACCAGCTCCTGGTTAGACAGCAGATCTGAAACTTCCTTTTACACTGCAGGATGTGTCTGTATAAATACTTACTCAGAATTTGCTTAGTCAAAATGAACATGAGATGGGTTAGTGATTTGGGGTTTTCAAACTGAATGAGCATTCATGTTAGCATTTAGATCAGCTGTGTTGATCTGAAATGGGCTTGACTATGAATTAGAATTCGTGCTATTAGCTACAGAGATTAGAACGGGAGTGGGGAGAAGAGGCAAGACTTTCTTACTGGCTGAAGATATATAGGTTGCCCCTAAAGGAGGTGCTGATACCCAGCGGGGGTTTTCAGGACGTCATTAATCCGTAATAAATGTTTAATCAGAACAGAGTAGGCAAGCAATTACTTTCTCATTAATAAAACCACACATTTGTAAATAGCATGGCAGGAAAAGCAAACTATCAAAATCAACTTATTGTATGTGAAAAGATAGCTTTTATAGGGAAATTGTGGAGCTTAGGGTCATGAATAATAATGAGCTGGGATAAATAAGATATATAATGTGATAGTTTGGTTAATATGCCACTAGAGTAATATATAGAGAGTACTCTCTTTTTTTGCCCTCCGGTTGGCTGTGTTTGAATAAGTTAACCTCAGATTTTGGGAGCCCATGAATAACTTGTTGATCAATTAGTTGTTTATCTCTCTATATATACATAGCTATATTCAAGCTTCTTGGTGCAGAGGAGGCAGGAGGCAAAGAAAGTATAATGTAGCATCTCCCAGCACTTGAATGTTATTGGGAAATGAGGAATATCCACACAAAAGTTAAATAAATACTATGCAAGTAAATAAAGCACAAAAGAACAAAGGTTATCATAGATAACAAGTGGTTGTAAGTAACTGATGACTATTAGAGTATGTGTGTTCAAGTGAGCACACTGTAAACACCAGTGCATGAAGGTTTCCTGGAGGAAGTCGTGGTGCAGAATTTGGGCAGGAAAGGAGAGGGCATTCTGTGGAGGAAGTAGACGATAGATATATACTTTTAATTAGACTTGTCAAGCTGGGAAAGAGATGGGGCAGGTTTATGTTGCTCAGGGTACTAGAAAGGTTGAAATGGTTTGCCTGGATCAATAAAATCACAGAATTCTAGACCTGCAATGATCCTAAAACAATCATCTTGTCTGTTGGTTCTCAAACATGACTGCACATTGTAATCACCAATGGAGTTTTTAAAAATTCCAGTGCCTGGATCTCACCCCAGAGTTTTCAATCTCAGTCATATGTGGTGAGGTCCAGGCAGCTCCATATTTAAAGGCTCTGCAGGTGATTCTACTGCACAGCCATAGTTTGAGGGCCACTGATTCAGTTCAACGCCCAAATTTTATAAGAGAAAGGCCATGCACAGCTGGTGAGAAGCCAGGCTCTATTCACCATTCTGGGCTGTTTGTCTTTGACAGTGTATTGTGTGATACTCTGGAGACCAGGCCAGAGGGTTGGATTTTTGCCATAAAGGTCATGGGGAGCCACTGAAGATTTTTGTGCGGGAAAATGGCACATTGAAAACAAATGGTCCTGCAGCTTCCAGGTGGACGTCAGAATTTGAAAAGGATAAATGCTTTCTAACAATGCACGAGCATGATGGTATCCAAGTAAATTTCTGAAATTTATTTATATGTTTGTATTTTTAAATATTGTGAATTTTACAATGATATTGTGATTTTAGGTAATGTGAATTTTTAAAGAATTTTCAGTTTGAATTTTAAAATATTTGAAAATTTGAATTTTAAATAATATCAAATATGAAAATATTGAATTTTAAAATAGTATTTAAATATTTGAAATTTTAAAATATTTTGAATTTGAAAATAATATTGAATTTTTAAATTATACTGTGATAATTTCTGTGTTCTCACAATCAGATAAGTAAAATTGTGCTAGTCTACCTGTGTGGCTACTTCTCGGTTCTAGAAAGACTTTTGTCTGGCTGATTGGCTCTCTTTTTTACCTTTTTCTTAGATTTCCTCAGAAACTTAAGTGTTTTAGCAACTATGTAAGTGTCTTATGGTTTACTTCCTTTTTATTTTATCTGCCCTCTCCTTTCCCTTTTCTCCAATCAAGGACATTTGTTAATTGCTCACAATATGTTCATGCATATTTATATGTCCACACCACCCTATCCCTTTATTACCATTAGAGCACTGTTGCCCAATAGAAATATAATTTGAGCCACACATGTAAAAAGAAACAGGTCACATTAATTTTAATAGTGTATTTTATTTAAGATGATATGTCCAAAATTTTGTCATTTTAACATGTAACCATTCTAAAAATATGAATGAGACATTTTATGTTCTCTTTTTGATACTAAGCCTTTGAAATCTGCTATATTTTACAATTGCAGCATTAATTTGGATGCTAAATTTTCAATCTTCAAAAATGTTACATCATAAAGTTGGGTTTCAAAAAAAGGATTTTATTCTGTTTCAGTTTTTAGATTTGAAGTAAAACAAATTGAAAATTCAGTTCCTCAATCATCTTAGCCCCATTGGCCCTAGGCTACTATATTGAACAGTGCAAGCCTAGGGTTTTATATGGTGGTGGCTTCTCATTCTGTGGCTTGAGAGGCTGGTAGGGTTCATTTTAATGAATTTGAGTACTCTATTCATGGAGGAATCAGTTCTTTAGGAGTAGTAAAGGAGGCAAGGTATGACAAAGATAATTATAAAAATAACCTAAGTTTCTCTGAGCCAAGGTATAAAATTTAGGACAAGAAGGAGGGCTAGTTTAGGAAAGGAAATGGGGAGGAGGAGAAAAAGGCAGATTTTGGTGCCCACTCCTGGTCAAATGTTATTTGAAATTAAATAAATTCTATAGTAGTCAAGAAGCCAAAAGAGAGAGAAAAAAAAAAGTAAAATATGCTAGACGAGTAGGAGAGAAAAAGCTGAATTAAAAAGTGACTTTGGGTGACTCAGTCAGTTAAGCATCTGACTCTTGATTTCGGCCCAGGTTATGATCTCAGGGTTGTGAGATTGAGCCCCGAGTGAGGCTCTACACTCAGCTTAAGATTCTCTCTCTCTCTTTCTCTAGCTAGCTAGCTAAATAGAGTGGTTTTGTCCTCAGAAAAGCAAGAAGGGTAATGCCTACATAAAGCGCTAATAATGTATTTTTGTAGAGCTTTTCCCTAAAAAACTCAGGATTTCATATAAATTATTATTCCCTTACATAAGCAACTGTGACCCCAACAATTTCCAAGTGTCCCAGCATTGCAAGGTGGGCTCCGTGCAAAGACCTTATTTCACCCACATCTTCTCACTCCTGGTTACTTTTCACAGAGCTAGCCATTTAGCATGTTTGCATTGTTCTTATACAGACTAGACTTAATTTAATACAATATAAGCTCTATCATCATCTGATAGGAATCCTTAGCCTTCAATTTGTCATGTAAGAAATAAAGTCAACAGCAGTGGGCACGCATGCTCTGCTCTTAGAGGAATCCTCCAGTCAGAGCCCAGAGAAGACCCGAGTGGAAAGAGGTGCATGCTAACCTGCTTGGGTGTGTCCAGAGGAGAGGATGGGGGTGGAGGGATGGACAGTCTCCATGGACACACCCTGGCCACTTCTCTGAAGAGCAGTTGCTTCCTCTGTCCTTATATATTATACCACTAGTTTTTCTCATCCTACTACCACTTTTTTTTTTTTTAACTGAGTGTCTCAACGATTGATAATGGCAAATTCGAACTCAGTTACCTGCTTTCTAAAGCTTAGGAGAAGTTGTTCTGGAGCTCTCTTTTGGTAGGTGGAAGTAAAGCTTGCTGAGCATAAGAGATGAATTCTCAAGGTCCCATTTTGGTGTCTCAGGATTAGAGGAAGTCCTGATGATTGTAATGATCATGCTCAGTTTCAAGTCAGTAATCATTTCCTGAGCAGCTATTACATGGAGTTGTAGAAAAAACATGTACCATTCAACAAGTGCTAACTATGTGCCCGGGACTAATATGGTCATTAGTATAATAAGAACAGTAACAGTAAATAGACTTAGTAAGTGCTTTAGATAGTGCCGGGAGCTGTACTCAGCCCCTTAGGTATTGTTATTTCCATTTTACACAGTAGGCGACCGAGGCACAGACAGGTTGAATAACTTGCTCATGTCACAAAACTAAGGCATGACTTTCTCATTTCACTTAGATGTGACATAACTTTCCAAAGGTCCCACAGCAAGTAAGAGGTGAGACAAGGTAACCTGGTCCCAGAACTTGGCACTCAAGCTTTACTTCTGTGGGTTTGGAGTTAAATCTCACCTTCTCCACCTGTAGCTGAGTGACTTAGGGGAAATTACTTGACCTTTCAGAGTCCTAGCTTCCTGATCTGCTTGCAGAACTTTATAAGGATGATAAGTAATGACTGGAAAGTAGCACAGTGTCATGATAGACAATATCATTATTAGAAATCCGTCAAGCTAAGTGCATAATCACTCTGTATACACTGGTATGGCCACGCCAGTTGTTAAAATACTGAAATGGTTTCATGCCAGTTGGCAGGATCTCTGCACCCGGCCCCTGAGTGCACCCCTTGCTGGTGACTCGGCCTCTCCTGCAGGAATCTGCCCTATACCCTGGCACCGCAAGGGCCTCCAGGACACTGTTCTGGTGGTTAGTGCCTGTGTTGCACATTTGTTAAATATTCTCATTATCCTCTGGCTACAAATATGAGATGAGCTCCTGCCTTCGATGACAGCACAATTTGAGAGAGGCTTGACATAACAGGAGCAAGTGACAAGAGCAGTGCTGAGGGGCAATGAATGCAGGGCAGTTGGTGAAATTCCCAGCTCACATGGGTCAGCTTCACCTAATGCCATATTTCCTAACATATACTGATAGCTTCTTATATGCCAGGCTGTTCTAAGAGCTTCACATGCGTTACCTTGTTTTATCCTCACAAAAACTCTAAGAGGTGGTGACTGTCATTATCTCTATTTTCAGATGGAAAAGATGAAGGCACAGAGAGGTAAAATAACTTTCGAAAGGTCACACAGTAAGTAAAAAATCGAGCTGGGATTCCAACTCAGGAAGCTTCCCTTCAAAGTCTGTACTCTTAATCAGTGTTTTATAGTGATTAATAACTCTCAGAGAGAGAGAGAGAGAAAATAGATGAAAAAATTTTCATGCTATTACTCAAAATATGTGGCTTGTTTTTGTAATTATTCATGTTACTATTTTATCTCCTTTATGCAAGCTGAAAATTCCTAGAGGGGAGGAACTCTGGGTCTCAGAGCTTGATGTCTCAATTACCATTAATAAGTTGTAGCATAGGTAATGTTACTGAGTCATCACATCCTTTGGAGGCCTCTTGACTGTGAATTGGCCTATTATCAGGCCCACTTTTCACTATTTCTCCTAACCAAATATCCCCCTTGGCCAAACCCTGGTGCAGGATCAGGCCAACTATTGCACCTGGATTCCCAGAAAACTATGCTTAGTCTCAGGATTCAGATTGTGACTGAGAGTCGTCATTTAAAAAAATTTTAATTCCAGTATAGTCAACATACGTTAGTTTCAGGTGTACAATATAGGTATTCAACACTTGCATCCATCACCTGGTACTTATCACAACAAATGCCCTCCTTTTTTAAAAAAAAATATTTATTTGAGAGAGTGTGTATGCAGATGAGGAGTAGGGGAGGGGCAGAGGGAGAGGGAGAAGCTGACTACCTGCTGAGCGGGGAGGTGGGATGAATCCCAGAACCTTGAGAATATGACCCTGAGATCATGACCCATCCCCCACTCTGGCAACCATCACTTTGTTCTCTATAGTTAAGAGTCTGTTTCTTGGTTTGTCTTTTTGCTTTGTTTTGTTTCTTAAATTCCACATATTAGTGAAATCATATGGTATGAAATAATAAATCTTTCTCTCATTTATTTTGATTAGCATTACATTCCCTAGCTGCGTCCATGTCATTGCAAATGGCAAGATTTCATTGTTTTAATGGCCGAATAATATTCCATTGTGTGTGTGTCACATCTTTATCCATTTATCTATGGACGGTGAGAGTTGTCACTTAATTTGCGTAATAGAGCAGGTGTGTATGTGACTTCTCCCTTTTAAAGCTGGAGAAGCAGGCAACCCGGGGTGGCTCAGGGGTTTAGTGCCGCCTTCAGCACAGGGCGTGATCCCGGAGACCCGGGATAGAGTCCCACGTTGGGCTCCCTGCATGGAGCCCGCTTCTTCTCCCTGTGCCTGTGTCTCTTCCCCTCTCTCTCTGTGTCTCTCATGAATAAATAAAATCTTAAAAAAAAAAAAAATAAAGCTGGAGAGAAGTGAAAGTGTCCTGAGGTTCTTTGCCCAGAATCATCGAGCAGAGGTCTGCGGTGGAGCTTGGGTGGAGCTTGGGTGGCCTAACTCAGACTCTCCAGGAGCCCAATCCAAGGACTCTGGACAACCCTGTTGTGATTCTGCCCTAATGCCACATACTAAGGATCAGTAGATGGACTAAGTTGTTGACTGACCAGAAAAGTCTGGAACACTCTTCCCCTTATATTTTTACCTTGACACAAAATAAAATTATGACATCATGATGGGAACACAGGACTTCTCTACTTGTATTTTTAGAACTCGCTAGATTCTTCCAAGGGTGAACTGGTCAGTCCTTACGTTGAAGAAAAATCCTTGGGGAGAACCTGTACCACCTTTCATTGCAACCTATGTGACAAGCCTGTTCGTTCTAGAATCTAGAGAGCAAAGTGACCCAGGATGGCTTTGGTAGAGAACCGGTAATGTCGTACCCAGTCAACACCATTCGTTAAGAAGCAGCCGAAAACTTAGGAAATTTTAGAAGCCACCCCCTCCCGCCCCCCTCTTTTTTTTTCTTCGGGGTTAGAACTGACAAGATGCCAAGAGTGTGTCGAGCCTCTAGGAAGGCCAGGCCCTCATCCGAAATCAGCATCTGCTAAACGCGGTCCTGCTGGTTATTATCCGGGGCTGAAAGTTCGAGCGGTTCAGCGCGCTCGGGTCCCGGCAGCAAACCTCACTGCGGACGCGCCCGGCACCCGCCCGCGGAGCGCAAGCCCCGACCCGCCCGGCCGCCGCCGCGCGCCGTCGCCCCCTTTAAGAGCCTGCTCCGCGGGACTAACGTTCGAATAGCCCAGGCGCCCCTCCTCGGCCTCCGATTGGCCGCGCGCGGCGCACGAGGGCGCGCCGGCCGGCCCCGGAACGGTTGGCGGCCCTTCGCGATTGGCGGTCGAGCGGCCTATATAAGGCGCCGGGCGTCCGGCCGCCCCCAGTTAGCGACCGAAGCTGGGAGCGGGCGGCCGTCGGCGGCGGCCGGGAGCACGGCGCACGGCACCCGGCACCCGGCACCGGAGTCGTTCTCTCTCCAGCCTTCGAGTATCGACGGTCCCGCCGCGGACCGGACTCGCGGACGCCTCCCGTCCCCGGTCCGCTTGCGAACGTGAGCCGGGGAGCGCCCCCCGCCCCTCGCCTCGGCGCCAGCCCTGCGGACGGGAGGCGCGATGGAGTTCAAGCTGGAGGCGCACCGCATCGTCAGCATCTCCCTGGGCAAGATCTACAACTCGCGGGTCCAGCGCGGCGGCATCAAGCTGCACAAGAACCTGCTGGTCTCGCTGGTGCTGCGCAGCGCCCGCCAGGTCTACCTGAGTGACCCGTGCCCGGGCCTCTACCTGGCCGGCCCCGCGGGGAGCCCGGCGGTGCCGCCGCCGCCGCCGTCGCCGCAGCAGCAGCAGCAGCAGCAGCCCGGGGAGCCGGCGGCCGGGCCGCCCGCGGGCTGGGGGGAGCCGCCGCCGCCGCCGCCGGCCGCCCGAGCCGCCTGGCCCGAGCCCGAGCCGCAGCCGCAGCCGCAGCCGGAGCGCCCCGCGGCCCCCGTCACGGGCGCCGGGGACGCTCCTCGGGGCGGAGAGGTGGAGGCGGCGGAAGCTGCCTGGCGCCGCGTGGAGGGAGCGCGCGAGGCGGCGGAGGGAGGAGCCGCGGGCCCCGCCGGAGGCTCGGACGGCTTCCCCGAGGGGCCCCGGGGGGCGCGCCGCCAGTGCGGCTGCCCGCCGGGAGCGGAGGACAGGCCCGGGGCGCCGGGCGCGTGCCCCCGACTGGCCTGCTGCGCGCCGCGGCCCGCCGAGGACGAGCCCCCAGCGCCGCCCGCCGTCGGCCCCCGGAAGCGAGGCGCGGCGGGCGTGGGTGGCGGCCCCGCGGGCGGCCCGGCGTCCGGCTCCAGCCCGCTGAAGAAGCCCCGCCGGAACTCGGAGGAGCAGCCGGGCGGGGCGGCGGCGGCGGCGGCGGAGGAGGAGGAGATGGAGACCGGTAACGTGGCTAACCTCATTAGCATCTTCGGTTCCAGCTTCTCGGGACTGTTGCGGAAAAGCCCCGGGGGCGGCCGCGAGGAAGCCGAGGGAGAGGAGAGCGGTCCGGAAGCCGCGGAGCCCGGGCAGATCTGCTGCGATAAGCCGGTGCTGAGAGACATTAACCCTTGGAGCACAGCCATCGTGGCCTTCTGAGCCCCCGGCGCCCCCTTGGGGAGGAGGCTGAGCCGCGGGGTGGCCCCGACGTGAGGCTGCGAGGGCGGCCGCGGGACCGTAGGCGCCGGGCGCGCGGCGGAGACTGTGGGCGCTGCCGGGCAGCACGGACTCGCCCCTGGGCTCGGCGGCCCTGCTGGGCCGAGCCTCCCCGCCGTCGCCTCCGGGGACCTGGGGGCGTGAGGCTTGTCGGAAGAGGACGATCGTTCACTTTTGTGTAGTGTTATGTCTGTGTACGTACGTGTGTCTTGTTGAATTAAGACTATTCTGTCCTTCTGGAATGCATCCCCCCTTTCCCAGGGCTTAGGAGATTGGGGGCAGACAGGGACTTTCCTCTGCCGGCAGCACCGAGAAGGAAGCGGCGCGGGGGGCCGGGGCTGGGGAGTTCCCCTTTCGTACTCGGGGGAGGAAGGGACTTTACACACACCCCTCACATGAAAGCTAGCACCGCACCAGTGCCAGGAGTGGCATTTCCTCACAGGATTTCCTAAGACTAGAGGGATTTAGTCTGGGGTAGAGACTTGTATTATTTCTCCCCCCCCCCCCCCCTTCTATCACCGAAAAACGTTTATACCCTGTGATTACTCTGGGAAAAGGGAATAATATGAGCGGCCCTTGTCTTCCCCACAGGGAAAAAAAAAAAAAAAGCTTGATGAACTTCACAGAAGAGTTCGAGCTTGGAAATATGGAGTTTATAGAGAATAGATATATTTTTAAAAGCTCTAGATCAGAACTACTACACAGTGCTTTTAAAAAGTGTTTAATGAAACAAAGTTTACAGACAGAAGCCCTAAGTGGAAAGACCTTATGGTTTTGTAGATACGGTGACTCCAGTCTTTGTTGTATAAAGGTTGGGGGAGCTGACAAGGTTTTTGTACAGTATTTTCTCCTCCGTTGTATTGATTTTTGTATAAAAATGTAACTTTACGTGTCTAACACGTATTAAATATTTTGAAGCAACTTAATTGCCTCCTTGTCTGTAATCACCTGTCTGGATTGGGAGAGAAGTGGGAGGAGGGGAACTGTGGTCAAGTGTGGTTCTTAATATCAGTCGAGCACAGACTGGGGACATTGTTTGCTGGCTTCACTAAGTAGCAAGAGAGACACGTTTAAGGTTTCTCCCCTAGATGGGAGGATAGCTGTTAGATACTAATATCAGTGCCCAGCTAGTTTCTTGAAACCTGTCACTACAACTGCCTTTCCTAAAGTCAGTTTAGCCCAATATGATTTTCTACAGCCCAAACTGACGGTGTCTGATATTAAACAACTTTAGTGCTAACTTTTGAAGCCCTTCCCAAATGCAAAAATGTTATCACAAAAGCTTCCTTTTATTACCCTGTTAAACTGTATAACATGGGTCATCTTTCAGCTTTTGTTGTTGAAGAAAAAAAAAAAATGACAGGAGAGGGAGGCTTAATGAGACTAACTTGCCCAGTTAGATCCACCTCTGCAGTCCAGTGGATGTCAGGATGGAATTTCCAGTGCTATTTTTTAATTTTATTTTATCTGTGGAAAGTAAATGCATTAGTGAAAGGAAATTGCTTGTGTCAAACTAGATAAGGAAGGAGGGCTAGGCAAATTCAGCTTAGCAAAACTTCCTGATCTGCTCAGTGTTTGGGTCGTGGTAAACACTTAGGTGATGACAGCCAAGTTATCAGTTGGTTTTACTATAACCACTACATTTAAGAGCTTTTTGTCTAAGGCAAATATTCAATGTTCTAAAGGTATTCATTAATCTATTTCAAAAACAAATCAGAATGATAAAATAGTCTTGCTAGTACTTTAAAAGTTGGTATTGGCCTATAGCAGCTTATAAATAGGGTGTTTAAGAGGTGGGACAAATTGAGGTTCAACAAAGCTTTACATAAGGGTTATGGCCATTGCACAGAAGGAGCAAATGAAAGGGTGCTTTGGTGTTCCTAAAGTCTTGATTGTGTGAACTTCTGTCATAGCTAAACTAAGCAGGCCAGTGCCTTAATTTTTTTTTTTTTGATCAATCTATTAGTGATTCATTAAGCATAAGGAAATTTCTGCTTTATTCTCTATCACCATAATAATATGTTAATAGAATTAAACCTCTAGTAAGGTTCTTATTAAAATTGACGTTTTTCTTTCAGAGATTAGCTACTTGAGTTCTGTTCTAGGCACAAGAGCTCCATTGAGTGCTAACTGCTTCAACTGAAGAAGGGGTCCAGGGCCTTAATTTTGTAAACATTTCCTGTTGCTAGAAAGCAATTAAGCTTTAACAGCTATCTCAGTGCATTTTTATATTTGAAAGGGGGTAACATTTGGTGTGTTTAATAAGAGTTGATATATTTTGGATAAAACCAAAGTTCTGTTGATTGTTGTTTTCACATTAAGATGAGCCATGAGACCACGTTCTCTTTAGAGAATGTAAATAGACAGACTTGATAGGGAGACATAGCTTTGAGGGAAATCTGAAAAGATCATTGTTTTTGTTGCAGAAGGAGTATAGTGCAATGGTTAGAGCATGGGCTCTGGAGCCAGGCTTCCTGGGTTTGCATCTTGGCTTTGCTACTTATTAACTGAGGAACTCTATAGACAGATTACTTCCTTTCTCTCTGCCTCAGTTTTATCAAATGTGAAATTGAGATAATTTTGTAGGGTTGTGAAAATGAGTTAATGCCCCTTAAGTTCTTGGAAAAGTGAGCATACGTATTGAGTGCTGAGTTGTTATCATTGTTAACTTAGAAGTGAATTTTGTGTAAGTCAGATATATTCTTGTCAAAGAATTGTGTATATTTGTAAGAAAGGTGAGTAAGGGAGAATCTATTTTAAACCTGGCCTCTCTGTGAATGCTGGATGCTTTTATTCTTTGAACACTTGGCAGTTAGAAAGCTTAGTTGCATCAGCATGGTTTTGCTGTTCTGTATGCCTCACACCGACTCCGACTTTCCTGATTGTATCAAACAACTCTATTTTCAGAAGAGTAAGCAGGAGTGAAAACACTCAAGGAGCAAAGATCTTGTTGACATACAAACGCTTTCTGTGGATGAGTAAAGAAAAAAAATAGCCCACAGAGTTATTTTTAGCCTGAATTGCTTGGGCATAGAGTGTTTCTTAAGCCATGTTAATTGATAGGTCCTGGAAAAGAGCCTTCCTAGTGCCAGGATGGGGTTATCACACACAACTAAATCAGACTCACTGTGACCAGAAATGAAGCTATAGTTTTAGTACCTAATCACTTCTTGACCACTTTGGGAGGGACCTCTCTTGATCAAATTAACGGTAGTTGTAGTCTGGGGGGAAAAATTTTGTCACGTAAAAACTAGTTATTTGAGGTGCATTTTGATGAGTACTCCAAGAAGATCACATTGATAGTGGATAAAGGTGATACGTCTTAGTACAGTACTTCTTAACCATGTCACTTTAAAACCTGCCTGCCTTCTCAGAAACCACTGATTGTATTTGGGGAAAGCAATTAATGATAGAAAACCTGAACTGCTCCTCCAGAGTGACTGGGTTTTCTCTAAGGCACCTAGTAGAGTAATAATAACGCTTCTATCTGTATCATTCATCACTGATTGGATTTGGGGATGAAAAGTGAAAAGGAATGGGCTATTTAGCAACATTGGCAGAATGCTTCTCAAACTAAAGAAATAGTAAATATTGGGAACGGAACTAATAATGACAAAACTCCATTTAATCACTGGATTAGTCCGAGTCTCTTACCTCAACTTGCTAGGCATGACAACTCAGAGCCTGAGATGCAGTCGAAAGGCTAATACCCACTGCGACATGGAGTTTGATGGACATTTATTTTCTTACACTTTTTTAAAAAGTAAAGTTAGTTCAGTTCACTGAATAACCAAAGAACTTCTGATCTCTTGCCCTAAATATTCTTGTCCTGTTTGTGAATTTTTTATTCTTCTAGGCTTGCTTTTATCCCAGCAGTTACTGAAAGAAGACAAGAATGAAAAGAAACAGTGATCCAACCCTCCCGTGACTATGAAAGAAGCCATTACTATTAGGTGCAGAACTCCGGTGGGAGTGAGGTCTGCTTCCCAGGATTCCTGGCACTCTTTCCAGTAATGAGCAGTTTGTTTCTCAGCCTTTGAACCATTATTCACATTTAAAATTCTACCCAGTGGAAAGCCTTGGGAGGAAAAATATAGTAGAAGTAGAACTGATGTTAGGAATCATTGTGATCTTAACTCAGGTCCTTGGAGTTTTTCAGTAACAATTCTTGAGGGTAGAGAATATGTGAGAGCAGAAACTGTAAAAGAATACACACATCTAGTAGAATGCCTCCTTCCTGATCCAAACAGTTTTTCCCAAGGCCTGCCCCCACTCTACGCACACCCCACCCCCCCCAGCAGGAACGAGGGTTTTAAAAATAAAACCCTTCTCTAGCTCTCTCTCAGAGGAATATAGCCTAAAGCATCTTTGCTGGACTTTATCCTGGGGTTTATCTCAGACATTTGGAATCTTACAAGCAGGGAGGGAGAAGCCTCCTGGGACTACATTCCTAAAAGGGCCTCTCCCTCTCCCCAGCTCTCCAGATCAGCAGCGTCCTCCACCACTGGATACTGCCCACATATGGGCAGGTGAGAGTGTATTGGCTGATTATCAGCCTTTGAAAATTGCAGGAAGAGCTGATCTCCTTCACTATCACTGAGCATTTTCAGCAGGTGATTCTCTTAAGGGTCTAGCAGAGAGTAGGCCTATGATATTTCTTGATAAACCTATTTTATAAAAGTAAGTTTTCTGGGACCTGGTCACAAGAAGCTCCTATGCCTGTATGATAAGCCACATCCCTAATTTAGAGAATTAGAGTAAGACTCCGCTTCCCCCTTTTCTACCCATTTAGCACCAAGTCAGCCCTGGTCGCCCTCTGCTTTCTCCCTATGAACTGGGCCTCTGCCAGGCTGCCCCAGCCCATCATTCCACTAGATGCCAAGGCGGGGCTCCTTTCAGTTTTTCTAGAACTCAGCAATGTGCCAAACACCATGTGTTCCCACCTGCTCATTTTTCGATCCATTCAATCTCTCAAGGCTTGGGGCAGGGCAGCTGCTGGAAACTGGCTTTCTCTGAGGTAAAAGAAAACCATCCTATTGCCTCTGCTCAAAGCACTGAGGTGGTCTCTGAGGGGTAGGATTTCCTTTGGCTACTTTCTCCATACGTGATTCTTTCCAGGTTGATCCACAACTACGGGGCTATTTCTAGCCAGTCACAGCATCACCCTGCTCTCTGTGGCATAGACACTTCCTTCAGTGCTGTAGCTGTTTGTCTTTCCTATCTGTCTGGGTCCTCTTCCCTTTCTCCACCCTCTCTTGACGATCCTCATGCTCATTCTTTACCTGAGGAAGAGTCTGAGTGCCCAGGGAAGAGCTGTGATTGGGAATGCTACCGCCAGCTAAGATGGAGTGGAGTTGGATTTCTTGACCTTGAGACGTGGAGAGTCTCCGAAGACTCGACGCCCCCAGAGATCAAGCCACAGCTGTGGTAGCTGGTCGCCCAATCCCGGTGCCTCGCCAGACCCCCAATTCCATCATAATAGCAGGGGGCGGGTATGGGAGTATCCATCTAGAAACAGGAGCAGCTGCTGAAAAAGAGCCTGGCTTGTGGCCAGATGGAGGGAAGGAGAGGCAAAGCCAGGGGAGCCCAAACTTGGGCTTCACAGCATTTCCGCTCCCCCTTTCCTGGAACTGCATGTGCCGCTTTTTAGAACAGATAATGAATCACAGAGCTGCCCTGATGAAGAAATCCAAAAGTGCCTCTTTGCCTTGTCTCCCCCATCTAGGCTTTGGTTGATTAATAGAAAGTTTTTACAATGAGTTACCAGAGATGGGAGTAGGGGAATAGTTATACCCCCCCTGGAATCATGCAACAGAGGTGACCAATAGGAAGTGAGCTAGACTGTGTGAAGAGAGAGTGCGGGGTGCGGCGGGGGAGGGGGGCAGTCATGGGGAGGAATTGCCACGGAGTCAAGTTCTCCTGCTCAAGAGGTCTGCTGTGGGCCAAGTGAATCCAGGGCAGGAGCACCCCACCCGCTTTTTTCTCCTCAGCTTTTCTCAAGCTGCACCCATTTTCCTCAGACAATTTCCAAGTACTATTTTTGGTTTGGAGAAGGGTGAAAGTGCCTTGGCATCTGCATTTATCAGCTTGCTCTCTCTGTGACCTACTTTAGAGACTGGAGTTGCTTTTATTTTTTTTATGGCTACGAGAGAAATCCCTGAAAGCAAAAAAAAAAATCCAGCTTCAGAAGCTGAACTTAAGGTCCATGGGACACTGGCATTGAGCTGGTTCTTATTCTATGATTTCTGTGGTTTCTCTCTCTGTTCCCCCACCCCACTTCCTCCTCACTGTGTCTTTTTTAAAAAGGTGCTCCTAATCTGCTAAGAACAGTTGTAAAGCTGCCGTGCGGGGGCGATTCTGGCTTGTGAGCTGGCCCAGCTGTCTGCCTCCCAACCTTTGAGTCACCTCAGCATCAGGCATCTGGCCTCCTAACATGGAATCCGCAGCTCCTGAAGGCTCCTGATCTTGCCTATTAGAGAAGGAGACAGAGAGGGGAGAGTCACCTACTTCGCAGTCAGGAAAGAGTAAATGAGGTCCAGAAAATGAGTAGGTCATCTTGAGCAGTCAGGTGAGAATCCAAGCAGGGGCGGTGTTAAAATCCACCCTGGACCAGTCCTTGGGACCCCTCCGAGCGAGGAACCTTGCGGACCAGAATCTGAAATGTGACTCACTACTTGGAGAATCATTCACTTTTCTTGGTTTCTATTTATAGTCCCCCCCAAAAAAAAAATATCCACTGGCCTCACTATTGTGATATGAAGCTAAATTAGTGTTTGTAAAGCAAAGCTAGAAGATATTCAGCCCTGGGGTCTATCAATTCAGTATTTATAGGAATACCCAGAAGGAACTCATCAATGAGGAAGCACAGATGCAAACAATAGCATCCTGGTTCTTAAATTGGATTAGGTTCCAGATGAGCTATAAAAACAACACAGAAAACCCCCCAGAAAACCTGACACTAGTTAAGTGTGACCTAGCCCCTTGCTTCTCAAAGTAGGGTCTATGGACCAGCAACATGGGTGCCATCTGGGTGTTTACCAGAAATGCAGAATCTCAGGCCCTTCCCGAGACCTACTGAATCTGCATGTTATTTAACAAGGTCCCCAGGTGATTTGTCTGCACATTAAAGTCTAAAAAGCAGACATTGCCACTGATCTTAGGGTCAAGTGTAAACTTCTCAGCTTGAGGTCACTCAAAGCCTAGATTCCCCAAGCAATTCCTTCCCTCCTGATGCCTCCCGCCATTGGGCGTGGCCTACAGGGTTATGGGGGAGGGGAGCTTTTCATATGCTGCTCCCCAGGGGGGCACGGCCAAGTTTAGAGATGATCCTTAAAGCTGAATGCCTAGAGGAACCCTCCAAGCCAGAGGGCAGGGCAGAAGCAGTAACACGGAAGCCTGGAGGTAGGGCTGGAGTGGGAAGAGGGCGCTGCTAGCAGGAACGGTGTGGAGAGGTGGGGGTAGAGCCAGGCTACCATGGAGGGAGATGGGCCCCAGCACAGTCAGGGAAAACAAGAGCAAAGAAAATGTCATTGAACTAAAGATGGTTACCAGTGAATTTTGAGAGGTTCTGGTAGAACACGGGAGGAAAAATCCAATTATAAAGTTGTGGAGGGAAGGATGTGGAGGCTCTGACTTCCCCCAAGAACTCTGGCATAAAAGGCAAAAGAGAACCAGGATGATAGCTAGAGAGGTCAATTGAAAGGGCCCGTGCCTGTCTTCAGACAGAACCAACCAGAGACAACCAAATTGAGGTGAATGGGGTTTGAATATGTAAACTACTAAATGTCTGCATCCCTTATCAGCAGGAATAAACACTTTCTTTTCCTTCTCCTGTCAAATAAAAGGAGACTGGAGACACTAATAAATGACTCCAGGGACCTTGTTAGGATCAGCAGCCCGCCTTCTCTTCCTCATTCTCAGCCCACGAAGACTCTTTGCAGCTTCAACTCCAGCGTACCAGTTGGCAAGGTAACAAACAGCGAGGGGATCCTGGAGAAGAAAGGATCACTCTCCCGAACCCCAGTGCCACCAGCTGCTAATCTAAGGATCTATATTTCTGGTGCTTCGTCCTCTTTACATAGTAGGAGTTCAAAACATCAGAATGCAGGCATGTGTTGGGAGGAAAGCAGAAGTTGGGGTTCTTGACAGCAGAAACACACACGCACACGCACGCACACGCACTCACACACCACTGTAGTCTGCTCTCATTTGGAAAGCCAGTTATGAATGAGCGTGGTTTCCTGGGTAAGAAATGTTCTCTTACCAAGCAAGTCTGACCTCATCTGTCATTTTCAGTGTTATGGAGGATTAGTCTGAGGCTGAGAACAGGTTGAGACGTGCCCAACAAAGAGGCTCCGGATACCCCGAGACGCGGGGAGGGAAGCTGAGCAGTTTTAGGTCTCCCAAGGCAATGGTGAGGATAGGAGTGGGAGAGAGGGGTGGACGGATGGGGAAGGCAAGAGACAGATGTCTGTGGTGATTTCAAAAGAAACACGAGGCTAAAATAAACTCAGAGTCAGAAAACAGGAAGAAGGCGAGAAGGCGAAAAGGTAATGGACTGAGGACCGCGGCGTGTTTGATACGGCATGGCCCCATCCAGATGGAGAAACAGCAGTATCCCCCAACAAAGTCTTCTGGAACCTCGGGCGGGCTGGGGGGTGGTTTGCAAAAGGAGTCATAGCCCTGCTTCGTGGTGGGATCACGTGATGCAAATGCTACAGAAGTCGCAAAGCAACATTGTTGTTGGCCCTACATCCCAATTTTCTGAAAGGATAAGACAAGGCCCTCACTTGTAAGTCTTTGCCTGCCGAGACCACCCAGAGATCAAATTCAACCCAGAACTCAACATTCCTTCTGTCTCTTTGCTCTCTGTCCTCATTAGCTGAAGCTCTTTCTAAAAACAAACAGATCCTCTCCTCTCACAGATTCCCTGGAGGCCTTCTCCCCACTGCTACCTGCACCCAGGGGCCTTCTCCTGACTCCTGTGTGCTGCTTCCCAGGCGCCAGGGCTACAGACCTTCGCTCCGCCTCCCTCTTTTGCACACACATCCCAACTCTTGCTGAAGCTTCCAGCGTTACCTCCAAAGCCAAGCTCAATTTCCATGCCTGCTTCTCACTGTCACCTGCTTCCTTCTTTCCTTCAAACCCTTTATTACTTCCATCTCTTTATTCCCTTTTCCCCAACACTTCCTCCCCGCCCCCCCCCCCAAGCCGGTAACTAATAGATTACTCGTCTGACAATATAGTTTTTGTGCTATCAGTCTCTGACTCAAAAGTCTCTAATGACTTTCCATGTTCTCCATGAACTCCTCTGCCTGCCATTCAGCATCTCATCCAACCATCATTTATTGTCTTCCCAGCACCAGGCACTGGGTACAAAGTTGAGTTAAGGAACTTGATGTCTAGTGGGGACCGGTTAGAAAAGTCATGACAATCCAGGCTTGATACTGTGTGTTGCAGGGATATTGAAGAGGGGTGCTTAATCCAGACGGAGGGTCAGGGGAGGAGTCCTGGGAAGAGGAGGTTATTTCTGTGCTGAGTTCCAAAAGGCTAGTTGGGGTTAGCCAAGTGGGAAGAGGAAAAACATTCCAGCCAGACTGAGCTGCAAGTGCAAAGGCCCTGAGGCCAGAGAGCTGGTAGTAACTGGATATCGCAAATGCTTAATTCTGGTTGGAACACCGGTGTAGAGTGGGATAGGGTCCCAAGGATTAGTAGAGATCAGATTACAAAAGGCTAAACCATGGAAGGAGTTTGGTTTCCTCTGGAAAGATGGGGGGAGTAGAAGGAGGCTTTTAAGCAGATTTACATGTAGACCCATCATTGGCTATAGGGTGGAGATGGGGCTGGGTGTGGAAGAGGAAAGACTGGAGGCAGGCTGAGGCAGGGGCCAAGTAGAGGGCTGTCCAGTGATCCAGGTGGGGAATCACTGGGCTAACGGCAGCAATGGCAATTCTCCTGGCACTCGTTATACGTTGTAATACGCATGTTTTTTAATTTCCCCGAATTCCTTACCTCTCCTTTCCTCACTGGGTTGTAAATTCTTGGAAGGTAAGTTCTGGACCTTAATGGATCTTGATCTTACCCATGTAGAGGCCTATCTGCACTGATATCACTGAACCAGAGAAAGTTAAGAAAAAGTGTGTGTGGTGGGGGTGAGGACTAGCCTAGAAGCCGTAGGCAGGAGAGAGCTCACAGCCAAAAGAGAGAAAGGAATGTGAGGTTTCTTTTGCTCCGACCCCACACTTCCTGCAGCCCAGCTGGGTTCCCACTCCAGTCTCTGAGAAGCAAATTCTGAATCACCTCTTTCTCCTTAAATTCTCTTCCCCCAAAGGATTCAAAGGCTTTAGGGGTGTTGGACAAGGGAGGGTAGATGCACCACCTGACGCTTTCCCCTTCTCAAGTGTGGACAAAGAGGGGTGATGGTGTCAATGGCCAAGCTGGAAAGAATGTAGCCAGAACAGAGCCTTCTGCCTCTCAGCCCTGGAACCTCACTTCTGAGTAAGGGTGGAATTTCACAGAGAGGGTGGTGAAATTAGTCTTAAGAAGCTGGGTGGGAGGGAGCTTGAGGGAAGGTGGGGTCCTCTTAGGCAGTGAGCAGAATCAAATCATTTAAGCCACTTTCTGGTTACCGGCTGTCCTGTAGGTAATTGCTTGTTTACTCCCTCCCAGTTCTTAGAGGCTGTTGGACTCCTGCTGCTCCGGGAGCTGTGGGTTTACCCACCCCTCCCTTTATCCTTACCTTCTCCACTGCACTGAGCCCACTGGGAAGGAACCAAGACCATAGTTCAAGTTCTAATGAGGTCTCCTGTGAGGTAGAGGTGATAGTCTTCATTTGGTCCCAGGCAGAGAGAGAGGTATTGAAATCCCAGAACCAGCCCTTAAATTAGCTGTTGGCCTGGTGCTCGGAATGAGTACCCCAGGGAGGTGGGCAGGCCTGGTTACTGGTTTCTTGGAGAGAAGTTTGAAGTGCAAGTAGTCCTTCCTACTGGGCTCATTTCTTCCCCAACCTATAGTCCCTCCCCCAGGGAGGGCACTTGAGTGCTGTGATTTAATAAATCCCTTGAAAGTCAGAGTGGATTAAAGACATGATAAACATAAGTATGCAACTCATACTCATAAAGACAACAGAAGATAAGTGACCCCTTGTATCTAACTATATCTGTAAGAATTTGGACCCATGTTCCCAGAAGGGGACAGAGACACATTAGTCCCTTCAGTAACTAGGGTCCTTATCTGCATTTCCACTGTGAGGGATGATCCTGAACCGGTTTAAGTAAGACTTTGAGCCTCTGGAGACCTGTGATTCTGTGAAATCATTGGCACCTTGCTAGTAAAAGCCATAGGTATGCAATTCATATCTTCTCCTAATTAAAACACATTATCATTTATTTACAAATGGTTAGGGCTACAATAAACTAACCCCGAGGAGACTGCAGGGCAAACAAACACACAAACAAAGATAATTTACTATAGAATGTCAATAGGAACCTAACTGAAGAGTTAATCATTGCTTCTCTTTAGGGTTATTAGGTCCTTAAGGACTCTTCCGCATTGATCTCTATTCCAGTTGGTTCTCCCCTTTGGCCAGGGCTCCAGGGAGGCAATCAGAGTCCTTAGGTAGGAGGAAGAAGCACAGTATGTCCAGCGGCATCTGGGGCATCTCTGCCCCTTCCTTCCTTCCCTCCAGGATACCTTGTTTTCAGCAATACTTGCGGCTCCCCCAGCAGCTGGTGTTTCACCAAGTTTCCGCTGCCTGGACCACTTTCCCCAAATACCTGGGGGGCAAATCATCTTTGCAGACCCTTCTCCTTGCTGTAATTATTTGTTCACTTGTTTTTCTTCCTGACCGGACTGGGCCCTCCCCACCTCAAAATCACATTCATCTTTCTAGACTTAGCACAGTGGTGAGTCCTGAGCATGGGTTGACTGGATGCTGCCTGGGGAGCCTCCCTCCCATCGTGGTTCGGCCACTCACATCCTGCATGACTTTCGGCAAGTCACTTCATCTGAGTTTCAGCTTCTTCATTTTAAAATAAATCCTGCCAATTCCAACTCACACGGTTACGAATTAAAAATGAGACAAGTGTGGAAGTGCTGAACAAAACGCCAGGTGGTGGAGGTGGTAGGAGGGGCGCTCAGCTCCAAGGGAACACATACTTGTCTTAGTCTGCTCAGGCTGCCATAACAAAATACCACAGACCGGGTGGCTTCAACAAAAGAAATTTATTTTCTCACAGTTTTGGAGGATGGAAGTCTGAGATCAGGGTGCCAGCATGGTTGGGTTCTAGTGAGGGCTCTCTTCCTGGCTTGCAGATGGCTGCTTTCTCATTGTGTCCTCACGTGGTAGTGGTGGTGATAGATCTCTCTTTTCCTCTTCTAGGACTACGGTCCTTAAGAACTCGCTTACCTTGAATTACCTCTCCTCATGACCTTGTCTCCAGATATAGACACATTGGGAGTTAGGGCTTCAGCATATACAAGGGGGAAATGCCACGGGGGACACAATTCAGCCCATAGTAATATTGAAGGAGACTCAACAGCACACAGGACCCTTCAGTCCTGCCTCCATGACCCCCCAACTGGCAAATCTGACACCCTCCAGAGTCCAGGCACCCCGCTGTCTTGCTCCCTGGATGATAGACGATCTGTTTACTGTCTTTTTAGTCCAGTATCAACATTTATTCTTTTACAATTCCTTGTCTCTTATTGGGGCTGCTCTTCTGGGCTTGAGTTTTGGCTCTTAGACCGGGAGTGTACAGTAGTGGAAGCTGTCTTTTAGGCTAAGACCTAAAAAGGAAGTCCTCTGGTGCTTGCCAAATTAAGTCCAGGACCTGGGAGTCATCTTGCAAAAACAGCTGAGTTTCTCTCTGACTGAATTTCATGCCCTATTCAGAGGAGACTGGAAGGGGTCAGTCTGTATCTTACTAGGGTATTTGGAGAAATCACCAGCAAAATCTTGGGAAAGCACTTTGCAGCTACAGAATGTGAACATGACTTGTATACCGATTTATAGATGTCCCAATAACTGAAAGGGGTGTGTGGCATATCCTGTGGCTTCTGAAGAATACCTCCTACATTGCCTCACTCTATCTTCACAACAACCATTTCACAGATGAGGAGACAGGCCAAACAGGTGCCGAGGTCCTTGGATTGTTCACCCCCAAACTCTTCCCAGCGCACAAGGTAACCTCCCTGTCACTTCAAAGAAAACACAGGGCTCTAAGGAGGAGCACAGTCTACCTCTTTAGCTCCTCTGCTAGGATGGAAGATAGCCTAGACTCTTGTTTTATCTGCTCTATAGGAGTCCTTCTTGTTCTGGAATTTTATGGAGTTTGAAGTAGAATATATGGAATGAGGTGACATTCTTAGAGCAAGGGACTTTACAAATGCAAAGTCATTGTTTTATTATGTTCGACTGAGACCAAATTTCAAGGGACCTCGACTGCTTACTTAGTGTGTTTCCTTGAGATGCCCTGCCCATTTAGAACAATGAATGAGGGAGGCACTATCTGGTTTTAACCACATCCATTCACTAAGCATTAATTTAGTGCAGAACGTTCTGTGAGCCAGGGGCTCTACCCTGCGGGAGCTCACATTCCAAGTAAGCCGGGGGTAGACTCTACGTCGTAAGAGGGACCGTGTCAGTGGAACTCTCTGTGGTCAGGCCCTTTCCTCTCGCCGCTGTCAGGTCGCTCCGAATGTCTCAGTTCTGCCCCAATCACCCTGGAAGCTGGAGACAGACACTTTTGGGGGATCTGCAACACTCCCTTCTCACCACGCCAACAGGATGCACGAGGGTCCCGCACGGTGCAGATCTTCGGGGGGTGGGGGTGGGGGTGGGGGGGCCATCCCTTGTGTTTTTTTTCTTTTCCGCGAGGTGCGGTGGTGCACCTGGGGAGGAGCTGCCCGGGAGGCACGACCCGGCTCCCGACGGCGAGAGCCGCTCCGGCCCTGGCCTCCAGCCCCGCGCCCCGCGGGCCCGCACTTCCCGGTGTCTCCGACCCCCGCCCTCGGCTCCCCCTTCCCTCCGCCGAGGCCTCCCCGCGTCCCAGGAGGCCGGGCGGGGAGATCCGGGGAGGATTCCGAGGGGCCGGGAGGTCAGGCGGGGCCGGGGGAGGCGGGGAGGACACGGTGCCCCCTGCCGGGGCGCTCCCGCAGCCCGCCCCGCCGCGGAGCTTCCTCCCCTGCTCCCGCCTTTCCGGGCCGGGCGGGCCGAGGGGAGGGGAGGCTTCCTGCGCGGGCTCCCGCGGCGCCTGCCGCCCGGCCCGCCCCCCGCCCCGCGCCGGGGCCCGAGCCCGAGCCCGAGCCCGAGCCCGAGCCGGAGCCGGGCCGAGGCCGGGGCGGGGGCCGAGCGCCGGGCGCCGCGGGCGGGGAGGGGGGAGGGGGGAGGGGGGAGGGGGGCGGGGCCGGCTCCGCTCCGAGGCCCCTCCCGCCCGCCGCGGCCGCCGTTGCCAGGGTAACCGGGGGGCGCCGGGGCGCAGGGGCGGCCGCCGCGGCGGGCTGGGCGGGGAGGGCCCGGGGCGGGGGCGGAGTCGCCGCCTGGTCGCCATGGGAACGGCGCAGCTATTTCCAGCCCCGGGCGGCGCCGGTGGCGGCGCGCCAGGGCGCGGGGGTATTGCAGGACAGCGCAGTCTGCCGCGGCCGCGGCCCTAACAATGCGCCCCTTCTGCGGCGCGGGGCCCGCGGGCGAGAGGCCCGGCCGGGCGGAGGGGCCCGCGCGCTCCCGCTGCACGTGCTGCCCCGCCCCGCCCTCGCCAGACAAAGCGGGGCGCCCCCCTCGCTCGAGGGACCCTTTGATTTCTGCCCACTCTCGCCTCCGTCTCTCTCGTCCCGCCCTCGCCGCGGCCTCCTGGAGGGCCGCCTCTTTTGTGCTCGCCACCTTCGGCTCGGCCCCCGCTCCGAAGCTTCGCCCGGAGAAGGCCGCCGCGGCTTGACCTTGCCCCTCTGCCACTCTGTCATCGGCTCTGGTAGCGCAGCACCTTTGTTCCAAGGGCGGCCGCCCCCCTCCGCCTCCTGTTTTTCAGCCTCGCGTTACCTTTTCTATTGTCCGCTCCGCTGCCTATCAGAACCCGACTTTCTGGCTTCAGCCTTTTCAAGACTTCCAGAAACGCTCTTTTGCTTCTTTCCCGGTTTCCTTGCCACTCCCCCCCCCCCCCCGGGAAAAGAGAGGTTGCAAATGTCTACCTAGGGTGAGCCCCCTTTGTATTTGGCTGACACCGCGCTTTTTTCTGCTACTCTGCAATCCATTTGGGTGCCGTGCGTGGGGCTGTAGCTGGGAGTGTAGGAGTTCTGTTGCTCCCGCCATTCGCAGTCTCGGGGCTTGTAAGCTCAAGGAGGGGAAACCTATCCGTCCATCTCTGCTTCGTCACTCTAGTTGGTGCACCACCTGCCTCTTCTCACCTCTAAGACCCCCCCTCACCCCTGCCCCCCTCAACATCACATTATTCATCCCTTTGGCACCGGCTCCAGGAGAGGAAAGGGCAGGTCCTCCTCCCCAGGAAGGAAGGTGGGGCAGAGCAGCTCCCGCAGGAAGGGAAGGAAAAAGGAGGGAAGGAAGGAAGTGGCCAACAGAAGAAGTGGAATCCGGTGGGAGGGCTTTGCATTGTTTTAGCTTCTTTCCTTTTTAGCTAGGCAAAGCCAAGCCCAAGGCCATCCCGGAGCCAAGGTTAATGCTGCCCTCTCTGGGAACACCCCCCTCCCCACCCCGGGGACTGCCTGCCTTCGCCTGGAGGGCACGGTCTCAGGTTTTTGGTGGACTTATTTAAGAGGTGGGCAGAGTTCAATGTATGCTGCAGATTGGAAGCACTTACACTGTTGATGTATCCATTTCCTTTTGTTTCTTTCTGTCCAACAAAGTCAGCTTTTATTTTATTATGTATTTCCATAAACCTCCCCCCCCCCCCCCCCCCCCCCGGGGTAGAACTATGCCTCAGGTAAGGAAAATGTAACGAACACTTCCCCGGGATCTTCTAAGCATAAATCTACTCTTAGAGTCTATAAGACTTCATGTTTACATAGGGCTTTATAGTTTGTAAAGATCTGCCCCTTAACGCTGTCTCAACTCAATCATTATTACCCCTGCTTGCTCCTTTTCCAGCCCCTTACTTTAAAACTCAGTCTCTTGGGGAATAAATAGTCATCAGTATTGCTCTCCATTTCCTCTACTCTTTTTCCGGGCTTGGCCCAAATTGTAGGTCTCCGGAACACAGGCCTGGAAGTGTTTTGGTCCATTAGAGGCTTGTGGGTCTTACTCAGTTATAGGCTGCTTGGTTATAGACTAAAAGAGGTTTGTCCTGTGACTGTTATTTGCATAGTGTATCTTTGTGTCTCCATTCGCTTAATATCCAAATGCCTAGAAAACCACCAGCTGGGTTTCTGGCTGTATAGGTGGCGTGTTGTTCTTTGGAAGCCTCAGAATGAAAAAAAAAAAAATTGATTTGTGCTTTGGAAGGGCATGTCTGAAATGTAGGCCAAAGTTAACCTGCTGTTTGTCTTCCCGTCTTCTGGATTAGTTAAGAGTGTCCTGAACACTGGGCCTGGGGCAGAGGGAGTGGGGTTTCGTCTTTCTCAGATAATGGAAGCTCATCCTTGCTCTCTGTGAGCCTGCCTTCTGGTAGGAAAGGGCTATCAGCCACACTGTGATGGCCCTGGCCTGGGACTGGGGTGAGGGTCAGGAAGGGGGCCCAACTCAGGTCATGATCCCGGGGTCCTGGGATGGAGTCCTGCATCAGGCTCCCCATGGGGAGCCTACTTCTCCCTATGCCTCTGTCTCTCTATGTGTCTCTCATAAATAAATAAAATCCTTAAAAAAAAAAAAAGGTGGGGGGAAGGGGCCTAAGAACTAAGATCCTTTTGCATTTCTTTTGGTTTTAAGTTGCTGTCTCATTGGTGGAGGAAGGTTTGAAGGGGAGGAGACCTGACTCTGCGGACCTGGGACAAGTGTGGGCAGAGCTGTGGGACCTGGCTTCTTTTCCTTCTTACCCAGTGCTCTAGAGGGAATTTGCTACCACCATCAAGTAGCAAGCCAATCTGCAACCCATTTTGTCTTGGACACCCACTTGGGGCACTGAATTAGTGGCTCAGGGAACTTTCAATCTTCCAGAAAACAAGCCCTATTAGTTTTGCAGTCATGGAGTGGAGGGGTAAGGGGTGCAGCGGTGAGGAGGGCAGATTCTGGCAAACAGTAGAAAGGATCTCTCATAACCAGAGACATCAACTATGACAGGGACTGGGCTTCCTCAGACATTCATGGTCATGGATGTCCAGGCTAGATGTCCATCTGTAAGAAATCCTGCAGCACCTGCCCCTCTGCTGGGGTGCGGGGCGGGGGTGGTAGGCGGTGAACCGATGGCCCCCATGGTCCTAACTCCAAGAGCTTGCATTTTTGGAATATACTAATGATCCTAGGCAGTGTTCAATGAATGACTCAAGCTTTATAGGGATTCTGTTCATCGATTATTTATCAAGTGTGTACTTTGATAAATACACTGCTGCCCTGCTAGATGCTGTGGGAGACTCAGAGATGCGAACGGTGGGGTTTAATATCTGCGGAGGCCACCAACGCTCAACGCAAACCGAGGCAGGAAGAGTTCCAGGCCAGAGTGAGAGGTCCTGTCCCCCATTACCTCTCAGGTCAGCATCCTCTTACACCATTGCCCTGTGGTTTGTTTCTTCTTAAGACACTGGATTGAAAGATATCCCTGGCTTTGATCTGTAGGAGAGGGACAGAAAAGAGCAGCCTTATTAATGCAGAGAAGTACTGAGGGTGGGGCAGCATCTGTAAGGGTGAAAGCAGAGTGAGGATTGAGCCCACCTGTCTGGATACGCTAGGCTGGGGACCGGAACGGAACCAGGAGGAAGATGTGGTGGAGATGAATGGGCCCCTGTAGGAGGAGGTAATGAGGTGAATCAGAAAAATCTGTCACTGAGATCCAAGAAGACCCTGGGAGGTTTAATCTCTCTTGGTCTTTTTAAAAGATGAGGCATGTCAGTTGGAGGGCCCAGCCTTATAAAGACAGATCTGTTTTGTTGGCTCCGACCAGGAGCCTGGGGATAGAGTAGGTGGGGGCTCGCCGTGGCTGCTGTGAAAGATGACGACCATATCCTAGCACTGGGGCAGCCTGCTGGATTCAGCTCTGGGGCCCATCCTTCTTTTCCCATCTTCGGCAAGAGGAGTCCTGCTGAGTGCCAAGAACTTCCCTGGTTTGTGCTCAGCAGCACCCCGCCCCCATGACCCCAAGCAGAGTCTCTGTACCTGTAGGACTCTCCCCACAACCTCTAAGCCAGGGAGAATGGCAGGGCAGGGTGGGGGTGACACTACAGGATGGTGAATGGAGGAGGGGAGGGGTCTCGAGGATTCTGATTTGCTTCTCTGTTCAGGGGAGCATCCTAGGAGTCTGTTTAGAGTTCTTGACACCCTTGAGGATGGAAACCTCTCTTTGCTGGTTTGTGTGTGTCCTGGAATAACCTCCCCCTTCCACAACTGTGGCCACTCAGAGAATCCTGTGCCCATAATGTCACTCAGGGGGCTGTGTCTTGTATCTCTGGAAGGATCTGACTGTGTGATTTGAGGCTCCTTGCAGGGAGGGACGGGGCACCCACTCGCCCCCTAACCAGGACTCCTCCTAGCCTGAAGCTTCTGGACAAATGCTCTCTGTGGGGATGATGCAGCTGTGGATTATCATCTGCCATAAGGAGTAGACCGGCAGGCCCAGGAAAGGGTCACCCAGTGCAGACCAAGAGCCTGAAGGAAGGGGATTAGGGGCCAGGCGGTAGGGACAAGTCATGGGAGAAAAATCCAAACACCAGGGCTGGGATTAGGAGCCGCTCTTGTTGTCTTTACGTCACCCCTGGGAGCTGATGGTCTCTGAGGCTGGGCTTGGGGCCGGACTGTGGCCTGGGACATCTCAGAGCCTCTCTGGGATTGGAGGGTGCTGGGAAGGGATTTCATTTTTTCTGTTCTGAATTTGAGGACAGGAAGGCTGCTGCTGGGAGTTTTGCTCGTGTCTACATTCAGATCATCACAGCGTTCTTTGCTTTGAAGAATGAACGGAAGCCAGGGGCTCAGTTTGACAAGGGCTCTGCAGGGGAATTGCGGGATGCCATTGTGGGCTGCAGGAAGCTCTTCTGCCTGGATGATGGATGTGATGGGCCTCTGTGAGGGATGTGGCCAGATGCCGGTTGCTTTTCTGGTTTTAGCTCTCAGTGGTGGGGTTCAGCTGGGAAGCCCTGGTAAGTATTTCATGCAAACCAAAGTAGGGCCAGAGGCACCTCACCTAAAGTCAGGGTCCTTAATGTCACAGACCCCTGGAATTCTGGCCTGTAAGAGGCGAGGCTGGGGAGGGGAGGGGCCGAGCTGGAACCTGATAGAGATGGGGTCCAGGGTGGACTCTGTGGCCTCAGAGGAACGGGCCTGGAGCCTGGGGCACTGTCAGAGTGATCAAGAGTGAGCCCACTATGGGGATCCCTGGGTGGCGCAGCGGTAGCGCCTGCCTTTGGCCCAGGGCACGACCCTGGAGACCCGGGATCGAATCCCACGTCGGGCTCCCGGTGCATGGAGCCTGCTTCTCCCTCTGCCTATGTCTCTGCCTCTCTCTCTCTCTCTCTCTCTGTGTGACTATCATAAATAAATAAAAAGTAAAAAAAAAAAAAGAGTGAGCCCACTGTGCCTCATCCAGCATCGAGAGCTGAGCTGTTGCCACGTGACCCAGGCAGCTCAGATCCAGACATTCCCGGATACTCCAAGGCCATTCCACCTGTCTCTGTGTTGGCTATTTGGTTTGATCTCCAGGATTGACTGAGACTTTCAAGAGCTAATTGGGCTTAGGGGACAAACAGAGGCTCGCCTTCCCTTTCCAAATTCAATCCAAATGCTTCAGTGTTAGGTACTCAAGAATCCGTGGTCCGTTTCCTGCCTCCCTTCCCTGCCTCATCTTTTGACACCACCCTGCGTATATGGCACCCTCCAGTCACACCAAATGATTCGTTGTTTTCTTGAGCATGGTATACTCTCATTCCGGTCTTTACCCGTGCTGGTCCCTCCCCCCACTTCAGAGATGCCTTCAAAAGAGCTTGTCTCATCCTTTCCAGAAAACCTTTCCTGATGCCCTCCACTCCCCAGTCTGGAGTAAAATACCCCTTCCTGCATTCTGGATGAGAGTACGCAGACCCTGACCACAGCAGTTACCATATTATTATTTTCTTAAGATTTTATTCATCTATTCATGAGAGACAGAGAGAGAAAGAGAGGCAGAGACACAGCAGAGGGAGAAGCAGGCTCCCTGCAGGGAGCCCGATGCGGGACCCCATCCCGGGACCCCAGGATCATGACCTGAGCCGAAGGCGACGCTCAACCACTGAGCCAGTCAGGCGCCCCAACAGTTACCATATTAGATTGTGGTACTTTGCTCCTGTGTCTCCCTGACAAGAACACTTTTCCTTCCGGGGTCTCCTGATGCTCAGCTCAGGGCCTGATATCTGATCAGCGCTTGTTTGTTTAGTTGCTGTGTTTCCTCCCACCACCCCACCCCACCCCCATCAGAATTTAAGACCCATCAGAGCAAGGAGCCTGTCTTTCTTGCTCACTGCTAAACCCCAGTGTGTGGCACATAGTGGGCCTGTAATAAATATTTGTTGGATGAATGGTTAGAAGTCATGCACTGTGATTCACATTTCGGCCCTTCCCCCGAGTGCCCCAGTGACCATGTCATGTATACGTTACTCATCATATCTGGGATGGCGGTGTGGTTGGTTGGGGGGTGCTTATGTCCCCAGCACTGGCCTTGGCCACCACATCCAGTCTTCACTGCCTGGAATCTACTTCCAGCCTCTGTTGCTCTGGCCAGTTCTGTGCAGCATTCCCAGGCTCATGTATGCGCAAATCAGAGATACAGAATAGCCGGGGGCAGCCAGGGTGGCTCAGCGGTTTAGTGCTGCCTTTAGTCCAGGGCCGGATCCTGGAGACCCGGGATCGAGTCCCATGTCAGGCTCCCTGCATGGAGCCTGCTTCCCCCTCTGCCTGTGTCTCTGCCTCTCTCTCTCTCTCTCTCTCTCTCTTTGTGTCTCTCATGCATAAATAAATAAAATCTTAAAAAAAAAAAAAAAAGAGTCGGTGTTGTGGGCCAACTCTCGGTGAGTGGGGAACTGCGGCCAATGGTTAAATGCTCTCTCCCTTTCTTCCTCATGAATGATCTTGAGATGTTTCAAAGTATCCTCAGATGGCTCCATAGTACTGGTCAACCAGCTGACCTTCATGGGCAGTTTCATTGCTCACCGCTGTGCAGGCTCTCTCTCCTTCCCTCGTTCTGCCTTCCTGGGTCACATACTCAAGTGAGTATGTACTCAAGTTTTAAGTAAACTCTACCCCTAATGTGGGGCTCGAACCCATGACCCCGAGATCAAGAGTTGTACACTCTAGTGACTGAGCCAGCCGGGTGCTCCTCAGGCTCTGCTTTTTAGGGAACCCAGGTAAAGACAACCAGGTTCCACTCCTGGCTCTGCTACTGTCTTTGGGTCAGTTTGACCTCTCTGCTTCTGCTACCTCAGCTGGAAAATGGATATAAAGGCACACACACGGCCTGTGACATTTGATAATGTAATGTATGTGACAGTATATCTGCTCCAGTCCCTTATATATTAGGGACTTAGTAAGAGTTTCTCTTCCTACCGCCCATTTCTGTAAAAA
The DNA here is from genome assembly GCF_048418805.1 of Vulpes vulpes. Classification (NCBI taxonomy): domain Eukaryota; kingdom Metazoa; phylum Chordata; class Mammalia; order Carnivora; family Canidae; genus Vulpes; species Vulpes vulpes. Next base: position 145,773,192 of record NC_132792.1, on the reverse strand, counting down.
GGCAGGTCTAGGGAGCTTGCTGGGCTTCGTAGTTGGTTAGCCCTTGTGAAGAAACATTGCGAGTATGACCTCCACTCTGGTGGGAAGGCTGGACCACAGGAGCAAAGGGTGACTAGGCCAGATGACTCAGGAATTTGGCAACTGGGTCATTCTTCTTTGGAGCATTTGTAAACATTGGTCAAGGGAGTCTTGCAACATGCCTGACAGGTGGGAGGCGGGAAGAGGCGAGGGTGTGGATGCAGGGAGGAGGCCAAACATATTGCTCACAGGGCCAAGGGTGGCATGTCTGAGATGCTCCTCTGGCACAAGTATGAGGCCACATGTGCAGGGCCTCCTCATGGGGGCAGGGTTGGTTAGGGACTTCTCAAGTTCTCTTTCTGTCCCCTACTTGTTTTCTTATCCACTCCACACCTTCTCGCAGATGGCATCCTTTTGCTGCAAAGAAGAATCCCAGAGTTTTTATGTTCCTGGCCCCATCCCCGCCATGCTTCCCCTTCAAAATAGCTTAAGTCCCAAAGCAATGAAAACTAATTTCTGGCCTACTGTTGGTGATGAGAGAGAGATCGAGGGTGGGGGTGGGAGGGTAATCTGCCTGGCTCCCCCTTAAATTATACTATATGCCTTTTTTTTTTTCAGCCTACAGATAAGGTAGGCTCTGGGTACAGTAAACCCATTGACTACTGGGAAGCTCTTTGGGAAATGACTCAGGAGGGCTAGGTCAGCTTTCTTGGCATTTAATCATTATTTCTTTGAGCTGTAAGGCCCCTGCTTTCCACCATTCCTGGCAATCTTATGCTCCGAGCATCCATGCGCTCCCAATAATGCAGAGGGAGTATTTTTCTCTCTTCTCCCAGCTTCCTGGCCCCAAGAGACCAGGGGAGATAGGAAGCTGGGGCCGGGATGAAAAGTCTGAACCCCATCACATATGTGGCCCCTTCTCCCAGAGCCACTCTGCCCCCCTCTGCCTCCCAAGGGGGTAGATTCCTGCCCTCTTAGAAATCTGGCAAACGTCTGGCCCTGACTGGGCCTGCTGAGGGAGCCTAGGAGGGAGGGGCAGTCATGCGTAGATGGCAGCAGTGGCTGGGCTGGGCTGCCCCCGCCTTCTCCCTGTCCCTACCAGGCACCTTCCTCATCAGCGGTCCACCAGGGTCCTGTTCCCATGTGGCCAGCAAGTGACCAGTCCCTGCTCTCTGAGCTCTCCGCGCCCCACCCTGAGGTCTCTGTGCTGGGAAGACAGGTGCACCTAGAGACCCAGGCTTTGCCCTCTGCCTCGCCTGTGAGGTAGCCGCAGGCCAAAGCTCAGGGAACTTTCTCTGAAGGGAAGCAGCTGAGAGTGGAGGGGGGAGGGGCAGTGAAAATAGTGAGAACATCATCCACTGAGTTCCCAGAGCCTTTCATCTCGGGCTCCCATCCCACATTGCTGCATTCATCTGGGGACAAGCATCTAAGTAATCACACGTGTGTACACCACTTGCCCATGCTGAATGTCAGCGCAGATGGCTGGTCTTCAGGGAGACTCCTTCCCAGCCCCAACCTTCCTTTCCATGCTCTTGGGTCCTCCCCACATCCCAGGCCTGTGTAGCTGACCCAGACTGCATGGGGTCGTGTCCTTTATCATGGTGGTTCTCAAAGTGAGCATCACTTGGGACCTTGAAATTCAGATGCACAGACTCCTCTACACCTACTGAATCAGAAATTCCAGGATGGGGCTCAGCAATCTTTGCTTATCTATCCCCCCACACCCCCAAACACACACATGTACACAACCCAGTGATTTTAATGCTTTCTGAAGTTTGGGCACCACTGCCTTATCACAAGGTCTGCAAGAGTCTGAGCAGAGAAACTCTCGTCCTGAGCAGGGAGGCCGAGGCAGGAGCCCATAACCGCCCTAACAAGCTGGGCTTCCTGGTGAGCATCCCACAGCTTGCAAAAGGCGCTGGAGGCCACCACCCACGGACACCCTGGCGGAGGCATGCGTGGGTGCTGAGCGGGCTTTTCTCACTGCCATGTTCCCACCGGGAGTGGGGATCAGAGTGGGGGTGCTCTTCTCCCAAGGGCTCGAGGAAGCTGGGAGGGAAAGATGGTTTCTCCTCAAGGACGACTTTCAGGGAACCAGTGACTTGCGGAGGAAGCATGTTAGCTAAGAATTAAAATGCTGTGCTGGTTCGAGCTGTGTGGCCCTTCTTCTCTGGAAGGGGCCCGTGACAGTTTCATCTGGTTAGTTTGATTAGTTGAGTGACAGCACCTCGTTGATGGAGGCATGGGGTGCAGTGGAAAGAGCACTGCACAAAGTCAGGAAACGTGAACTCTTCTTCCCCACTTTGGCACATCCCTGTTGTGACTCAGGGCAACTCTTTCTGGCCTCCGTTTTGGGAAACTGTCTGCAAACCACGCTCTTATCTACACAATGAGAGTAGCATTATCAACTTCGTTTACCTGAAAATAATGCTTTGGGGCTGGGATAAGACCCTTGGAAAAATTTTTTTGAAAAGCTCCAAGTGTGTGGTACCTTAACCCTACCATGCTAGGTTTTTGCTCATTTTTTAAAATCTGGGTTTCTGTGATCTGAAGCCCAAGTGCAAACAGAATGGGGGAAGGGGGAGGGTGGATTGGTGTGCTGGAAAGAATGATTGAATAGAAGTCTGGAGGTTTGGACTCCAGTTTCAGTATTGCCGCTCCCCAGCAGTGTGTCCCTGGGTCTCAGTTTCCTCATCTGTAAAATGGGAACATTAGATTCAAGTAGATCTAATGTCATGCCAAAATGTAACAGTCTAAGATTCCAGGACTTTGATTTGTTGGCCCTCATCATCTTCGCTCCCAGGTAGGCTCCAGGGTCTCTGGCTTTTGCCTCACAGAAAGAAACCAAAGAGGTGGGGCACATCAAGCTACGATCGCCAGAGCCAGAATTGAGGACCCAGGGCATGGAGGATGCAGACAGAAGGCAGAGTTGGAAGGCTTTCTGGAAGGGTGACATATCATTCTCAGAGAGAAAATTTGCTGAAAGTCAGGGTGGTTTTTTTCAACCATGAAGCTTAGGCTGGCAGCTCATAAACAAGGGAGTGCCCGAGAGAGACAAGACTGTGGGCTGGCTTTATAGACTTCTGTCCTCCTTCCTCATTGGCATCACCACACTGGATGGAATTCGCTCTTACTCTTTCCCACCACAATGGACAAAGCTGGAGGAGACGCAAAGACAAGAAGGGGCCGGGGGTGGGGGGCGGAGGGCAGGCTTAACATTCTCAACTCCACATCTCTTCCTCATGCTTAGCTGGCCTTCAGGGGGCCACTCGGAAAGGAAGGCAGAGAGCAGACCCCGGCCTTCAGGAAGGAAAACGAGCCCAGCGTTCCCTTAACAAGACCAGCGCCCCCTTGTATCCCAAACACCATTCCTGGTTCTCTTGGCTCTGGATGCTCCCTGCCCCCGCGCAGGTCAAGGGCGTGTGCCCAGAACCTCACTCACATCCTTCCTCTGGCTTCTTTGGGGGCCACTCACAGCTTTGGGGAGCAGCTTAAGCGGCAGAACCGGTGTCAGAACGCCCTGGGGCGCTCCGAAGCTGTGGCTTCTCCTCCTGGGAACGGCCTGAGGCTATTTCTACTCCCTTAGTCAGCAAGGGGCGGGAAGGGTGAGGGCCTGGGAAAGGCCAGTGGTGTGAGCTTCTGTAGCAATTGCTCCTTGGTAAACACAGTAATAATAGCAGGTCTGGGATTATGGTTGTTACCCCCTGATAATTATCAGCTGCGGCACATTCCCTCCCCGAGGTGGGCCACACCGAGCTCATCACAGCACAGGGGGCTGTGGATTAAGCTCCAGATTTCCCAGATCTCGTCCTCCAGTTGCTAGGCAACTAGGAGTCTGTGCTGGAAGTGGTGGTGGTGGGGGGGATCTCATTTAGGAAAAATCTCCCCAGGTTTCCCAAACCTCTGCAATCTAAGTGGATTGTTCTCCAAGTGAAGGCCTTGGATCACTGACTGCTCACGGGGTGGGGGGGTGCGGTCAGGCGCTGGTCATGGAGTGAGATTGCAGCCAGCCTGGGGGTATCACAGGGAGGGAAGGCTGGTCTGGGAGCAATCCCCTTTGCTGAAACACCCAGAGCTGCTGTTATGGGGCTGAGTTAGCACGTGTCATGGCCCTAGTTAGTCGGAGTGAGCAGCAGCCGTGGTTGTCTGCATTGTACTGGCCAGAGAGGGTGCAGGGGTGACCCAGCAAAGAGAAGATGTAGGGGAGGAAGGTGAGTGTGCGTTTATTGGCTCGTTTTTAGTGGCGTACCCCCACGGGAGTGTCAGGGAGCAGGCCCTAGCGTCTTGTGTTCTACTCCAGTGCTCCATAGACCAGTGTTTGAGTTGCAGGAGGAGAAATTTCTTGGAGCTGCCTCAATTTCCTGCTCCAGATGATGTAATCTGGGGACAGGTGAACTGAATTGTATCTACTGAGGGACCTAATGCATTGTCTCAGGCATGACTCAGGATTCTACTCCAGAGACCCTCAGCACCACAGGCTGGGCAGGTGCAGAGTCGGGAAGGGGAGAAGGAAACAGCAGGAACTGTTGGCTCTGGACCTTGTTAACCTTGACCCGGCACGAATGACATTTCTCTGTTGAGTTTTAAGGAGTGTCTAACTGCTCACCTCAGACAGAAAAGCAGAAACCAAACACAAGGAATTAAAATTCAAGAAACCTTCCTTGACCATATACTCAGATGGGCATGGTGCTTTGGTGCCAGGAGGAAAGGGGGACACGAGGGACCCAGTTCCTACCTTCAAGGAGCTCGCAGTCTAGCCAGGAAGATGTCACATGCACTCCTACAGGTGGAGGTCATTTTTCTCCCTGGGAATGAGCCTCTCATGGCAGCCAGAGGTTGAGGCTTTGTCCTAAGGTAGAGGTAATAAAAACCTGTTTATCTTCCCAGAGCAAGACTTGCCTCAGGGCCTGCATGTCAGAAACCAGCCCTCAGTTTGCCTGAGTCAGGCTGGAGAGCACCTCCTTGTCTCTGGAATCCTGTCGGGGCAGGGAGGCTGAGGGGGAGTGGGAAGAGGCACATCCCTGGCGTGAGAGCGAACGAGGTGGCCACGGAGAGCCTCAGTGGCTGGTCCCCTGGCAACCTCCACCACGATCCGCTCCCTCTAGCTGTGACTCGAAGAGACCATGATGAAAAGAACCAGCTGCCCCCACACTCGGGTGATGGCATGCCAGTAGAGGCCTCGATGGTCACGATCACCTTCAGGTTCAAGAAATATCGAATTCCCACCATGTGCCAGCCATGGGGCTGGGTGCCTTCCCACCGCCGTCTTGGTTGGTGTACATTCTTTCTAGAATTCTATGACGTGGGGGTCAGCCTCGCTGGGCAGATGAGGAAACAGGACCTTGAGAGCCGGGGAGTCCGCAGGGATGACCCGCCGACTCAGCACTGGGCTCTGTGCTGCTTGCGAGCACCCCTGGAGCACCCCCCGCGTCCTTCAGCTGTTTCAAAGTCAGTTTATCTAAAACTGAGTTGACTCTGATTGACTCCTTCTGGGTTCCCTGTCCAGCCGTTCGTCTGGATGCCTGAAACGTGGAAGTTATCTTCGATGCCCCCCTTTTGCTCATCCCTACTTTCTCTATTTGCCGTTCTTACCAACCACACATCGCTTGAATCCACTTCCTGATCCCTTTTCTGATCCTGGGCCATAGGTCCTAACGTGGGCTCTAATGATTTGTGGGCCTCCGTCATCGCAGGGACCTTGCCTGGAACCTTCTCCATCCTCTCCCACCCAGCCTGCTGCTGGAGGGTGCCTCTCTCTGACATCTGGGACCAATGCAAACTCATTATTTTGAATACAAGTCCTTTTTGGACCAGACCTTCATTATTGGTGGTGCTGTATCTCCTCTTACCTCTCCAGCACAGGGCCCATGGGCGGTCCCCCTCCCCGCCCCGGGTGTCACCTGCTGTCCCCCCTTGAATATCTTGCTCATGCTGGTCTTCCTTTCTGGACTGCCCTTGGACTCAGCCATCTCCCTTCACTTCCTGTCTCCCACCAAAGTCTTCCAAACCAACCCAGGCTTCCCTCTTTTTCTTAGCATTTCCAGATGCCCAGGTGGAGGTAGTTGCCCTTGTGCCACCTGTCTCCAGAAAGGAGCATGGATTGCTGCTGGGCAGAAGTGGAATGATCTGCTGCTTGACAACTCTAGTGGGCATTGACAGTCAACCTTAGACAATAGTTTTTTAAGTGGGGGAGTCACTGCAACGTATCAATTACAAAAAGAACTTTTAAAAATCTGTATGGGTATATCTGTCCATTATTCAAGGGAAGGGAGTTGGCATTGTTGAAGTTTACCTAGGACCAGGCCTTTGCATGTGTCATGTCATGTCATTAGCAATGTTGGGACTGGGGCACAGCGATTCTAGACGGCACAACCATGGTCACTCTGCAGTTACCTGCCACCCTTGAGGTTCAAATCCATGCAAATTCTCTGCTATTTCCATGGCCTCCTGTGTCCCCTCCTTTTTGGAAACTGGTTTCCTGGTGTGGGGATTCTCCTTTGGCCATTCTGGGGCCTATCAGGACTTTACAAGGGAGGGGTCAGGGGATGGAGGACCAGAGATGAGAGAATCAGTGATGCCCAAGGTACCATAACTCAACCTCCTGAGCTTTCGTGTGTATTTTCATCACATCTTGCTGTGTCTCTCCTGAAGCACAAGCCTGACAGTCAGCTTGTCACAAGGAGGCCTGAAGGCTGAGATCACCACAACTCAGTATGTCAGCATCAGGCACATAGGGCCCATAATCAGAATGGTGAGAAACAGAAACTGCTGGGTCCACGGTGGCCTCCAGGGAGTCCTTGGAGGAGGGCCCTGCCCACCCACCTCTGTCCTGGACTCCGGCAGAGGGCTTGGTGCTAGTGGTGCTCAGTACAGGATTGCTGCATGAACGAAGCAATGATGGAGAGAGTTCTAGGGTACTGTGTATGTCAGAAAGGAGGGGAAAGGGGTGCTTTGCTCTTTCTTGGGGGGGGGGTCTATCCTTCTGGTCAAGGGCATTTCTACCATAAGCCAACCAGGTACTTCCTCCACTCTGCCCTTCTCCCCTTCTTCCTTCCTCACCTCTTTTCCAGGCTATCACCCCACCTGGATGATTAGCACAGGCTTCTGGGTCTCCTGGAAAATGACTCATTCAGCATCTATTCACCATTCATTGGGCTCCTTCCCTGTGCTCAGCAAGCACGAGGCTCTACATACAGGAGGAAAAAGGATGATATGCCAAGCAGGGAGCCAGACAAGTCAATATGCAGTTGTAGTGGAGGTTGATAGGATATAAGAGCCATCAGAGACATCAAGCAGACTAGGATGAATGAGTTTAGGGGAGATGATGACCACTCGCGTGACTCTAAAAGAAAAGCCTCCTTACATTTTGTGCCCTGAAAGTCTACTTTGCTTCACTTTAGTCCCAGCCCTGTCCCTGAGGATGTGCAGGAGTTGGTAGAAAAGGGCAGGGGGTGGGGTACAGTGAGAGTGGGTAGCCAAGAAGTGCCTTGCAGGTAAGGGATGTCTGGAGCATGGGCAGAGCCCTGAGGTGAGAGCCCCTCAGAGTCTTCATTCCCACCTCTCTGGAGGGGGCTGGGGGAAAGCTGCTGGTGCCTGTACCTCATCAGTTGTGTCTGGGAGCCAGACACTGTTACCAGTGCTCTTCTTGGGGAGAGAAGGTGGTTCAAGGTGGTGTCGGATTGAGGATCGAGGGCTCAACCACCAGAACAATAAAATAGCCAACACTTACTTGTGCTTTTATGTGTACTTTACACAGGTGTCTGCTGAGGCAAGTGTTATGAATGCTGGCCCATTATCACAGATGGGGAAACCGAGGCACAGAGGGGTTGAATAACTTGTTATTCACAATCAGGGAGTCAGGTGCCAGAGCCCTTGCATCTGGCCTAGTGATGCCTGTGAGCGACGGGAGAGAGGCAATACTTCCTGGGGTGTTTATAAAGACTACTACGGGTACAGGATTTCTGAACTACTCCTATTTCACCTTAGAAATTCACATACATCAAGCATCTATTATGAAAGAAGTCCCTATATGTTTAATCGAAACAATTCTTGCACCGAATGATCCAGTAAAGTCGGTGCTGCAGAGGGATGAGCCACGTTGCTGCCGAGGCGCCGAGCATCCCAGACACCTGGTCTGTGGCAGGGGAGGTACAGCCAAGCACAGCCCCCAGCCGGAGGAGCCGGGCTGGCCATTTCACGGGGTGCTGCCTTGCTTTCCCCCTCCCGCCTCTCACCCTGACTGCACTGGTGACCCTCTCGAATCGGGGTGTGCGCTGTGGCTTCCCCAGGTGACCTTCACCGTGAAGGTCATCTGGAAACTGGCTGCTCCTGCTTTGTGGTGGCGGGGCTGCTTTGTTTGTGATTGCTGCTGCTCCTCCTCCTCCGCCTCCCCACTCCTCCTCCCTTTCTCATCTTCCTCCTCCTCCTCCCCTTTTATCCCCTCCTAGTCCTTCTCACTCTTCTCTCTTTCTCCTAATCATCCCCTTCCTCCCTTTCTCCAGGCCCTCCTCCCCTGTTCCTCTTCATCCTTCTCATCCTTCTCCCTTTCTTCTCCTCCTCCTCCTCTCCCTCCCTTTCCCACTTCTCCTCCCCTTCCCCTCCCCCTTTCTCCTCATCCTTCTCCTAATTCCCCTGTCCTTCCTCCGATCCCATTCCTCCTCCTCCCCCTTTTCTTCTTCCTCTCCCCTTCCTCCTCCCTCCTTTCTTCTCTCCCTCCTCTCCTTCTCCTTATCTACCCCTCCCTCCTCCCCCTCTCCCCTTCTGTCCATCTCCCCTCCCCCTCCCTCTTCCTTTTTCTTTCCTTCCCTTCCTCCTCTCCCTTTCTCCCCTCCCCCTCCCTTTCTCTTTCCTCTCTTCCTCCCCTCCCCTCATCCCTTCTCCCCCTCCTTTCCCCTCCTCCTTCCCATCTTTCCCTCTTCTTCCTCATCCTTCTCCTCCCCCACCCCTTCTCATCTTCCTCTTCTCTCTCCTCTTCTTCCCCTCCTCCTTCATTCCTCCCCTGCTTCTCCTTCCTCCTTTTTTTTTTTTTTTTTTTTTTTTTTATTTATGATAGTCACAGAGAGAGAGAGAGAGAGAGAGGCAGAGACACAGGCGGAGGAAGAAGCAGGCTCCATGCACCGGGAGCCTGATGTGGGATTCGATCCCGGGTCTCCAGGATCACGCCCTGGGCCAAAGGCAGGCGCCAAACCGCTGCGCCACCCAGGGATCCCCTCCTTCCTCCTTCTCCCTCTCCTCCTCCTCATTCTTCTCCTCCTTCTCCCTATTTCTCCTCTCTTCCTCCTCCCCCACCTTCTTCCTCTTCCTCCCTTCCCCTCCTTTTTCTTCTCCTCTTCCCCCTCCTTCTTTTGTTTTCTTCTGGAAGAAGACTCTCTGAGCCTACCTAGGAGAGATCAAGCTCTGGGAACCTCTTCCATTTTAGTCCACAACATTTAGTTCTCTCCTCTCTTCAAGTTCCTCTATTTTCTAGAGGCTTCATGTTGGTCATGTTAAGCCACTGCAGAAACCCCCTGAGTGGCCTTAAACAATCATAGCAAACAGCACAAACCCAGCAATTTTTATTCTTTCTTTACCTCCTAGTTTCCAAATAGTCCTCCTTCCTTGGCCAGACAGTTGGCTGCCTTCATGTGACTTCTTTATGTCTTTAAGTTTCAGAATTGATGTGCTTTCTTGAGTGGCTGCCTGGAGCTCTATGGAGCCATTTTGCTATTGCAGGGTACATTGCCCCAGCTGCCCTACTTGTCAGCCCAACATCTCTGAGGTCTCTTTAGCCTTCATTTATTTGCTTAACAGATGATTATTGAGTACCTACTGTTGGTCAGGTGCTGTTCCAGGCACAAAGAATGTAGTTGGGTGCATGACCAAATTATCTTGTGAAGCTTACATTATGGGAAGGGACTGTAATGGAGACAGACAGATGGCCCTTCCCCCAGAACAACAACAACAACAACAAAACAACCCCCCCCCCAAAACAAAAAAGAACCCTCAAGAAGTAGATAAATAATACACTTTCAGGTAGTTATAAGAACTGCAAAGCAAATAAATAGGATGGTACACATAGTGAAAAATAGAGAGAAGGAACATGTGCACAGCTTGGGCTAAGAGAATCTCAAGGAGTGGACAGGAGGCCAGAAAGGCTGGAATGCAGTGGCAGAGGGGAAGGGAAGTGCCAGGTGTGGAGGGAAAGGGAGCAGGGGCCAAATCACATGACATCTTATGTGCCATAGTAAGGAAGTAGGTTTTATTTTACATGCAGTGGGGGAGTAATATGATCACTTCTTGAAAAGGACCCCTCTGGCTGTTGTAGAAAACAGATTTTAGGCCCCATGAACAGGAACAAGGAAACTCACTGGGAGGCTCATATCGTGATCCAGGTGAGCAGTGATGGTGGATTCCACTGGGGGTAGTAAAGAGGGAGAGAGAAATACATTCAAGACAGACTGTAGAGGGGCAGCCAACGGTGGAGTGCAAAATGCTCTGATCTGGGACTCAGAAGGCCTGGCGTTGAATCCTCAGTCCACCGCCCACCAGCTGTGGGAGCTTGTTTGAATGGCCTGACTTCTCAGTCGGGTCATCTATAAAATGAGGATAATGGCACCACCTGCGTGTTTCTTGGGGTGGGGGTGGGGAGGGTAAGAAGGTGAATGTGCCCAGCAGGGTGCCTGTGTGACAGAGCCTCCACCCGTGTTCTTATGATACTGAATGTCGGGTGAGTATACTCTGGAGAGGTCTCTCTGTTCCAGGGATGTCCCATAATACACCTCTTCTTTATTACAAGGGTGAAGAGGCAAGATTCTCCTCTAGGCTTACCCTCAAGGTAAGTCAAAGCTCACTCATTGTTGACAGCGAAGGGCACATTTGGGCGTCATTCCTTTCAAAGTAGGGAAGTGGGTTTGGGACAGGATTAGAAGATACCTAGGGCTGGTGGGAGAGACTAGTAGCCTGTGGGGCTGATGGTGGCTGGACAGGCTTCCCCCCAGGGCAAGCCTGTTACTGTCCAGAGGGGCAGCTGGTAGAGGTGGCTCTGGACATATGTCTTTTGATGGATGAAGGCAGGCAGGCTAGGGAACAGTATGATGGACTGACAGGTTTCCAGAAAGTCTCAACCAGGCTGGGGTTTGACCTTTCATGGGTGGAGTAGGTCAGTTTCGATCCCTTTCCATGGAAGTTCTGAAAGCAGAGGGTCCACCCCTGGAAATCACCTATTCCAAGCTGGCTTGTTGTCATGTTTGTCCTGCAGCTCTGTGGGAGCCAGCTGACCCTGGGGCAAGGTGCATGGACTTTTATTAAGGCATGAATCAAAGGTCAGTGTAACATGAGCAATATTCATGGGCTACACCCCTTTCTCTTTAGCTTTCTGAAGTCTGGACCCTGGAACCTCAGGTTTCTAAAGAGAAGTGGAAGGGAGATGACAACTGTTCACTTACGGTATGCCTGGCACATCGCCAAGCACCATACAGTCCTCATAACGCAATGAAATAAACATTATTATCTCCATTTTTTTTTTTTTTTTATACTAGGGAACTGGGGCTCTGAGAGATACAAACATCTTTTTTCAAAGTCACAGGACTGGTCATGGGTGCCTGGGTCTGCCTACCCCAAGCCCCTGCTCCTACACAAGTATCTCCTGGACAGGCTAGGTATACATCAGAACCTCCAGAGGAGGGGTCTTGGGATCTTAATTTTTTAAAAAGTCCCTCAGGCTCCTTCGATGGCCAGCCAGAATTGGAAGCTTCTGCCCTGCACCGTGTGGCTTTCCTAAAGACTTCATGGGACATTCGAAGCAAAACGAGAGAATAGGAACCCACCCTTGGAACACGACCTTAGCGAGATTTATGGAGTATTACTTAGAAAGAAGCTCTAACTTGTGTTCAATGGCTTTCTGGCTGTGATGCAAGTCATTGAACTTCTCTGAGCCTCATTTCCTTGCCTGTACAATGGGGATCCAAATGCTTACCCTGCAGAACCATTACAGGGTTAGGGATACTACAGTAGATGACTTCGTGTACTGCATGGCTCACCTGGCCACTGAATACGTGGCAGCATTAACACGATTCCCTGCATCATCAAACCTTTTGTGGAGAGGAGTTGGGGGATAGTCAGCTTCTCTGTGGCCCAGGTACCCATTGCTGATTCCAGCCCCCCTTGGCACAGCCTGTCCCATAGAAAGAGCAGACTGCCAGGCACTCTTCCTCCGGGGAAAGCTGGGTGTCCCTGCAGGCCACTGGGCCCTGGCCCCTGGTGCTTGCAGCTCTGGCACGCGGTGCCACTCTCTGCTTTTCAGCTGGCGAGCAGGCCCCCCTCCCAGACTGGCCGAGGGGCAGACCGGGCAGGGGGAGCTGGCAGGGAGGGCTGAGGAGGCTGGCCCTGTGCCCTGCTCCTCTGCCAGCTGGGTGGCTGGGCCCGGCAGCAGCTTGGACTAGCTCGAAGGCCCAGCAGGGGCCTCTGTGGGGCGGCAGCCTCCCCGAGCCCCTCAGCTAGCACCAGGCCATCTGGTGCCTCTGTCCCCTTTTGTGTGCCAGGGGGGAGGAGGGGCAAAGGGGGAGGAGACAGATTTCTCTGGCCAGCTCTTTTCTGAACTGAGCAGGAGAAGCTGGAGGTAGAGGGCACGGGGCCTGGGAATGAGGCGCAGGGCCCTCTGGGCTCGGGGATCCGCAAGAAGGGACGGGGGTCTGAGGCGTGGAAAGGGGCAGGCTCACAGGGAAGGAGGGAAGCTCAAAGGGAACAGGTGCGGTGTGCCAGGGGCCTTGGTAGGAAGCTACAAGGGGAAGAGGCGAGGGAACGAGCAGAGGGAGAGAGAGAGAGAAGGCGAGAGTGAGCTGGGTGAAGAGGAACCCGTGAGTGGTGCAGAAGAGGGAATAAAAGTGTGCAGAAAAGAACCAAGTCCAGGTGTAGGAGAAGGTACGCAATATTTCTCCTCGGTGGGTGCGTGAAGCCGCTGCCGTATTTCTGTTCTAGGAAAGAGGAAGTGAGAGCGTGTGGGCCGCGGGCCCTTCCCTGGCGGCCCGTTAGGTGAGGGGGGGCTGATGGAGCAGCCTGGCTTTCCGGTCAGAGCAGCCCCCGGGGTGGGGGTGGCGGGGGGGGGGGGGGGATGGGGAGGCGGGGGGGGGGGGGGGCGGGATAGGCCTGCCCAGCAGCTGCCCAGGTTGGGTCCCAGTCAGAACTGCCACCAGGCAGAGACTTTCGGGAAGGCATGTGATGGCTCGGCTCTAGGGGTGAGGCCTTGGCAAATATGCCCTTTGACGTGGTTCACTCGGGGAGGAAAAATGTGCATTTCTGAGGCCCTCGGAATGGATTTTAAAGAATTTCACATACGGGAACTTAGAGTGGCTTTGAGGGAGCTGTCCCGTGTCAGGGGCTGGAATATCCCTTCTCTTCCATGCAGGCCCCCAGGCATGAGTAAAGCACACACAGAAATCACAGGGGTGAGTGTGCGGCTTTGTGCTTCTGTGGTTCTGCCTTCGGGGAAAAGTCAGGAAGGACACAGAAGGTGGTCCGTTTTCTCTGCCGGGGACAGGACAAACCAGCCTTGGGTTGGAAGCATCTTTCCCCCTGGCGCTTCTCCTGTCAGACTGCATCCCTGGACAGCTCTGAGAATTGCGCTTGCTTCCCCTCCTGGGGTTCTTCTAGGGTCACCTCTCCCTGGCCTCTCTGGCCCTGAGATGTGTGTTCACCCTCCTGCTCTCCCAGAAATCTGCCTTGTCATCTGCATAAGGCCTCATCAGCATCTGTCTTCTGGTCCCCTCTGGAGAGTAGGACTGAGTCACTATTACCTTCTTCTTCTTCTTCTTCTTCTTCTTCTTCTTCTTCTTCTTCTTCTTCTTCTTTTTAAAGATTTTATTTATTTATGAGAGACACAGAGAGAGAGAGAGAGACAGACAGACAAAGAGAGACAGAGACAGAGACACAGGCAGAGGGAGAAGCAGGCTCCAGGCAGGGAGCCCGACGTGGGACTCTATCCCCGGTCTACAGGATCACGCCCTGGGCTGAAGGTGGCGCTAAACCGCTGAGCCACCCGGGCTGCCCCACTATTACCTTCTTGAAGCAGAAAATCCGCACCGAACTAATTCTTGACTGAGGCACTAGGAGAACCCATATTGCTAATATGATTGATTTAAGGGCAAACTGGTCCATTTAGCACCCACCAACATGGGATTTCTCCCCCCATTAAAGTCACTTAAAGATTCTAGGTTGATTGGAGGTTCTGGTTGGGGTGGGGGGTACCCCAGAGTGGCTGTGCATATCCTGGCTCTGGCCCTGCTGGACTCTCAGGGGCTCAGTGAGGAGCTGTGGGGAGTAGGGTGGGTGATGGGGAAGCGCTCACTGCCAGAGAGGCTCCTGTGTTTCTAAGAAGGTCAGGCTGTAGAGTAGAAGCCACCCTCCCCCCCCCGCACCCCCCCAGTAAGGAGCCATCAGATGTAGTAGCTGGAACCAAGCAGGGTCTGACTGGAGATGTCCGTTCACGAGTGTCTGCAGGCAGGCTCACAGCTGGCTCAGCTGAGCCACCTGAAGGAAGAACAGAGGTGACTTTGTATCAACGGTGATTTATTGAGCACTTAGGAAATGGTGCCCAGTTGGTCCTCACAGCAAGCAGGAAGGTAAGGAGGTCATGGTCCAGAGAGGCTAAGGGACTCTCCCATCATCCTTCAGCTAGTAAAGGGCAGTGCTGCTGTTGGAACTGTGGCCAGGGGCCTCAGAGGCCAGGTCCGTCCCCTCTGCTGAGCTGTGTTGCTGGCCAGGCCTCATGGGAATGCCATGGTAGGCAGGGTCAGGAATGGCTTCGTGGAGGGCCTTTGAAATGAACTTGACAAATGAGCCGGACTTGGACATTTGGAAGGGTGATGCTTCTTCTGAATGGAGGAAATAGCAGGCAGGCACAGACGCTCAGGGCCCATGCGGGGATCTGGGCAGGCTGCTGAACATGAACAGGAGTTTGGAAGGAGATCCAGCCTGGGAGGCAGGTTGGCGCCATTTTGTGGAGTTGGAGCCACTTGGAGGTTTGCTTCCTTCACTAGGGGGTGGGGGTCTGATGAAGGTTTGGATGGGGGGAATCTCCTGGTCAGGGCTGTCCTGGCAGGGGACTGAGGGGGAGCTGAGGCCAAGGTGGAAGGCTAGGTCTGTGAGCGGCGGGGAGGGCAAGGAAGGAGTGGTGTGTGAGCAGCCTGGAGGAATAAAACACACGCTGCGGTGCTGGCTAGGAGGATGGCGTGGGTTGTTTATAGAAATAAGGAAGTCACAGAGAGGAGGTGCTTTCGGGTGCAGGGGAGGGGACAGCGAGGAGATCAGACTTTGAACCTGGGGAGGTCAGTCATTAGCTGGACTTCTAGGTGGCCACAGGGAATAGCAGGGGCGCCCTGATAATCAACCCTAAAACCTCGTTGTTTTTTTTTTTTTCTAACCATGGACCTATTTTATTTTATTTTTATTTGTATCAAGTGATCTTTTCTCCTGTCACATTTTATTTATTTAATTTTAATTTTTAACATTTTAAAATAATTTTATTTAAATTCAATTTGCCAACATATGCTATAATGCCCAGTGCTCATCCCATCATGTGCACTCCTTAGTGCCCATCACTCAGTTACCCTTTCCACCCCCCTCCTCCCCTTCTGTAACCCTTTGTTTGTTTCCCAGAGTTAGGAGTCTCTCATGGTTTGTCTTCCTCTCTAGTTTTTCCTCACTCAGTTTCTCCTCCTTCTCTTATGATCCCTTTCACTATTTCTTATATTCCACATATAAGTAAAACCATATGGTAATTGTCTTTTTCCGATTGACTTATTTCACTCAGCATAATACCCTCTAGTTCCATCCATGTTGAAGCAAATGGTGGGTATTTGTGTCTTCTGATGGCTGAGTAAGATCCCATCATATACACCACATCTTCTTTATCCATTCATCTGTCGAAGGACATCATGGCTCCTTCCACAGTTTGGCTATTGTGGACATTGCTGCTATGGACATTGAGGTGCAGGTGTCCCGGTGTTTCACTACATCTGTATCTTTGGGGTAAATACCCAGTAGTGCAATTGCTGGGTCATAGGGCAGCTCTATTTTTAACTTCTTGAGGAACCTCCACACTGCTTTCCAGAATAGCCGCACCAGCTTGCATTCCCACCAACAGTGCAAGAGGGTTTCCCCTTTTCCACATCCTCGCCAACATTTGCTAAAACCTCATCTTAAATGTCCAGCTGCTTCATTCTCCCCCGAGGTGCTGAGCTCACTGGTTGGGATTCTTGGACTTACATTTTGTGTCTCCCAGTGGCAGCAGAACCTTGGATGTCCTAGGAGCTGAGAGGCCTAGTTACCAGCTGGTGCTAAGGGACAAAGACAAAAATTATACAGTCCCTGCGCCCAGATATGGGTCCTCAGGCTTTCAGGGTCTGAGGTTACAGATGGAGGGTTACAGATGAAGAATTTCCCTACTGGGCTTCTCCTGCAAGAGCTCCTCTTCTGGTTTTTTCAGGAAAGATGTTGTCCACCCTTCCACAGGGGCAGGGAGGTCAGCAGTGGGGCAGGGATGGCATTTTGGCTTAAGGGTCATGACATTGGCCGTGCCTAACTGGGAGGAAAGAGGTGGCTTCCTTCTCTTGGCTGTACTTGGAAAGGGGAAAGAGACAGTGATCTGGGCTGTTGACTGGTCCTGGTCCCTCCTTCACCAATTCTGGAGGTCTCCTCAAACCCTCCACCTGGACAGCTAAGAGACCTGAACCTGGATCTTGGATTTGGGTTAATCCCCTTTCTTAGTGAGGAGATAGAGCTCTAGGAAGAGGCAACCTATAAATAAGATCCACTCATTCCTGTTTTTCATCCAATAAGTATGTATCTAGTGTCTACTCTGGGTCAAATAAAGGATAGGTCGGCTGAGGTCCTGGCCCTAAGGGGGGCCTGATGCATGCCCAGCAGGGACCACCGAGGGCTGGGGGTGGTGTCCTCACAGAGGACACAGGTTTCAGCTAAGTTGGGAAGTAAGTAGGAAACTGTCCAGTGAAGGGAGAGGAGAAACTGTTCTCAGAAATGAAAACAGTAGGAGCACCCCCAGAAATCCTGATTTCATGGGTCTGGAGAGTGGCTCAGGCACTGGCATTTTAACAGCTCCCTAGATGATTCTAACTTGCAGTCAGGGCACCACTGGGCCACCTCTGGTTCTTGTGCAGAGTCTTGCTAATTGCAGGCTCGTCTTATTCAAGGAAGAAGGATCAAAGCTGCTGAGCATGGTGGGAGGAAGGAGAACAGCTGGTCTGTATCAGTTCAGCCTGGTACCCCTGCAGGGTCTGAGCCAGTGGCTTCAATCCCTCTCCCCTCTTGTCCCTTGTTGCTACCGCCTTGCTCTGGCTTCTGCTCTCTGCAGACTTCTGCCGTGGTCCCCCACCAGTTCCCTGCCACCAGGTTCCATCCCCAGCAGGGGTGTCAATGTGACCTGTCCCCTGAAGCCTGCGGGGCACACCACTAGCCATCTGACTGTTCCTGGCCTGGACAGGGTGCTCCAGCCTCCCAGGGGCTCCAGCGAGAGCCCCTTCACCACAGGCACCGGGCCCTCTGGCTTCATACCTTCTGTGCTCACTTCACAACTTCTCCTCCCAGCAAAAGAAACCCTGCATTTATAGCTCCCTTCCTGCTTCTGGTTCCCTTCCTGGAATGGCCTGCATCTTCTAGGTCTGCACTCCCAGCTTGTCCTTCGAGGAGGCCAGCTGACCTTCCCAGGAGATCCTCCGGCCTCTTCTTGAGTTAAGGGCCCTGCCTAGGCTCTTAGCTTTCCTCCTGTTCCTGGCCTGCCCTGTGTGTGCACAGTCGTGGGAATGGTGACACCTCTTCTCCCCCGCAAATGCACACTTCTGCCACCGCCAGCTCTGCTTTTGTAAGGGAAGGAAATTACTCTTTTTCCCTCTGCACACCTTAGGTGCATTGACTGGAGCCCTCCAAACCAGATTGAGAAAGGACAGATTAACAAAAGAAAATACAGAAGGTTATTACACATTGCACGTACACATGGGAGCACTCAGTGATGAGTAACTCAAAGGGGGGCATGCAACTTGGACTTACAGAGCATCTTAACGAAAGAACAATACACTTGTAGAAAAGTGACAAGACCAAGGAAGAGGGATGTTGGCTTCCAAAGGCAGCGAGCTGTGGGAAAGTGAATATCTGGGGGAAATTAAAGGAAATTGAGGGCTAGTTGATAAAGTTTGTGCAGCCTTCTTCTGGTGCCTTCTCAGGGTTGAGAAGAGTCTGGAGTGGTCTCTGGTGAGTAACTTCTGATCTTCCTGGGAGAGAGGGGTGTGGGAGCCTCTTTACAAATTTATGCCTTGATTTTGGGCAAAGAGCAGGAAGGTGGAGAGATTTCCTTGCAGTTTCTCCGTTGCCTTCAGGTTCAAGTCCTTACACCAAAGCGGCCTATTTTGGGGTGCTGTGTTCTGCTCCCCTTCACTCTCCAGGCCTGATAGCCACCAGCACACAGCAAGTACACAGGGGAAGACAGGGATGATCATGCCACTGAGCAGAGTCAAGGTGAAGGTGATGGCAAATGGCCTCACTGCAGATGGACGTGCATCTGGGCTGCTCTCCTGATTTTAAATGAGGAAATTGTGCTTCCCCAGAACATGAAAGACTTGTCATAGGTCACTCTCAAATGTCAGAGTTGGCATTTCAGGCAACGATGCCTCAACAGTTTTTTTGGCTTCATGCTGACAGCACTGGACTTTCATGGGGGAAGAACTGAGGGAAGCTGCAGTGTTACCCCTACCTTTCCTCTGCCTTCCACATCAGGTGTTTTTATACCCCCGGCTATTTTCTCCCAATTGCCTGACTTTATTGTAGGTGATTTATTTTTGGCTTTCACCATCGAGCCCTCTGAGGGCCTACTGATAATTTCAGAGACTCTCGGAGGCCCACACCTCGTTTACCATCCTGGCCAGGAGCCAGCTTCTTCAGATCCTTGGTCTCAGGGCCAGGGAGACTGGGAGTAAGCATGCCTTGCAGGAGGGGGCAGCGAGGGACAGGGAGTGGCAGGATTGCTAGTGGTGTGTTTCTGCCCCGGAGTCCCTGGACCTGTGCATTTGTGTGTTAGCAGCCTGGCCTGAGGCTGAGAGTGAGGGAGACAAGCCTGGGCATGTCTGCTGGGGCAGGTTGGCCAGGGGCCCAGTCATGTGAAGACCTCAGAGATCCTTGGGAGCTGCTACTGGATTCTGAAGTGTGCTGAACTGGAGCTGGGCCTGGAAAAACGTCTTAGGGGACAGGAGGAGAGTTCTGTTCTAGGGGAATCGGGGGGGTATTGAGGATGATGATGTAATGATGTGGATGGTAGCAGTGGCTATCATTTAGTGAATGGCTCCTCTTTGCTGGGCACCGTGCTCTGGTCCTTTATAGGTATTAGGTCATTTTATCCTTAGAACAACACCTTGAGGTGAGACTTATCCCTACTTTCATATTTTACATTTTGCAGCTTACAGATGGGGAAACTGAGGCTCATACCTCTGGTCATGTGGAGCACCACATGTCTGAGCTCCTGACTGTTGGCCTTTCTGGAACTTCGAGAGTCCTCCTGGAGACACCCAGAGATGCTGGATGGTGTCTCCGGGGGTGCCTGGAGCAGGTGTGGCTCAGAACCAGCCAACTATGGATTTCTATTGTTATTATATCTTAGACTGGCAGGTCTGGAAATCTTGGGTTTAATTTATAGGTCTTTAAAAACAGAAAAGTTTTCATGCTGGACTTTAAAAGAATATACTTTCTTTAGCCTTTGCTTATAAGGAGGTAGGCTCTCTTTAAACATCTCTTAGAAGTGCTTCCTGCTATGACTCCTCTGGGCCATTCTACTATGAACTGGCACAGACACGAATAGCTTAAACCCTTCTGGGCAACACTACAGAAGAAAATAAATCCTGGAGTGTCATAATTGGCCACAAGCTGAACATGAGTAAGCAGCAGAGATACTGATTTGTAAGAAAAAAGCGGATTTGCGGCAAGTGTGAAGTGTGCAAAGGGAATTAGCCCCCGCCTCTCAGTGGGGTAAAGCAGAGGAACTTCCTCCACGTTGTGCTCCAAGGGTTTATTTATAGGTCACTTGTTAGGAACTTGGAACTCTTTCCTTCACAGAATCATTGTTACAGATGGAGGCAAAGTTCTGAAGCTAGCCTAGAGATGCGTGCGGCTAGCTCAGATCCTCGTATCTACAGTGAAACAATAGGAGAGAGCAACTTAGCTGTGATGGATGCGCACCATTCCTTTGTCATGACCGGGAAATGCCCCATCGGACACTTGATGAGGGGAGTGATGATGTCATGCAAGAAACACAGCTTCTTTCAATTTTCAGGTTGTTAGTATTTGGCACACCTCTGCCTCTTCCCACCCCCTTCCCTCCCTTCTTTCTAGAAGGCTTTCAGCTCTTCCCCCAAATCAGTTGCATGTGTGTGCACACGTGCACATGAGCATGCATGTGTGTACACACACACACACAGCAGGACAGGACACCTCTCCCAATCCCCCTCCTCACCTGTCTCTCCGACTCCCAGGGTGAGATGAGATGCTCCTTCGTGCATTTTCCTAAAGTCTGACGATGACAATATGACAAAAATCAGTCCTAGCTCCAAAATCTCTCTCTCTCTAAATTGTGCCTCCATCCTTCTTCTGCCTTCCATCTGCATTACCAACACCTTGGGCATCATGTGCTGTGGAGACAAGGGTAATGGCCTGAATGGCTTTTTCCTTCCCACTTCCTCTCCTGCTCTAATCCTCAGTTTCATTTTCCACACAGTGGCCAGAGCGACTTTTGACAATTTTTATCAGGTCATGTCATCTCCCAGAGGGTTGAGTGAAATTCAGCTCTTACCCTGACCTTGCCAAGCCTGGGTGGTCTCCCTGCCTCCAGGTTCCCCCCTGGCGCTGGGCTTTTGCTCTTTCTTATCCCTCAGCCTGGACCACTTTTTCTCCCTCCTGCCTCTTCTCATCTGACAGATGTCAATTTAAATATTAGCTGCCTCCTCAGAGAAGTCTTCCTTGTTCTCCCTTTCTGAAAGGCCTCCTGCTGTGTTCTCTTATGAGATCCTATTTATTTCCTTCAGAGAATGTAATCACAATCTGCAGTGCTCCTGTCTGTTTCCCATGTCCTTGTATATTGCGTATCTTCACTGGAATGGATTTTTTTTTTTTAATTTTTTTATTATTTTTATTTATTTATGATAGTCACAGAGAGAGAGAGAGAGGCAGAGACACAGGCGGAGGGAGAAACAGGCTCCATGCACCGGGAGCCTGATGTGGGATTCGATCCCGGGTCTCCAGGATCGCGCCCTGGGCCAAAGGCAGGTGCCAAACCGCTGCGCCACCCAGGGATCCCGGATTTTTTTTTTTTTTAAGTAGTCCCCACATGCAGCGTGGAGTCCAGTGCATGACCCTGAGATCATGACCTAAGCTGAGATCAAGAGTCAGATGTTTAACTGACTGAGCCACCTAGGCGCCCCCAGAATGGAATTTTGAAAGCCTGGCCTCGTCCAGCCTGTTGATCACTGTAGCTGCAGTGCCCAGAACGGTGCCTGACAGTGAAGGTGTTCATAAATGTTTGCAGAATGAATGAATGAACCGAAAGTGCATTAGAGAGAGCAAATGAAAAAAATGTTTTTGTGATAGGGAAATTTTATGCAATGTGAAGAGATTTGGGGGAGCTGGATGCTGCATAAGTCCCCAGAATCCTGCTGAGAGAACTGGCTCAAAGTTGAGGTCAAGGCATTTTGTATGAAGCCTTAGTGGTTGGAGGGCATCCAATGGTTTGGGTGAGAAAGAGGCTTAGAAGCACAGATCCTGGAGTGAGTACCTGATGTGAGTGGTGTAGGGGGTGATGTTTCCAGGTGAGTGACAGTGGTGGGGGGGTGAGGGGGGTGGGGGTGGGAGTGGGGGTTGTCACCCTTGGCTTAGACCTTGTTGCATCTATGCTTATAAATTGGGCTATGTCGTTTAAACATGAACAACAAGCTCCACTTTCCCATCCTTATTAAGTGGATTGAAAGCAGTATGACTGGGGTGAAAATAATCATAGTTTAATTGGTTTTAAATATGCTAATGCCTGTAATGAAAGCACAGTGATGTGAGCAGATGGGAGCACACCTTTAGAGGGTGTGACCTTTATGCCACAAGGTGGGATGAGTAATGAATGAGACAGACCCTTACAAGATAGCTAAGGGTTGTAGTTATAGAGGGTCAAGTAGAGATCTTGGAGAAACAGAACTCAGGATGCAGAAAAGATAGAAGAATGCAATGAGAATGGGACATAGAAGGGCTAAGTTCTTTTACATGTTTGTCTTGGGCCATGAGAAAGAAACAAGATATTATTATTGATATTATAATAATGGATTTTCACTCTCAGGAAGCAAAAGGTTCCTACTCACTGAATCAATGTCTTTGTGGTTTCAGAGGAGCTCCGTACATCCCAGAACAAAGAAGTCTTGCTCAGCTTCACATTTTAAACTAGATTTCAAAAATCCATAGCAAGCTAATACTCAATAATCTTGGGAGCCTGGTTCTTTAGAGGGAGAAGGCTTTTACTTTTCAAGAAGATTCCTGTTCTCTATTGAGAGCAAAGCTTGGGGGTCTGAGCGTAGAGCGTAGAGCGATGGGTTGAGCCATCATGCTGAGAAAGAATAGAGGATTTGACACAAAAGAAGTACCTGCCCTATAGAAAAACTTATCTGCTGCTGGGAGAAGCTTGGAGCAAGATTCAGAAGGGATGAGAAGGGTGGTAAGGTGCTGTGTGCCCTGCCCACCAGCCAGATGGGAGTAGGGGGCCAAGGGGTAGAAACAGCCCAGATGGAGTGGCAGGAAGTAGAAAGTAGATTTGGATCACTGGGAAGAAAAATCCTTGTACGGGGTACCCATGGCACAGCGGAAATGCTGGCAAACTGTTCCACCAGCGGGAGGGCCTGACACCGTGGCCCTTGCTTCTTCTCCAGAACTTCCCAGGCGATGCCTAGGAGTGTATAATGTGGCAGGGAATTAAAAGCCAACATGCCTGTTGAGGGGTGACTGGGTCAGGGGGATGGACCCCTTGGCAGAGTCTCAGAGTAGACAACCAGAGCTGGCACCAGAGGGAAGATGTGGCTGAGCCTTGGTGGGTCAGTGAGTGATGCCAGGCACACTGAGGAGGGGGCCCACACAGCAGGGGGATGGCCAGACAGCCCAGGAGTACTTATTAGGCATGGCCTACATGGAGGCCACAGGTCATGAGCATCTCAAGCCCAACTGGACAAGGGGTGGGAGAAGATGTCGCTTAGGCTCAGCACATGGGAAGCCACGCAAAGGTTTTCATTCCTAACAAGATCAAAATGAGTCCCCAGTATATTAAGACCCATGAAGTAAAATGAAGGGGCTATGGTCTGGTCCCTTTCTCTGGGCCACTCAGCTCCCTTCTGGAGCACTACAGTCATGGGGGGTGTCACTGTGAACTGCCAAACCAGACTCCGTTCAGAGAGTAGTGAGAAGCTGCCACATGAGAGTAAGTAGGAAGGAATCTAGAGTGTGTCGTCAGGAGAAGGACAATTCAGGAGTGACACACTGCTCAGGTTCTCTGTGTCCCTGAGGGCAGACTCAATATGTGGACATTACAGGGAGAGAGATTCTGGCTCCAAACGCAAAAGAACTATTTAATAATTCTGAGCTGGCATGGGCTGAATCAGGACACAAGCACTTCCTGGAGTTGATGTCTCCTAGCGGAAGCCAGGACACTATGTAGGCAATTTACACATCTGCTTGGACAACCTTTAAAATGTCTTCCAACCTTAAGGTTTTGTGAATTGCTGAATGAAACTCTAATTTTATAATTTGTGACTCAGAGGAGGCTCTTAACTTTGAGTCAGAGTATCTGAGTAGTAAGGCCCAGCTTCGTGGAGTCAGATCACCCTGGCTTCTGAGGCTGGCTTTGTCACTCACTAGCTGTGCGACCCTGGAGAGTTTCTTCCACCTTTCTGAATCTCCCATTTTCTCGTCTACGAAAGGGCAATACCTACCCATCTGGTGTTTTGATCTTTTATCGTATTCTTTCACTTAATGCCAACAAAACCCTGCCACACTCTAGATTCCTTCCTACTTACTCTCATGTGGCAGCTTCTCACTACTCTCTGAACAGAGTCTGGTTTGGCAGTTCACAGTGACACCCCCATGACTGTAGTGCTCCAGAAGGGAGCTGAGTGGCCCAGAGAATGGGACCAGACCATAGCCCCTTCATTTTACATCATGGGTCTTAATATGCTGGGGACTCATTTTGTTTGAGACAGACAAAGAGAGAGAGAGAGAGAGAGAGAGAAGGGGGGCAGAGAGGGAGAAGGAGGTGAGTACAGGACCTTTGCAGTGCTTTAAAAGCTCATTACTACCTAGCGGTTAAATTTTGTCTTGGTAAGACTAGCTTACAGAGCATCAGGTTTAATGCAAAGATGAAACAGACCGTGATATGGTGTGGACAGATTCTGACTTGAATGCTCTTAACAGGGAAGGGAAGAGAAGGGAAGGGTCTGATCTGGGGAGGAAGGGAGGCCCCTATGACTATGCTAGGGAAGGGGCAAGAGAAAGTCATCCCCTGAAGGCTACAGATAGACAGCTCTGGCCCTGTTCCTGGGTTTTTCTGGCCATGGGCTGAGTGTGGCTGTGGAGGTGCCCACCCTCTAGTGAGAAAGGAGTGGGCCTGGACAAGGCCCCCAACTTCCCCATTCTGGGGTATAACAGCCATACTGTATCTGGAACAATTCTCAGATGTGAGGTGGGCAAGATTTTCTTTCAGCTTCCCCACACTTACTCCCCCAGCCCCAATTCCTCCTTACTTTCTGCCTTCTAATTTCTTCCTTCACAACTTCGTTCCTTAGAAATACCTCAGTTTGTTCCCCAGGAGGTGTGACTGACAGCTGAAAGAGCTACCTCTCCCAGGGGCACTTGGGCTCCCAGCCAGGAACGACTATCCGACTATCCCGGGTGGGGTGGGGGGCTCTCTCCTCAGCCTACAGGGACAGCGTGAGTGGGAGTGAGCCCTGCTGTATCTCTTTGCCCAGCTGATGTACTCTGGGCCAGGTCCCCACTGTCTTGAGCAGGGGTGGATGGCAGTGAAAAACCAGGCCCAAAGCCTTGCCTGGGGGTGGGGGAGTGGCTCCCACTGTTGGAGGAAGTGAGTGAGTGGGTCCTGCCTGGGGCCTCAGGCTGACTCAGTGATTCCTGGAAGGTGTGATGTCATGGTGACATCGCAGTTCCCCACCCCAACCAAAGTCAATCGGAGAGTGAGCGACAAAGAGTGTCTCTCATTGGCATGAGGCCTCCAGACACCAAGCCCCCCAGATCTTGCTTAATGCTGCCTGCATTAATAAATCTCTTCTCCAGATTCCCACAGCTCAGATCATCTGTCCCTACAGGGATCCCATATTCTGGGCAGTCTTGATTGATTTTAATAATTTTATCTCTCTGTTTTTCCATGTAAATAAATTCAGAGGGATACCTGGGTGGCTCAGTTGGTTGGGTGTCCAACTCTTGGTTTCGGTGCAGGTTGTGCTCTGGAGGGGAGGGAATGGGTCCTGGGATCAAGCCCTGTATCCAGCTCTGAGCTCAGTGTGTGTGTGTGGGGGGGGGGGGGGGGGGGGAAGGGGAGGGTCTGGTTGAGATTCTCTCTCTCTCTCTCTCTCCCTCTCCCTCTGTCCCTCCCCATGCTCAGGCTTGCTCTCATTAAATAAATAAATAAATAAATAAATAAATAAATAAATCTCAGAAAAATTAAATTCACCAATCATAGAAAATCATCCCACGTCTGACCATGCGACCTGAGGTTTGGGAACCTGGAGCCTCTGGCGGTGCTTGATCAGAAACCGCGGAGCACCTGATGATGTGCATCCTTGTGTCCTCCTGCAGTTTCACATCTGTGGTCTTCAACTTCCACAGTGTTTTGTTTTGTTTTTTTAAAGACTTTATTTATGTATTCATGAGAGAGACAGAGACACAGGCAGAGGGAGAAGCAGGGTCCTGGGGAGGAGCCTGATGCGGGACTCGATCCCAGGACCCCAGGATCATGCCCTGAGCCAAAGGCAGATGCTCAGCTGCTGAGCCACCCAGGCGCCCCAACAGTGTTAATAGCTTTTAAGTGTCAGCTGTGTCCTTTATTTCTTCAGTCCTCTCCAGGACTCCCAAATGGGGCTGAGGATGTGAGCAGTTGAAACCGCTTGTGGGGGAGCTAGCTCCCCATCTTGTCCTCTCAGGGGCTCCCTCCCACCGCCACATGGAGGATGGGGCATCTGCACCAAGGGCCTCTGGCTAGGTGAGAAGGAGAGGCCTTTTGCTCCTGGGGGGGTGGGTGCCCCTGGGGGGTGGGTGCCCCTGGGGTGGGTGCCCCTGGGGGGTGGGTGCCGTATTGCCATATTGAAAGGTAACAGCTGTCAGTCTTGGTTTGGAAAAACCCCCGCTGAACTTGATGGGACCAGGAGTGCTTGAAAAAAACCCTCCTCCCTGCTCCCCTGTTCCCCAATGACCCGACTCCCCAGGAGGCTGAGTGTAGACCCCCGTGACCTCTACTGAGTCCTTTGTCACCTGGAATCTGAATTCCAGCCCCTCCTCCTCGGTCCTCCCACCCCAGCCAGGCTCCAGCTGTTTCCAGGGGCGCCCGGGCTGGCCTCACGCTGCCCGATGCTGCCCCCTGCAGGCGGTTCTGGAGCACAGCGCTCACCCCCCCACCCCAGGGTCTGCAGGCCCTGAGCTCCTGCTCCCAAAGGGTGGCTTTTCATCACCTAAAGCTGTTAGAGCAGCTAATAGCCCATGAACAGGGAGAGAATGAGGCTTCTCCAAGTGAATTGGGTGTTGAAAGAGTGTGATAAATGGTGGAGGTAGTGAGGGTGACCGGTGAAGTTTCGCATCTGAAATGAGATGACAGGGGTGGGGGTGAGGTGGCACAAGAAGGAACCAATGTTTGCTGCGACCTTGCCATTTACATCAAGGCTCACAACAATCCGAGTGGCAGATGTTCTGAGCCCCTGCTTAAGGAATGATGGAATTGTGTCTTAGGTTAACTAACATGAGTGGTGGGGCTAGGACCCGAACTCTGTGACCCCAGAGCTCTATGACATCTGATGTCCCATCATCCCATGCTAAGAGAACAGAATCCTGTCCAGGACGAAGGCCCCCTTATCTATGGTATGAATGGGGTTCTTTGGAATGAAGATGAAATTTTAACAGCATTCTCTTCACTAAGAGTTTTAGTTAGAGCCTCCACGATGTGATTTTAGGGATGCTGGGAAGGTCTCCCTACCTGAAAACATATCCCCAACTTGCCCAGCGCTGCCCAGAATTTCACTATAGAAGAGTCATTCCCTCGATTAACATTGGCTACATGGGGACTGTGGTTAACCGAACGTGATTCCTGGTGGGTGTGGGGTGTGGGTAGGGAGTCACATATTAGACCCTTACATCTTACCTCAGTGGGGATTAGCTTGTCACATTGCTTTGTTCCTGTGACAGAGAATTAAGGGTGTGGGGGAAAGTGGGGACAAGGGTATCTTTGTCCCCAGCTACATGCTTCATCTTCTCTCCCACCCTCCTCTTTTTCTTTGATGTCACATGGGCCCAGAATCTTCAAGATATCCATCCGTCCCTCCTCCATCTAATTGATCAAGAAGTCATCCCTGGCCTACCTCTTAAGTGGTGCTTGGCTCTCTCCTGTGCACACTCCCAGTCTCTGGTCAGCTTCTTCCTGGCTGGTTCCTGGGGGCAGCAGTGGAAGAGAGCTTTCTAGAATGCAAATCTGATGATGCTGCACTTCCTCTTAAGATTTTCCTCATTGCTTAAGAAGTGCAGACTCCTTAGTATTTTATACACACCCCTCAGGACCTCATTGCTACCCCTCTCTCTAGCACCCATTCTCCTTTGTCTCTATACATTCCTCCATCACCCCCACCTCCAGCCCATTTCTGCCTTATTATTTGACATTTTCTTTCTGTTACCTCATATGTTCATTCACATCTTCGTGCCTTTGCCTGGGCTTTGTTTCTATCAGGTAAGCCTTTCCCCTTCGGTGCTCAGCTGACCACTCCTTGGTGAAGCCATCCTGAGTCCCACCCACCCCCTCAGCCCCCGGAGGAGGTGTTTTGATGTCTCAGTCTCCCCCACTAAGCTGGATACATAAATGAATGAGTGAAGAGTAAATGAAGTCAGCTGATGAGCGGGCTCTCCATTTCAAAGGATGTACTGCTGTTTTCAACACGAATCCGAACCCAACTGTGGCTACATGCGTGAATGCTGCTGTGACACACCAGATGTGCATGCGTGTGCCTCGGTGGGCTACACTGGCTCTGTTATGATAAGTAATTTGACGGGCCTTGAACTTACTCACACAAGCAGAATAGTAGTTTCAGAACATTGCCATGGAGACGGATGAGGCCTCAAGCAGCAGGGTACCACTTAGGCAGTGACAGATTTTACAGAAAATGGGCTTAGATACACCTTTCTTGTCAAAAAAAAAAAAAAAAAAAATCCTCCAGCTAATGGGAAGAGTGTTTCAAGGCGGAATGAAGCCTGGCACCCCCCGTGAACAAAAAAACCCCTGAAGTTAGGGAAAGGGGATGTAGCAGGGCAGCCAGAAGGTGAATGCTTAGCGATAGACCGAAAGACAAAAAGAGAACAAGGATGCTGAAGCCCTGACACGATGTTGGAGTTCCAGATGTTGTCAGAAAATAAACAGAGGAAGAAGACATTTCAAATATATAATTACGTTAAAGAATATGGGGAGGGAGTCCTGTTGTGTGGAGTGATGAGATATCACACAGAATTGTCAGGACCGGTGGCAACTTGTCCCAGGGGCTTTGGCAAGGTATTCATCATCTATGACATAAGGAGAACGAACACCTTCCAATTCTCCCCAATCTGCAGAGAATGACCTTCCCTGCCTGGTAGAAATGTGTTCTTCCAAGGATGAGTTCAAATGGCTCCACTCTGTGGGTGGAGCCTTTCCAGGCGGGGCTAATCACTTCCTCTGGGTGGCTCCTCTGGGGGCTGCTCCTGTCTCTGTTCATTGCTTTGTTGGTGGCACTTATTCTCACGTCAGCATCAGCTAGACTGCGACCCACCTGAGGACAGTACCCTTGTCCAGCCATCTTTAACCCCCTGACACCTAGAGTGAGAAGATGAATTGTCCTCATCAATCTGTGCATTGAAGTCCTGACCCCTCAGGACCTCACAATGGTCTGCCTTCAGAGAGAGGAGTAAGGTAAAATTAGTCCATTAGAATGGGTCCTAATCCAAGCTGACTGGTGTCCTTAGAAGAGGAAATCCAGGCATTGGCGACCTCAGGGGCATAGGTGCGGAGGGGAGACCACGTGAGGACACAGCAAGAAGGCGGGCGTCTGCGAGTCAAGAAAGTCAAGAAGAGAGGCCTCGGGAGAAACCAACCCCCCTGACATCTTGCTCTGGGATTTCTAGCTTCCAGAACTGTGAGAAAAATGCATTTCTGTGTTTTAAACTGCCCAGTCAGTGCTATTTTGTGATGGTAGCCCTGGCTAACTGATATACAGAACTTCCTCAAAAAATGTTTTTCTTCTTCTTTTTTTTTTTTTTTTTTTTTTGTTGAGTGAAGACAGGAACACTGATTCAAGACGGGACAAAAGTAGCAGCTTTTGGTTGAAGAATGTTAGGAATAGAACCTCCAGGAAGCCAGCATGGCTCCCTGATGCGGAAAAAGCTGTGTGTCTGAATTGGGAAGCTTATCTATATGTTTACATATAACTTTTAATAATTTATTTTGAAATAATTTCAAACTTTCAGAAAAGCTGCAAGAACAGCATACTCAGTTCCCAAATCCTACACCCAGATTTACCAACCCTTAACATTTCAGTGCATTTGCCCTATTACCCTCCCTCTCTCCTTCTCTCTCTATGCATCTGCATGTGTGTATACGCACATGGATGTGTGTGTGTTTATATACACATACGTATTTTCTGAGACCAGCCTGCAGACATGATGCCCTATCACTTCTAAATACTCCCAACTATATTTCCCCATAAACAAGGGTATTTTCTCCCAAAACAAGGGTATTCTCCTACCTATTCACCATTCAACCATACAAATCAGGAAGTAAATTTTGGTACATCAACACTGTCCACTCCAGAGACTCCCCACCAACACTTCCCGGCTGTGTCCATAGTGTCTCTTCCATGATCATCTTTAGGAACATCTGTTGCCTTGCTCTCATGCCTTGTTGTTAGTCTTTTCCTATCTGGAACAGTTCCTTAGTCTTTCCTTGTCTTTCATGTCCTCAACTCTTTTAAAGAGTACAGGCCTCTCATCCTGTGTCTTCTCATGACCAGGAATGGGACATACTTTTTTTTTTTTTTTTTATAAGAATGCCACAGAAATGGCGGTGGGATAGGGAAACATGATGTCAAGCCATCCCATCACTGGTGATAGTTCTCTCTCTCTTTCTTTTCTTTCTTTTTTTTTGTTTTTTGTTTTTTGTTTTTTGGACCTTTTGACCACCTTCACTTGTTTGGTGAGATTCATCGTTATTATTAGTCATGTTGATGTAAGTCAGGTTTCTCCCATGTGAACTCACCATTTCTCCCTTTTACATTTTGTGGGGAGATATTCCTGCTCTTTATCAAGCTTCCATCCCCTAGTCTTAGCCTCCATCCATGTCCCTGCTGGAATCAACCACCACTCTGACAGTTGCCAAATGATTGTTTTCTACTTTCATCATTCATTCTCCTTTTATTAATTGGCAGGTTACCCTCAGAAGGAGAGTTTCCATATTCTGTGTTTGTTTACATATTTATTTCAGCAGGAGCTCTCATTTTATTCAGCAGGTTGTATTCCATTGTCATCCTTGTTTATTTTGCTATTCAGATTGTCCCTGACACAGTCAGTGGTCCTTTCATGTTGCTCTTTCATCCTTCTGGCACATCCCCATAATTCTCAATACCTTTTTACTTTCTGATACAACAATATGTGTCAGGTTCAACTTGTGCTTTCCCTGCTGCAGCCTGGAATTAGCCCTTTCCAGAGGGAGACCTGCCTCTTTTCAGTGGAGGATGGTATTTAGAAATCAAGAGCTGGGCACTTCGTGTGTTTATTGTTACTGGGGTGTCATTGTTTCTAGACCCTTTTGGTAGGAAATACATGTATGTATATGCACACACATGTGTATAAACATTCTGATATCTGTACCTATTTCTATATATACCTGTATTCATATATTAAAAACATACACTGATATTAATGCCTCTAACTCCATTCTATATGGTTCTTCATAACTCTCTCCCTTTCTATATTTGCAATTCCCCTCTCAAACTGGCTCTCATTATCCTCAATCTATGTACCTATTTGCTCAATAAGTTTACTTATTTGCTTAATATAATCAATCTCCCAATCATACCAGCTGTATCTTTTACCTCTACTCCCTGCCCCCACCCTCCAGTATCCTGTGCCCTTGGGGTGGACAGGGACACTTCTTAGAATTTTGTAGACAAAGTTAAAAAAATATATCCTCTGAAGTTGAAGCCCCCAAAACCAACCTCAAATGAATAAGATTAACAACTTCTGGGTGGAACCATCTTGAAAGATGACTTGTAATTGGCTATTGGACACAACTAGGTTGCTCTCCAAATTTCCACTAAAGAGACTGAAGACCCTTCCCAGACCTATTTATGTAGTTATTCATTTATTCAACACCGGTTGTGTTGGTGTCTGCAGTTTTCTCCCCTGCAAAGTTATAATTTCTCTTTGTGGAATTATGTGTTAGTCTGCTAAGCCCTGGGGGATATAACAAGAGAGAAAAAACAGTCCTCATGTTCAGCAAGTTCATGGTCTGATTAGAGAGACAGACAAGTAACCAAACCATTTCTAAGTCCCTTGAAAGGAGTAAGCACCCAGCTCTGACTTGGTGGAGGGTATATGGAAAATGTTTCCCAGAAGAGGTGACATCTAAGCTGAGACCTAAAGGACTGGTAGGAGTTAGCTAAGAGAAGGGGTGTGGTAGAAATGTAGAGAGGAGAGAATATGTTCCAAGATCTGGAAAAACAAGAACACTTAGGGAGTGACAAGTGGCTCAGTGTGGCTAGAATACCAAATTTGAGGGGGAGTGGGGGACATGAGACTGAAGAGTTATGTGGGAGCAGAATCATCAGAGGTCTTAGAAGCCATATTTAGGCATCTGGACTTCATTCTAGAGAAAAGGAGACATCCCTCAAGTGTTTAAGGCAGATATGTGATGTGATCATAGTCCCATTTTAGAAAACCCGTCTGGCTGTGTACAGTGACTTAGCCAAGTTAAGGTTAAGGGCACAGTCCCCATAAATCTGCCCTTACTTCAGACACCAGTCCCAAGTTTGGGGGTCCCCAGGATCACCTTCTCTTTATAGCATCTAGCTGCAAATTCAGGGGTTCCCATGGCTACCCTTACAGTTGATAATTTGATATTTAGGAAAGTTTTATACTTAGGAATAGACTTTTATTATAATAAAAAGATGCAAATGGGAATTCGTCAAAGATACAATTAATTGGAATCAGGAGGGTAGAACTAAGAGAGTTCTAAACATGATGCTTCTGTGTCCTCAGGATGCATTGCTTCCCAGCATCTCTAGATGAACACACACAAGTGTTCTCACCTGGGGAAGTTCATCCAAGCTTTAGTGGCCAGAGTTTTTTCTGAGGCTTCATTACCTAGGCATGACTGAATAATTGCCTGCAGGGTTGAACTCAATCGTCAGACTCCTTTCCTTTCCTGGAAGTCAGGTTATCACGTGGCCCAAAGTCCCAACCTCAATCACTAGGTTGATCTTTTAGGCTTGGCCAGCCCCCACCCTGACTCATTTCATTAGCATAAAGGAGGGGTTGATCTTGAATAACAAAGACACTCCCCTTGCTGTGAAAACTGCAGGTTTAGGGATTACCTCCCAGGAGCCCAGACAAAAGACAGATCTCTCTTTAGGTGAGGCCTTATTTCTTACTATGTACTGTGGTGTGGCAGTTCAACTGGATAAGAATAAGTCTGAAAACAGAAAAACCAATTAAGTGGTTGTTGTAGAAATCCAAGGAAGAGAACATGATGGTCAAGACCAAGGAAGAAGAGAGAGGATAGAAAAAAGTAAAGGGGTTTTGATACATGAAGAATAGAATGTCAGGCCTTGGTGGTTGACTGGATAAGCTTGTTGAGGGGTGGAGAGGGATTATGTGCAGGTGCCTGGCCTGGGTAAATAGCTGTTTAGGGCTGCAGTTTGCTGTTTTCCTGATCAATCAGCCTAGCACAAGGTTTAGCACATAATAAACATTCAACAGCAAATATCTGTTGAATAAAAAAATGAACAAATGCACCCATTTTCCAGCAAAAGAGGATGTGCCTGGATTCAGACTGCTGCAAGAATATAAGCCATGCTCAACAGATGTCCATTGCCCCCTTCAGAAATAGGGCCACATATCAGCTCACGCATCTTCAGCAACTGGGCATTTTTACCTTCCATGTAGGACATGTCCCAGGATTGCTTAAGTGTGTGTGTGTGTGTGTGTGTGTGTGTGTACGGATACGTGTACAATAAGGGGACGTTCTATACAAGTGAATTTTATTGTTCAGTTGAAAGCTGGACACACATCCTACTGTATTGGAGACTTGAAGAGAGACACATGTTTGCTTAGAATGGAACAGGGATGAGTGTTAAGAGGAACTTTCTTTCCTCTCCGTGTTTTCATATGGAAGGGGTTTGATTAGGTTAACACTCTTCTCTTCCCCTTCCTCTTTTCTTCTAAGTAGTTTAAGAGCTTAGTGAGCTTGGGAAAGGGGGCTGAGGGTACCTGGTTCAGTCCCTCCTTGACTCTCTTAGAATCTGACTGCCTCCAGAGAGTGTAGGTTGTCATGGGCTTTCAGCTGGGCACTCAGCTTAGTGGGCAGCTCTGCTAGCACCTGGAAGGGCAAACGTGTCTCATCCCAGAGGCAGGGTTAGGAAGCCCACTTTTACTGTGTACCTAAGTCACACTCCCTGGATCAGCTTTAGTATTACTAAATTTGTGGAAGAGAGATGGCATTTTTTTTTTTAATTATTTATTTTTGATAGTCATACAGAGAGAGAGAGAGAGAGGCAGAGACACAGGCAGAGGGAGAAGCAGGCTCCATGCACCGGGAGCCCGACGTGGGATTCGATCCCTGGTCTCCAGGATCGTGCCCTGGGCCAAAGGCAGGCGCCAAACCGCTGCGCCACCCAGGGATCCCGAGAGATGGCATTTGTTTCTAGCTCTCCTCAACACTGGGCTCCCAGCAGAAGAGTCTGAGGCCAACTCGCCATGGCTATACCTTGTACCTGCCTTGATTCCCTGGGTAGCTGTTTTATGGCTCCCTTACAGCCTGAGTTCCTGTATTAGCTTGGGCTGCCTTAGCAAAATGCTGGGGAGCTTAACCACAGGGATATATTTTCTCACAGCTCTGGAGGCTGGAAGCCTAAGATTATTAGGGTGCCATTGGATTGCTTTCTGGTAAGGCTTCCCTTCCTGGCTCGCAGACAACATCTTGCTTCATCCTCTTCACATGGCCTCTTTTCTGTGCACATGCAGTCAGATAGAAAGGTTTCCAGTAGCTTTTCCTCTTCTTATTGGGCCCCAGTCCTATGGAATCAGGGCCCCACCCTGATTAAGTGACTTAATTGAAAGTTAATTACTTCCCAAAGGCTCTGTCTCCAAATATAGTCATATTGGGGGTTAGCATTTCAATGCGAGTGATACGGGAGAGCTTGGTTTTTGTCCCAGAGTCCAAGAATTAATCTCGTGGACCCGGAGAGTGGTTAAAGGGATAGAAGTTTATTAAGTAAAGATACAGAGAAAGCTCTCAGAAGTGACTGGGGTCCCGACAGGATTGGCACTGAGGGCTTGTAGGCTGGTCTTTTATTGAGAGCCTAATCGGGGAACCTAAATCCTTTTAACACTATCTACTGATATCATCATTGAGTAAGGACCATTGATAACATCTTTAATGGCTTACTTCTTCTTTGGGGTATGATTATTCTTTGTTGGTCACAGATGACTTATAAAAAAGGCACGCTCCCCGCCCACACCTTCAGGCATGGTGGTCCGGCTTGTTCCTTTATCTCTGGTTTCCTTACACCTCAGCATTTTGGGGATTTCTGTGAGCCTGTTTCTGTGGCCCTCTACCTGGCTCTGAGTGGCCCCATTTGTCCCTAACTCACAGGATTTTGATGGGGGTGGGGTAGAACACACAGTCCGTAACACTTTCCATTTAAAGAGTTTTCCCATCGTCTTTCATGCCGAGGATATAGTTATACAGTCTGAGCTGTGATTAAGTTAAGAATTACTGGGTTATCATTTCAAACTGGTTTTAAGAACTATGAGCCTGGTGCTTAATAATTGCAGGTTGATGCCTTTAAGAATGTTGATACTTAGGTTTTGAGTCATATCAGTGTTGATGGACTTTGGGCATGACACCAAAGGGCACGGATGATAGATCGGTCCTTTGGACGATAGTAGCAGCTGCACCCAGGTGCATCTGGGGAATTTTCCAGCACTAACCAGCAGGTGCTATTTGTTATGTTGCAAAAATCCTCCAAGTCCAAATGATTTAAAGCTGGGGGCAAAGATCACCTTTAGAAGATTGTTCCTATTTTATTCTGATGTCATTTCTGAAAAGTTCATGCTGCTCATTATGGGTTGTTAAGGTGATAAAACGGGTGAGTTTCTGAACTAGGAAAACTACTACTAAGTGAAAGGAGGGGTTTAAATATTTAAAACTATAAAATGTAGGCAAAATTAATATTTTGATCCAGGCTTTAGAAGTCATCCCATCTTCTCCCACAATATTGGCAGGCAGTGTGATGTTAATATATCTCCAAAGAATTCGCTAGGCACCCTGGGCAGCATCCTCTCTACTAGAAGGCCAAAGCTATTCTGGGAGCCAGATTTAAGGGAGGTCTTGTGGTGCCAGGTGATGGAAGCATGACCACGGACCGAGGAGTGGGTAAAGGTTCGAATTCTACCTCTGCTGTTGTAATTTTCAGCATATAACTTCAGCTTTCTGAGCTTCTCTGAGCCCCTGTTTTCTATTCTGTAAAATGAGAGTGATAACGCCACACAATACTGGTGTCAGGATCACACAAGATGGCCTACTTAGGTGTGTACCACGCCTTGTTGACGCTGACATGAGAGACCCCTTCTCTCAGACCAACCCAACCACATCAGGAGCTACAAGTCGTGGTGCCCACAAATCAGTGATGTTCATTTTCTCCACGAGCCCTGCTCTGACCTCCAACACCCAGTGGAAAGTCTCTTCCAGACTCTCCACCTTGTCCCCTGCAAAGACCATGTCCTGTTTGCTGGGGGAGCTTTCTGTCTGAATCTGCATTTTACATCCTCAGCGAGGCTGGCATTTCTTTGTCAGCAGAGGCTTTCATATATTTTTTATGTTTCATTTTTGAATCCTAGCATGCTGCCTTTTCGCACAAAGCACTGGCTCAAAAAATAGGGATTGGCTGATATTTCACCTACTTTTGTCTCCTCAAAATTGCCCCAGGGTCACGAGCTAGCTGAACTCAGCCTACATGAGGTCGTTACTACAAAGTAACAACATGTTTATTCCTTTATCTGTTTATCTAGCAGCCCTGCCATGACTCACACAACCAAATGAGGACTCCTGCCATAAAGGGAGGCACTTTGAAGGCTATTATTCCAAGGAACCTGTCACCTTTCAAAACATTTATAGAACTCCTGCTTTGAATCAGTGTCAATGTCGGGATGGTGAATCCTCATACCACCTGAGAACAATTATTTTGGGAAACAATGAAAGTCACGTTGGCTAAGTTTGGTAAGTATGGTCCTCCAGGGGGTGGCTGGGTGTGGAGAAGGACGCATGGCGGACTGATCAGTTAATATTTAATTGGGCATTTCCAATGTGTCAGGCACTTTGCATTCACTGTCATTTCTTCTTTATAACATTTCTATGAGGCAAGTGCTGTTATGACCCCATTTTACAGATAAGGGGTCTGAGGCACAGAGTGCAAAACACATTCTCTACAGGAACATCGTTGCTCCCCCCACCCCCCCATTACTAAGCTAGCCTTGGGGCATGTAGGAAGCAGGCAGGACAGACAGTTGAGTGACTTTTCTGCACCGCAGCAGAGATGAGCAACAGGGATGCTTTATCTAAAGACAACAAAGCCAAGAACAATGACATTTGAACTGGTGGGGTAGGGGAAGGAGGGGGGAACGCAGGAACCCTGGAGGAGCAGGAAAACAGAAGG
This sequence comes from Vulpes vulpes, assembly GCF_048418805.1. Classification (NCBI taxonomy): domain Eukaryota; kingdom Metazoa; phylum Chordata; class Mammalia; order Carnivora; family Canidae; genus Vulpes; species Vulpes vulpes. Next base: position 145,735,957 of record NC_132792.1, on the reverse strand, counting down.
TTATGCAAACACCTGGAGGATTCCCGTGGGAGAGATGAGAGAAGAGGGGAGAGGACTGGTCCAGAATTGAGGACTCACGAGCAAGGAGAAGATAGTCACCAGAATTCCTAGCTAAAGGAATTCCTTTCGTGCCTCTCTTTTTCACTTTTTAAAAATGTATTCATATTTGTTGACTATAAGAGGAGCTCAAGCTCATTGTGGAGAAGTTAGAAAATATAGAGGAGTATAAAGAAGATAAAAATGATCTGTAGGTGACCCCTCCTCCCCAAGATCTCAGGCCTTGCTAAGATGTGGCTGCCGAGCCCATCAGCCTGCTGGAGGTTATTTATAAGCTCCCTCCTTCTCATCCACCCACTCCCCTCTCTGCTTGGGCTAGGGAGGCCTTGAGCCAGGACATTCCCTTGCAGCCTACACAGGCTGCTATATAAAGCCCTGCTCTTCTCGGGGCTGGATCAGGACGTTCCTTATCTCTCTGCAGCAGGGTTCTGATAATGCGCCCAGTTGGCAGGCGCTCTGAGCTGCACCAGTGGGCTCTGGCTGCTGCCACCGGGACCTCCAGCCCCCATGTGGTCGTCTGTTCTGGTTGCTGCTGAGACTTGGCCAACAGCTCTAACTGAAACCTTCAACATGGGAAGTCGTTTGCTCGTTTCATTAGAGGGCAGTTGCCAGACAGCTGAGTTGAGCTTGATGGGCTTGGCACCAGTGACGGGTGTGTCCGGCACATGTAAGCTCCACAGTCAGCAGCCCCCTCCTGCAGCAGCTGTGCCTAACCCCCACTCCCTCGCCCCCCGCCCTGATTTCCCTCTCCTTCCTCTTCATTAGTGCTTGGCTCCGAATTTTCTTCATCCATATGGCTTCTGCAGGCAAAGGCCTTCCATGGCTGGTGGCCTGCTGTGTCTCAGTTCCAGAATTCCGGGCTGGACCTCTCCCTAATCGATAGTGGACTGTAGCAGATGTACTCTCTCTGCCTGGAAAATAAGTCTTGCCAAAGGAGGTAGAATCATCTTATTACAAGTTGGGGTAGAGGGGAGACGAGAGAGGCATCCTGAAAATATGCATAGGCTTTTATTAGAAGGCAGGGGAGGGACTGTAAAATATTCCCCCAACTGAGAAGGTACTTTCAGACTGAAAAACAAAAGGGGGCTGCAGCATACAATTTATACAGAGTTTTACTCAGGGTAACTTACTGATGGGAGGGTGGGGATCAGGCAGGTGGTGATCCAGCTGCTGAGTTATTCTCCACGAAGGCTGGACCTTAATCTACAGATTTTATAGAATGAGAGAATGTGCAGAAGGGCATTCTGGTGAGACCAAAGGGTTCACTTGCACCTAATTAACATCTAACATTTAATTAGATCCTGTGGCACCACCTGTGTGTCAGAAAGGGGAGACACTATGCTATCTTTAACAAACTTGCAGAGGGCCAAAGCAAGCTTCCCTCCATCTCAGCCCTGGCAGGCATTTCTAAGGTATGTATATTAATCTCCGAGGGACCCTGAAACACGTAGCCTGGTGGAGAGTGTGTGTGTAGTGGGGTGGAGTTGGGGGTGGTCAGTGAATAGATATGAACCAGACAAAGAGCTAAAGATGGAGTCAGTAGTGTTGGCTTTCCTACAGCTTTAAATCAGACACAACCAGCATGAAATCCTAGCTCCTTTGCTTAAAAAGAGGTATGCTCTTAAGCAAGTTATATATCCCCTTTGAGGCTTAGTTTTCTCATCTTTAAGACATAGAGTATGAATGATATCTCTAAGAACTCATGCAAAAAATAAGATGACATATATAAAACATTGGAAACATTTTAGACAGTATTATGGTAGCTATTGTAATTTTTGTTAATAATATTTTTACTTATAATCATTTGGATAAGGGAGCAGTGGTGGCTTTTTTTCTCTTTCGGATTCTACAGAGGAACTCTTGGCCTTGGTTATTAAGAGACTCATTTAGGCAAAAAGGTACATGTTTCCATTGATATTTAAATGAGTTTTCCAAGTTCTGAGAGAATTCTTTCAAAGCAACAACTGGGGCCCTGAGGAGGTCCTAGTTCACCTTTGTATTGGCCTATGAGATCAGATCAGCCTATACAAAAGGGCTTGTCATTGTACTCATGGTTTAGTCAAAATTTAGTAGCAACATTCCTGCTATTTAGTAGTAATATCCCTGCTATAAGCTACAAGGGACTTCAAGATGGAATGATTATATATGAAATAATAATAGTAAAAACATTACTTACCAGAATTTAGGAGATACAATTAAAGCAATATCCAGAAAAGAATGCATAGTGAGATTTTTTTTTGTGTGTGTGTCAACTTGCATAGACCACAGGGTGCCCAGATATTTGGTCAAACATTATTCTAAGCGTTCTGTAGGGATGTTTCTGGACGAGGTTAACATATTCATTTGCAGACTGAGCAAAGCAGATTATTCTCCCCAATATGGGTGGGCCCCATCCAATCTGTTGAAGGCATAAATAGAATTAAAGACTAAACAAGATTTCTTTCTCTCTGCCTGCCTGTCTTTGAGTTGGGACATCATCCTTTCCTGCCTTTGAACTTGGACTCAGACTGGGACTTATATCACTGGCCCTCCTGGAGTTCCAGCTTGCTGTCTGATTATCTTGGGACATCTCAGCTTCCATAATTGCATGTGCTTTATCCTTAGAATAAATTTCTTTATATATTCTGTTGATTCAGTTTCTCTAGTCTAACACATATAGTCTTATAATGACTAATACATATAATCTTATAATGAATTAATAAAAAAGTAAACAGGAATGGAAAATGAAATGAGCGTCCAACTAATGTAGTTAGAAAAAAAGGCAATAACCCTAAGGAAAGCAGAAGGAAGGAATTAATAAATGTTAAAGCAGAAATCAAAGTATAAAACAAAAAGTTTTAGAATTTATAAATTATAACAAATGACTAATAAATAAACTTAAAGCTAATTCTTTTAAAAAACAAGATTTAAAAAAAATATTTTATTTATTTATTTGAGAGAGAGCATGAGCAGGGTGGGGGCAGAGGGAGAAGCAGGCTCCCTGTTGAGCAGGGAGCCTGACACAGGACTTGATCCCAGGACCCTGGGATCATGACCTGAGCTGAAGGCAGATGCCTTACCAACTGAGCCTCCCAGGCGTCCCTTAAAAAGTGAGATTTATAAGTTTTGGCTAACCTTGTCAAGAGAAAAGAAGGAAAAAATCACAAAAAAAAAAAAAAAAAAAGTGAAGGGGAAAATAACCACAGATGGATAGAATTAAAAGAGATCTTAGAGACTATTTTGCTTCACTCCCCGTAAATACATTTAAAAACTTGGATTGTAAAATAAATGAACATTACTCAAAGAGATATCTGGCCTTTGTCGTTGGCTTCTGAGAGATAATCTCCAGGACCTTGGAATGTTCTGCCAGTTAAGAATGTCTGTCTTTACCTGGGGCCTACAAGCCATACCACACAGTTTAACAATGTGATTTAGGATGGGAGCTTTGGGCCACATGCTCTTTGCTCTGTCTCTGCATTAAAGGTCAGCCACATGCGCTGTTGGCCAGGTCTATGTGGTTGAGCTCTGGTAGAAGCTCTGGACAGTCAGGCGAGTTTCCTTAGCTGTCAGCACTCCGTATTGTTGCCTGTTGTGGGTCTGTGGGTCCACCAGAAGAGCTGGAAGCTCAGTGCTTGGAAGCTTCCTGGACTCAGCCTAGTGTATCTCTTTCCTTGACTGGTGTTAATCCATCTTTTCACTGTAACGAACTATAACCATGAGCACAACAGCTTCCAGTGAGTTCTGGGAGTCCTTCTAGCAAATTGCTAAACCTAAGGGTGGTCTTAGGAACCCCCTGATTTTGTAAAACCTAATATATTGGATACTTTTTTGAAAAAATATAATTCTCTCCAAACTGAATCAATATCATAACCAATGACATAGTCAATGTTAGTTTTTCCTTAGTTAACCATAAGCTAAAAGCAATTCCAATAAAATTAACAGTTCATATGGAGAAAGAAGGTGAGGGATCCCTGGGTGGCTCAGTGGTTTAGCACCTGCCTTCAGCCCAGGGTGTGATCCTGGAGTCCCGAGATCTAGTCCCACATCAGGCTCCCTGCATGGAGCCTGCTTCTCTCTCTGCCTGTGTCTTTGCCTCTCTTTCTCTCTCTCATTAATAAATATAATCTTAAAAAGAAAAAAAAGGTGAAAAGTGAATGGAAAACTAGCCCTATAAGTTAATAATGCATATTGTAAAACTACAATAATTAAAATAGTGTAGGATACCTTGCAGTTGGAACAAAATAGGAAATCCAGAAATAGACCAAAACCTATTGGGAATTTAGCTTATGATAATAATGGCATTTCAAATCATTGGGAAAAAAGATGAATTATTCAGTAAATAGTGTTGAGACAACTGAGTAGCCATCTGGAAAAAATTAAGTTGGATCCATACTGAAGTTCTTATATCGGGATATATACCAGGAGAGATCAGTGATTTAAATTTTTTAAAATGCTAGAAGAAGCTATGAGAGGTTAAGAAGTAATCTAACGACTATTCTGGAATTTGGAAGAACTTTCAAAGTATGGCATAAGATACAAAAGCCATAAAGAAAACGATAACTTCTATTGCATTAATAATTATGAATGGATGGCTCAGTTGGTTAAGCATCCAACTCTTAAATTTGGCTCAGGTCATGATCTCAGGGTCATAGATTGGGCTCTGCACTGGGCTTGGAGCCTGCTTAAGATTCTCCCTCTCCCTCTTCTCCTGCCCCTCCCCCCTAAATTATGTATGTAAAACCAGCAAGAGCAAATTCTACAGAGTAATGTCAAACCAGGAAAAATATGTGACATTCCTAATTCATAAAGGCCTTTTACTAATAAGTAAGAAAAATGACTGTATAATAAGAAAATAGGCAAAAGGTATGAAGAGAGAGTTCACAGAAAGGGAAACAAATTTTTTATGAAGTTTTATTTATTTTTAAGATTTAATTTATTTGAGAGAGAGTGTGCTTATGTGTGAGAGAGCAGGAGCAGGGGGAGAGGCAGAGGAAAAGGCAGAGGGAGAGGGAGAGGGAGAAGCAGGCTCCCTGCTTAGCAGGCTCTATCCCAGGACCCTGAAATCATGACCCGAGCCGAAGGCAGATGCTTAGCTGACTGAGCCACCCAGGTGTCCCATATAAATGATTTATAAATATATAAAAAGATGCTTCACATTACTCCTATTGAGAGACTTTGTAAAATAAAACTGCAGAGAAGTAGCATTTACTGTTTTTCACTTACCTAATCGATAAAGATAAAACATTGGTTTATACACTCTGCTTGGTAGAGGCATGGGGAACAGAAAGTCTTACGTGTTGCTTATGGCTTATTGAATCTGTACAACCTTTATGGATGGCAAAAAGTGACAAACGCACATATCCCTTGACATTCTACTTGTAGGAATTTAACCTAATCACTTTCAGACAAAATAAAGTATGTACAAAGTTATTCATTGCAACACTGTGAGAGTAAAATATTGGAAACCACCAAAATGTGCATTAAAAAAAGGATTGTTCAAGTAAATTATGGCGCACTGAGCCAATGAAATACTATGCAGCTCTAGAACTGAGGAAACTCTTCATGTACTATGGGGAAATGAGCTGTAGATCCACTTGAAAGTGAAAAAACTAGGGTGCAGCGTAGTATGTGCCAAACTGTGTGCTCTCATTTCTGTAGGACAGGAAAGAAAAGAACATCCATTACAGTGAGAGCTAATATGCGTTGTTTAGCCTCACCTCCATCCTCCGTGGGTAGGTACTATGATTATATCATGCTCTGCAGATGGGGGTAACTGGGGCACAGAGAGGCAGCCCAAGGTCATAGGCGAGTTGGTATTGAGCAGTGCTGGGTCTCAGACTCAGGGAGTCTGGCTCCAGAATTTGCATTCTTCCCCCATGCCGGTTCCTCTGTATGGATACATGTGCATCTTATATATTCATAGACTATCTCTGGTGGCTAAGGGAAGGCCTGGGAGGGTGTGTTTCACTATATTCCCTGTTGTACATTTGGCTAGCGGACCATGTGAACTATTTAATCTGCTAATACATTTAAAATGAATAAATTTCTGATTGGGAGCAGAGTTCAGGGGAGGGGAGATACTGCACACAACCCAGGTTCTCCGAGGCAGAGGTAAAGTTCCATCCTGGGTACTGAGAACCAAGTATCCCTGCCTGCCATGCTAGGGAAACCACAGGGACTCAGTACACCTCTACTCCGCTCATGGGGCCCTCAGAACAGTGGTGGGTGGAGGTGAGGGCTGAACCAGCCAGCCCTGTCTCATGCTGAGCTCAGGTCCAAGACCCCAGAGGAGGTCATCAGGTGGCCATCGGCTGGGCTCTTTGGTTGGGTCTCTGCAGCGATCTGAGGCAAGACGTGTCTTCCCACATGCTCCCTCTGACAATTGTCTTTCTTGCCCCCTCCCCAACCCAGGGCTATCAGCAGTGTCTGGCCGGCTTGCTGGACAACCTCAGGGCAGTGGGATGGGGCAAGGTCTGTTTCTGGTGATGTGTTTTTTTTGTTTTGTTTTTTAAAGATTTTATTTATTCATTCATGAGAGACATTCATGAGAGAGAGAGAGAGAGGCAGAGACCTAGGCAGAGAGAGAAGCAGGCTCCATGCAGGGAGCCCGACGTGGGACTGGATCCTGGGACTCCAGGATCACGCCCTGGGTGGAAGGCAGATGCTAAACCTCTGAGCCACCCAAGCATCCCATGGTGATGTGTTTCTATGCAGGAAAGTGTTCTTGGGAACAGAGCTGGTGCTGCGCAGAGGGGAACATTCAAGCTTCCAAGTGGTTGGACTTTACCCATCTCTGGGCAGGTGACGTGCGTGGCTGTGCTGGGCATCACCAACAGCGGAAGAGGGGGTGCTGCTCATGCTTCCAGCAGCCACTCACCCGGAAAAGATTTCCTTTCTCTGCCTGTCCCTTACTGTTTGCCTGGGGACAGCCTGGTGCCAGGAAAGCAGAGTGTCAGGTGTCAAGAGGCTGCCCCTTCCTGAACCTGGCCTCCTCCTCAGGCTGTGGGGAAGGAGCCAGAACACCTGCAATAAACGTGCAGCAGTGGAGCAGCCACACAACTGCAGTGACGGAAAGCTCCCCCACAACCACAATTGCAACAACCACAGTGTGCCATCACACAAGTAATAACGGCAATAAGTCTGATAACTGCAGCAACCGCACCAATTGCACAGCCACACGGCGCCCACACAGCCCCGGTGACCTGCAGCTACACTGTGCCGGTGGCCGTCTATCAAATATGTATCACGTGCTGACTTAAGGCCAGAGAGGGAGGTCTGCAGAGCCTCCTGCCATAGATCAGTGGAGGCCTGGGAGGCTGCAGAGCTTCTCTGGCCTTTGGGCAAGAATGGGTTGGTGGGAAGTTGGCTCAGGTGAGTTGGGTTATGGCCTTGTCTCCTTCTCTGAGGAGAGGTATGGTCCCTTGAAGACTTCCACGTCAATTAGGCTCTGAGCCCTAGAAGAGAGCATCTTTCTCACTTCCCTTTCTGAGGAGGTTGAGGGGCGGTCATCTGTCTTGTTTTCCTTCCCTGGGGACACCCTGCAATAATGAGCGCTGAGCATAAATGGAACTCTCTGGTTGGAGGGGATGAGACAAAGCCACAGGTTTTCCTCTCATTGCAGCGTCCTATTTGCTCTGGCGTATCACATGAAGGATGAAGGAGTGGGCCTCTGGCCTTCTGAAAACCACTCTCCAAAAGAGGGACAGGGGGCAGCAAGTTGTTGAGCAGAACCCCCTGCATACTATCAGCGTGATCCTGTAGGGAGTCTCTTCTATTCAGCCCAGCAGGGGCGCTGACTGTCCTGTGCGTTGAAAGGTGTGGTCCCAGACCCCGGGGGAGGGACACGGTGTGTGTGAGGAGATAGGCTTGTGTGCAGAGAAACTCTTCAGACTCTCAAGGCAGTCAGGGCTCCGAGGGAGGGAGTGCAGCAGAAAGCCACTGGAGTGCCTCGGGAGGAGCACCCACATGCTTGGGGCTTTCCAGAAGGTTCCTGGAGAAGGTAGAGCTTGATACAGCTCCAAAGGAAGGATTCCATTCACCAGCAGAGGGAAAAAGAGGGTGTTCCAGGAAGGGGAACAACATGAGTGAAAGCCCAGAGGCCTTCCAAAATTCTGGTGGAGTCGTTGAGTAATTAGGGGGTTAGGAGGGCAGGAAGGAGGACATAGGATGGCAGAAGGAGTCAGAAGCTGGAGGGGGAGCATCTTGGATGCAGAGTCCTGTAGGCAGCGGAGACCACTGAAGGTTTTCCTGAGAGATGGGCAGCAGCGTATGTAGGGGAGGGTCCCAGGATGATGTTTTGGCAGCCGTGTGGGAGACTGAGCAGTAGGATGCTGAGAGTGTTGTGGGGGGTGGGGGAAACAGGTTAGGCCAGGTGAGAGGCTGGGGCTTGGACTCAGTATCCCCAGTGGGAGTGGAAGGTCAGGAGGGGGTGGGCAGGAAGACAGGGGAGAAGAGACAGGATCTGACCACAGCTTGGGTTGGGGGATGGCGAAGCAGGGATGGAGGCTCCAAGGGATGGTGTTTGGGCTACTGGGTAGAGGCGTTCTTAGCTTCTGGGGAGAGATGCTGAGCTTGTGTAGCACTGGAAGTGGGGCTGTGACCGTGGGAGGAGACAGGAGATGGCTGGCTATGTGGCATGAAGCCCAGGAGAATGGGGTGGCATGGGGTGCACCTAGGTGGTGATAGCTGAGAGAACAGAAGGGACTGGGGGTGAAAAGGTGCCAGAGAGAGAAAAGCAAAGGGGCAGGTAGAGAAGCGGGACACAGTTGCGGACACAGGAGAGAATGTGAGAGCAAGGCCGAGGGGGAGGTAAGAGAGGACCATGGCCAGAAGCATTAGCCAGGACAGTGGGGCTCCAGCTCTGTGGGTGCCACAGAGGTCCCCTTTCTCCTCAGTGCCTTCCCTTCTGCCTTCTTTCTGCTTCGTGGCAATCGTCAGCTCCCTGAGTGTCACAGTCGTTTACCTGTCTGTGCACCGCACTTCCCTGGGAGCCCCTGGAAGGCTGGGCCTCTCTGTCCAGTGAAGGAAAGAACTTACCTGGTATGTGGGACAGGCCCCAAGACCTCAGTGGTATGTGGGGTCCTGGGGATGTCTGAGTGCCAGACTCTTGTCAGGCAATCCCTCTTGGCCAGAATGCTCTTTCTCTCTTAAGCTGCTCAAACAGCAGCTTCCTTTTCATGGTACCTGCTAGGTACTGGGCGTGGTGGGGCGAGTCGAGCGACAAACTGGGAACAGCCACCTTAATGGTTTTTGATGGACTCAAGGGGGAAGAGACAAGGCAGGCAAGGCAGGTTGTTCATGGGGTAACAGAGCCCTGAGGACCTAGATGGCCACACAGGGGAAGCAGGAGCGGCTGGGGGCAGGCAGGGGGTCAGGAAATGGAATTTTCAGAAGAAAAGAGGAGGAAGTGGGTTTGGGTCAGTTTTAAGTTTGAAGTCAGTGGTGAGAGGAGGGAGGGAGAGACTAGCAGGCTCCTGGTGTGGGGTGGAAAGCCCAAGCCCAGGAACCATAGGTGATGGGTAGGAAAAGGTTGAGGGCAGGCCAAAGGAAGACCCAAAGCTTCTGCTGAGGAGGTGGGCCTTGTGTAATCAGCAACCGGGGAGTCATGAGCACAGGAGGATACTTAAGTCAACATGTGGTGACTTAGGATGAATTCCTTCCGTGAGATGGGCAGGTGGTCCACAGAAGGCCTGCTGAAAACTGGTGTTCACCTGGGTAGTGGCCAAGGAGATGGGCACCCAGTCCCCTGAGCTGGCAGGGGGTGGCAAGGATGAAGGTGTCTGTGGGCAGCAGGGAGAAGGAGGACCAGATGCCTAGGGGTCCTAGGTGGGGGTGAGGGAGGAGGTGGGAATTGGGAAGATGTGAATGGGAAGAGCCAGCTCTGGATGTAGAGAACCCTGGGGCTGAGGTGGGGGTGGGGACAGTGAGAGCAGGGGAGGAGGGGGAAGTGCTTTCTAGACTGGAGGGGATGAGGTTTCACAGAACTTAGGTTGTCTAGGTCATTTCCTGATGAAGCCACGCACAGGAGGAACTGGACTGTCTCCTCATAGCACCCCTATTCTAGGCTGCTGGCCCTTGCTTCTGTCCATGTCGAGGGAAGAGCAAGCTCCCCTCCCCCACTCTGGGAGAGTCATGGGTTTTGCTGACAAGTACTCTAGGCTTCCTTGTTTCTGATTTCAGAGAAGAGTACAGTTTTCCTTCAAGGAAAGGGGAACTAGTTCCTGAAGCTGTCAGAATGGTGGCCTCTGAGGTTGGCCAAAGTGCTTGTCCTGGCATTGGGGGGGGGGGGGGGGGGGGAGGGACAGGGCCCTGTGGCCACATTCAGCAAGAATGTTTTCCTTTGTCATATCCAGTTTGAGGTCATTGGTTCTCAGCTGTGGTTGGACAACAGTAGTCCCTCAGGAGCTATAAAAAAAAAAAAAAATCTTATTGCCCAGGTAGCCCCTGAGATCAATGGAATACGAATCTTGGGGAAAGACATCGGTACGTTTGAGAGCTCCTCAGCAGATTTCTGAGTGCAACCATACTTGGGGACCTTAGTCCAAGGATGCGGTTCCTGTAAACACCTCTTAGTTTATAGCTAGAAAACCTGGTCCGGGCTCAGAGCTGAGCAGCTGTTCCTGATATTATATTGTTCAAAATGGGCCAACACGCTGGGCTTCGGGGAAAGGTGAAGGTAAGAGTTCTTTTTTTTTTTTTTGAAGGTAAGAGTTCTTATCTAGAGTTCTTAGTGAATTCTAACTTAATACTGGAAAATTTCAGGTATTATCTCTGTGGATATCACTTCTTTCTCACTCCTTCTATTCTTTTCTTCTGGAATTGCTATTAGATGTCTGTTGATGCTTGTCATTCTGCACTCTATGTCTCTTAACTGCTCTATGTGTATATATATTTATATATTTTGCTCCTTTATACTTTTAAAAATACATATTCTCTCTTTGTGCTGCATTATGGGTGATTTCTTCAGTACTGCCTTCTGATTAATGAATCTCTCTTCCGTTGACTTCATAGTGTTCATCCAATACTATGAGTTTATTTATTTCAATGTCTATATTTTTCATTTCAATTGGTTCTTTTTTATGACTTATTTCTTAAAATTTTGACTATTTGTGTTTCATAATTTATGTTTTTATATATAGTTGTTAATTATTTCTTTATATCTTTAAGGATTTTCAACATTTCTTCATTGCACTTGTTACTACTTGACATATAATTTTAGTAATTGTCACTTCCATTAGAATGTAAGTTCCATGAAGGCAGTCACTTTGTTTTCTTTTTTGTTGTTTTGTTTTTTTTCAACTTTTTATTTAAGTTCTAGTTAGTTATAATATAGTGTAATATTAATTTCAGTAGTAGGATTTAGTGATTCATCACTTGAATATAACACCCCGTAGTCATCACAAGAGCCCTCCTTAATATTCGTCACCCATTTAACTCATCCTTCAGTCACCTTCTTTCCAGCAACCCTTAGTTTTTTCTCTATAGTTAAAGTCTGTTTTACGGTTTACCTTGCTCTATCCACCCCCATCTATGTTCATGTTTCATTTCTTTAATTCCACATATGAATGAAATCATATATTTGTCTTTCTCTGACTGACTTATTTCTCTTAGCATAATACTCTGCAGCTCCATCCACATCAAATGGCAAGATTTCATTATTTTTAATGGCTGAGTAATATTTCACCATATATATATATGCCACATACATATCCTTAAAAAGATTGATTGATTGATTGATTGATTGATTTTACTTATTTGGGAACATGGGGAGAGGTCAGAGGTAGAGAATCTCAAGCAGACTCCCTGCTGAGCATGGGGCTTGATCCCAAAACCCTGAGATCATGACTTGAGCTGAAATCGAGAGTCCAACATCCAACCGAGTCACCCCTATACCAACATCTTTATCCATGCATCAGTTGATGGACAGTTGGGCTCTTTCCATAATTTGTCCATTGTTGATAATGCTGCTATAAAGATTGGGGTGCATGTGCCTCTTCAAATCTGTATATTTGTATCCTTTGGGTAAACACATGGTGCAATTGCTGAATCATAGGGTAGTTCTATTTTTAACTTTTTGAGGCACCTCTGTACTGTTTACCAGAGTGGCTACTCCAGTGTGCATTCCCACCAACAGTGTGAGAGGATTCCCCTTTCTCAGCATCCTTGTCAATGTGTGTTGTTTCTTGCGTTGTTAATTTTAGCCATTCTGACAGGTGTAAGGTGAAATCTCATCGTAGTTTTGATTTGTATTTCTCTGATGATGAGTGATGTTGAGCATCTTTTCATGTGTCTGTTGGCCATCTGTATGTCTTCTCTGGAAAAGTGTCTATTCATGTCTTCTGCCCATTTCTTAACTGGATTATTTATTTTTTGGGTGTTGAATTTGATAAATTCTTTATAGATTTTGGATATTAACCCCTTATCAAATACGTCACTTGCAGAGATCTTCTCCCACTCCAAAAATTGCCTTTTATTTTAAAAGAGATTTTATTTATTTATTTATTTATTTCGGGGGAGGCGGGGGGTAGGGGGAAAGGAAAGAATCTTAAACAGACTGCATTGAGCATGATGCCTGACATGGAGCCTGATCCCATGACCCTGAGATCATGACCTGAGCTAAAACTAAGAGTCTGATTGCTTAATCAACTCAGCCATCCAGGCTCCCCTCAAAGATTGCCTTTTAGTTTTGTTGATTTTTTCCCTTGCTGTGTAGAAGGTTTTTATCTTGATGAAGTCCCAATAGTTCATTTTTGCTTTTGTTACTCTTGCCTCTTGAGATGTGTCTAGTAAGAAGTTGCTATGGCCAATGTGAAAGAGGTTGCTGCCGGTGTTTTCTTCTAAGATTTTGGTGATTTCCTGTCTCACATTTAGGTCTTTCATGCATTTTTAATTTATTTTTGTGAATAACGTAACAAAGTGGCCCAGTATCACTCTTCTGCATGTTGCTATCTAGTCTTCCCAACACTATTTGTTGAGACTGTCTTTTTTTTTCCATTGGATATTTTTTCCTGCTTTGTTGAAGACTAATTGACCATATGGTTATAGATCCATTTCTGGGTTTTCTATTGTATTCCATTCATCTGTATGTCTGTTTTTGTGCCAGTACCATACTGTGTTGATGACTACAGTTTTATAATATAGCTTGTAGTCTGGAATTCTGAGGCCTTCTGCTTTGCTTTTATTTTTTCAAGATTGCTTTGGCTATCCGTGATCTTTTATGGTTCCATATGAATTTTGGGTTTGTTCTAGCTCTGTGAGGAATGCTGGTGGTATTTTTATAGGGATTGCATTAAATGTGTAGATTGCTTTGGGTAGTATAGCCATTTTAACAATATTTGTTCTTCCAACCTATGAGCATGGAATATTTTCCCATTTCTTTGTACTATCTTCAATATTTTCACAAGTGTTCTATAATGTTTAGAGTACAGATCTTTTACCTCTTTGGTTAGTTTATTCCTAGGTATCTTACGGTTTTTGGTGCAATTGTAAATGGGATCTATTCCTTGATTACTCTTTCTGCTGCTTCATTATTGGCATATAGAAATGCAATGGATTTCTGTATATTGATTTTGTATCCTGCAACTTTGCTGAATTCGTGTATTCTAACAATTTTTTGGTGGAGTCTTTCAGGTTTTCTACATACAGTATGATATCATCTGTGAATAGTGAAAATTTGACTTCTTTCTTGACAGTTTGGATGCCTTTTATTTCTTTTTGTTGTCTTATTGCTGCAACTAGGACTTCCAGTACTATGTTAAATAGCAATGGTGACTGTGGACATCCCTGACTTGTTTCTGACTACAGAGGGAAAGCTCTCGGTTTTTCCCCATTGAAGATGTTATTAGCTGTGAGTCTTTCATATACGGCTTTTATGATGTTGAGGTATGTTCCCTCTAGCCCTATTTTGTTGAGGGTTTTTATTAAGAATGGGGGCTGTGGGCAGCCCAGGTGGCTCAGCGGTTTAGCACTGCCTTCAGCCCAGGGCCTGATCCTGGAGACCTGGGATCGAGTCCCATGTCAGGCTCCCTGCATGGAGCCTGCTTCTCTCTCTGCCTGTGTCTCTGCTTCTCTCTCTCTGTGTCTCTCATGAATAAATTAATACAATCTTAAAAAAAAGAAAGAATGGGTGCTGTACTTAGTCGAATGCTTTTTCTGTATCTATTGAGAAGATCATATGGTTCTTATCCTTTCTTCTATTAATTTTGTGTAATGTTGATTGATTTGTGAATATTGAATCACCCTTGGAGCCCAGGATAAATCCCACTTGATCATGGTGTATGATTCTTTTAATGTACTGTTGGATTCAATTTGCTAGTATTTTATTGAGGATTTCTGTATCCATGTTAATCAGGGATATTGGCCTGTAATTCTCTTTTTTAGTGGGGTCTTTGTCTGGTTTTGGGATCAAGGTAATGCTAGCCTCACAGAATGAATTTAGAAGTTATATTTCCATTTCTATGTTTTGGAACAGTTTGAGAAGACTAGGTATTAACTCTTCTTTAATTGTTTGGTAGAATTCCCTGGGAAGCCACCTGGCCCTGGACTTTTGTTTGTTGGGAGATTTTTGATTGCTGATTCAATTTCTTTGCTGGTTATTGGTCTCTTCACACTTTCTATTTCTTCCTGTGTCAGTTTTGGTAGTTTATATATTTCTAGGAATTTATCAATTTCTTCCAGATTATCCAATTTGTTGGCATATAATTTTTATAACATTCTCTTATAAATATTTGTATTTCTGTGGTGTTGGTTGTGATATCTCCTCTCTTTCATTATTTTATTTATTTGGGTCCTTTTTCCTTTTTGATAAGTCTGGCTAGGGGTTTATCAATTTTATTAATTCTTTCAAAGAACTAGCTCCTAGTTTCTTTGATCTGTTCTACTAGTTTTTGTTGTTTGTTTCTATATCATTGGTTTCTGCTCTGATCTTTATTATTTCCCTTCTTCTGATGGCTTTAGGCTTTATTTGCTGGTCTTTTTCTAGCTCCTTTAGGTATAAGGTAGGTTGTATATTTGAGATTTTTTTTGCTTCCTGAGGTAGGTCTGTATTGGTATATAATTCCCTCTTATGACTGCTTTTGCTTCATCCCAAAGGTTTTGGATCATTCCATTTTCATTTTAATTTGTTTCCATGATTTTAAAAATTTCTTCTTTAATTTCCTGGTTAACCCATTCATTCTTTAGTAGGATATTTTTTAACCTCCATGTATCTGTGGTCTTTCCAAATTTTTGTTGTGGTTGACTTCAAGTTTCGTAGTGTGTGTTCAGAAAATATGAATGGTATGATCTCAGTGTTTTTGTACTTGTTGAGGTCTGAATTGTGATCTGGTATTTGATCTCTTTTGGAGAATGTTCCATGTGCACACAAAAAGACTGTATTCTGCTTTAGGATGAAATGCTTGAATATATCTGTGAAGTCCCTCTGGTCCAATGTATCATTCAAATCCTTGTTTCCTTGTTGATTTTCTGCTTAGATTATCTGTCCATTGCTGTGAGTGGGGTGTTAAAGTCTCCTACTATTATTGTATTATTGTCAATGAATTTCTTTATATTTGTTATTAATTGTTTTATATATTTGGGTGTTCCCTAGTTGGGGGCATAAATATTTGTCATTGTTAGATTTTTTTTGTTGGATAGACCCTTTTGTTATGATATTCTTGTTACAGTCTTTGGTTTAAAATCTAGTTTGTCTGATACAGTATGGCTACCCTGGCTTTTTTTTGATGGCCATTAGCATGATAAGTGTCTCTCTAGTCCCTTATTTTCAATCTGCAGGTGACTTTAGGTCTAAAATGAATCTCTTGGGATGTCTGGGTGGCTCATCAGTTAAGCATCTGCCTTTGGTTCAGGGTGTGATCCTGGAGTCCTGGGATCGAGTCTCGCATCAGGCTCCCTGTATGGAGCCTGCTTCTCCCTCTGCCTGTGTCTCTTCCTCTCTCTGTGTTTCTCATGAATAAATAAATAAAAGCTTTTTAAAAAATAAATAAAATTAGTCTCTTGTAGACAGTATATTGATGGATATTGTTTTTTTTTTTTTTTTTTTTTTAAATCCATACCCATGCCCTATGTCTTTTGATTGGAGCATTTCATTTACATTCAGGACAATTATTGATAGATATGAATTTAGTGCCATTGTATCATGTGTTAAGTTGTTTTTCTGGAGATTTTTTTTCTGTTCCTTTCTAGTCTTTGTTGCTTTTGGTCTTTCCTTCCCACTCAAAGAGTCCCCTTTAATAATTCTTGCAGGACTGGTTTAGTGTTCATGAACTCCTTTATTTTTATTTGTCTGGGAAACTCCTTATCTTTCCTTCTATTCTGAATGACAGACTTGCTGGATGAAATATTCTTGATTGCATATTTTTCCATTCAACATGTTGAAGATATCATGCCACTTTCTTCTGGCCTTCAAAGTTTTTGTGGAGAGGTCTGCTGCTAACCTTATTTGTCTTCCCTTGTAGATTAGGGGTTTTATTTATTTATTTGTTTATTTATTTATTTTTGGGGCATGAGTTGGGGGAGGAGTGGAGGGAGAGAGAATCTTAAGCAGGTTCCATACCCAGCTTGGATCCTGATGTGGGGCTCAGTCTCATGACCCTAAGAACATGACCTGAGCTGAAATCAAGAGTCAGATGCTTATTCGAATGAGCCACCCAGGTGCTCCATGGGATTTCTTTTCCCTTGCTGTTGTTAGGATTTTTTCCTTATCTCTGTTGCAAATTTTACTACTCTATGTCTTGGTGTTGGCCTCCTTTTGTTGATTTTGATGAGACTTCTGTGTATCTCCTAGATTTGGATGTATTTCCTTCTGCAGTTTAGGGAAGTTTTCAGCTATAATTTCCTCAAATAAACCCTCTATCCTCCCCCATCTTCTTGTTTTTTTTTTTATTATTATTATATCCTCAGCACTCAAAATAGTATCTGAGACATTGCAGTTGCTTAAAATATTTGCTGAATAAATAATGAAATCTTATTTTAAAAATCAATATTGGATTGCCCTACTATTTTCACTTCATCTGAATTGAATTCACTTCCTGCCTTTGCAATTTTTTAATTGCAATTTTTGGCTGCCTTTCTTAGTCTTTCTCTTGAGGGAGTTATTATTAGTAATTTTGATCTCTCTTATGCTCATCCCCCCAAACTAGTGGTTTTACAGTTGCTTCCTCTTGGCTTCCATAGCTCCCAGTTTAGAACCAGATTTTCTGTTGTCAGCTCAGGTATCTCTGCTGTCACAATTTGGGAATGCTGCTGATCTTTATCACTGGGCCACGGAACCAGTTCCTCTTCATGTGGGGCTAAGAAGTTTGATGTAAGCCTCAGCTCTGGAGGTAGTAATGTATTTATGCCCCTGGTTCTTGGGTTTAGGAGCCCCACATTGTCCCTGGATTGGGGACACCTCCTCATGTAGTATTCTCTATCTCACCACAGCAAAAAAGCTCATCACCACCTCTGTCTGCTTCTAGCCCTGGGGACTCACAATCCTACAGCATCATCTGCTTACAGTCTTCTGTTTCTGTTCTGATCCTCAGAGATGTTCATCTTTTTAAGCAAGGCTCTGGCTTTACATTTTTAAATTTTTGTATTTTATCTGTTATTGTTAAGTGTTTGGAGCTCAGGGGGCCTCAAAGCATGAATTTATAGTACCATTGTATCTGCAAGTCTTATAATAACTGTTCTCTTTGACTTTCCATTAAACCTATAATAGTACCAGGCCTGCAGGGTTTACTCTTGAAAGTAATGATGCTGAGGTTGGAAGGTGCATTAAAGCTCATCTTGCTCCACCTCATTTCACAGGGGAAGCAACCGAGGCCTAGTGACTTGCTTTTGGCCACTCACTTGATGAGTAGCAGAGCAGGGAAGGTAAACTTGATTCTACACCCTGGGTTTTTGAACATCTGCCTTTGAATATGACTTCTCTCTCACAAAATGGCTTTCTTGCTTTGCTGTTTTGTCTGAGCTTTGCTTATAGTTTCAAGGCCCTACAGCCCTCCATGGTCTCTCCCTTTTCCCAAGGCATGATACTTAAGAGGGAGGGAAAGAAGATCAGCTCTAATAATTATGGAGTACCTGCCTTGTAATGGTTCTGCCTGTGGGGTCTGCTCAGTTAATGGTTGGGTGAAAGCTCACATTTTTATATACGCCACTGCCCTCTAGTGGCCATAATGGACATCGACGTACAGTCTGGAACAGCAAGTAAAATCGCCCTAGGACCAGTCTGTCTCCAACATATTATTGTTCTCATAGTTAGAACTTCCCTGATCTGCGTGGAAACGTAAACCTAAGTCCTATTTATTTGATATTTAAATGCCAAATATATAAAAAAAATATACATATGATCAGAACCTGTAATCGACCTCCCCGGCATATAACATTCTTCAGTTAATGCTGACCATCTAGGCAGCACTGTCCAAGAGAAATAGAATGTAAGCCACATGGTAATTTAAAATTTTCTAGTAGCCTTGGGCACCTGACTGGCTCAGTCAGTTAAGCGTCTGACTCTTGATTTTGGCTCAGGTCACGATCTTGGGTTCCGTAGATAGAGCCCTGCCTCGCTCACTGGGGAGTCTGCTTCTCTCTCTCCCTCTGCCCCTCCCCCTGCTTGAGCACACTCTCTCTAAACTAAATCAATAAATCTTTAACATTTTCTAGTAGGCTTTTTTAAATTTAATTTTTATTTATTTGAGAGAGAGAGTGAATGAGCAAGAGAGAGAACAGAAGCAGGGAGGAGCAGAGGGAGAGGGAGAAGTAGGCTCCCCATTGAGAAGAGAGCTGGGCTTGGGGCTCCATCTGGGGACTCTAGGATCATGACCTGAGCTGAAGGCAGATGCTTAACTAACTGAGCCACCCAGGCACCCTTAGTAATCTATGTTTTAATAAAGTAAAAACCATGTTAAATTCATTTTAATGATATATTAATATAGTCAAAATATTATAATTTCAATAAGTAATTAATATAAAAGTTGCTAAGAGATATTATACATTTTTTTGTACTATGTTTTTCAAATCTGGTATGAATTTTACAATCATAGCACATCTCGGTTCAGACCAGCCACCCTGCAAGTGCTCCACAGCCACATGTGACTAGTGGCCACTGAATTAGACAGCAAAGGTCTAGGAAGTGGTTTCCAAACTCTGTCCCTGTTATTGCAGGGTTCGTAAGTTCCCAAGAAACATTTTAAGCAATCTGAGCTAATGAGAAAAATATGAGCCATGCTTTTTAATATATAAAGTGAATGTAAGGTTTTTGTGTATCTTGCTTGAAGGAACGCTTGGAGGTCATCCTTCTGACTTTTTCAGTGTTAGTATGTTTATTCTTCTATGGAATGATGATCATATCAGATGACTGATTATTGTTCTCATTTCGCAAATAAAACATTTGCAATCCTCTCTGGGGCCCTACACTTTTTGTGCCCATTTTACTGATGATGTGTGATGCATTAAATCCTGGGAACCAGAGTTAGGGGTGGCTTTTTCCTCTGGCTTGCACAATCGGTGGTCACAAATGGACACATGCCTGTGTGGGGAGGCGACTGGGCACTGCTCGGCATGTCATCTCTACACCTTTCTCTCTGCCTCGGAAAAACAGAAGGAAATGCAAGGGAGTGAGCATGATATGAACACAGAGGTGACCTTGAATTTACTCTGAAAAACCACAACCAACAGAGTAAGTCATTAGCAAGAGCCAATTCTTAGCAATAATTAGTAACAAATGACTACTCAACTGATCCTGCAGACTTTGTTGCCCCATACCTGGAAGAAAGCATTGCAATTCCACGTGACTGGTTTTTAATGCAGACCCATGGAAGCTGATAAAGTATTAAAGAGAAGGGACTGTTTTATGGGCAAGGTCTTTAATGTCCTAACAAGCTCTGTAGCAGGCAGTGTCTGAAGCCGTGCTGGGTAGGTTTGTCTCACTGTGGATGGCTAGGGAATGGAAGCAACCAGGGCTTTCCCCTCTGCACACACAGGAGTGTCTACTTGTAGTAGCTCCGGACTGAGGTCCGGGTCTCTTTATCCCCTCTTCTCTGATTGATGTCTCCTTTTGGCTTAACCTGTCTGCCCTGCATGTCCTGACAGGTCACACAGCCCTATCCCAGGCTTTGAGGCTGATCTTCAAGGTGTCCTTAAAATATGCCTCTGGCCACCCTGCTTATACATGCAAGCCTTTAGCTCGCTAACTCAGCTGTCACTAGGGTGCTCATTAGCGGTTCTGTTTCTTTTTCATATATAACCTTTATGCTCCGGTTGCGAAATGGGGAGAAAGATGCCAGCAAATTGAAATTTTGTAAATCAAACACTTTTGATTGCTCTGGGAGCTCACTATTTAAGAAATCCTATGGCAAATTCTTTTGAAAATTGAGCCATCAGCCTTTTACCTGTTTTAAAAATTCAAATTTTAGTATATTATCTTGCCTGAGGGAAGTGATTGCACTTGCATTATTAAAAAGATGCACAGAAAAGATGGGGCCTTTGGTGTTCCCCCCTTCTATTTAAATAGTGGTATGTAATCACAATTACCCGGCTCACAAGCAAGCAATTAAGTATTAATGAAAGGACCCTAGTCAAAAACTGTGCCCAAGGGAAGCTTCCACCTACAAGTCAGGGTTAATGGCCCAGCTATTGTTTTAATGGATTTTCAATGAGGTGTGAAGATGACAGGCCAATAAGGGTAAAGTTTTATGATGCAGCTAAACAAGCACAATTAGCCATTTGCCATTAGTATCTTGACCTTTCTGCTTATATTTCTTTTCAACCCTGAGTGTTTATTAATTTCTGTTTAACGCAATTCATAGAGCTTTTGTTAACTCAGAGTAAAGGTGTCCCATCTCAGCTGCTTGTGTGGGAAGGGCATTAATAAAGCCGTGTATTAATAAGGTTTCAGTGGTGAGTCTGATGTTCATGGACTGTAATGAGCCACCTGTTTCTGGTCTCCTCATCTCTTCCCAGGCTCTCTGGCCCTTCAGATGCCCAGCGTGCACCCCTCCCCACGGCCAGTCTTGTCCTCTGGAGTCAGACCCCTGACCTGGGAGGTGTGGAGCTAGTGGTTCCAAGCTCAGCCTCAATGAGATCATCTGGGTTTGCTTCCCTGCCTCCACTACCCCTGAATCTTGGCAAGTCACTCCACCTTTACGTACGACCAGTGCCTAGCGCCTGTGAGGGATCCAGTGTGCTCCGTCTTCTCTCATTTTGAATCCACGTCTCTGATTCTGGAATAGAATTCTGAGCTGGAGTCCGGCCTAGGCCTCCCTTGACTTCACCCTAGCACTTTGGGGTACTCAAATCTTGCTCTTGACCTCTATTTCTCTGGCTGAATCCCTCTCAGGAAGGCTGCATAAACTCTTTTTTTTCTTGTTTTGAAAATTTGTCTCTTAACCTAGGGGCTGGCAAACTATGGCCCATGAGTCATGTCTGGCCTACTGCCTGCTTTTGTAAATAAAATTTTATTGGAACACAACCATGCTCATTTATTTACATATTGCCTATGACTGCTTTCCTGCAGCTGAGTAGTTGTGACAGAGGATTATAGCCCTCTAGTCTCAAACATCCACTATCGGGCCCTTTACTGGAAAAGCTTATCATTTCTTGTCTGGGTGGGTTGAATTAAGTCCTCCAAAAAAGATACGTTGAAATCCCCAGTACCTCAGAATGAGGTCATACTTAAGAATTAGGGTCTTCACAGAGGTAACCAAGTTAAAATGAGGTCATTAGGGTGAGCCCTGTTTCAATATGACTGTTGACCTTATAAAAAAGGGAATTTTGGACACAGAGTATATTAATTATATTTTCTTATTTTCTGCATTCTTGATGCTGAGGCACCTGAAGCTTCAGTGCCTGGGGTGAGGATGTCCTCCCAGGATTAGCTAACTCCTAGAGATAGCAAATGACTTGCACAGAGATGTGCCTTTTGTATGCAAACTAACCATTCCAGAGCCCAAACTCCAAACCGGCTCCTCTGTCAAGCTCTTGCACCCGGCCAGGTAATATTCCTAGTCACCTGGGGCCCAAGAACTAGACATCTAGGGACCATCCCCACAGCCCAGAGCTCGCAGACATCATTCTATCATATCTAATTTTAGACCTACTCAGCTGGCTTACCTTGCCTTCCTCATACCTTCCCGTGAAAACCAGGATGAGGACTCTGGGCCACACTTTCTCCTTCCTCTTTCTGCCTCCTGACCAACCCTGTGTGGCCTTGCATGGTATGCATGCCCCCTCCCCCTGGGAAGTAGGAGTCACAGACCATCCTTTCAGTGGCAATCAGCCCCTGATCTGTTGGTCTCATACTTGAA
Organism: Vulpes vulpes; assembly: GCF_048418805.1. Taxonomy (NCBI): domain Eukaryota; kingdom Metazoa; phylum Chordata; class Mammalia; order Carnivora; family Canidae; genus Vulpes; species Vulpes vulpes. The sequence goes on along the minus strand of NC_132792.1, from coordinate 145,713,638 downwards.
TGAACACAACATCCCAGGTGCGTGTTAGAACACAGAGAGACACATACAGAGAGAAAACAACGTGAAGACATAGGGAGGTGCCATGTGAACATGGAAGATTGGGGTGTTGGATCTATAAGCCAGAGAACACCTGAGGCCACAGGAAGCCAGAATAGAGGCCTGGAACAATTCCTTCTCCAGCACTTCAGGGGGACCATGACCCTGCCAACACCTTGATTTTAGCCTTCCAGACTCCAGCGTGTGAGACAATTCAACTGCATTTTTTTAGGTCGCTGAGTTTGTGGTACTTTGTTATGGTCGCCAAGGCAACTAAAATACCACCTAACAAATTATTTTGTTTTGTTTTCTTTATTCCTCATTGTTCTTTTACATAACCTATCTGTACGGTATCTTGTCATCATTGCAAGATGAGCCTCACACACGTTCCTGGGTGTGGGTATCATGAGGTGGTCGGGCCAGCGGGCCGCTCGTTTAACCTGGGACTGAGGCTCAGAGACTTCAGGGGATCCCATGAGATCACCCCCCAGGCAGCAGGTGGGGAGAGCACTGGTGTTAACTGAGGCCTCCTTGTATGCATTCCTGTGATTTCAGGACACCCCCCTCCCCCAATTAATCTGACGACAAGGAGCTGAGCAATCCTGCTAACAATCAGCTGTGGAGATAAAAAGGATGCTTTCTTACCTCACTTTCCCTTGTCTTTAGGTAGCTTTTTTTTTTTTTTTTTTAAGATTTTAAAAATTTATTTGAGAGAGAGTGTGTGTGAGAGAGAGAGCACGAGTAGGGGGAGAGGCAGAGAGACCAGCAGACTCCCTGCTGAGCGGGGAGCCCCACATGGGGTTTGATTCCAGCACCCTGAGATCATGACCTGAGTCAAAGTCAGCACTAAACAGACTGAGCCACCAAGGGGCCCCCTTTACGTGGCTTCTGAAGGCACAACTGCATCAGGAGGTCAGAAACCTAAGACACTTCCTCACCTGGTCGGAGCCAGCACGCACCCTCTGGACCATTCGGTGAAGTTCTTTCTTCAAAGGACAATGCTGAACTTAGCAGCGTGTGGCGTGACAAGGTAGGAGAGCTCTAAGGGCCCCCTCTGTTGCTCCTGGCGGTTGTGGTGGGGGATCCAAGGAGGGAAGAGTGGGGAGAGGTCTGGGCCTCTTCCAGGGTGTAACACTGTGGTTAAAGCTGGAGCTGCTTCTGGTCAAGGCTTGTTCAGGATGCTATGGATTCCCTGACCTCTGACACCAGGAGCCCATCCATCTCATGAGATTCTTTATTTTATCCAATAAATATTTTTCTAATGAAATATCACAATTTCATTACTCAGCGCCACACATTGGGTTTTTGACACATATTGTTTCCCCTGAGTTAATCCACGAAGGGTAGCAGTTCACTGGGAAAACTGAGCAAAATATGGAACATTTCGTGAATTGTGTGTCATCCTTGAACAGGGGCCATGCTAATCTTCTCTGTATTGCTCCAATTTCAGGATATGTGCTGCCCAAGTGAGCACTAATTTCATTTTTTTTTTCATCATGATAAGTGGACTCTTTAATGCCTACCCCTGTCCCCCCCATCCTCCCACCCACCTCCCATCTGGTAATCATCAGTTTGTTCTCTAGAGAGAAAAGTCTTGTTTCTTGATCTGTCTCTCTTTCTCTCTCCTTTTTTCCTTTGCTTATTTTGTTTCTTAAATTCCACATGAGTGAAATCATATGGTATTCATCTTTTCCTGACTTATTTTACTCAGCATTATACCCTTTAGCTCCATCCATGTTGTTGCAAATGGCAAGATTTCATTCTTTTTGATGGCTGAGTAATATTCCAGTGTGTGTGTGTGTGTGTGTGTGTGTGTGTGTGTGTGCCACATCTTCTTTATCCATTTGTCTATCAGTGGACCCTAGGGTTGATTCCATAGTTTGGCTATTGTAAATAATGCTGCAATAAACATAGGGATACATGTTTTGAATTAGTGTTTTTGCTTTTTTTTTTTTTTTTTTTTTGGGTAAACATCCAGTAGTTCAATTCCTAGATTATAGGGTAGCTCTATTTTTAATTTTTTGAGGAACCTCCATACTGTTTTCTATAATGGCTGCACTAGTGCATGAACCTTTTTTCTCCACATCCTCACCAACACTTGTTTCTTGTGTTTTTTATTTTAACCATTTTGACAGGTGTGAAAGGTTAACACATTGTAGTTTTGATTTGCATTTTCCTGATGATGAATGATGTCGAGCATCTTTTCAAGTGTCTGGTGGCCAGCTGTATATCTTCTTTGGAGAAATGACTGTTCGTGTCTTCTGCCTGTTTTTAAATTGGATTGTTTTTTGGGTGTTGAGTTTTGTCAGTTCTTTGTATGCTTTGGATACTAACCCTTTATCAGATATGTCATTTGCAAATATCCTCCAATTCAGTAGGTTGCCTTTTAGTTTTGTTGTTTCCTTTGGTGTGCAGAAGCTTTTTACCTTGATGTAGTCCTAATAGTTTATTTTTGCTTTTATTTCTCTTGACTCAGGAGACATAGCTAGAAAAATGTTGCTACAGCTGATGTCAGAGAGATTGCTGCCTTTCCTCTCTTCAAGGATTTTTATGATTTCAGGTCTGATCTGATCCATGAGCATGGAATATCTTTCCATTTCTTTGTGCCATCTTCAATTTCTCTCATCAGTCTTTATAGTTTTCAGAGTACAGGTCTTTCATCCCTTTGGTTAAGTTTATTCCTAGATATTTCATTGGTTTTGGTGTAATTATAAATGGAATTGTTTTCTTAATTTCACTCTCTGTGGCTTCATTATTAGTATATAGGAATGCAACAGATTCTGTACATTCATTTTGTATCTTGTGACTTTACTGAACTCATTTATTAGTGCTAATAGTTTTTTTGTGGAGTCTTTAGGGTTTTCTATGTAAAGTATCATGTCATCTGCTAATAATGAGAGTTTTACTACTTTCTTACCAGTTTGGACGCCTTTTATTTTTTTATGTTTGATTGCTATGGCTAGGACTTCTAGTACTGTGTTGAATAAAAGTAGTGAGAGTGGACATCCTTGTCTTGTTCCTGACCTTAGTGGAAAAGTTCTGTTTTTCCCCTCTGAGTATCATATTGCCTATGGGGTTTTCATATATGGCCTTTATTACATTGAGGCATGTTCCCACTTGACTTACTTTGCAGAGAGTTTTTTGTTTTGTTTTGTTTTGTTTTAAGTCAAGAATGGAGGGCAGCTGGGTGGCTCAGCAATTTAGCACCGCCTTCGGCCCAGGTCATGATCCTGGAGACCTGGGATCGAGTCCCATGTCAGGCTCCCTGCATGGAGCCTGCTTCTCCCTCTGCCTGTGTCTCTGCCTCTCTCTTTCTCTGTTTCTCATGAGTAAATAAATAAAATCTTAAAAAAAATAATCAAGAATGGGTGTTGTCCTTTGTCAAATGCTTATTCTTCATCTATTGATATAATCACATGTTTTTTTCATTTTTCTTACTAATGTGACATATCACGTTAATTGTTTTGTGAATATTAAAACACTCTTGCAATCTGGGAATAAATCCCACTTGGTTGTGGTGTATAACTTTTAAAGTATATTGTTAATTCAGTTTGCTAATATATTTTTTAAAGATTTTATTTATTCATGAGAGACAGAAGGAGAGAGAGAGAGAGAGAGAGAGAGAGAGAGAGAGGAACAGACACAGGCAGAGGGAGAAGCAGGCTCCATGCAGGGAGCCCGACGTGGGACTTGATCCCCAGTCTCCAGGATCACTGAAGCTGAAGGAGGCGCTAAACTGCTGAGCCACCTGGGCTGCCCCGGTTTGCTAATATTTTGTTGTGGATTTCTGCGTCTATACTCTTTTTTTTTAAATAATAAATTTATTTTTTATTGGTGTTCAATTTGCCAACATACAGAATAACACCCAGTGCTCATCCTGTCAAGTGCTCCCCTCAATGCCCATCACCCATTCATACTCATGAGAGATATTGGCCTGTAGTTCTCTCTCTCTCTCTCTCTCTCTCTGGTGATGTCTTTACCTGTTTTTGGTATCAGGGTGGTACTCACCTCAGAATGAATTTGGAAGTTTTCCTTCCTATTGTATTTTTTGAAATAGTTTGAGAAGAATGAGCATTAACTCTTCTTTAGACGTTTGATGGAATTTGCCTGTGAAGCTATCTGGTCCTGGACTTTTGTTTGTTAGGAGTTTTTTGGTTGCTGATTCAATTTCATTGCTAGTGATAAGTCTGTTCAAATTTTCTGTCTTCCTGCTTTAGTTTTGATGGGCTATTTGTTTCTAGGAATTTACCCATTTCTTCTAAGTTGTTCAATCTATTGGCATATAGGTTTTCATAATATTCTGTTACAATTATTTGTATTTCTGTGGTGATGCTTGTTATCTCTCCTCTTTCATTAGTAATTTTATTTATTTGTGTCCTCTCTATTTTTTTTTAATGAGTCTTACTAGAGGTTCATTGATTTTGTTGATCTTTTCAAAGAACCAGCTCCTGATTTCATTTATCTGTTCTATTGTTTTCTTAGTTTCCATATCATTTATTTCTGCTCTAATCTTTATTATTTTCTTCCTTCTCCTGATTTTGGGTTTTGTTTGTTTTTTCTTTTCCTAACTCCGTTAGGTGTAGATGAAGTGGTTTATTTGAGATTTATCTTGCTTCTTCAGGTAGGCTTGTATTGCTCCCTCTGCATTGTATACTGCCCCTCTACTTTCCTTTCCCTTCATCCTTTTGTTCACCTGCTATTGTCTGCTCACCTTCCAAGCTTGGCCTGGGATGTGGGCAGCCCTCCTGACCGGCATAGCCGGCTGCTCCCCGTGCCCTGCCCCAGCCCCTGGTACGCAGAGTCCTGTTAGTACATGTCACACTACATTGTAATGACTTATTTACAAGTGTACCTGCCTTATTAGACAGCCCAGGGGAAGGGACCCTGTTTTTACATTTACATTAATATCCTGGTTTACATTTAAATGTCTCTTCCCTTGCATAAGTCATCCTTGATGACTAAATGATTCAACCAATTGACCAAACTAGAAATCCTTTTAAGTTCACTAGTCTTTGCTAATGGCATCCCTCAGTCTAAACCAATTATGACTCTTGGATAGCTACAAAATTGTCACCTGTGTTAAAAGTTAAGGGATTCTTGTGCCCATGATCTCTGTAACTTTCTTGTTTGGTTGTGTCAACGATTCTTCTGTGTGAGGGATATTTTGTAAAGTTATGCCCAGATTTTAGGGACCACAACTAGGGTTAGCCATTCCAGTAGGGATATCATCTCTACTTTCTAGATGAGAATGTTGAATGTCAATGGGTCAGGTCTCCCAGCCACTCAGCGATGATGATGGCTTAAGGTTGGTCCTTCTGGCTCTGTCGTTCTTGTCATCACATAGGTCTGGGCCAGGGTCCATTCCCTTGGCCTCTTTTGCCGGTAGATGTTGTTCAGAATATGACTCAGCGTGTGATTCCTCTGTGTGGGCACATGTGTAGGTGTGTGAGGGAGAGAAATAGCAAAGGCCCAGAGAACCCTCCCTTCTCAATGTGCTGAGCGTGGAAAGTGCTCAATGCCACTGGGTGTCACTAGCTGAGGTGGGAGAGGATAGAGAATAATAATAAGAAAAGTCAGAGTGTGTCCTGGGTGACAGAAGAAGCAGGAAGTGAGAGAATAGAAGGAAAAGCCCAAAAGAGACTTGGGACAGCCACCTCTACCCCTACATCCCCTTCTTGCCTCCACCTCCACCCCAAGACAAGCTGAAGAAGGTGCTGCCGTCCTGGCAACAGGGATGGTGGCTCCAAGGCTCCCCAGCCTGGTTCAGCCTTAGCAGGAAGCAGCAAGTATAAGCCAGGTCTTGCAGCTGCTCCAGGGCTGTGAGAAAACCTATGGGGAGGGGATGCCATCTGGTCAGGAGTCCCTGAAGCTGGGGTTGATGAGAGGCTGATGGAAGGGCTTGGGGAGCCAGGGCCCCACCTCGGGAGGGTGGCAGGCAGCCTCCACTGCAGATACGGCAGCCGACGGATGCCATGACAAGGGATGAGGTGCAAGCCTGCCCTTCCTGCATGTGGTAGGCTGAATAATGGTCCCTAAATATGTCCACATCTTAATCCTCAGAACCTATGAATGTTACCACACATGGCAAAGGAAGACTTTTTGCAGGTGTGATTAAGAATCTTGAGATAGGGAGATCAGCCTAGATTATTCAGGTGGGCCCCTATGATCACAAAGGTCCCCTAGGTAGCAACAAGGCTCTCCAAGCACACAGTGGGGACAGAACAAGTTTCCTTCATCTGACAAAAATTTATTGAACACCTAATACATCGCCAGAGGCTGATCTGGGGGCCTGGGATATAGCAGTGAAAACACCACACAAGGGACGCCTGGGTGGCTCAGCGGTTTAGTGCCTGCCTTTGGTCCAAGGGCATGATCCTGGGGTTCCAGGATCGAGTCCCACATCAGGCTCCCTGCCTGGAGCCTGCTTCTCCCTCTGCCTGTGTCTCTGCCTCTCTCTCTCTCTCTGTGTGTGTGTCTCTCATGAATAAATAAATAAAATCTTTAAAAAAAAGAAAAAACACCACCCAAAGTCCAGCCCTCGTGGTGTTCAGAGTCTATTGGAGAAAGAACGACAGAAGGCAAGTACCTGTGTATCAGAGGTTGTTAAGTGCCATGGAAGAAAATGAGCAAGGTGAGGGCAAAGGAAGTGCTGGCTGGGGTGGGGCTAGTGTGGTCTGGGAAGGCCTGATAATATGCAGTTTGAGCCGCATTGATCTCTGAAGGAAGTAGAACATTCAAGGCAGACTGAATAGCAGGACAAAAGCTTGAGGGAAGGACACTTGTTGGACACTTTCCAGGACAGCAAGGAGCCCAATGTGGTTGGCATGGAGTGAGTGGTGGTGACAGTGACAGGAGGGAAGTGTGTGTGGAGGTAGAGGGTGGATGGTGTGGGGCCTCATGGACGTTAGGCCACCTGCCAAGGGAGCCCTTGGGGGTTTTCAAGCAGAGGAATGAATGGATCTGAGTGTTAAAAGGATCCCTCTAGGAGACCGGAGCTACCGCCTTCATCTGTTCTGCAGCTGCACCCTCTGAAGTGTTGGCTGTCAGCTAAATCAGGAGAAAGACAAACCAGTCTTCGTGGCTTCATCCTTGACCCTCTTACCCCACTTCTCATTAGTGGCACCACCTGTCTATGTGTGGTGTATGAATGGCCCTTTCCCCTCTTTTTTTGTATGGCAGTCCCCTGCCTGCCCCATACTTTATCAATCATTTACATTTTGGTGAAATCAAGGATGTGTATCCTATTACTTTCTTGAGGGCTCTGAGTTGAATTGTGGCACCCAGAAGATATGTTGAAGGCCTGATTTCCAATACCTTGGAATGTGACTGTATTTGGAAATAAAGTTATTGCAGATGTAATTTAGATCACATAAGGTCACACTGGAGTGGACTGGAGTGGTCACACTGGAAGGGCTCTTTTAAAAAAATATTTAAATTCAATTAACTAACAGATAGTAACATCATTAGTTTCAAGTGTAGAGTTCAGTAATTCATCAGTTGCATATAACACCCAGTGCAGGGAGGGCTCTTAATTCAATACGACTGGTGTCCTTCTAAGAAGGTGGTGTGGAGATACCGGGGACAAATGCCATGTGATGACAGAGGCAGACACTGGAGTGACACAGCTGTGAGCCAAGGAACACCAAGGATTGCTGGAACCTCCCACCATTCTCCACCATCCATAGCTAAGAAGAGCAAGGGAAAATCATGCCTTAGAGCCCTAAGTGGGAGCATGGCCCTGCCAACATCTTGATTTCAGACCTCTAGCTTCTAGAACTGTGAGAGAATGAATTTCTGTTGCCTGAAGCCCCCCAGGTTGTGGTGCTTTGTTACAGCGGTCTAAGGAAACAGATGCCAGAGATGCTATCTTTTTTTTTTTTTAATTTTTTTTTTTTTTTTTTTTTTTTTTTTTTTTTTTATGATAGAGAGAGAAAGAGAGGCAGAGACACAGGCAGAGGGAGAAGCAGGCTCCATGCACCGGGAGCCTGATGTGGGATTCGATCCTGGGTCTCCAGGATCGCGCCCTGGGCCAAAGGCAGGCGCCAAACCGCTGCGCCACCCAGGGATCCCGAGATGCTAACTTTTTAAGTCTTTCTTCTAATTGTGAAATTGAAGATCTGTATCCTATCTAAAGAAACGTTATTGTCCTACTAACCAGACTACCTGGAGATAATGATGATCTGCTGTTGGGGACATCCTTGGCGGCTGCATGAGAATTCAGAAGGGCCCATTTCTCTCCACCGCCTGAATATGTGTACTTCTGGGGAGCGGGGAAGCTGGGGAAGAGCCCAGCTGGACTCCTGCCCTGCTTCTGGTTGGGGGTTGGCCCAGAGGCTGAGTGTGGGCTTGGGAGGAGGAAGATGCAGGGGTCTTGGTTCTGGACTAGGGCAGAAAGGGCAGATGAGGCAGCCCTATAGCTCAGAGACATTAGATGCCCAAACGTTGCCTTTTATTTGTCTGAAGATAAAAACGTCTCTAGCTATGGATTATTGAGCCCTGCCCTGGCCAGGGCTGCTCACAGGCCAGGGACATGAAGTGAGCAAAACAGAGTCCCCTTCCAACAAACGCTTGTATGTGAATGTTCATTGCAGCATTACTTAAAATAGCAAAAGATCCAAACAACCCAAATATCCATCAGCTGATCAATGGCTAAACAAAATGGGGGCATATGCATACGATGGAATTTTATTCAGCCATAAGAGGGATGCAGTACTGCTATCTGCTACAAGATGCATGAACCTCAAAAACGATGCCAAGTGAGAGAAGTCAGACACAAAAAGCCATATATTGTATGATTCCATTAATTTTTTTTAAAGATTTTATTTATTTATTCACAAGAGATACAGAGAGAGAGAGAGAGAGAGAGAGAGAGGCAGAGACATAGGCAGAGGGAGAAGCAGCCTCCATGCAGGAAACCCGATGTGGAACTTGATCCCAGGACTCCAGGATCACGCCCTGGGCCAAAGGCAGGGGCTCAATGGCTGAGCCACCCAGACATCCCCATTTATTTGTTTTTTAAATTTTTCTTAAAGAACAATAAGTTTTATGCCAGCTCACTATCACAAGACATTGATCTGTTAGAGAGGAATTGTTATGCAATTCAAATTTAAAGATGATTTGTGTCTGGCCAGGCCAGTGAAATGCACCAGCGTATTCTTTTTTCCATAGTGATAACCTATAAATTAACTAAAAAATGTGTCAGGAATTATGTTTAAAAAAAAAGAATACATATATTCTTGAATATACATGCATAGGTGTATATATATATACATATAGACACACACACGGATATATATAGGTATATATATATATGTAAAGATATTATCTAATTGTTCTAGTGACTTTAAAATATAGAATATATGTCAATTTATTATATACTTTCTCATAAAATGCTAATCTTTTATTTTTTTTAAATGCTAATCTTTTAGAATGTATTTTGAATCCCCGAAACTATAGATTTTTTTGTTTGTTTCTGGCAATGGATGAGGCTATTTATGTTCATAATAATGATTTTTATTTAAATGTCTTCATGATTGGAGGGCACCTGCGTGGCTCAGTAGTTGAGCATCTGCCTTTGGCTCAGGTCATGATCCTGGGGTCCTGGAACTGAATTCCACATCAGGCTCCTTGCAGGAAGCCTGCTTCTCCCTCTGCCTATGTCTCTGCCTCTCATGAATAAAAATAAAATCTTTCAAAAAAAGTCTTCATGATTATATTATGCCACATTTAAAAAATCTCATTTAGCTATAAGAAGAAAATGTGGTGGCTATTTAAAATATTAGAGTGAGGGAGAGCATTCTATCACAAGCTCCAAAGCCATAAAATGAAAGAATAATAAATTCAAGTACATTAAAAAAAATCCTGACTGGTAAAAAAAAGATATAAAAAGGAAAAACTAGTTTTTATTTGTGCGCAATGTATACACATATATACCTATATAGATAGTTATTTACCTTTTATGGGTCAGTAACCCACCCAGGATTTAAAGAAAATTTTGTTTATGTATCAGCTATTGGCAGAAGATACATGAATCTTAAATCTAGCAAAATGTATGCAACAGTTACCTTTTCTGTTAATTTAAAAGATTTTATTTTTTATTTTAAAAATGTTTTAGGTAATATATAGTGTAATATTGGTTTCAAGAGTAGAATTTGGTGATTCATCACCTACATACAACACCCAGTGCTCATCCTAACAAGTGCACTCTTTAATACCCATCGCCCAGCTAGCCCATCCCCCCACTCCACTGACCCTCAATTTGTTCTCTATAGTTAAGAGTCTTATGGTTTGCTTCCCTTTTTTTTCCTTTCCCATTTATTTATCTGTTTTGTTTCCTAAATTCCACATTATAAGTGAAATCATATGGTATTTGTCTTTCTCTGACTTATTGTGCTTAGCAAAATACACTCTTGCTCCATCCATGTCATTGCAAATGGCAAGATTTCATTGTTTTTGATGGCTGAGTAATATTTCATTGCAAATATATGCCACCTTTTCTTTATCCACTCATCAGTTGATGGGCATTGGAGTGTGTGTCCACATCCCACACACCCCATATCTTCTTTATTCATCAGTTGATGGACATTTGGGCTCTTTCCATAGTTTAGCTATTTGTTGATAAAGCTGCTATAAATATTGGGGTGGCTCAGCAGTTTAGTGCCTGCCTTCGGCCCAGAGCGAAATCCTTGAGTCCTGGGATCGAGGCCCACATCGGGCTCCCTGCATGGAGCCTGTTTCTCTCTCTGCCTGTGTCTCTGCCTCTCTCTCTCTCTCTCTCTCTCTCTCTCTGTCTCACATGAATAAATAAATAAAATCTTAAAAAAAAACATTGGAGTGCATGTACCTCTTTGAATCTGTATTTTTTAAATCTTTTGGGTCAATACCTAGTAGTGCAATTACTGGGTTGTGGGGTAGTTCTCTTTCTAACTTTTTGATTAAACTCCAGAATGGCCGTAGCAGTTTGCATTCCCACCAACAGTGTGAGAAGGTTCCCCTTTCTCCACATCCTCACCAACATCTGTTGTTTCCTTGGTTGTTAATTTTAGCCATTCTGACGTGTGTGAGACAGTATCTCATCCTGGTTTTGATTTGTATTTCCCTGGTGATGAGTGATGTTGAGCATCTTTTTATATGTCTGTTGCCCATCTGTGTATCTTCTTTGGAAAAGTGTCTATTCATGTCTTCTGCCCATTTCTTGACTGGATTATTTGTTTTTTTTTTTTTGCGTGTTGAGTTTGATTAGTTCTTTATAGATTTTGGATACTAACCCTTTATAAGATATGTCATTTGCAAATATCTTCTCCCATTCCATAGGTTGCCTTTTAGTTTTGTCAATTGTTTCCTTTGCTGTGCAGAAGCTTTTTATCTTGATGAAGTCCCACTAGTTTTTGCTTTTGTTTCCCTTTATGATCCCATTTATATGAACTGTCCAGAATAGGCAGATCCTATTAGTGATTGCCAGGGGCTGGAGGTGGGAGGAACAGGCGGCAACTGGTTAGCGGGTCTGGGGTTTCCTTTTGACATGATACAAATGTTCTGAACCTGGGTGGTGGTGATGGTTGCACAATCTTGTAAAAGTTCTAAATGTCACTGAATTGTACACTTTAAAGGGTAAATTTCATGTTATCTTACCACACATATACATGAAGCCCAGCGTTCCTGCTCCCTGCATCCAAGCGAGAGGAGACAGATGATTAACCAAAAAAATATGCATTTAAGGTAAGTGCTGTGAAGACAAAGCAGACAAAGGCTAAGGTACAGGCAGGGACAGGGAGGTGCTATTTTATCATGTGGGTGGCTTTCTTGAACAAAATGCCAGTGGGAGAGCTGATGCTATGGCCCAGAGGAGACCCTTCGGGCTACAGAAGCCAAAAAGGTAAAGGCCCTGAGGCAGGTTCAGGCCAGGAGTGTCGAGAGCAGGGCTGCAGGAAGAAGGGCACACAGACCATGAGCTCAGGGGAGAAGAGGTGGAAGGCTAGTGGCGGGGAGGGCCTGTGGGTCAGGGCACCTTGGGAACCTGAGGGCAGGACAGGGAAAGGCAGGGAGGAAGGGCGGATCCCAGGAGGCTGTTGCAACAGGGGTCCTGTCTGCAGAATGAGCAGGACCTGGAGACTGTAAGGCTTGCTTTGGCCATCAAGCAATCTGATCAGGGTTCTACGCGTGGCATCTCCTGTCTTGGTCACCAAGCAACACTGTCATGATTAAGCAGATGCATAACCCCGTGAGGCATCTGTGCTTTTTGCACACATCGCCTAGGGATGTTTCTTTTTCATTCAGGTTCCTATTGAGCAACATACTGTATTTCACAAGGCAGATCTCCTGCCATCCCCCTCACCCTGCTTTCCTCTTTCCCCGTGCACTTATCACTGCCCCATACAGATATATATAGCTGTCATAATTAATTTGTGTGTCACTGTGGCTTGGCTGTAGAACCCGTTGTTCAAACACTCACCTAGTGCTGCTGTGAAGATGTTTTGTAGCTGTGGGAACATCTACAATCAGTTGACTTTAAGGAGGGAGATTACACATGATAGCTTGGGTGGGCCTCATCGGATCAGTTGAAAGGCCTCAACAGTAGAACTGAAATTTCCCAATGGAAAGAGAAGTTCTGCCTCGAGACTGCAGCCCCAGCACCGGCCTGAGTTGCCAGCCTGCCAGCCTGCCCACCAGATTTCAGACTTGCCAGTCCCCACAATCACACGAACCAGTTCCTTGAAATAAATCTCTTTATATCCATATCCATATCCACACACATAAATCCTACTGGTTGTGTTTGTCTGGAGAGATGTGGTATCTCTCTCTCTATCACCCCCCTCCCTCAGGATGCAGGCCAGTGCAAGGACTTGCCTTATTTTCTACTTGGCTGCATCCCCCAGAATGATGCCTGGCAAGAGTAGGTCAGTTGGTACTGTCTGATGGATAGTTCTTCGTAATTCTTATTTATTTGTGTGGTCGTTGGGTCAGTTTGAAAATTAAGAGAGAAAGAACGAAAAGAGAGGGGGAAAAAGAGAGGCACAACAGTCTTATCTGAGCTGGGGATTGCCTTGTGGGGCCCGGGCTGTGGGTCTTGCTGTGGGGTGGGTGTCTGTTTGTAGCCAGGGAAGGGCAGTGGCAGCGAGGAAAGGTTGCAAATTGAGACTCAAGTTCAGATTCTCCTAGCAACCTGCACGCCCTTGGCGGCAGGCTGGGGTAACCCAAGCACCAAATGTGTGCAGCTGGGGCAGTTCGTGTTGCTAGGAGAACAAAGCCGGCTGCCTCTGGCACACGTGGAGGTGACTGTTGTGGTATTGGGGAGGGGTGAACAAGGTGGGCGTTGCCTTTTGTTTCCCCAAGTAATTGTTTTAAAGCAAGGTGTGCAAGGAGCCTGGCAGGCAGGCGAGTGGGAGAGTGAGGAAGGAAGCCTTGATTTCTGTTTGTTTGTTTAGGAACTAGTGGTGAGTGCAAAAGCCTCTTGTTTCAGAATGTGTCCCAAATGGGTTTGCAATTAGGGACAGAGTCTGTAGGAGCTTAGGAAACAGCCAATTCTCCTACTGTTTGGCTCTCAGCCTCCACAGGCCATCTGCAGCAGAGCAAGAAGTGTGGGATTGGGGGTGGGGTCGAGGAATGAAAAGGATCTGGCTGACGCTGGTTGGGCCCTGAAGAGATTCGGGTTTCCAGATTTTGCATGTACTTAATTACCTTCGCAGACTATCCTGACCTCAGTCCTCTATGGTACAGGGAGGTTGGGGTACCGAGAGCAAGAGGAGGGCCGTGACCGCCCTTGACGAGCGCTGCCTCCAGCTGGTAACCACCCTGGGTTACCACTTGCACTTTGCCAAAGCGGAAGCTGCTGCAGAAGGGCTGAGCAGTCGGGGTAAGTGACCAGGCTGAGAGCTGGGCCCAGCCCTGTCCCATTCCCGAACCACTTTCTTTCTCCCTCCTCCTCTGCCCAGGTGGGATGGACATCACCTGCCATAGGCTTGGAAGGGAGCACTGCTTTGGGTCTCTTTTCTAAGAGGAAGCCCTTAAGATAAAAAGATTCAGGGATGCCTGGGTGGCTCAGTGGCTGAGCCTCTGCCTTCTGCTCAGGTCATGATCCCACAGTCCTGGGATCGAGTCCCAAATTGGGCTCCCCACAGGGAGCCTGCTTCTCCCTCTGCCTAGGTGTCTGCCTCTCTCTCTCTCTCTGTGTCTCGTGAATGAATAAATAAAATCTTTTAAAAAAATAAACTCAAGTCAATGATGCATTCTTTTAGAAACTGAATTAAAATAAATAAATAAAATTAAAAACTATTTTTTTAAAAAAGGAAAGTGAAGTTCCTTCTTAGGGAAGCCTCTGCTTCAGAAGGACTAGGTAGTGGAAAAAATGATGTGTTCATGGAACTGAACACAGTCAGTTCATTAATAAAATAATCAGTCAAAGATTATTTTCCTCTTGGACATGTGGAAAGATGATCCCTGAGCTTCCACTACAGGAGGTGGTGTCATGGGGCTGAGTTTTGGTCCAATGGGAGGGGCTAAGGGGACAGACACCCCTGCCCAGTGTGGTCCTGAAACCTGCGTGAGCTCCTCTACGTGCTTTCTTCCCACCTTCTGGCTGGATGCAGAGGACGCAGGCAGGACCCTAATGCCAGGAAGACAGTGGAGCCACTAGGGGGAGCCTGGTTTTTGGAATGATTTCATGAAAGCAGAGTATTCCCTCCCCTTGACATATCAGATTATGAGTGAAAAATCAAACCTGTGTTGCGTTGAGCACTTGGCTTTGGAGGCTGTTACGGCAGCCAGGCTATGGTGATTAGTATAGAGCGTATATGAGGGTATGTGATAAGATAATTTTTGTTGGGGGCACCTGGCTGTCTCAGTAGATCATGAGTCTTAATCTTGGGGTTGTTAGTTCGGGCCTCACACTGGATGCAGACGTTACTTAAAAATCAAACCTTAAAAAAATGATCATTTTGGTTGGAGGAGGGGGCGAGAGTCATATCTGGCAGAAGTGTTTCATGATCAGGTGGGGACAGAGGGGTAAAGTTTAATTGGTCACCCTAGACTGAGGACGGAGCCAGTGTGTGTGAGCATGCATGTGTGTGCGCGCGCTCGCGTGTGTGTGTGTGTGTGTGTGTGTGTATAAATTGGAATAAGTACCCTCTGGTGGGGCCCTTTCTGAACTAATTAAAGATAATTATAACAATAGTTAATGATAGCAACTAAATAAAATAATCATAATAAAAGTTAATCTTTGTCTCATATTCACTTTTCCAAGTGCTTTACATGGATTATCTTGTTTAATCTTCATGACGTTCCAATGAGGTAGGAACTGTTAATGTTATCCCCATTTTATAGATGAGGAAACTGAGGCCAACAGAGAAATAGAACTTTCCCCAGTGTCACGAGGAAGTAAGTGGCTGGAGGGACAGTATGCTGGGATGGAGCCCGCCTCTTAGCCACTATGTCTATCTCTCTGGAATGTGCTCCACCCTTCTTAGGGTGAGGAATTCTGTTTTCCTACTTCGTTGTCTAAAACAAATGCAGAAGTAATTTATGTGGCTCAGTATCCCCGGTTTGTAAGGAAGCCATGCCATTTATCTTGTCTGAGATGGTGCCGAGTAGTCCTGGACATCCTGGAGGGCACGGAGCGCTGGGGTGGCAGGGAGGACACCTGGGAGGAGGAGAGGCCAGCCTGTATTCATCGTAGGTTTAAAGAGAGGGTGTTGGATGGACCCGTGCTCAGGCAGAGGGAGTCAGTGGGGCTGGATATGTGCTCCCCTGAGCCCAGTTCTTCCCTGGAGGCACCAGCTTGTCTGCAGAACAGGGTCTTGGTGGGAGGATCCCTGGCTGCCCTTTCTGTACTGTGTCCTAAGAAGAAGGACAGATCTGAAAGCAGGAAGCACAGCCCACACATCTTTATATCTTATATAAGAGAGGTGCTCAAAGTTTGTTGAATCTATGTCCTGAATATTTGTAAAAGGCCTACTGTGTGCCAGGAGATGTACTCGGTGCTGGGGGTGTAACAGTGAGCAAAACGACATGGCCCCTGCCTTCATGGAGCTTTCGGTCTGGATTCTAGATGCTGAATGTGTCACTGGAGGATGAGCTGGAGGTCGTAGGTGCTACAGAGGTGAGATGGGGTGGGGGTGGGTGGGGGAAAAGGCTCGGAGGGGCAAGGAGCCCAGGATCCTCCCAAGCCCAGCCATGCCATCTGAGTGGGGAGGGTTTGTTTACTTGCAAGTGTTTTCAGACAGAAACTATAGCAGTAAACTGTCTGCAAACACGGATTAGGTGCATGTCAGAGGGGGGTGAGGGAGGGGGAAGGAGCCCTCAGGGAGCCAGGAGGGGAGCTCTTGATGGGGAATTTGGATAATTATTTTATAGGACCAGCAGAAACTATGCCAAGAATGGGCTCTTTCCATACTTGATGTCACTTTGGGATCTACATTTGATTTGCTCAATGCCACAGGCATTCAGATGGAGCTGAAATCTGGCATCAAAGTAGGAAAAATGTAATCATTGGTTGGTCTGGAGCCTGGAGATAGGATTTGCTGTCTGGGGCACTGCACGGAGGCAGCCCCCCCCCCCCCCGTCACCGCCTGAGTCTGGTGCGTCCTTGAACAGGGACACTCCACAGTGCAAGCATTTTTTCTTTGACTGATGTCTGGCTCTCAGGTACAGGCGACTCCATGTCCCACGTCCTTAAATGGGATGTGTTCAGAAAGGGAGCAGCTTCCTCGGGCCTGTTAATTTAAGCCGGGTCAGGAGTGCAGAGTCTCCCTCCCTTTCTTCATGTTCCCTATAAACTCTGGGACCGCCACATACTTGGCATGTTGGGTCTAGCACAACCCATCTGACTCATAGGTAAGTGGGCCAAGTTCCAAAAGTATCATCATCATGTGAGGTCATCTCTCCTGAGCTCCAGGCCTCTGTTCCTGGCTGCTTTTGGGATGTCCTGCTACACTTCAAAATCAGCATGTCCTTCCTTCACTCAACCATCATTTATGGAATGTTCTCTGCCATGGCTGGCTAGGGGCGGGAGAGAGTCAAAGAAGAGACGCCCCGCATCATGTGGACCGTCTCTGTGTAACTGGTCACCTCCCTCCTCCACTAGACCAAGCATGCCGTGAGAGCAGGGGCTGCGCTCGCCCCCCGGCGTGTTCTCAGAACCTGGGCATTAGAACACATAGGTGCTCAATGAGAGCATTGCTGCCTCCGTGTTGAACGCACTGAACACCTGTTCTCAAAAGGCTTAGGGGGCAGGGGGTGAGGGGGACACAGAGCAGTGAGCCAGTGATGGTAGTACACCCAGCACCGGTGTTTGGGAGGAGGTAAGTAAGAGGAGGACATTTGACTAAGGCCCTGGGGTGGGGCTCAGGGGCTGCTTCCAGGAGAAGGCAGTGCTTGAGCTGTGAAGCTGAGGCAAGAGGCAGCCTGGTGAGCAAGGGGAGGGGACTGGGAGGAGGACAGCCTGGGTCCTGATGGAAGCAGTGTGGAGCACAGACTGATGGCAGGTCCTGGGGGCAGTGGTAGGAGGTGAGGTAGAGAGGACCCAGGGCAGGTGGCAAAGCAGCCCCACCTTCCCTGACCTCCCATTTTTGGAGAGGGCACCTCTGTTCTCCTGGAGACCTTTCTGGTAACCCTCCACCGTCTGCCTATCTTCCTTGGGATTCCAGTCCTCTGTGCTCACCCTGCTACCTGGAGCTTCTGTTCTGGTTCCACTGCCCCGTCCTTACGTTCTGCTTGCCTGGGTCACTGTACGGGCCACCCGACTGGTCCTCCTGCCCTTGTCTTGTCTGGCTCAGATCTATCCCGCACACTTCTGTTGGATTCTTCTTTCCAGAGCTCAGTTCAGACCACAGCCCTCCCAGCTCAGTAGCTTTCAGTGGCTCCCAGCTGCCTTACTAAATTAGGTGAAAGTGTCTTGACTCAGCATTTCAGGATTCCAAGCTGTAGGATCTGCCTAACTTTCCAGAATCTTCTTCCAGCCAGCCCCAAACTGGACTCTTTACTCTTTTCCAAACACCATTGAGTTCCTTCTGCCTGAAATACCTATTCCCATATCCTCAAATGTCTATGGGATCCCATGTATCTTTCAAGGCCAATCTTAGACTCTGCTCTCTCTGTGAAGACTTTCCCAACTCTCTGATATTCTGGCTCTTACCTTGTATGGCAGCACTTTGTGCTGAACGGCTTCTCCCAGAACATGGGGGATTGTTATCAAAGGTATTAGCAGTAGGAAGGGGCTAATGCATGTGTTATGGCCAGAGGACCCAGGCAGACCTAGAAACCCAGCAAGCACTACCCACAGAGTCTCAGAAGGTGACCTAGAGGAAGCACAGTGAAGGAAGAAGAGTCACGTTTGATGGTGCCTGGCCTTGGGCCCCATACCCCACATAGGGAACGGGGCTGAGCCTGGGGGCTTTCTTTTCTCCAAATTTCTGCACTTCCTGTGCTTTGGCCAGCCACATGGAAGGACAAGGGAGAGCCAGCCTGGGCCACTGAACCACATCTTCCATGTGAATGGAGGAGAGGGCCAGGCTGGCCAGGCCCCAGCCCACATTTTAGGAAGAGCAACCATACCCAATCACTGTCTTTCCGTCTGACCAGTCAGATGAGCATTCTCTCTTCTTGAGACAGAATGACAGGGACGTATGCAGGGAGGAAGTCCTGAGAGCATCTCATCTTACCCAGGAAATCTCCCAATACCCAGCCCAGCACTGAAGACAGGGTGCAAGCAATGGGGACTTGCTGAATTAATGAGAAATCAGTACTGGCAGCATGAGCTGGGTGATGGTCTGGGTCTGCCACCACTTCAGGGTCACCTGGACAGGATGGGAACTGACATCAGAGGGACCCCTCTCCCTGCCTGCATGCAAGTACACACATAGCTGTATTCAGTAAATGCTGACCACCCACCTGGGCTTGGAAGATTCAGAGGTGATGTCTATCAAGGTTTGCACCCAAAGAGTCTGGAAGATTCCCTGGAAGACCATCATAGAAGAAAGAGATGTTGCATGGCGGCATGGGAGCTAAGGGGAAGAAAAGCCTGAAAAGCAGAATGAATCAGGACAAAGTTCCTGGAAGCAGAAATACACGGGCTGTGAGAGCAGTGAATGTGACCCTCTCTGGTTAGGGAGAGAGGCCAAGAGGGTAAGCGGGGAAGAAGGGAACCATTAGGACTTACATAGGGACCCTATAGCAAAGGGAACTTTTAAGAGGTGTCCTAGCCAGAGGAACTAAAACGCCAACCTTGTGTCTGTGCAGAGGCCAGCCTGCTCCAATCCTCTCTCCTAAAGCAGGTCTTCTAGCTCTGCCCACAGTATAGAGACAGAGTAAATGTGGTTGGCTCACTGCTCTGTTTTGGGGGTGCGGTTTGGGGCCAGGGCTGCTTTTGATTTATCTCCCTGACTCTGATGTCAACTCTTAACCTACCTAGAGGTTCCAAGTGGTGGACTCTGTAGGAGGGTGGGGGCAGCTTTGCTCTTATGACATGAAGCCAATGGTCAGGAGGCCTGGGCTCCACCTCCATGATCAGAACGAGACCAGGAGTTGGGTTTGTTCTTGTGCAGGGAATGTGCCTCTGCAGGTAGACTCGGGGAGGCGTGCCCAGGATCAGAACAGGTGCTGCAGCTGCCAGGGATGTCACAGGCCAAGGTCAGGTCCCATGATTCTGTGGTTCTACCTTTGAAGTGGTTCCAAGTAGGATCCTGGACACCTTTTTTGGCTTCTCCTTCATCATCCAAGTGTTTCGGGGGGATCATAAAGTCTATTCCACTGGTTTCCTAAAGAGCAAGCTGCCTTCTACATTCTATATAGTAATATCTTTAAGACATCCTTGATCATTTAAATTTCCCATATGGAACCTTGCAATTTTGGATCTCAACTCCGTGTTCCGTTTTTTTTTTTTTTCCTCCTCCAAATAAAAAAAAAATCATCTGAGGAGTTTTTAATAGTCAGGACTTGAGGGTCTGACTCCTTAAGCAAGTATGTTTGTATCTGCCTGTCCTCACGTGGTTTCTAAAGTCATATGGGTCACAAACTTAGAATAGTGGTGGTTTTGTTCTTCCAAATGCTTTCCTCAGCATTCTGGCCTTGAGTCTCACAAGCCCTGTGTGAGGGAAGTTGCAAAGTGTTTATTTTTATCATCCTCTTTTTCAGGTGTGGAAATGCAGGCAGAGGCTGAGGGAGTAGAGTCAGGGTGGAGGGGGAATGGGGATCCAGACTCCCTCCAGACACCACTGGTACTGCGCCTGGCTTCAGGGCCCTGAAGGCCCTCTGTGTTTGTCTCCTCATCAGCCCAGGGCACAGAGGGGGGGCAGAGCTATCAGGGGACAGGAGCCTCAGCCCCCAGCCCCCTGGGAGCAGAAGGCAGGAGTGGGATGAGAGGACAGGAAGCCGACAGGGAGAAAGGACAGGCCTCCCAAGGCATCCCTGCTTTCCCGACTGAATTAATTAGTCCCTGTGACCTAGAGCCTACCAGCCCTCTTGGTGATTTTCTTTCTCTCTACCCGCCCACTTTCCCTTGCATTTGCGTTCTCTCCCCTTGTCCCTGCAGAGGGGGAGCCGCAGGGCCGCCCTGGACCTCCAGGCCCGGCGCGCAGGTTCCGCCGCCGATTCCGCAAGTGGCCACTGGGTGGCGCAGCCGGCCGCGGTGTGCGGGCTGGGGCGGCAGCTCGGGCTCCAGGCCCTGCCCAGACCCCCGCCCGGAGTGGGGCTCCCGGGGGGCGCTGGGGACACGGGCCGAAGGGAGGGGGCTCAGGCTGTGGGGCCCAAGCCACATAAAGAGACGGAAGTGGATGCGTTGGGATATTGGCAGGTGGGGCAGGGTAAGGTGGGGAGGGGCGAGGCGAGGGAGAGAAAGCCCAACCCTCTTTCCCCCCAGGGTTTCTCTTTTCTTTTTCTTTTTTTTAAATAAATTTATTTTTTATTGGTGTTCAATTTGCCAACATATAGAATAACACCCAGTGCTCATCCCATCAAGTGCTTTGTGCCCGTCACCCAGTCACCCCCACCCCCCGCGCACCTCCCCTTCCACCCCCCCCTAGTTCGTTTCCCAGAGTTAGGAGTCTCTCATGTTCTGTGTCCCTCTCTGATATTTCCCACTCATTTTTTCTCCTTTCCCCTTTATTCCCTTTCACTATTTTTTATATTCCCCAAATGAATGAGACCATGTAATGTTTCTCTTTTCTCACCGCGCGGCCTGCAAAACCAGCCACAGTCCTGGTTTTTATGAAGCCGCTGAGGGAGACAGAGATGAATCAGTCCCATTAGTGACATTGCCTGAGATTAGTGTTCTGGAGAATGGAATCCTGCTCTCCTTCCTCACCTCCCCCTTCCTCCTGACCCACCCCGTGTCCCCCCCATCCCAGGCCCACTTAGCATGTCTGAACCCCCGTATCTCTGCTACCATGCAAGTAAGCTCACAGGCCAGAGGATAGTTGGGGACTTAACCTAGTTGT